>NW_027270936.1:712504-1425009 GCF_040938485.1 Diadema antillarum | reverse complement strand
ATTCCCCCAAAGCTGTATTGTATCCCATTTTGGCATGCTTCCACAGAGCAAGAATGGGTCTCTCTGATTTGGCAGCAAAGTTCTTGCTGACTGAATTCGTTCAACCTGTACATTCTAACTTTTTATCGTGGAGAAAGATCACAAGTTTTGGCTTCTGATTTGGTTGTCAGAATGTCCAGAGCTAGTTTATCTGATCTGTATTTTTTTTCTCCTTTTTTTTTTTGTGTATTTTTGAGGGGGGCATTTTTTACACTGACTGCAATTAACCCTCTTACTGCATTCCATTTCTGATGTCAAAAATTCTTGAGGTACTATTATATGTATATGCCTAACATTGTCATCAATGGAGGAGGAAAATGACTAGATTATATTAGTTTTGGTTAGTCTCTCACACACACACAGAAATGGTCCTTGTCATCAGTTTATGTCTTATGTTGTTGAAAACAAACACAAAATATATGCTGTCAATCATTTTGACTTATCAGAGTGCTCAAGTTGTTTAATTCAGTAAGGACTTAAGTCGAAGGACAGCTTTTTGTACTAGAAGGCATGTAGATTGCAGAATATATATTTATGTATTTGGAATTTGGGTAAGAAAAGAAGATGTGGCGTATGTTTTGAAATTAAAAAGATTTTGTCCTTTGAGAATGAATATGGCAGTGAAGCTTCCAAAAGACAAAAGGAGATCGGGGTCTTCTGCTTCGCAGATGATTTTTCCATTTTCTGTCCGTTTGCTTTGTTTTGTTTCTGCAAGACGAAGGAAGCAACAGTGGGGATGACAAGGAGCCAGAGAGGGACTTTGGGAAGCATGTCATCCACCCCCCTGGACAGGTCACAATTGGAACGGGCCAGTCACCAGTCAAGCAAGTAACATGTGGACTCCACCATTCAGGTGAGTAAGGGGGGGGGGGGGGGGGGGAGGGGGAGAGCTTACGTTGAGCTCATTATGGGATATTAAAATCTGTCGACAGTCATAACTTCATGACCATGGGTAGTGATTTAGACTGTGTTGTACACATTGTATGTGATGAAGAGTGAAGAGAATAAGTCGGAAAATACTCTTTTCATTGTTTGAAATCCTTCTTTGACATAAAAAAAATTGTATCAGCTGTGATTTTACATTGTCTGTGAGAATGACATTCCAAGGTTGTTGTTTTTTTTCAAGCAATAGGGAAAGGCTGTTCAACATAAAAGGACTGAAGTGGAATATGGCAATATGATGTCAAAAGGATGATACTGAAATGAGTGGAAAAAGCAGCTGCAGTAGAATCATCATGAATTCGCTACTGATTGTTTTTTCTTTCGTTTGACAGTGGTTCTGCTGGAGAATGGAGAGGCGTATACCTTCGGTCTTGGTAACCATGGCCAGCTTGGACAAAGGGACTCGGCAAACAGGTTAGCTGAAGATTTCTTTTCTTTCTATGGAGCCATGATACAACATTTTATTATTATTATTTTATTTATTTTTTTTTGGGGGGGGGGATATAGATTTGCTTTAAGTAGAAGCCTCAGAAATTGCTGGCTCAAGGGCAAAAGTTTATCTTTATGTGCTTTGTGGTGGGGACTGGTAGAATGGTAATAACATTGCTTTCAAGGTAAAGTTGGAGTAGTGCTCATGTAGGGAAAATTATCTCAGAGTGTTTCAACTTTTTTGTTTTCATTTTTCTTGTGTGTTATTTCTTGCATTGGAGGACAGTTAATTAATCTGTTTGTGGATGTTAAGTCACCTTTAGTGTGTGTGTTTTGTTTTTTTTGTCTCCCCTTCTCTCTCTGTTTCTTGTATGAAAATTTTCCCCTCTGGAAACCTTGTTATGCTTGTAGTACGCAGTACGTTAATTTCTGTGAGCAGTCTTCCAGCCACAAGCATACTGGTATGGAGTAGTAAAGTCCTGTAGGGATGGACTAAACAATAACAGGTGTGACAGAAGGTTTTTTTTTTTTAATGGGTATATATTAAAATGTGAATCTCAACTCCAAAATCTCTTCATGTTTATTTCAAACTCTCTTGGTCATCCAGGGCCACTCCGGTCAAGGTTGGAGTGGACGAGAAGATCACCCAAGTGGCTGCCGGCAGCAATCACACTGTCCTGCTATCGGAGGGTGGTACCGTCTTCACCTGTGGCAGCTTTCAGGTAGACATAAGATGAGGGTGATGGTTGGTATGTTTGTTGTGGTGATGGAGTTTTGTGCAGCATTGAAGTGATGGTTACTTTCATAATAATGCTGTTAGTTTAGTGTGGCAATTGTGATGCTCTTTGAGATGTTTAGTAATGATGATGGTGATGGTTGTCTTGGTTACAGCTGTGATGATGGTAGTCATGATAGTAATATCCACTATGTGTAGTCTAGTGTATGCAAAATAAGTGTAGTACCACATGTCCTTAATTTGAATTATTACAATCTGTCATCAAAACATGCCAATTTCTAGTTTCTCAGCATATGTAAGATTTGTTTGCTTACTATTGTAGGTCTTGTTTGTATGTAAACCAATGTCTACTTCCCCCATTCCTAATCCCCTATCCCTATTCCATTTCAGAAAGGACAGCTCTGTCGGCCGGTGCAGGAGGAGAACAATGCTGCTGGTGCCATGTCCCACACAGTCCCAGCCCCCATTCCTTCCCTAGGGGCACGGCACAGCAAGCGGGCCACCTGGGTAGGGGCATCGGGCGACCACACCTTCATCAAGGTGGACGAGGCCCTTATCAGCCCCAAGATGCTGGCTGACTCTCTCGTCTTCGCCAGTCAAGAAGAAATAGGTACCAAAAGTTTCCATAACTTCTAAATTATGGTCATTACCATTCAAAGCATGCATTGCCCACTTCCATGTCATCTGAAGGTCACATGAGACTTATGTAATGGATATGTCATTGCAGATGTTGCTAGAAATGTAATTGGTACTGAGTTTTCAAAGATGGTTGAATCTCATCTATGCTAGTGATCATGCACAGGTATTTCAAACCCTCTTTATTTTGTGTTGTCCAGCATTTTAGATATCATAAATAGATGTATTTTGCTTTCGGGGAAGAAAGAAAGAAAGAAAGAAAAAACTTCATTGTGTCCTCTCCATGAACTGTCTTCAGCTCATTTGGTAATGCCACTGCCTAGTAAGCAATAAGTGACATGGGTACAATTCCCAGGCTGGCTTTAAACTTTTTCACAAGGTCCATCATAACGCGGATCAAACATGGGATCAAAAGCAAACAAACCAAATATCTATTTATGATTACCCATTTTCTGCAGACACTCATGCACAGACAGAGATTGTGTAGTTGTGTCTTTTGTCCATCCCTAAAAACTGATTAGCCGTACTCCTTTCGACATTCGCATGTACATTATAGCAGTCATCGTGAAATGGAGACTACTGTTTGCTGCATAAGGACTTTCTTTTACACAGAAATGTTACAAGACTGCATTTTATTTGCTTTGATAATACATGTTTTGAAAAGATTATGTAAAGATGTCACTCCAAATATATTTCTTGTCAATCCTTAATGTATTCTACTTTCTTGGTTTCATCTTCTTTGTCATTGTGTTCATTTGGGTAATTAAAGGAATAAATGTGAAGTGTTTCATAGCCATGGGTTTCATGTGTCTCTTGGTATTATCGTGACATGTTTTACAATTGAGATGTTATGTTTTTGTTGTTGTCAGGCATTCTTCCCAATGACGAGACAATTACGTCAGTCAAGTGTCTGATGCTGAATCGCAAAGATGGCGCCTGCACAAGCTTCACAGGTGTGGACCAGTCCCAGCTCAGGGGGTGCAGCATCTGCTTGGATCCGCTCTACAACGTGCTCTGGAGGTAATCCATTTAACTCCATGCCACACCTCAAATGAGCCTCCCGTACATGCCCATTTACAAAGAGATTTTCAACATTGAATGTTGCAATATTTGCATCCATGAATTTTGTGGCTGTCAGAACACATGTTGTTGTTGTTTTGGATTGTGGAGCTCTCTGCCGGGTGGGCAATTTGCTCCAAAAAATATAATTATTCAGATATGCCTGAAATTTAATTATAGAAACCTAAAATACTTTAAATTATTTACAAGAAACCAAATTACATTTATTTTTATATTTACAATGATATATATACATCGGAAGGAAGGGGACAGGGTTCCGGAAATGATGTCATCTGCCTACTCCTGCATCGAGAGAAATGCAGGGTTACGCCATTCCCGTCGGCAAAGCAGGTATAGGACCCGCCCGCCGACGCCGGTGATGTCTTGGCCTTTCCCGGGGTCAGGCGCCTCTAGTTGTCTTATCGGCCTAGGTGTTAATTATTATTAGCCTAGTAGGCAGAGACATCGTGGAAGAGAAGAGTTGATAGAAGAATGGGGGAAAGGGTGAAGACAGAACAAGAAGACAGACAGCTAGGGGGGTGGAGGGTGCTGAGCTCCTCTCTCTGACATAGGGTCAGCCCGTTACCATCAGCCCGTCAGCCCGTCAGCCCGTCAGCCCGTTACCCGTCAGAACACAACCAATCAGCTGGGAATTCATTGTTTATTACCTCTGCCGAGGGAGGAGGTTATGTTTTCGTTATCGTTTGTTTGTCCGTGTGCAAAATAACTCAAAAAGATTGGAATGGGTTTGGATGAAACTTGCAGGAAAGGTTGAGAATTACACAAGAAACAGATGGTTAAATTTTGGTATTGATCTGGGAATTTTTGTGGATTTTATGAAGGATTTTCAATATTTTGGCAGGTAGGGTCAATGAACTTGGGAGTTCAAGCTGTATTTTTGAGGTTTTCATATGCGCATTAGAGTGCATGCTCTAGTGTCTGGTCCAGGGCGAGGCGCACCGTGCAGCTGGTATGGATGACGTAACAAAAAGTTTCTATAATTGGGGAAGTCAGGCGATTTTCAGCATGCATATGTCAGAGCTGCCAACTATTACGGATTTCCCGTAATTGTTACGGGAAATGATCACGATTACGGGAGTACGGAATGTCGCCTCAAAATTACGGTTTTTGGAAATTCCGATAATGCCCTATCGCCTATGCAGCAACTGCAATATACTAGCAGACTACACACTGTACATGTTTCATTCATTCTTCATTGCCTGGTTGCCCGCATTTGTGTGTGTCGGTGTCTGTGTACTCGACGTGTGTGTTCGTAGCTTCCATTATAGAAAAGTGTGCGCACACGCAATTCGCTGCTTGCGTACTGTGTACACCGAACGGAAATTCGCGCGCGTGAATCCCTGTCACCTACGGACCCTGGATGTTTCCATCGATCGCCATGGGATCCCCATGTGTGGCCGGCCGGCTGGGGACCGGAGCGCGAGTACTTAGCTTAGCTACACACTGTAGCCAGCTGCCACTCTAGACAGTACCCTATTTCGTTTTGAGTCGGGGTAGAAGTGCTCCGTTGTGCAATGTCTGCTTCTTTTTCTCTACTTCTTCCGTTTTTCCCTTGCCTCCCAAGTACGAAATGATTTTTAGAGTGTTGTGTGTGTTTTTTGTAACGTTATTGCATCATTTTTCTGCAAGGAAGAGGTGAGTTTCTGTTCGTGTACTGATGATGTGCACTGCAGTATGTGCAGATGAAAAGCGTTCGAACTTTCTTTCCCCGAGTATCGTGGAAACTCGATGTATTTCTAGGCCTATAAAAGGAGATCTCATGTAACAGAATACTTATAACAAACTATTTTCAGGTCAAAGTGAATTAATTTCCCTTGTTTTGTATCGTTTATTGACGATCTCAAGGATCTCGTCGTAATACCGAATTTCCAATGTGTAGATCTATTTGATTTTCGCGTAGCTTTCGGTGCTGCAAACTTTTGCTAGGGCCTATAAATCTTACTACAAAACTTATCGTTCTATTTCTGTTGTTTCTCACACCTCGTTTGGTACGATTTCTTCCATTTTATATCACTTTATCCGTTCTCTTTATGCTTTGAAATATTTAAACGTAATTCTTTCAAGTGTCTCGCACTGTTATTTTCGTAACGGCGATTTCTCCGCTTTCGTGCTATACTTTTTCGAATCGAAGCGACGTGTTATCTTTTCTAAATATTTGTGTTGTTGGGAGGTGTTGATACTTTGTATTTGTTATACTTATTTATTTTCCTCGGTGTTTATCTCGAGGGACCATGCGTGTTTCTTAATGTTAATAGGAAAAGGCTAAAATGATATGAGTGATGTCTGATGGTGATGATGAAAACCGTATGCTGGTACAAAAAGACGTCTACTGTGAATGCTGAGCGTACGTGCCGTTTGTTTTATTTCACTTCCCTCTTAGTCTTATTCTTCTTTCCCCCTTACTCTTCTTTCCCCTCCAAAGAATGATAAAAAAAGAAATTACGTACACCTCACAACAAAAAGATTCACGATCTACCAACCTTCGTAAAGTTAAATCTAAATGTTCAATATCAGCAAAGAATAAGGGGAAAGCACGAATGACAATAAATTAGAGCGAAGAGATTGTGAAATACTGAATACACGCAGTCTCTTCGGCTCGAAGAAACTTGACACCCACCCGGCCTCTCCCCTTGTGGAAATTTCCACAAAAACAGGTGCCACACCCAGGTGCGTGCCAGACGAAAGAATGCGCGCACTGGAATAAACAGCGTGTTAGTATCCTGGAAATATCGATCGAAGAACCAGCTCATTAGTTGAATTAAAGGAATCATTGCAAAGATATCGTGATTCTATATCCTTTCTTTTGGCGCATAGTAGGAAACATCAAACAGTCGAATATATTGTACTTAATCGAATATCTTATGTTCCCTGAACAATAAAAAAGGATCGATTAATCAGTCAATTAAAAATGCAATCACGGAAATACTTAGAAGATCTCGTATGCCCAGACAAATTCACTACGATTAGGTCCAATGAGATGCAGTCATCACCTGGTTAGACAGCAAAATCATGACAATTAATTTCAGTTCACGCTCATCATAACTGCTTATTACTTTTCAAAGTTTTGGCTATCAACATTCGTTCGTAGGTGTTTTTTTGTTTGTTTGTTTTGTATGTTTTTCCTCGTGAAAGACGTAATGACTTTTTCGTATCGAATTTAAACTCCATGTTTACCGTAAACAAGCCATTCAGCTCAGCTATGGCGCATTCGATCCATCGAACTTGCAGTAACCTCTTAGGCAGGAGCACATGGGTCTTTCCTTTAAACTTGAAAGTGAAACCACGTGTTTGCACATTGGCGCAGCCACACACAGCGCGGCATTTTTGCGATCATCTATAGCAGAGTTTCCGATTCCAGTCAGGGTAAAAGAAATTGGAATACATCGGAAAATACTGATGTTTAAAATCCAGTAAAATGATAAAGCCTGAAAACAACGCATGATTATGTTTTATAGTAAACAATAGTTGGAAACACCGAAGAGAGTTTTGCATTCGCTCACACAGAAGCTTTCTTGAGAAGATGAAAGCATCCCCCCTCCCCTGCTAGATAGTGGAAGCTTCCATAACCAGCCCAGCAAGTTTCTGGAGGTACATACATGCACTTGTACACATGCATTGCGTGAGAAAGCAATCAATCAACGCTGAACATTGCGTAGCTTGGATTCTTTATTATGCTGGTGTCCAGCTCGATACTTCGGCATGTGTCGTAATGTTTTGTTTAGAGCCTGTAGGCCTCATATGTCGACGAGTTTAATTCAAAATAGCAAAAAGAGGGAGATGGAAAAATTACGGATTCTGGTGGAAAAATACGGATTTTGGAGCTGCTGAGTCCGGATTTGTGCTTCCAAAGGTTGGCAGCTCTGATATGTATCCATGGGTAGAAATCACTGATCTCTACAGAAGAACAAGATTAGTGGTGGAAATGAGCTGTTTGGCGGAGGTCTGCGCTCTCAGAGTGCTTCTCTAGTTTATTTATTGTTGTTTTTTTTTACTTTAAGTACGATTCGCACAAGTTGCTATGATTGAAAACATTTTTATGAAATAGGCTCTAGCAGAACCTCTCTGTACAATACCATCTTATGGCATTTGAGTGTGGTTTGCAGTAGACTGGGTTACTTGGATATTCAAATTTCATGCAAACCTTTTCATTGTCAATTGTGTCAATTGTTCATGACAATCAGAAAGATTTGCTCAAAATTGGCTCAACAAAGGAACAACTGATGCGTGCAAACTGAATTTAAAGTATTCAGGGAGTAACTGATTGTATGGGTACAATAATGTAGCTGTCCATGTTTCTCAAGAGACACAAAGCTGCACATTTCACTTTGAAATGAATCCCATCATGATATCTGAATATTTAATCTGAATGCTAAGTACTTTGGTTTCCTCATACATCTTATTCTGTAATATCTTAATCAACTCTTCTCCACTATCCCTCTCTCAGTTACAACCCACTGCTGCACCAGATCCAGTGCTACAACATCCTGAAGACCGGTATTACCTGTCCCTCCATCCTCCCCAACACACCACCCGCTGCATCCATACTCTCACCCCAGCTAGCCCTGCCCTCCACCCCACACGTCCCCATGGAGGGGGCCCACATCGCCCTCCATGTGCTGGCCTGCCTGGACTCACTGACCGCCAGCCGCGAGGCCGGGCTGACCATCGTCGAGTCCGAGGCGCAGGTCCAGAGTGTGGCCAAGGTGTACACCAAAGATGACTTCAGTATTGTCAATCGCTTTGAAGGTAGAGAATCTGTGTTAACCCTAGTCACTCTGATATTTGATAAAGTCCCATAAACTACTACATGGTACATCCAGTACTCATAGGCAGTTAATGATATTCTTCACACTCCTGTAAAAGTGGAAATTTTTGCAGTGTTGAAATTTTCGCGCATTTCACGCAACCAGAAACTAGCGTGAAAATAAGAGCACACGAATATTTTTGCTTGCCAAATGTTCCTGTGCGTAATGTCTTGATTCCGCGGAATTAAAAACGTGCGAAACTCTTCTCACCCGGCCAAGCGCGAAAAATTAGTTACGCGAAAATATCCACTTTAACACTATATAATCAGGGAGATACTACAAGTGCACTCCTAAAAGTAGCAGCTTCTAGTACTTGGTTCAATGGGTATGGGAGCAGTCTCAATCAGGGGCTGTTTTGAATTGATATGACCATTGTAATGGACATGACACTCAACTTATTGGTTCTTGCAATGCTACATTTCCCATTGAGGTGTAACATGATTTTTTTTTTGTCAAGGTGATTGGAAAGGCAGTAGAAATCGAGGAATCATATACTTTCTGTTGTTAGTGCAGAACCACATTATAAGTGCCCAATTATAGACGACTACAATGTAGTTTCTATAAGCTGTGAAGTATATTTTGGATTGGTATACCATTTACATCAACATAATACAGGCTTCAGGATAAAGTGATGGACACTAGATGGTTATGAAGAAGAATAAAAAAAAAAAAAGAGGAAGGAAGAAGAAAATATATATGACAAGTTTACCAGAGAGCAGGAATTTTTCTTCCAAGGTCCGAATCTTGCTCTAGTGTCTGTTTTACTCATAATTTTCATATGGTCATCCATTTACCTAGGCTACGGAGGAGGTTGGGGCTACTCCGGTCATTCGGTAGAAGCAGTGCGGTTTTGCCCCGACACAGATGTCCTGCTGGGTGGCTTTGGCCTCTTTGGTGGGAGAGGGGAGTACAGTGCCAAAATCAAGGTATGTGACTCAGAAAAATTTGAAGAACTGTATTAGCATCATGGTGGCTCAATTAAAAACGAATTGTACAACCTCTTGACTGAGCTGTATAGTGATATTCAAATGGATGAAAAAACACTCTGGCATGCACAAGTTTTTGAGAATTATGCTCTCTTAACATACCTGTGAAGAAATATCACCAGTTTGCAATCTGTGTCTAAAAATTGTTTGCTTTTAAACTTCTATCTGGGGAGAAAACATATGGTTTGATTTGGTTACTCGCAAAGTGTCACTTTTTGAAGCCTCTGACTTCTCTTTCCTGCTGAAATTTTTTCATTGTTTCATTTTTCATGCAATAACAGAGATTAAAGTTGTATGAAGAACAATGCAGCTAAGATTTCTGAAACTAGAAACATTGCTAAATACTGTTGTTAATCCTCTTAAAAGATATTCTCCTTGCTTATTTGACAAATAAATAGTATGTGCATAGATGAAAATGTTAATAAAAGCAATTGTAACATCAAGTTTAGTAGATGCTACTGTGTTGAGTTGTCCAGATCATCTGTATATGGGAATTTAAAATCTTCATTAAGTACTAGTATATTGGAAGTGGGCACAAATGAAGTTGAAGTTGATATAGTGTCTTTCTACATGCTATTTACACTTTTATGAGTATGTCTAGAGAAAGGTGACATACACATCGTCATACTTTGAGGAGACTGAATAGTCCCGTGGTAGATTCAAAACACAAACACAAGCATATATATGATTTGGAACTACATTGTGTGCATAAAAGAATGACCAGCCGTTTGTTGAGAAACTGAAGATCTATAAGTTACTTATTTGAGAACTTTTGTTTTCCTTTTGAATGAAGGTGTACGATCTGGGGCCCAAAGGAGGTGAATATGAGTTGGACGGTGAGCTGTTAGGGGAGAGTGATGACATCACGTTTGACTGTGGAGCAAGGTGAGTTCCATGGAAGTCCTTTGTCCCTTGCGAAAAGGCATCAATTGTTTCCAACTTGTATCCCAAAAACACAAGTCACATACGGTGCCGATGTCATTATCAAATGTTTTAGATGTCACTAAACATGATGACTTTGATTGTGGTCATTAAGTAAAATGAGCAGCCTGGGAAACTGATATTGATTGACACACAAATCCAAAGTTGCTTCCCAAAAAATATCCAAAATTCATCAAATCTAAGTGTCTTTCTGAGGGCACTGCAGAGATATAGTATTACTGTTGACCAGCACGTTGTCTAAAAGTGCATGTTTAGCCTCAGGGATGGATGGTGTTCAGGCATCTCTAGTGGCAAGAGTTGTGGACGTTAATGTCTCCTTTGTTGAATTGATTGATTGTTCCAGTAAGTATCATTATCTTAGCCCTGTCTATCTATCTCTCTCTGATTCTGTAGGGAAAAGTTCCCCATCCTGTTTGAGGATCCAGTCCCACTAGTGGCTGGAAACTGGTACGTGGCTTGGGCCAGGGTCAATGGTCCCAGCAGTGATTGCGGCTCCAATGGTCAAGGAACGGTCACCTCAGAAGACCAGTAAGTTTAAACCTCTTCAGCTGTTTTATCTCATCTTAGAACAATACAAAAGCATTGCTCATTTACTGCTTTGAATAACTTTGGCATTGATGCATGAGTTTGTTGATGGTCTTGCAAATTTATGTGAATTTTGACAAGACTGAATTCACTGATTTCATTTGGTTGAGTGTGTAAGAAATGCTGTACTCCTCAGTAACTATGATTAGCCATTTTTTAATAAACTGTAACAATTTTCAATTGTATGAGGTACATGAAACATACAATACTTTGCTGGAAATTTTATGTTGAGCTGGCAAGTATTTCTCTTCTCATGCATTAGTTTTGTCTTGCATTATTGTGTCTCCTCAGAGTATCCTTCCAGTTCATGAGCTCCAAGAAGTCAAACAATGGTACTGACATCAACGCAGGACAAATACCTCAGATTTTATACAGGTGTGTTCATACGGACAGTGTCAATACTTCAATTTTGTAGTGATAAATGAACCTCCCTTCTCTTCACTTCCTGCACTTGATTTCCCATTGTTCTATTCCAATTTTTTTTTTTTTTTTGGGTAGTGTCATTGATTGATGGATGTGCGTCGTAAGATATCATATCCTAAGTTGTGTGTGTAGTGTGTGTGTTTGTGTGATGGTGGGGGGGGGGGCAATACTTTGACAGATGAGTTAACTAGCACATTGGCTTGTACGTTCATCGCATCCAATATTTTACCTTGCAGACGAAGGCTCTCAAAGTTGAAGCCTCAAATAGAAATGATGTAATTGTTGGAATGATGTCATCATTTAAAGCCCTGGTGTAGTGTTGTGATGACAAAAATGTTTTTATGTTTGTTCATTCTTCTCATTTTGTGACACTATCTGTCATGATTTCCACCGAGTAACTGATTATGCAGTTAAAATGAATTCCTTTGAATTATGTGTTGTAACTTGTAACCCCCAATAGCAAAATATAAAAACCTGTTGAAGACAAATCTAGGACTTTCATAATGTGTTAAGAACTGCTTCTTCATGAATATTTTGGTTCTCCTGATATCTTTTTGTAGACTTCCTCAGCCAGATTCAAACAACTTCCGAGGGAAGAAGATCCAGGGTGACCCAGTCCACATACTGTCTTCAGCCTTTAGTAGCTCCGTCTCACCGGTGAGATACTTAACCTTGTGATTGACGCAGTAGCAATATAGAGATGGTGCAAGCAAATATGCAGTGATTTTAATCATCTTATATTGGACACAGGATATGATTTTTAGCAAGCATTTAATTCCCTCAACACTGAAATTTGGTTGTAGCCTTACAAAAACAACAAAAATAAAACAAGGAGTGGCCATTTAGATGCTTTCATCAAATTGATATACAACACAGAAATATTTTTGTACAGCATTACTGTAATCCTCCAAATCATAAAGAAGCAAAGTTTGCTGAAATTAGCCAAGTATGAAAATCTAGTAAATGTTTCTTCTTTTAAAGTTGCAAGAAATCATCAACCCTTTTATTTGTCCACACACTCAAGTGTTTTAACTTTCATCAAAACAAAAACAACTTTCATCAAAGGCATTACAAGTAGAATCCCATGGGAACTACTTCACAGTTTAGCATCAAATTCTTCCCACTATTGGTAATCCATCCACAGGAGGTGTTTGAGTCGCTGCTGAAACTCCTGAAGTGGAGCTGGCGTATGTTCCGGCAGAGCGTGGGTGAGGCCCTAGGGCTAAGGGATGGCCAGCAGACCGCTGCCCGCGGTGAGCTGGACCGGCTGGTCTACATCGCCACTGCTTGCCTGAGGCTACTCCGGAGCCATGTCTGTGAAATATATCCCAATCCAGGTAACGATGGGATTGGAAAGGGTTGGGGGAGGGGGAGGGGGAGGGAACTCCTGCAGATTGTAGAATAAGGTGGTATTCAGGGAGCATTTGTCCTGTCAGTTTCATATCAATGATTATACTTGAGGTAAAGGCATATACATGTGTATAATAAAGCCATGTTTTGGATGAGGTTGTTTACAGAAGATGATCTACGTAGCTTGTTTGAAAGTTGGATGTTTGTTTGTATCCATAGTCGTTCTATTTTTCTCTGTCGACATATAATAATGTGTCATTTTGCTGACTGACGGTCAATAACCTTTCTCTAAAACAACAAAACATCCCATTAACAGCATCAGGTATGAGAGGATTTTTATGAAGCAAAAAGTTCTTTGAGGGCTATTTGCTTGAAATGAAGCTCTTATACTTTCTCCAAGATGGTGACTGAAAAGTGAATATCAGATCCATGAAATGCCTGGCTCAGTTACACCTGTGTGATTATAATGGAGTCAAACCATTTTATGTCAAAACTATAATTAATTATAGATTTGGATATGCATGAATTTTTGCTAAGATGGAAATCATGCCAATTGTATGACATTGAAATCAGAAAAGTTGGAAAATGTTTATACATCATTTCATTGGTTTCATTTGAACAAGATTCCAGTGATATTATCGTTCCAAGTTGCCTTGTCAAGTTCTGTCAGTCACATGTTTTTTTGATTGCCCATCATGTCACTCTCTTTCTGGTAGCTACTGGCAAGAAGCCGGCCAGTGGATCATCACAACTCCCAGAATGCATCTCAATGACCTGCGACCTCTTGAAGCAGATCCTGGGCGAGCTGTCCGACCAGCGACTCTGCCCCATTGCTGGCGAGGATGGTGGAGCCCTTGCAGCCCCGCCTCCAACAGATGCCCCCCTCTCTTGCCACCCCCTGGGCAGGGTTGTATCAAGTCTCATGGATGAGTGTCACCACACCTTTGTGCAGTGCTTCCACGCCTTCTACCCTACCCCTCAACTCAAGTGGGTCTTCCTCTGTGATCTCCTCAACTCAACGGATGGCGTAAGTGCTTATTTTGACTTCCAAGAATTTAATGAATTCACACCTCCTTGTCAGAATACATTAGCAGTAAGAGTGGGGAGGTATTTCTTTCTTGTCTGGAGGCGACAACATGGCATGGTTTTACTGTGAAAACCCTATACTATGAAAGCGCAATGTACAATGCATGAGGAAGTCTGCTTTGTTGTCCAGCATGGACAAACGCAGTGATACATGAGTGCATTTCTCAATTATCGAGCAGGTAACCTCATGTGTTCATATATGAGTGTGCTTTAAGCAGTACATTGAGGATCTTACATTGAGAAATGGTTTGTTCATCCAGGTTTGTACATGGTGATGTACACCCTTTTTCTTTTTTTGCCAAAGACTCAGAAAGATGCAGGATCTATTGGTTTCTTTGCCCAACATCTGCAATGTACGTGTAGAGTAGGGTTCTTGCTAAGATAGTGCTATGTAGTAAAATCACACAATTTTGGCAGACACTAATCCATAAATATGAAGGGAATGTGAAGCTCTCTCAGGTGCATCACAATGTAGGAAAAAAAAATCATATGTGATCTTGCTTGGCCTCAAACAAATTAGTGGGAGCAAAGTGGGCCTTGGATTGAAAAAGTTGAGAATCATGGGTGTAGAGGATCAGATACATTATCTTGAAAGTTTGCAAAGGTAAGTAAACTAACTCATAAATTTTGCTTGGATATCCTATCTTTCATTTATTCAAATTATGCAGGAGGATTTCTCTTCCTGTGCAAACTGCAGATTTGTCAATTTTTGTGAAACTTCTGTGGTATTGTTCGTGTGGGTTGTATGCAGAGTTGTGTTCTCAATGGTCATCTATGATCTCATTTGAGTTAATGTTATGTGTCCTCCCGTGCTTGTCCAGTCACTCCCTCCAGACACCAACAGCCACCTGCTGGCAGCCGTGCTGGAGGCGTTGTGCGACCCGACGGTCAAGCTGACCAAGGTGCTGCCCATCCTGCGGGACAGCCCAGACCAGGAGCAGGGCAGCAACCCCGCCCCCTTTGCCAAGCAGCTGTCCATGGAGGACTCCCCCAGTGCGGCCCAGGCCGAGGCCCGGGCCCAGTTCCCAGAGCTGGTGGTCCACATGGAAGACAGAGTCCAGGTAGGGGGCTGATTAAAATCTCACAATGTTTTCTTATTGTCCGGGACGTCAGGGAAAGTCAACAAGTTTGTGAGACCACAGACAGTATTTTACCACAATAATGCAATAACTGCCCTGTTTCTTATGTCCTTGCCCTTTATGCATACATGTATCATCCCTATGCGCTCTCGGATATGCCCTTTATAAGAATGATTAATGATTATGAGTATGATTAAGAATGCCATTATCATTTATATTGTGAAGATCATTATGATTTATAGTATGAAGATCATTATGATTATTAATATTACATTGTATCATCATCATCATCATCATCATCATCATTTCCAAAGAGGGTGGATGTTGTAATGTCATATTCACATCAGTGCCATTTAAATTTTTTTGTGAGAAAAATTATCATATGACGATGGAGTGAAGAATGCAATAATCTTGGCACAAATTTTTGCAATTTTGCTCAAAAAATAAAACATTTTGCGAAAGCCTGCATTTAAAAGACAAATGAGATTCTTGAAATGATTTGAAGAACCTGTGATTCTGGTGTATGGTCATCGAAAATTGGATAACTTGTGAGTTGTATCCTAGAGAGTGCAAGATACAGGGTACTTGATGCAAAGATGAAATGCTTTTTTCATCCCTTCAGAAAAGGGTCATTGTCTTCCTGTGCATAACTTCATTGAGAATTCCTTTCTTCTTCTGTTGTTGGTGTTGTCATTACTGTCACTATTATTCATTGTCTTGTATTACCTTCTCAGGGGGAGGGAGTGGTAGCCCTCAACACCAGCTTCCAGGAAATCCTGGACAAGCTGCTAGTGATCCTGACTGACCCTGTAAGAGAGGCCCTTGACAAGGTAATCAATCTAATCTCGAGCAGACCTCTCCTGCCACTCTCCACTGCCTCCTTTAGGTGTTGCATTAAATGGTGTGTGGAGCGAGTGAAGTCACCAGTATTAGGAATAGATGGAATATAGCATCGATGTAAAGAGATGGTGTCTATCCTACAGAGTGGTATAGTTGTGCAGCATGGTATATGTGTATGCCTAGCTTATGCATGTCCCTTGATAACTATTTTGTTTGTTTATATGTACGTAGCTATGCTACAAAGAAGATATTGAATTTCTGAAATGGTTTTTTTTTTTAAAAGTGCAGTGTCCTTGTGATGTTTGGATGTCAGATGCAATAGACTTGCTATCTTGATATCTTCTGCTGATCTGCTGTAGGCGAAGTGTTAGGTATAGAGCTATTCATTTGTAAGTATATTTGCCCGTGACAAAACAGTTCTGTCAGCCAATAAATTGATTTGTAATGTGATTGTATCACTGATATCTTTGTAAAATTGTGCATGTGTTAGACTTTAAAAGCATGTCATCACACTTGAGAAAAAGAGAGAGGTGATACTGTATTTACTGCTTAGATTTAGTCTCTCTATCCTAAGCATATTTCTCGTCTGTTGGAGTTTTATGTAATGAGGAAGTACATTTGGCAGGCAATTGCGTAATGCTGAAATATGACTGATTTTGTGTTATCCCAACCAGAGGCAGCAATGCAGTCCTAGCTCTCTGGTGAAGAACACCAGCAGACTCCTGAGTTGTATCGTGAGCGAGCTCTCAGCAATGGCCTGCACTAATGAGGTTGGTTGTTGATCATAATTTGAAAGAAGATAATGCTATTGTCAATGGTATACTGGTAATGAAAACAAGAGTGCTAGTAGCATGGAAAGAAATGTGATAATCAGACAAAACTGCATCATTGTTGGCTCTTTGGATTGCAATGTCTCTCTGAAAATATGTCTGATTCTGAATTAATTTAATCACTATTTATGTTGAAATGTAATTGAGGCAAATCCTGACAAGTATAAACTAAGACTGACTCTATCCATGTAACTGGTTTTCAGTTGTGAACATGGGGCATCTCATCAAGTGTTTTGTCAGTGATTTTCACCGACAAATAAGCTGTCAGCCAATCAGATGCAAGGATTTCAGTAACTTAAAACAGTTGTCAGTGACTGACGAGTTTCATAAAATGGGGATTTGGGGATTCCCCAAGGCTTGCTTGTATGTAGAGATTATCAAGCAAAATATGTTGTTTATTTGTTCGCAATTCTGGCAGTGTATATGTTGGTGAAAATGGCATTTAGAGAATGAAAATTTAGTATTTATGATACCATGTAGAGAGGAAATGGAAGCAATATTCTCTTTGAACATGTGCTGTCATGAAAACAAAGGAAAAAGAACTCTTTGAAAATGCAAGTACTGTTATCATTCCCTTCACCAGAATGAAAACCAAACGTCAGGTCGCCCCCTCTTGACGACCTCATCACGCTTCACCCGGGTCAGTCAGAACAGGGGCTGGAGCACTGGGAACGGCACGCCAGATGCTGTCTGCTTCAGTGTCGACAAGCCAGGCATCCTGATCGCAGGGTTCTGTGTCTATGGAGGCGTGGGATATTATAACTATGAGCTGGAGCTTCTAGATGGCGTGAGTATATGAGTGAGGATGACACACAGTGTGTGTCAGGATACGTGAGACTGAAAAAAATATGTCACAGTAAACACTTCAAAGACTTCACCTGAAAGAGAGTGAGTTAGAAAGTGTGGAATTGAAGCAAAATCAGGCAATTACAAAACTGTTTGCTTCAGTGCATCAAGTATGATGTGCTGTGCAATTTTTCACTCTCACAAATGTAATATTGCTTGAAAATAATTTTCATTTGGGCATGAGATATTACTGATTTTACCTTATCCTGAAAGAAATATTTTCATCATATATTGTGGAGAACTCATCCCAATTGTGTTCATTTTGTAAGGTATTGTGAGAAACAGCATATTTTGAATTCCCCGAACTAAAAACTATTTAAAGATTCAATATCTTCATGACTTGAATTGATATTTAAATCTGAAGCATGCACTTCTCTTTTCTGAGCCTGCATCAGACTTTTGGAGAAATAAGGCTTGCTTGCTCTTCTTATGTTCACAGAGTGATGTTGGTCCAGACGGTAACAGCCACAGATGGAACTCGCTGGAGCTGGTCAAGGGGTCCTACGGTCAGGCGGATCTGGCCAAGGACATCGCTGAGATCAAGTTTGACCGCCCTGTCCCCATCAAGGAGGGCATCAAGTATGCTGTGCGCTTGCGTAACCAAGGCAACCGCACCGTCAACGGCGACGGGGGTATCACCCAAGTGAAATGCCCTGATGGGGTGACCTTCACGTTCAGCCTGTGTCGATTGAGCAGCAACGGGACCAGTCAGACAAGGGGACAGATACCCCAGATACTCTACTTCAAGTAAGACTTTTCTCTCTCCTCCCCAACCAACTTATTCCCAACTGAAGACCACAGCTTCAAGCCGAGGTTGTTGGTCATGGTTTTGCAGATCAAATACTGGAAATCATCCTTCTTCACAACAGCAAAGGAAATATTTGACGTTAATCCATCAAATTTGCAAGTGAAAGTCATGGCATTGTACGCCATAGAGCAGTCAGATTTTGAAACCCATTGACAATATGCAGTACTCGCTGTTATAAAGGGAAAAGAACCATCACTGGCTATCGGGCGGAAATTCGTTAATCCTCTTGATATGACGCCTGTCTAGTAATCAGGATGTGGGTTTGAGTCCCACATGAATATTGTATGCCCATGATTTTTTATCACAGCTCTGACTAAAATGATGAATAACTGTAGTTGCTTATTTACGTCGATGAAGGGCAATTTTGTCAATCAGTCACAATATATAAACAAGTCGACACAAGAATCATTAATTTCAATCAGATTTTTGAAGACGGTATTCACAAACAAAACATGTTTGTTGAAGGCTAGGTAAAGGTGAAAGTCCAAGATCTACTTTTCTACCTCCAACAGAGAAACAGCCCAATGCAATCCACACTTTTCTCCTTGTGCATGCTATCAATACTATCTATTGTGAAAATGATGTTCTCATCACACAGTACTGCAGCTGAGAACGAGAGTCATCGGGTGGAGCCCAAGTCCCAGCTCCTGGAGCAGCAGGCCAGGTTCAACGTCCTCTCCATCGTCACCACCGTCATCAAGGCAGCCGGCGATCTACTCCGGAGGGCCGAGGGTTTACCAGGTAGGGAATGAAATGCAATGCAGTGATTGGTAGATTGCACTCTGTGTTCAATTTGACCTGAAAAGAGAAGAGTAGGGTCAAACAAAACTTTGGTGCTGTCTGTGCAATCAGGACAAAAACTATGGAAGTTTTGATCTGTTGTTTTCATACATAATGGTGATATTGGTCTCCATCACCTATCATTATGAGAGAAGACTAGGCAGTAATATCATTGCCTCTTCTAAAAAATGCCATAACTATAGCACCCTTCCTTTTACATAGTCATCATTGCTAACTTTTGTAAACACACCAGATGAAAGATGCTAATGGTGTAAAGATGGGTTCCTTACACACCTTCTTTTTTTTTTCCATATAGAAGAAAGGTTTGCTCTCTCTTTAAAGTATTTAATGATATCTTTTCTGGACTGTCCTTTTATTGTGGCAGGTTGCACTATACTATTTGTATATCATCTTTTGTTTTGACAGACATGGAGGTTCCTGCCGTGTTCAGTTCAGCTCATCTGTTCTCCCAACTTCTACCTCTCATTCTGGCCTACATTGGTCCCATCTCCTCATCCGATCCCAAGGTATGGCACGGCGGTCTCTGAAGAGCATTACTCTTGCCTCCCCTCCCCCCTCCCCCCTTGAGTGCTCCTTGCTGGTGATGGCCCTGTCATGATACAACAAAAACAAACCACTTATGATGATGAGTGCTTGTGATAATAGAAATTTTGTTAAAAGAGGGGCTGTAATAAGGGTTGTTGTAGTATTTAATACAGGTATGTGACACAAGTGAACAGGTAAACATTTCTGTGGAAGTTTCTCGACCAAGAAGCAAAAAAAAAAAAAAAAAAAAAAAAAAAAAAAGAGGAAGAAAAACTAAGAGGTCATCCATTTGTTCTCCTCTTTATGGGATATTGATAATACTTTTCTGCTGAGAACTGTTTTAGACAAGAAACATGTAGTCAGTCCTCATCCCACTTTTTTGGAAGATGCTTAATTATGACCAATTTGCACAGCATTCCTTTGATTTGGAACACTTGTTATCTTTTAAACTGTTTGTTCTCTTCTGTTGCCTCTCAAAGAGTGCTGTACAAGTCCTGGACCTCCTGAAGGACATCCTACCACCGGTGGCCGCCATCAACCAGCAGTTTGCCCCACCCACTCCACCCGTCAATCAGAGCACGGACAGCTGCAGCGGCCCATCGGCAGACATCCACACCATCACCACCTCCATGCACTACGCCTTGGTGGAGAGCGATCACCCGTACAAGCCAGCGACAGTTGCAAACTATAGGGTGTGTATTTTATGGCAACCTTCATGTTACCTTCATTTGTGATATATGTGGATGTGTACAGAAAAATCAGAAGTTTTTGGCATGCATTTTAATTTCCCCAGAGCCAAGATTTGCAAAATTAGAATTCATGCGAAAGTTCTTGGTTACACTGTATGTGCATTAAATGTCAGTGGCAATTTTCAAAAATTTCATGCTACGAATATATCTTCTTTCACAGTATGTGGTAAATCTCTCTCAGTTCTATGAGTGTTTGCTTATATATCTTTCTCATTTTTTCCCCTCTTTTATGTATTTTCTCAGACAGAAATAGATTCTTCATCATTCTGTTTTGACTCTGCCACTATTTCAATGCTTTAGTCTTCATCTGTAATGATTTTTCGTGCAGATGCCATGTCATGTCAGAGCAAGTATCATTTATACATACACAATGAGACCAGCTGCTATGCCAAGATCTTTTTAGTGCTGTGTATCAGATGTTGTCAACTCCCATTTTGGTGTGTTAGTAGAATGAACTCTGTTTCCTAATCAACACGTCCAGGTGAGCTTTCCAGACTCAGTCCAGTGGATGCTGCTGCAGTTTGACCTCCAGTGTGGAACAGCCCAGCCGGAGGACAGCCTACAACTCTACATTCCAGCCACCAGACACTCCCACTCAGCCCCCCAGCAGGGCAGAGCATCGACATCACCATCTCCCACCTCGTCGGTAGCTTCGTCGGCGCCAAACGCTGTCACATCCAGTTCGACACCTGCAGGGGAAGGGGTCACTCTGGCTAGCACGTACTGGCCAGTTCTGAAGAAGTTTCACGGGAAGGAGAACTGGCCCACCTCGGCTGTTGTCTTGCCAGGTAAAAGTTTTTGCACCTCATAACCAGTTTTACGAGTCACACATAATGAGTGCTGTCCAAGAATGTTAACACATTTTTTAAACGTGTATGACTCAAAATCTATTCATTTTGAATAATCAATATCGTCAATTACTGGATATGATATGTCAATGTTCAGAATGAAGCTCTTGTTTGTTTCAAAGGACTTTGGTGTTTAAGACATCTGGCATCATTTTGCTTGTAAAGTTATTTCAAATAATGACAAATTTGGGAAATCATTTTACATAAAAGTGTCACTTTCTGCCTTCTTGGAATTGACAGAGAATTCCTGAACTTGTCACTAGCAAAATTCTAATCATAATGGGAACTCACTCTGATTAACTTTTTGCTGTTTGACTGATTTACAGGTAATGAGGTGGCATTCATACTAGGCACTGCTTCAGACTATGTGAAAGATGAGAAAGCCAACATGTTTGGTTTCAAGTGTACTGTCATTGGCTACGAGTGGCTTCCATCGTGTGATGAGGTGAGGAAGCCGGAATCTGATTTGTGGATATTTGAATCGTGCCATTTACGATTTTTCTTGTTATAACTGTTGAATGGTAAATTCTAAGTGATGTTATATGTGAAAGTTGAGTTTTGGAATAAAAATAATTAAAATTTAGTGTTGGTGGTAAGGATAATTATGACAATGAATATGATAGGAGGAAGAAGATGGGGAAGTAATGACACTAAAGTTGGACAGTGATAATGATGAAAGTGGAAGATGTTGCCACTGGTGACAGTTATGTTTATAGAGGTGGTGGTGACAGTGAATATGACCAGTAGTGATAGAAATGCTCCTGAAGATTAGATCAGTTTTGATGTGTAATATGACAAAGATAATGATGTCTCTACTGATAGCAATGACAGTGAAGATAATAATGATGATATTGGCAAAGATGACATTGAAGCTGCTGATGGTTACAATGAAGACATCTTTTGTCACTTTTATATTGTGTACGATTTGTATGTTATCTTCTCATGTGTTAGGTGATTACTCATTTTGGTGTTCATTTCAGGGACTTGTAAACCTAGAGAAGGAGCTTGCCTACCTCGGAGGAATGTGTGCAGCATCCCTGATGAAGAAAGACATCTCGCTGCCTCCAGTTGCTGCGGAAACAGGCAACGAGGAAGTAGAGCTCATCACAGAAGCAGCGGAGGAGGTATGGACATGTGGATTAGAATGTCAATATCTTATTTCACATTTGTTGGAAGAAAACTGGGTGAAACTAGGAGACAAACTCCAGTGATTTATACGTAGCAAAGACTATGTTCCTTTTCTCATTTTGTTGCTATCTATGTTGGGTATCATTAGTATAATAATTTGTATATACTTATTAGCTTCCACTTTTAGGATTAGAAATAAATTGTGGTAGATAGCACAGACTAGGAGGAAATACAATACATTAGAAAGCATGTATATCTTAATTTCCTATACTTTGGGCTTCTGTGGAGAAGAAATCATAAGTGTTATGGATTCAAGCATTGTTGTACTGTTATCCTCATGGTCACCTCAATGTGCCAGAATTATTTGATCTTAATAACAATTTTGTGGTTGGGATGCTTTAATACTTTCATCGGTTAGAGAAACATTTTTTTTTTTTCTGATTTGCAGAAATGCCAACTGTTAACCCTTTCACAGCATTTTCTTTTTGTACTGCTCTTTGCCAAATATTTTGCATGTTTCATGGAAAATACTGTTTTCCCAAGTTGTATTACTGCACATGTCTATTGCAGGAAAGGTGCAAATACTGTTTTTCTTTCAAAATACTTTTACAGCCATCAGAATACTACAATGCGGTTTATGAGGTTGGCATTTCTACTATTGGGTTTTTAATTAAACACTCAACCATTTGATATCAGGATCTGAGTTTCTGTTAAGAATGTTTTTTAGTTAGTAAGCAAATAATCAACGTTGATGAAGATGATGGGACAAACTATCACTTCCGAGGCGATCTGGATGTAGCTATCTTTCCGAAGCGCAGCTGAGTAAAGATAGCGTACACATTCAGATCGCCGAGGAAGTGATAGTTTGTCTCATTGCCTGAAACTAAAAGTTGATTATTTGCTTTATATTCCACATCTAGGGTCCTAGAAATTCCCATTTTATTCCACATCTGAAACCGTTTTAACTGTCTTTAGGTATCCTTAGGGCTTAGGCTACGTGTGCGCGTAGATGACAAACAATGAATTTGCTGCGCGCATGGCGCGGCACCGAAGTGAAAGTGGGTTGCACTGTGTACTATCAAGTGACCTAGGTCACATGATAGTCCACAGTGCAACACACTTTTATTTCGCGCGTACTCATCTTGCGTTAGGACTGTGTGGCCTGTATGGAGATCAGCGAAACAAAAGGGACTATCAACATAGAGTGTAACAAACTTTTCTTCTCAGGTGATGTGGTGGGCAAAACTACGCTTCATCACGTGATCAGCTCTGGACCAATCCTATTGCAACATTCTTAGTATGTGGAATATAATACATTGTATCCTTAAATTCAAATTCCCTGTTCTGATGATTAAATTGGTGCTTCTCCCTTCCCCTGTCTTCTACCTCATTCCAATGCCCCCCCCCCCCCCCCAGATCTTCAGCAGCCATGCCAGCCTGCTCGGGCGGGGCTTTGCCCTGGCATACCCTCCCACCATCCACCAAGCCCTGGAGGGCAACCTCCCCCTCAGCACTCAGTCCAACGAGCGGGCCTTCCTCAGGGACTTTGTCATGTGCTCCCCAGGGACCAGTGGGGGCAGGCTAGCAAGGTGAGGTGGTAACAGGTTATGTAAAGTTTGGATGATGCTCTAGTCTCTCTGCTTCCACTAAGAAGTACTATCACTTGGACAACCAGAAGGACATTATGTCCACAGATATTGTACAGCATAAATGATTTTCTCGTGTTCAACTGATTAACATGCGTGTTAGAAGTGCTGGTTACTCTACATGTGTAACGTTGTTTGTTTATTCAATGCTAGGATAGCAATGCAAAAGGAATTACCTGTGACCTGATCATTTGAAATTTGCAAGTGATGAAAAATGTACATCCTCCAAAGAATAGATGGACTTCTGTTTTGAACCAGAGTGTATAGCATTAGATTACTTTCTTGTTTAAGCCTCCACCAAGGAGGTTGCGTTTTAGTAGGCGTTGGTTGTTTGTCTATCTGTCTGCAAAATATCTCAAAAAGTTGTGAACGACTTACGGTGAAACATACAGGAAGAGTTGATAATAACATAAGGAACAGATGACAAAATTTAAGGAGTGGTCCAGGAATTTTTATGAATTTTTGAAGGATTTTTATATCTTTTGGCAAATAGGGTCAATGAACTTGGGCGTTCAAGCTGCGCGTATTTGAGATTTGCATACGTGCACTAAAGCGCGTGCTAGTATGCTCTGCTCGAGGCACTGCGCTGCAGGAAGCTGATGAGGTAAGTGCAAGGCTTGGGAAGTTGGACAGTTTTCAGCATGCATGTACGGCTGGAAATGAGCTGCTTGCCAGAGGTAGGTCTGTGCTCTCCAAGTGCTTGTCAAGTACCTATATGTATTGTGTATGAGGGCTGCAAGCAAATCAAGCTATGCTTAAGCTGTAGCCCTTCTGCATTAATTATAGTATTGCGTGTACACTTTTGTTTCACATTGTGAAGCCAGTGGAAACAGAAATCCTTTGTAAGTCATGTATTATATATTTACTACCAACAATGTGTGTACATCATCGTACATGTACAATGATAATGCAGGAACCAATAAATCAAATCAGATCAAGTTTCTCATCTTGTCTCCTCTGGACAGGTGGCTGCAGCCTGAATCCTATGTGGAGCCCCGACAGTGCGACGTCATATTCACACGGGATGAGATTCGCTGCAGCGTGCCCACTGTCGTGACTGTACTCAGCAGAGACCAATATGGGGGTCTGGTGTTTGTGCCCAGTCTGAAGGTGAGGCTCTGTAAATAGGAGGAAACCTTAATGGTGGGGGGGGGGGGGGGGGGGGGGGGGGGGCAAGGGTGAGACTAAAATGATGGAATGAGAAGAATAACGATCTTTTGAAATTGGCTGTGAGATGATAGATGATGTAGAATGAGGTGGGAACAGAGAGGAAAGGGAGAATTTGGCACCGTGTCATGAAAGTTGTCATCCCTTACAAATTGTCAGTCTCTGACAATCACCATAGCAATAGTTAGTGACCAGAGCTTCTCAGCCAATCAAAACCAAGGATTTTACTGAAACTGCAGAGACTGACAACTTGTAATGAAACGGTGCCCAGATCATTTCCATATATCAAGAGTCTGGCCAACTCGGTTTTCAGCTTATGAGTTTTGAAGTCTGTGATTGGTCAAAACTGGTCCAGTGATCTTTCTAGAGCCGTGTCGTTACCAAAGCGCACTCATACACAGTGCCCATTGTTCACCACCCCATATTTGGCTTGCTTTCATTATTACATCTGCATAATGACATTGCGTCCAATTTAGCAGTTGTTCAGACTCTCTTTATATATGGCACTGGCCCAGATATGTACGAGTTTGGACTAGCAGACAGAAAGAAAGCCCATAGAGTAGGGAGCAGCAGTGTGCTTCTTGGTCTTTTCATTTGATGCTGATCATTAGGAAAAAGGAGAATAGTGTGAAGTTTTCAACGTTTTATGTGTCTACCCCCAGATTGATGTGGAGGCGGTTCCAGTTGGTAAGCGGGACCACCCGTACCAGGTGTCCAAGTTCCAGAAGACCTCTGGTCCCAACGACAAGGACATGACCTTTGGTGGTCACAAACCTCCGACCTTTGACACGCCCTTTGAGCCGGTGATGCGGCGAGAGGTGTCCGTCTACAACTCCATCACCATGATGAAAGAGTACGAGAACTTCTCTTTTGAGGAGCTCCGCTTCGCCTCATTGCCCGTCACAAGGTTGGTGGTTTTCTTATTCAGTTCTCCATGTGTGTTATGTAATAGTTTGGGGATTTGTTTGGTTTTGTTTTGTTTTTATTTATTTTTTACAGGAGGGATACTGGATGCAGAATTAAGAAGGTTTTACCAAACCATCACAGCATGAATGTCTATTTTCATTTACCTCTCCTGTTTGCTGTGGTGATTATTCTTTTGTGGAAATAGATTTTTAGTAAAACACAGTAAAATATTTGTGTAGGCATTCACACATTGAAGATGATTAGAAAATGTACTGTATACGGCATATTCTTTTATGAATTGGGACTTGTAAGACAATTTTGCGAGTGGTTGAATCCTTGTTTAAAAACCACATTGATGGAATGAGAAAGAAGTATAATCATGTTTTTTCCCGCCTTGAATACAATGTGCAATGCATTTGCAACAATATTTGTGTGAGTTGTCACTTTCACAAATATTGGTTAACTTTCTTTTCAGTTCATTGCTTGGCTCTACAAAAGAATATGCAAGTTACTGGAAAACCAGAAATATTTTTGGCATGAAATTTTTGCAAATTGCCAGTGGCATTCATTGCATAAGTGTATAGACAAGAACTTTCATGTACATTTTAATTTCACGAATCTTGGCTCCTTGCAAAATTTGTAAAAATTTCATGTACAAAAAATTTCTGGTTATACAGTAACTTGAAGCTTTAAATCCTAATATTGTACACCTCAGGCCAAATGAGAGCATGCTGGTGCGAGATAACGCTGATGGCAGCTACACAGCAAACTGGACCCCGAGTTCCACCGGCACCTACTCGATACATGTTACCATAGATGGACACGCTCTCGGTTAGTGCTCTGTTTGGTTTACTTCATAAAATTATCATGTAGAATTTCAGTTCGCCCAAGTTAAAGAGTATCTTTTCATTTGAGTATATGTACCTTTCATTCGAAAAATACTTTTTTTCATGTTGTATTTGCTCTGCCACAGAGTATGTATTCCTGCTCTTGTCAATGTCACAAAATTTTTGAGGAGAGCATTATGTTTGTGTGAATTTGAAGACAGTTGTCAAGGGTGGTCCACACTGTGTAGGTGTGATATCAAAATGAGAAGACATAATAGAAAAAGCCATTTCCCCAAATTTCTCTGGAGGAGGCAAGTTAAGATTCCCATGGACAGAGGTTAGCTTGTTACCGTTGACTATTGTATATGTGACAGTTAGGAGAAACAGAGTCACTCAAGTAATGCATTCAGTATGCAGCATACTATGTGAATTCATATAGATGCTAACAAGAATTGTTACTGTAGTTTATAGCATTTACTGAGGATGATGCCATTAATGTGTTCTAGGGTTGAGTTATTAGTTTTTTCGTGTGTGTGACAGTTGCTCTGTTCATGAGATATTGAAATCCTCAAATGCTTCATCTCCCAACAGTGGTATCTAATCATTTGTTCTCATGTTTCCACTGAAAGTGTTTGTCGTATAGATGCACTATGTTTATTGATTAATTCCAAGAAGAGGCAAGTCCATGGTAATCTTTTGGCGTATGTTGAGTAGAAACTTGTGAATGAAATGGCTCAACTTTGATGCATTGTGAGAACTGTCTTTAAGCCTTCATATGGAGCAAGCTGCACTGATAAAATAATGTGACATGAATATGTTCTGCTAGTTGTGTGTGTCACCTGTCACCTACAGAAGATGTTCCTCAAGTTGAGGTCAACGACCCACCACATGGCGTCATACCAGCCAACGTCACGCCCAAGAAGTCGTCCCCACCAGTCAACAAGATGCGTAAACTCGTTGCCAAGTACTGCCGCGGGCTTAGGGTCAGGAGTACGCCCTCGCTCCAGAGCGAACAGATAGGAATTGTGGACGTCGGAGGGGTCATCGTCTTCACAGAAGAGGTACAGCTGTGCTTACTTGCTCATTGTGTATGAGCAATGCATTTGGAATATGTTTGAATTGTTTTTAAAGTGTTTTTTTTTTTATTACATGATTCTGTATCTTAGCATAGACACGCATTTCTTTGAGATAGCATATCATTTTACTCTAATTTGTCATTCAGCTCAATATCAGTGCATTCCTTTGCAATCCACATACTTTGAGCATTTTCATGTGTGTGTTGGAGAAAAGCATGCAAAATCCTCGAGATAATATGTCTGCAGATTATCTTTGAATTCATCCCCTCAGGATTTAATAAAAATAGAGGTTTCTCGGTTTTGCGTCATGTACATCAATTCAGCATTGGTCCCCAATAACACATAAAACAAGACTAAACATATCGCATGAAATGAAATTTCTGAAATACTGCTGATAGCGATCAGTATGACGTAGAGACCTTGAAAGGCTACCACAGACCCTAGTACTTACTGTGGCCATCTCTCCCTGTCTTGGTGTGTGTCCAGCTCCAGAATGAGGATGGTATTTGGGTGAGGTTGGCTCAGGACAGCATCAGGAAGTATTGTCCAGACAATGGCCAGAGGGAAGGATGGTGTCTGCTTTACAACCAGCACATTGGCAAGACCTTCCTCTTCCCTGTGGAGGTGAGATCAGAGGCAATGCTGGCAGTGTCACATACCATCATATTGATTTCTCTTTGCCCAACAATATCGACTTTTCAGTTCCAATGTGATCATTATCTACATATCATACACTGATTGCTCACCCTCTGTACATATTTTGGCATGGCATCTGATAGTTTCAGATTATATAAATTAGTATCCAGAGCATGCTCTATGAATTTTTCCCACCTTTGAGATAAGTCTTTGGGAGTAGTTAATTTTGCGATCACACCAATTTTCAGTGGCAGAGTGAGAAACAAGTTTCATCCCTTGTCAAGCAACAAAGTTGTGCCATTGCCCACCTGGAAAAAGATAAACAGAAGACAGTCTATATGGCTTGGTATTTATTTTTATTTTTATCAAGTGACTCATGAAATTTATGCCAATGCTTACACCACCATCACAATGTTGAGCACTTTGTTTATATCCTCATTTCCATCAGTAGCAGAAAAGAAAGAAAGAAAAAATTATGAGGCCATTTTAAATTTGTGAATGTCAAAGCACTTACTGCACTTTTTTCTCTCTTTCTTTCTGTCATTACCAGGAGTCAAAGTCCATCTATGATGACCGAGCCGAGAGACTCCGGGAGTCACCAGCTGCCAGCAGCCTGAAGTCCCTGGAGGCAGAGAGCCCCACACGAGTGAAGCACAGAACAGGTGACTGTTGCCTAGCAACTGGAGCAGGTCCTCCTAGGGCATTTTTAACCCATTTAGGACAGGCTGATTTTGCTATAACACGCATTTCCCATAGACACCTGCCCTAGTATACTGTATACGCCATATATTTCGCAAGTCTAAATTTTCGCGAATCGGGACTTCCCGACAATTTCGCGAGTGGTTAAATTCGCGATCGTGGAGTCCTGTACTGAACAGAGAAATGTATACGCGTACGTCAAATTCATATCGGTATAAGAGTCCATATTTTCGCGTGTTTTTAATTTCGCGAATAGCAGCTGACTCGCGAAATTCGCGAAAATAAAAACCTTGCGAAATATTCGGCGTATACAGTACTTGGGACTCATCCTCAACAGGTTAACATTACCCTGTCTGCATACCTGCCAACTACAGTTCCGCCTGCGATCAACATCACAGGATGAGCGCGCTCATATGCGCTCGATTACGCTCAGTGCGTGGCGATCACTTGCGCGCGCGCTCATCCTTGTTTACAAATTTGAACACGGCGTTTCATCGCATAGCCACAAATCGTAAGAGCGCCAGCTGTTGGCGTACTCGCGAGTAGTAGTACATTGTTCCCTTGTTCCGTACGTGTACGAACACGTGTATTCGTCCGTCCACTGTATAATCTTGCGTTTCAGTACACGAATGCTTTTATTTGTGTGTGTGTGTGTGTGTGTGTGTGTGTGTGTGTGTGTGTGTGTGTGTGTTGCGTTCAATTGGCCCCTTCTTTTCCATTTTTCTTTCGGATTTGTATTTTACTTTTGCTGACTGATGGTGGCCAATTTACACCTCATATTATTTCTGTCACCAAAAAGGAAGGTCAAATCCTCTTCCTTTTCTCGCATTAAAGTCGGCGCGAGAGTACTCACTTGTTGTTTTAAAGTTCGTGTGACTTTTACCGCTGTTATTCTCAGTGTCTGTTAATTGTACTTTCTTCGTTCTTGCACTCGCAGTACGATTGCGAGCAGATGCACACACACAATTACGCTCTTTGCAAAATCGACAAGATAATCATAATACTAGTAATATTGACAAGAAAGCGTGTCAGAAATGCAACAATAATAGATTCGGTAGCAACATTTCGAACCATCGCTCTTACCATAACCATGCAGCGCTCGACACTAACGGTGGCTAAAAACGCACATCGGGCCACCAAAATTTTGGAAATGAAGATTTTCCCCCAGAATAGTCGGATGTTTGCCTTTACTTTTGGAAGTGAACAGCTGTAACAATCGGCTCCGTCAGAACCTAAAATAAATGTCAGATGTTTGCTTTTAATTTTGGAAATGAATAACGGTAATATTCGATTCCGGCCGTATGATAATAAAATAAAATTAATGTCGGATGTTTGCTTATACTTTTGAAATCGAAAAATGATAAGATTCAACTCCGTACGGTGCTAAAATTAAAGTCAGATATTTGATTTTGCGTTCGGAAATGAATAAGGATAACATTCGGCTCCGGAAGATGCTGATATAAATGTCAATGTTTGCTTTGACGTTCGGAAATGATTAAAGATAATATTCAACTCCGTAAGATGATAAAATAAATGCCGGATGTTTGCTTTTACTTTCGAAAGTTGAAAGCAATAACATTCGGCTTCGGAAGATGCCAAAATACATGTCAGATGATTGCTTTTACGTTCGGAAGTGAATAGCAGTAATATTCTGCTCCATACGATGTTAAAATAACTGTCAGATGTTTGCTTTAAAATTTCGAAATGAATAACGGTAACATTCAGCTGCTTTATGTTTGATATTTGCTTTGACGTTCGGAAATGAATAACAATAATATTCAAACTCCGTATGATGATAATGTCTGATGTTTGCTTTTATGGCCGAACGTAAATAGCAATAACATTCAGCCCCGTATGAATGTCGAATTTTTGTTTTGGGCATTCGGAAATAAATAACAAAAATATTCAACTCCGTACGATGATCAAATAAATGCCGGATGTTTGATGATATGTTCGAAAGTATATAGCAATAACATAGCTCCGGAAGATGCTGAAAATGTCAAATGATCCCTTTGACGTTCCGAAATGATAACAATAATATTCAACTCCGTACGATGATTGAATAAACGTTGCATGTTTGCTTTTTTATGATAACAATAATATTCAACTCCGTACGATGATTGAATAAACGTTGGATGTTTGCTTTTACTTTCGAAAGTATAGCAATAACATTCGGCTTTGGAAGATTCCAAAATACTTGTCAGATGATTGTTTTTGCATTCGGAAGTGAATAGTAGTAATATTCTGCTCCATACGATGCTGAGATAACTGTCAGATGTTTGCTTTAAAATTTCGAAATGAATAACAGTAACAATCAGCTGCTTTAGATGGTAAAATCAATGTTTGATGTTTGTTTTGACGTTCGGAAATAACAATAATATTCAAACTCCGTATGATGATAAAATAGATTTATATCTGATGTTTGTTTTTATGGTCGAACGTAAGTAGCAGTAACATTCAGCTTCGTATATTACTAATGTCGAATTTTTGTTTTTGACATTCGGAAATAAATAACAAAAATATTCAACTCCGTACGATGATCAAATAAATGCCGATGTTTCCTTCTACTTTCGAAAGTAAAGAGCAGTATCGTTCAGCTCTGGAAGATGCTAAAATAAATTTTGAACGATCCCTTTGACGTTCGGAAATGAATAGCAATACTATTCAACTCCGTACGATAACAAAATAAATGTCTGATGTTGGCTTTTGATGATATATATGTTCGAAAGTAAATAGCAATAACATTAGCTCCCAAAGATGCTATAACGAAATGTCGAGTGGGTCCGTTTGACGTTCGGAAATGAATAACGATAATATTTAACTCCGTACGATGAAATGCCGGATGTTTGCTTTTATGTTCGAAAGTATAAATAGTAATAACATTAAGCTTCGGAGGATGCTAAAATAAAATGAAATAAAATAAAATATGTCGAATGCCCCTTTGACGTTCGGAAATGAATAACTTCAACTCCGTATATACGATGATAAAGTGAATGCCGGATGTTTGCTTTTATGTATTAAAGTGAATAGCAATAACATTCGGCTCCGGAAGATGCTAAAATAAGATAAGATGTCGAATGATTCCTTTGACGTTCGGAAATGACTAACTATACTCCGTATGGAACGATGATAAAATAAATGCCGGATGTTTGCTTTTAGTAAATAGCGATATCACTCAGCTCAGTTATAGATGCTAAAATAAATAGAGGATGTTTGCTTTCACGTTCGGAAATGAATAACGGCAACATTCGGCTCCGTAAAGGTGCTAAAATAGTAGAAAATGTTGGATGATTGCTTTTACAATCAGAAATGAATAACGGTAACTTTCGGCTCTTTATACAATGCTAAAACAAAATTTAAATGCCGGATGTTTACCAATGTCTGCACAGTATGTTCCCATCAATTTCTCATTTCAAAGCAAGTTTTGATCGTAAGGCATCAACTTTTATAATAATCTATAAGCCTATTTGCTAAATCTTAGAACTCAGAATAAACGGTATACGATTGAACGGTTAGACGTGGGTACCTGTATCAATTCAGGATACTTATTTTCTACAGCGTATATATTATGTTAAGTATAGGACCGATTTAGTTTTTCTTATGTTTTCGTGATTTTTTTTTTTTTTCGGGCCACCAGATTTTACTTTCGGGCCGCCAAAAACTTAATCAATGATTTTGGTAACCCAATCGGGCTATATCCCAACCGATGATAGTCGGGCCTACATTTTCACTCTGACACTTGTTTTCAGATTTTAATTCTAAAGTTCTTGTATTTTTCACTGTGCAAAGTACGATAGCGAGCAGAAGCACGCAAATGCGCTCTCTGATTTCTCGACAAAATAATTAGGTTTAGAAGAAAGTACTAAGGTAATTGAACAAGAATCCGTTGCAACATTTTTAACAACAATCTGGGCTCCGTTTCATAAAACTTGTCATCAGTGACAAGTTGTCATAGATGTGACAAGCTACTGAAATCCTTGCATCTGATTGGCTCAGAGCAATTTTGTCATAGAAATGTGGCAGATGTCACTGATAACAAGTTTTATGAAGCGGACCCTTGATCATTATTGAATATTATACACCTTATTTTATGACACGTAATTCTTTTTTTAGATTTGACTTCTATATAGCGTTAACGTTTCTTTCACTGCTCATGTTCTGACTACCAGTAGGCTGTTTTACTAACCCAAAGGCCTATGTGTGTGTGTGTGTGTTTTGTTTTGTTTTGTTTGTTTTGTTTTTGTTAATAGCACAGTATACGGCAGCGAGAAGATGCGCGCAAGTGCGCTCTCTGCATTCAGTGGCCGACAAAATTATCAGGTTGAGAAGAGAGTATTAAAAATTAAAGAGAATCCGTAGCAACATTTTCAAAAATTGCTCTGACCATGATTGTACACCTTACACTATTTTTTGTGACACGTGTTTTCCGATTTACTTCAAGCGTTCATGTTTCTTTCACTGTTCATGTTATTTTGAATGTCTGTTTCACTTAGCCATGTTGTGTTCTTTTTTTTTCGCGCATTATACGGTAGCGAGAAGATGCGCGCATTTGCGCTCTCTGCATTTTTGACTTCCAGTAGATAATCAGCTTGAAAAGCAGACACAAAAAGCTATCAGAATAAAGCATAAAAAATGACCCACATTCTGTAGAAACATTTTGAGCTATCGTATTTACTATTACAATAGTATATTATTCTGTATGACAATTGTTTTTCATATTGCGATTTTGATGTAGCTTTCATTGGTCATGATGTTCTGCATGATGTTGTTTACTAACCCATATCGGTTCTCAGACGCGAAGCAATAAATACGATAGCGAGCAGATGGCGCGCGTTTGCGCTCTAGAGTCTGTATTCTCGACTAGGACTATCAGCTAGAGAAGGAGACGTTAAGCCTGTAACGATATTGAACAAGATTTCGTAGAAAAAAGGTATTTTAAACCATCGCTCTGACCATGTAATAGTGGTTTTTTTTTAAACTATTTGATTATGACACTCGAAGTCAGATTTTCATTTTAACGTTCGTGTTTATACTTTCATTGTCCATGGTGTTCTGAACATCCGATTCTGTTGTACTAACCGGATGTTGTTCCTTCATATTCCGAAGGATCGTTATTCCAAAAGTTAGTCAATCCGAAACACACAAAGTCCCTATGCCTAGAAATGAAAAAGGGTTCGTTAATCCGAATATTTGTGGCTTTATTCCATATGTTCGTTATTCCGAAGGTTCGTTAATCCGAAAATTAAATAGAGTCCATAACGAACCTTCGGAATAACGAGCCTTATTTTATTTTCGGATAAACAAAATTTCGAAATAACGAATCTTATTTCATTTTCAGATGAATGAACCTATACGGAATAGCAAACCTTATTTCATTATCGGATTAACGAACTTTCGGAAAAACGAACCTTCCGGAATAACGAACTGTAACCGTACTACACATTGTATACTATAGTGACCCATAACGGTTCTACGACAGCGAGCAGATGCACGCAATGGCGCTCTTTGCATTTCCGACAAAATAGTAAGATTGAGGAGAAGCTTTAAAGAAATCGAACAAGATTCCGTAGAAACAGTTTGAGCCATCACTCTTAATATATATAGCTTTATTATTTTGTATAACAGTCGTTTTCAGATTTTAATTTTATCGTTTGTGTAAATTTCACTGTTCATGGTATTCAGAATGTCATACTGCATCCGTTCTGACGTGCAGTGCAAACGCGATAGCGAGCTGATTCATCTGCATTCTCGACAAGATAATAATCAGGTATAGAAAAGAGAACATTAGGAAATTGAACAAGTATATTCCGTAGCAACTTTCTAAGCTATCGCTCTGACTATACCTGCATAATATGATAGTTGTTTTGACATTTTGATTTTAACGTTCGTGTAACTTTCACTGTTCATTGTGTTCTGAATATCTGTTGTGCTATATGCTAACCGATATCGGTTGGACGCGAAAGTACGATAGCGAGCAGATGAACGCAATTTGCGCTCTCTGCATTCTCGACAAAATGATTTGGTTAAGAAAGTACAGAAGTAATTTAACAAGAATCCCTTGCAACATTTTCAACAACGCTCTGATCATATAATTATCATGCACCTTGTTTTGTATGACACTTGATTCTTTTTAGATTTCACTCTTAGCGTTCACGTTTCTTTCACTGTTCATGTTGTTCTGACTCTGTTTTGCTATCCCATAATAGGCCAGTGTGTTTTTTTTCCGCGCAGTAACGGTAGCGAGCAGATGCGCGCGTTTGCGCTCTCGCATGCATTTTGACTATACAATACTGATAATCAGCTTGAGAATACAGTAATAAGTTATCAGAAGAAAGCATTAAAGAAAATGAACAACATTCCGTAGAATTTTTTTCAGCCATCGCATTTACCATTGCAATAGTATATTACAATTGTATTTTATATGACAGTTGTTTTCATATTTTCATTTTAAAAATTCGTGTAAACTTTCACTGTTCATGATGTTCAGCGATGTTGTACTACTACCTAACCCATATCGGTTCTCAGACGCGAAGTACAGTACGATAGCGAGCAGATGGCGCGCGTTTTGCGCTCTCTGTATATTCTCAACTATTATTGTAGATAATTAGCTAGAGAAGAAGGCATTAAGCCTAAAGATATTGAATAAGATTCCGCCGTAGAAACATATTATTTGAACCATCGCTCTGCCCATAATCTAGTAACAACCTGTCTTAGCGGCCACCTGTCGATAGTGGTCACCTACTTATAGCGGCCACTAAAAAAAAAAAAAAATCCCCCGCACGAAATTGCTGCTATTATATATACTAGTATAGACCCACTTGGATTGGTATCCAACTCTGTGAGTATAACGACCCCAAGGGCCTCTCTTATAAAGACTTGTGATAGAAATCAATCGCAAGTTTTTTTGAGAGCTTCAATGCAAGTTGCGATTGATTTGGGGACTTGTGATTGATTTGAAGGCTTTATAAGACGGGGCCCAGGGTAGACCCTATTGCGGTCACCTATACACAACGCGGCCAGCGGCCACTCATTTTGCATCCCGTGGTGAATATAGGACGCGTATAGTGTATAATAGATAGATAAATAAATAAATAAATAAATAAAATAACTGAACCCTTAAATCAGACAGTAATACGTTGGCTTTTACGTTCATTGCGTGAATTCTACCGAGTTCTTATAGCTCAGTCACAATCACACAGCCATGATTGACAAAATTAATGCAACACTATAACCTTCGCCGTGAAATGCCGTCTTTATACCACTAACTTGACTATAACAGATTTAGGCTTTGGTATTAATATGAATAGATGCTATACACACAGGCAAAGACAGCTCCCAATAACATCGTAGAATTTGACTATAATGCCGACTATTTAAATAGGGACAATAATTGGGCACTTGTCTGGGTATTGCTTGTTGCTTACGTCGTCAGCTTCGCACAATACAATTATCAATAACCTCAAACTCATTCGTGAACCCCATTCATGTACACCGGTGGTACGAATCAGTGCAGTTCCTCCGGTCTGAAATGTTATAATTATCAAAAATACTGAAAAAGAACAGAAGTAGGCAAAAAACTGTGACAACAACAACAAAACCCCCCTCCGAAAAAAAACATCAAAAGAAGTAATTTTGAAAAAAAAAATCCCCATAAAATAATATAATAGCTGCACAAGCAAACTTATTTCTTGTTTGTTTGTTTTTTTTATTTTAGAATAACTGCGGTATCTTTCATACGATTCAAGTCCTGAAATTCAAAACGGCAGCCGACCTGTCGATATCGGTCACCTGCGTTGTATAGCGTATACTAAACCCATGTGTTCTCAACTATTACGTTGAAAAAGGACATTAAGAAAATTTAACAAGATTCGTATAGCAACTTTCTGAACCATTGCTCTAGCCATACAATAGTACTTTTTCTCCTTTTATCTTCTTTTTTTACTCTGCATATTCCTTTCACATTTTGATTTTACCGTTCTTGTAATTTTCACTGTTCATGGTGTTCTGTATATCTGTTGTATATTCATATTTGCATTGTATAACAATTCTTCTGTGATCCTATCATACGTTATCATTTTGAAAGAACTGGCCTCGAATATAGCCTGCACGCTATTGCCAGTTCTTTTTTGCTAAACTATATTTTCAATAATTATTATCTATTGTTGTGACTTTGTTCACGGTGTTTGTTTGTTTGTTTGTTTGTTAGGTGAATAAATTTTCATTTAATTTCATTTCGTATCGGTACTTATAGACGCGAAGTATACGATAGCGAGCAGAAGCACGCAATTACGCTCTCTGCATTCGCGACAAGATGATTTTGTTGAGAAGAAAATATGACTAATTTAACAAGAATCCGTAGCAACATTGTACACCTTAGGTTGTATGACACTTTTTAGCGTTCCCGTTTATAGCACTGTTTGTGTTATTCTGACTGTTTCTGGTCTGTTTCACTAACCCAGTGTATTGTGATGCGCGCGCAATCAGTATACGATAGACTTAATCGTTTCGGAGGTGACAAGATTTTGGCAACACATAGGCAACCAAAGTACTCCGATGTTAACTATTTTTATGACCATTGATTTGATTTTGTTTCCTCATGGCCATCAAATGCGAATTTCAGTTCTTTCAGTTTTTACCTGTCATTTTGTTTAGTTATTCATAACGGAGGGTTCATAGTTTTTCTTTACATATTTGTACTAATCATAACCAGCGTTTTTACAGTTCTATTGAGACAATACAGTTTTGTGTTTCCCAGCTGAAGAAAGTATCATGCTTTTCTGTGAACTTGAGGGAAAAATTGCGTTTTCAAATGTTTTTGTTAAATAATTTTTCCATCAATTTCACAGAAGGTCCCCGGACACAAATTGGTCTCAAATAACCTTATAAGGGACCGAAACTAGTAAGGGAATATAAGAAAGCAAAATTATTTCCTTGAAAATTATTATTTGAGTGTTTCCACGACTTCTGTGGTTACACATTGTGAAAAACACACCTCATCCAAAGTATACTGAGATAGAAACTACAAATCTTGTTTTAGTATACTGTTCCCTTACCAGTACTGGGGACTTCGTTCCTCTGTTTACTTTAGTTGTTATTGTTTACATTACTACAATAATCTCAAATTATCCTACAATGTAAACAAGGTTTTCTTATTCCGAAGTGAATTAAGGTTCGTTATTCTGAAGGTTCGTAAACCCGAAAATGAAACAAAGCTCGTTATTCCCGGGAAGGTTTCGTTGCGGACCCTACTGTATTTCATTTTCGGATCAACGAACCTTCGGAATAACGAACCCGACGTCCCCTAAGGCTGCGTTCACATAGAAGTATTCGCTATTCGCTATTCGCTACAGTATTCGCTATTCGAGCACCGAGTACATCACCATCACCCGCACCGTCAACTCACCATCCCATGCAGTGAGGATTTCTTCCTCCTACATCCCACATCCCAGCAAATCTTATTAACAATTTCTAAACTGCATCAGAATGTCAGTCTGCATGCTTATTTTTTGCTAAAGGGCAAATCCAGACCAAAATTGTCATTATTTCATAAACGAGAGACGGTATACGCTGCAAGAAAATCGAACAAGCTCGATTCCCACTTTGCTATACTATTCGCAGCTATTTGGTACTTTCGAATAGTGCCCTCTTAATATGTGAACCGGTGTGAGGAAATCCTATCGTTCGATTCAAGCTATTCGCGTGCCCTCGAAAACGAGCCCCGAATACCCGAATACTAGTAGTATACATTTTGTACTTCTTATATGTGAACGCAGCCTAATAGGACCTTTAAAACTGGCGCTCTCCACTGCCTGCATCATTGCTTGCATGGTACGGTAACTCTACTACTACACATCGACCACCCTTTTTGAAACCGACCACTAGTTTTTTGGCGCACAGCAGAACGCCTAGTGTGATTGAGGGTACCACCTATCGTCACCCTAAGGATCTGCAGCTTGTTTATTCCAAAAGTATAAAACAAATTCGCCTAATTTTTACCTCAAAATATGCCATAAATACCGCAGTTTTGAATGTCGTGACCGTCACCTTGATTCTGAATCTCCGTAGTGAAATAACGCAATTTTAGTGCATGCGATGCATTTTTCTTCGCGCGTCTAAGCTTGAAAGGGTACTAGTACCTCACGATCGGCCCCCCTCTTTCCATAGGTAATACACGTGAATTTTCACAGTCATATATGCGTCGTTACTGAGCGGATGTGTAATTGAAACGTGTTTAGTTTGGCTTGTAAGTTCGTTTTTTATTGTTTTGTAGCTAGTGGCACTTAATGTAATGTCAATGCATTTTTCTTAAAAGCTTCGTACAACACGGTGGTCAAAACAGCTAGCTAGCTCGGTTTGTGTGCATTGTCAATACAAAAAATAGAGGTCGATCCAAAAAAAAGGGAGCGATACCGCGGGGAGCTGATTGAAAAGAGGGTACAGTACTCGAGTTCGACGTCGGTATTTGTTTTTTGCATTGAAAACTACGAATTGGAAAGGGATCAACAGCATATGATAGTGCTGGATTTTTGTCCATCACGTAGGTCAAGTTTTTACGTTAATTTCAGTGCTAAATATTCTTATCAGACAAATAACAATGAGACGGTAGATGAGTAGTAGGACCAACTCTACATTGCCACTTTTATGCGCATTAAACCCGAGACAAACAACGAGGTGGGTGCACTGGTGGACAACGCAAAGGTTCCGTGTAGTATCTAGTATAGTACGTACACCGTACCAGTATACTAACTGTACTAGTAAGCGTCTTTATCGACAAAAAACAACGCACGTGTGTCAGACTTCCTCGAGGAGCTCTGCCTCACCCAAAATCCCCTCGGTTTCTTTCACACAACAGGCATGCATGGTGGCACGTGTCCTTTTCATTTCACACACACACACACACACACACACACAGAGTCGAGCGGCGGGGCGCTGGGCCGCCAAGACATCAGCAGGCGGCTAGGCTGTCTGTGCAAAGAAACACGTGTGTGATACCAAATCGAAATCATTCTGTGTGAGTAGCAGCAAACGCGCGAGTAGTGTGTGTTTGTGTGTGTGGCATGGAGCCGTGTATGTGAAACTGCGAGCTAAGTACTACAGTAGTAGCTTCTTTTCTGGCCATATCCATGCGCCATACAACGGAGGAAGAAAAGAAGTGGGCGGGTCGCGCAGACGCGTCCGAACTTGAAACTCGAAACTGAACTCGTACAGTAGCTCGCCCAAGCAAGTTCATTTCCTGGTACCATGTACCACTCTCTACTTGCTTACTTTGTACGTCAGGAAGTTTTACGCTTGTCAGTAATTGTGTCACAGCTCCAAACTGTACCAACTGCTTTATTACATTGTATTTGTCGAGATTTATGGTACAGTAGTTATGTAAGTAATTGTAACATAACAAAAACAATTAAAGTAAACAGAGGAACAAGTCCCCAGTACTGGTAAGGGAACATTTTACGAAACAAGATTTGTTGTTCTATCTCAGTATGATTTTTGATGAGGTGCATTTTTCTTTTATTACAATGTGTAATCACAGAAATTGGTTAACAACACTCAAATTAATTTCAAGGAAATAATTTGCTTTCTTATATTCCCTTACTAGTTTCGGTCCCTTATAAGGTTATTTGAGACCAATTTGTGTCCGGGACCTTCTGTGAAATTGATGGAAAAATCATTTAACAAAAACACTTGAAAACGCAATTTTTCCCTCAAGTTCACAGAAAAGCATGATACTCTCTTCAGCTGGGAAACACAAACTGTATGGTCTCAATGGAACTGTAAAACGCGGTTATGATTAGTACAAAATAAAATGTAAAGAAAAGTATGAACCCTCCGTTATGAATAACTATAAATGACAGGTAAAAACTGAAAGAACAAATTCGCTTCGAAAGCGAAAAGGAAAAGAACGCATGCCTATACTATAGTAAGTAAACAAACATTCAATATATTGAACAAGTACTGTGCAAGAAATATGAACACTGAAAGTAAACTCATATTGCAAAAACATATCTGGCACTTTCACCTCATCCTATATTTCTATATACGTCTATAAATCTTGATCAATGACATTTCATCTTTGACATTTTTACCTCTGATATTCTTACTTCTGACATTTTTACACTTCGTACTTGATACTTCGTGATTCATTTTCCTAGTCGTTTATCTCGAGTGATGAGGGTGATCGTGTTTGTAAGTGTAGTGATGCCTGATGATGATGAACAATGCTTGGAAAAGGCGGCTTGCTGTGAATACTGTGTATATACGTGCCCTTCGTTTTATTTCAGTTTTCCCTCTTTTACTCTTCTTTCCCCTGCCAAGAATGATGAAAAAGAAAATACATACACATCAAAACAGAAAGAATCACGTGTTAGCAACCTTCGTAATGTTAAAGGACAAGTCCACCTTCATAATAAACATGTGGATTGAGTGAATGCAGCAACACATCAGTGAGAGTTTGAGGAAAATTGGACAACCAGTTGAAAAGTCATAAATTTTCGAAGTTTCTGCTCAGTCACTGCTAGATAAGAAAACTACTACAACTTGTGATGTCACATGTACAACGATGTAAAGAAAACAAAGAAAATTCAAAATTTTAAAAATTCATAACTTGTGAACGGATTGTGCGATTTTCCCAAATTTTTTTTATTGATGTGTTCTAATAATATTGCTACATTCACTCATTCCACAATGTATACATGAAGGATAACTTGTCCTCATTACCAGCAAAAACATTAAGGGGAAAACATGAATAACAGCAAAAAAAAAAAAATATACAAGTGAAGAGATATAATGGTGTACACTCTATGACATGAGGTCTCTTTGTATCCAAGAAACTTGACACCCGGGGACAGTTTCATGAAAGTTGTCCGCAGCGCTGACAACTTGTCAGTCTCTGACAATCACCATGGTAACAGTCAGTGACAAGAGCTTCTCAGCCAATCAAAATCGAGGATTTTGCTGAACTTGATGAAACACCCCCGAGCTGCGCTCTTTGCGTGACACCCCCGCCCATCTCCACTCGTGGAAATTTCCACAGTTCATGAGCAAAGATAGTAGAAATCCACGTCTTTGGTTCTTAGCGTGCCAGACCCCGTTGCGTGCCAGACGAAAGAATGCGCGCACTGGAATAAACAGCGTGTAAATATCCTGGAAATATCGATCGAATAACTAGCTCGTGGGAATCATTGCAAAGGTATCAGGATTCATATGACCTTTCTTTTGGCGCATAAGAAACATCAAACAGTAGATTTTACTGTACTTGATCTGATATTTTGTATGTTCCCTGAACAATGAAAAGGGATTACTCGATTAGAAATGCAATCACAGAAATACATGAAAGGTCTCGTATATTATGGCCAGTGCTGGTCAAATTCACTAGTTATAATGATGCACCAAAAACCCGATTAGACAGCAAAATCATGACATTAGTAATTTCACGCTCATTAAATTTTAAAAAAAAGACTTTTCAAACTTTTCGCTATCAACATTCGTGGATTTTTTTCTTGTTGTTGGTCCATGATTTTTTTTTTGTTTTTTTTTCCTCCTGAAAGAGCTAATGATTGTATCGAACGAAAACTGTTTACAATAACCAAGTCATTAAAGGGATCGTATAGATTTGGTTGGGGGCGAGATAATGAGAAACCTCTTATGAATATGAAAGAGCATGTAATTCCATGAGGAATTTAACGTTTATTTGATGAAAATTGGTTTTGAAATGGCTGAGATATCCAAAAGAGCAATTCTAATAACGTGTAGCACCCACACTTTATCGCGATCGCTTTGTTTTACTTTGTGTTTGGATGTTTCAGTCATTCCAAACCCGATTTTCATCAAATAAGCTTTGAATTCCTCTTACAATGGTATGTGCTCTGTATATTTCATGTTTTCTTGGTATCTCGTACAAAAAAAAAGCCCAATTATCACCTCTTCGAATACTTTAACCATCCCTTTCTCCGCTCAGCTCTGCACTGGCGCATCCGACTCTAAAGGCGGGAGCACATGGCGCTTTCCTTCGTACTTCAGGTGACATCGGCACAGCCACACACAGTGTGGTTTAGCGATCGTCGTTACGGCAGCCTTTCCGATTCCAGTCAGGGAGAAGGAATTGGAATACTTGCTTGGAATATGATGTTTAAAATCCCATGAGATGAAAAAGCCTCAAAACAACGCATGACTATGTTTTATAGTATTGGAAAGAAAACACCCAATCCACTAAGATATTGTATTCGCTAAGACAAAAGCTCTCTTTAAAAGATGAGAAGATAAAAACATTCCCCCTCCCCTGCTAGGTAGTGGAAGTTTCCATAACCAGCCCAACAAGTTTTGGAGGTACATTCTGCATATTTATTGCGAGAATAAGTAATCAATCAACTATGCGATGAACACGGAGTATAGTTTTGATTCTTTATCGTGCTGGTGACTATGCAGCTCGGTACTTCGGCATGACGTCGTAATGTTATGTTTACAGCCAGTAGGCCTCATACATCGGCAAGTTTATTTCGAAATAATAAAAAAAGGAAGACTGAAAATACTAATTCTGATCGAAAAAATACGATTTTTTGGGTTGCTGAGTACTAATCTCTGCTTCCAAAGGTTGCCAGATATCTTTAATGCTTTCTCTAAACCTGATTATCTCGTCAGAAATACAGAGGACACAACTGCTTGCATCTGCTCGCTACTGCTCGTCTAAGATGGTATTGCGACAGAACAACGGTTCCTTATATCAGAATGATATTAAGAGTGAAAGAAACATGCACGAACGCTAAAAATATAAGCCAAAAACAAGTCTCATATACAAAATAACTGTTGGGTGCTGTTCGTTATTCCGAAGGTTCGCTATTCCGAAGGTTTTATATAGGGTCCGTAACGAACCTCCGGAACAAAGAGCTTTGTTTCATTTTCGGATTAACGAGCCTTCGTACCGAACCTAATTTCATTTTCGGATTAACGAACCTTCGGAATAACGAATCTTCGGAATAACGAACCTTCGGAATAACGAGCTGTAATTAATAACATATTAGTCTATATGGTCAGACCGATGTCTAATTTTTTTTTGCTCCGGAATCTTGTTCAATTTCTTATTTTGTGCCATGAAACTAAGTATCTCGTCGAAAATGCAGTGAACGCAATTGCGCGCAACTGCACGTTACACATATTCTGTGCGGAAAACAACACTTGGCTAAGTAAAATAGACATTCAGAATACCACGAACACTAAACGTAAAATCATGACACAATATTGTCATACAAAATAATGTACTATTTTTCTTTATAAGAGCGATGTATCAAAATGTTGCTACTGAATATTTTTCAATATCTTTAATGCTTATTATTCTTCTAATCCTGCCTCCTCGGGAATAGAGAGCGCAATTATTGCGTACATCTGCTCGCTATCTAATATATACTGCTCGTCTAAGAATACGTATATTAGAGAGAACAACGGTTCTTCAGAATAACATGAACAGTGAAAGAAACATCAATGTTAAAAGTAAAATACTACCAGAAGTGTCATACAAATTGTTTTTTTTTTGTTTAATTTCTTTTATGCTTTCTGAAACTGACTATCTCGTCGAGAATGTAGAGAGTGCAATTGCGCGCATCTGCTCGCTATCCTAATTTATACTGCTCGCCTATAAGAATACGTAAGGGACAGACCAACGGTTCTTCACAATAACATAAACAGTGAAAGAAACATCAACGCTGAAAGTAAAATACTAACAAAAGTGGCATACAAACTGTTTTATTTAATCTTTTTCATGCTTTCTGAAACTGATTATCTCGTCGCATGGCTAAGTAGAAAAGACATTCAGAATACCACGAACGCTTTATGTTAAGTCATTAAACAATAATTGTCATACAAAATAATGTGATAAATTTTGATAAGAGCAATGTTTCAAAATGTTTCTACGCAATCTTGTTCAGTCATATTAAATGCTTTCTTCTAAACCTGCTTATCTTGTCGGAAATGCAGAGAGCGCAATTGCGTGCATCTGCGCACTGTGTTACTAGCTGGTCTAAGAAAACGGTTCGTATTACACCAACGGTTTTTCAGAATAATGTGACATGAACAGTAATAGAAGCATCAACGCTAAAAGTAAAACACAAAAACAAGTGCAGTTACTGTACTATACTTAAGTTAGAGCAATGTTTCAAAATACTGCTGAGGAATCTTGTTCAATTTCTTTTACGCTTCATACCACGAACGCTAAATGTGAAATCATAAAACAATATTGTATTTTCTGACAAAATAATGTATTACTCGGAGTATATTTTGGATAGAGCAATGTTTAAAATTGTTGCTACGGAATGCTCTTCAGATTCTTTCTTGTAAACCTGATTATCTCGTCGGGAATGCAGAGAGCGCAATTGCGTGCATCTGCTCGCTATCCTGTACTGCTCGAATACGTTTTGGAGGGAACAATCATTGTTCTTCACAATAAGCCAGTTCGGATTTCCAGTTTGAGCATGAGCAGAAAAAGGTCATTTGTACTGAGAGACAGTTTGGTTTTTAATTTCGCTGAGATAAGCATCTGTAACGCTATGATTATTTATGGAATCCTTATATAATGGTGCCTGCCAGTACATCCACCTGACAGCAAGCCTGGTATTTGGTAATGTTAAAAGAAAAAGTTTGTTAATGTATTCAAAACAGCACAATGAAATAGATGCTTCCCAAAGTGTTGATTGACGAACGACTTTGGTCACTTCATCTACACAGGCTCATTCTTTGTTAGAATAGTTCCATAAAGAGTTCCATAAATTGCTATGTTGGGCAAGCTGCTGCATTATGTCGCTTTGAATTGAGTAAGTGCCAAACCAACTGAGAAAAATTAAAGGTCATTTGTACCCATGTGCACATGAGCTATCCCCGAACTGGCTTATAAGATGAACAGTGAAAGACACATCAACGCTAAAAGTAAGATACTAACAAAAGTATCATATACAAATTGTTTTGTTTAATTTCTTTCATGCTTTCTGAAACTGATTATCTCGTCAAGAATGCAGAGAGCGCAATTGCGCGCATCTGCACGCCATCGTATACTGTGCGGAATAGAACACGGACACTAGAAAAGACATTCAGAATACCCCGAACGCTTTATGTTTCATCATAAAACAATATTGTCATTAAAAAAATGTGATAAATTTTGGTAAGAGCAATTTTTCGAAATGTTTCTACGCCATCTTGTTCGATTATATCCAAGATGCTTTCTTCTAAACCTGATTGTCTTGTCGGGAATGCAGAGAGCGCAATTGCGCGCATCTGCACGCCATCGTATACTGTGCGGAATAGAACACGGACACTAGAAAAGACATTCAGAATACCCCGAACGCTTTATGTTTAATCATTAAACAATATTGTCATAAAAAATAATGTGATAAATTTTGGTAAGAGAAATTTTTCGAAATGTTTCTACGCCATCTTGTTCCATCATATCCAAGATGCTTTCCTTCAGAAAGTCTAAACAGATTGAAAAATTCAGCACTAAAGGATCAACCAATTTATCTTTCTTCAGTCAATAATCCAGACAAGAAGCAAGCACTCATTTCACTCTGATCTTTCCCCACTCTGGCCTCAGTCCTCCCCCCCCCCCCCCCCCTTCAAAAAAAGGAGAAAAAAACCGAGGGAAAAAAATACACACACACACACACACACACACACATTGCAACACAACAAAACCCTCTCCCCTACACCATCCCGATTTCCGCGTCACTGTCAGGTGAAACGACATGTTCAAGTACAAGAATAAAACAACAGTAGATATTGATTGAAACTCGACACCCATTCATGCCAGCCAGGCTGCCATGCAACTTCAAAGCACATTCCGACAGCTGGCTGGAGAGAGGGCCTGTGAACAGCCCCTTGGTGATTAGTCTGTGAGTCTGTGAGTTATCAACAGCAGACCTTTTGAACAATTGCAAACGTCATGATACTATTTTGTCTTCCTTTTGGACTGAAAGAAAAACATCAAAAAGACGAGTTGAGTGTCACAAATTATCCACATAGATTTGCATCCTCTAAATTTGACCAATATTTCAAATGCATTAATTTAGACAATATTTCAGTAATTTATGTTAGACTGTTGATGCTGCAGTAAAAACATCAGAAATTTCATGTAAACTTGGAAGTATTAGGATGAAGAAAAAAAGAATCTCGGCAGAAAAAAAAAATACAAGTCTTTTTTATTGTCACTGGTAGTCACATTTGTGGTTTACAGATTGATAAATCAATAGGTATATAGTATTGTATTACACAAAGTTACAATCTCATGAAAAATTTGACATTCTAACACCTAAATTAAGCTCATCAAATATTGCGGGAGAGTGATTTTAAGGAGCTTACATGAAAGAAATATGAAATCGTTGCATTTGTAATCCTGGGTCTTCGCCCTGCATGGGGCTTCGACTTGAGCTATGTGTACTCAGTAATTAAACATTCTTTCCCTGTTCATCTCCAACACCCCAGACAGTTCATGACCTCCAAGAATGCGCCAGTACGCGCGGTTTCTTCTGTTGATTGGTTTCTCTCTCTCCACCCCTCCCCATTCCCAGTCTGGCACCTTGGCATCGTGGGATTTTTCTTTTTTTTTTTCTGCGTGAACTTGGTGTGTGCGCTGTGCTGGTGCTCTACACACGTATAGTTACATGACGTGAAGCAGGCAGGCATAGCAAGTCACCACTCGACTCACCTGCTGGCAGCTTACCGCGAGCAGAAAACAGCAGAGTTTCTTCTGTTGCCGCTACTTTTACTGCCAAAATACTGGCTTTATCATCACACATTATTCGGCGAGACACACATTGTGTTTTGGAATATAAATGGACTTTCTTCGGTTATGGTTATGAATCGCTGATTGTTGGTGTTGGATTGAGTAAGTGTTCGACAGTAATTGAAATCGTGACATCGCTAGATCTAGACATCGCTAGACATACTCGTCATGCACGGCGAGATATGTGGGCTGCCCCCCCCCCCCCCCAAAAAAAAGAAAAAAAAAACAAAGAAAAAGAGGAAAATCACGGAAAGTTTCTCGACTGTGTATTTTCCCCCCAGAATTTCAAAATCCGCGGAGAAATCTCATGCCTGATAGAACAACGTTCTTCAGATTACAGACTACAGTCATGAACAGTGAAAGAACCATCAACGAAAGAGTTAAAATAATTGAACAAGTGACAAACAAATAATATTGTTCTTTATTTACGTTAGGGCGATGTTTTAAGATATTGCTATACCAAATCTTGTTCAATTTCTTTTACACTTTCTTGAACTGATTATCTCGTCGAGAATACAGAGAGCGCAATTGCGCGCATCTGCTCGCTATCGTAAACTGTGCGGAATAGAACCCAATGTCATGGCTAAGTGGAGAAGACATTCATACTATCACGAACGCTAAATGTAAAATCGGAGTATATCTGGTTAGAGCGATCTTCCAAATTGTTGCTACGGAATGCTGTTCAAATCATTTTTTTGTAAACCTGATTATCTCGTCGTGAATGCAGCGAGCGCAATTGCGTTCATCTGCTCGCTATCCTATTGCTCGTCTAAGAATACGTATTGGAGGGAACAACGGTTCTTCACAATAACATGAACAGTGAAAGAAACATCAACGTTAAAAGTAAAATACTAACACAAGTGTTATACAAATTATTGTGTTCTTTAATTTCTTTCATGCTTTCTGAAACTGATTATCTCGTCGAAAATACAGAGAGCGCAATTGCGCGCATATTATGCACGCTATCGTATACCGGGCGGAAAAGAACACATGGCTAAGTCAAAAAGACATTTAGAATTCCACGAACGCTTCATGTAAAATCAAAAAACAATGTTGTAATACAAAAACATGATGTACTATATTTTGGTCAGAGCAATGTTCAAAGATCTTGCTACGGAATCGGGTTCTATTTCTGTTTTCTTCTTCTTATCCTGATTATCTCGTTGGAAATGCAGAGGCGAGCGCAATTGCGGGCATGTGCTCGCTAACATAATCTATACGCCATGCTCATTAGTATAGGATAGAACAACGTTCTTCAGATTACAGTCATGAGCAGTGAAAGAACCATCAACGAAAGAGTTAAAATAATTAAACAAGTGACAAACAAATTGTACTTTATTTACGTTAGAGCGATGTTTTAAAATATTGCTATACCAAATCTTGTTCAATTTCTTTTATACTTTCTTGAACTGATTATCTCGTCGAGAATACAGAGAGCGCAATTGCGCGCATCTGCTCGCTATCGTAAACTGTGCGGAATAGAACACAATGTCATGGCTAAGTGGAAAAGGCATTCATACTATTACGAACGCTAAATGTAAAATCGTAAAACAATATTGTATTTTCTGACAAAATAATATACTACTCGGAGTATATCTGGTTAGAGCGATCTTCCAAATTGTTGCTACGGAATGCTGTTCAAATCATTTTTTTGTAAACCTGATTATCTCGTCGGGAATGCAGCGAGCGCAATTGCGTTCATCTGCTCGCTATCCTATTGCTCGTCTAAGAATACGTATTGGAGGGAACAACGGTTCTTCACAATAACATGAACAGTGAAAGAAACATCAACGTTAAAAGTAAAATACTAACACAAGTGTTATACAAATTATTGTGTTCTTTAATTTCTTTCATGCTTTCTGAAACTGATTATCTCGTCGAAAATATAGAGAGCGCAATTGCGCGCATATTATGCACGCTATCGTATACCGGGCGAAAAAGAACACATGGCTAAGTCAAAAGGACATTTAGAATTCCACGAACGCTTCATGTAAAATCAAAAAACAATGTTGTAATACACAAACATGATGTACTATATTTTGGTCAGAGCAATGTTCAAAGATCTTGCTACGGAATCGGGTTCTAATGTTTTCTTCTTCTTATCCTGATTATCTCGTTGGAAATGCAGAGGCGAGCGCAATTGCGGGCATGTGCTCGCTAACATAATATACGCCATGCTCATTAGTATAGGATAGAACAACGTTCTTCAGATTACAGTCATGAGCAGTGAAAGAACCATCAACGAAAGAGTTAAAATAATTAAACAAGTGACAAACAAATTGTACTTTATTTACGTTAGAGCGATGTTTTAAAATATTGCTATACCAAATCTTGTTCAATTTCTTTTATACTTTCTTGAACTGATTATCTCGTCGAGAATACAGAGAGCGCAATTGCGCGCATCTGCTCGCTATCGTAAACTGTGCGGAATAGAACACAATGTCATGGCTAAGTGGAAAAGGCATTCATACTATTACGAACGCTAAATGTAAAATCGTAAAACAATATTGTATTTTCTGACAAAATAATATACTACTCGGAGTATATCTGGTTAGAGCGATCTTCCAAATTGTTGCTACGGAATGCTGTTCAAATCATTTTTTTGTAAACCTGATTATCTCGTCGGGAATGCAGCGAGCGCAATTGCGTTCATCTGCTCGCTATCCTATTGCTCGTCTAAGAATACGTATTGGAGGGAACAACGGTTCTTCACAATAACATGAACAGTGAAAGAAACATCAACGTTAAAAGTAAAATACTAACACAAGTGTTATACAAATTATTGTGTTCTTTAATTTCTTTCATGCTTTCTGAAACTGATTATCTCGTCGAAAATACAGAGAGCGCAATTGCGCGCATATTATGCACGCTATCGTATACCGGGCGGAAAAGAACACATGGCTAAGTCAAAAAGACATTTAGAATTCCACGAACGCTTCATGTAAAATCAAAAAACAATGTTGTAATACACAAACATGATGTACTATATTTTGGTCAGAGCAATGTTCAAAGATCTTGCTACGGAATCGGGTCCTAATGTTTTCTTCTTCTTATCCTGATTATCTCGTTGGAAATGCAGAGGCGAGCGCAATTGCGGGCATGTGCTCGCTAAAATAATACGCCATGCTCATTAGTATAGGATAGAACAACGTTCTTCAGATTACAGTCATGAGCAGTGAAAGAACCATCAACGAAAGAGTTAAAATAATTAAACAAGTGACAAACAAATTGTTCTTTATTTACGTTAGAGCGATGTTTTAAAATATTGCTATACCAAATCTTGTTCAATTTCTTTTATACTTTCTTGAACTGATTATCTCGTCGAGAATACAGAGAGCGCAATTGCGCGCATCTGCTCGCTATCGTAAACTGTGCGGAATAGAACACAATGTCATGGCTAAGTGGAAAAGACATTCATACTATCACGAACGCTAAATGTAAAATCGTAAAACAATATTGTATTTTCTGACAAAATAATATACTACTCGGAGTATATCTGGTTAGAGCGATCTTCCAAATTGTTGCTACGGAATGCTGTTCAAATCATTTTTTTGTAAACCTGATTATCTCGTCGGGAATGCAGCGAGCGCAATTGCGTTCATCTGCTCGCTATCCTATTGCTCGTCTAAGAATACGTATTGGAGGGAACAACGGTTCTTCACAATAACATGAACAGTGAAAGAAACATCAACGTTAAAAGTAAAATACTAACACAAGTGTTATACAAATTATTGTGTTCTTTAATTTCTTTCATGCTTTCTGAAACTGATTATCTCGTCGAAAATACAGAGAGCGCAATTGCGCGCATATTATGCACGCTATCGTATACCGGGCGAAAAAGAACACATGGCTAAGTCAAAAAGACATTTAGAATTCCACGAACGCTTCATGTAAAATCAAAAAACAATGTTGTAATACACAAACATGATGTACTATATTTTGGTCAGAGCAATGTTCAAAGATCTTGCTACGGAATCGGGTTCTAATGTTTTCTTCTTCTTATCCTGATTATCTCGTTGGAAATGCAGAGGCGAGCGCAATTGCGGGCATGTGCTCGCTAACATAATACGCCATGCTCATTAGTATAGGATAGAACAACGTTCTTCAGATTACAGTCATGAGCAGTGAAAGAACCATCAACGAAAGAGTTAAAATAATTAAACAAGTGACAAACAAATTGTTCTTTATTTACGTTAGAGCGATGTTTTAAAATATTGCTATACCAAATCTTGTTCAATTTCTTTTATACTTTCTTGAACTGATTATCTCGTCGAGAATACAGAGAGCGCAATTGCGCGCATCTGCTCGCTATCGTAAACTGTGCGGAATAGAACACAATGTCATGGCTAAGTGGAAAAGACATTCATACTATCACGAACGCTAAATGTAAAATCGTAAAACAATATTGTATTTTCTGACAAAATAATATACTACTCGGAGTATATCTGGTTAGAGCGATCTTCCAAATTGTTGCTACGGAATGCTGTTCAAATCATTTTTTTGTAAACCTGATTATCTCGTCGGGAATGCAGCGAGCGCAATTGCGTTCATCTGCTCGCTATCCTATTGCTCGTCTAAGAATACGTATTGGAGGGAACAACGGTTCTTCACAATAACATGAACAGTGAAAGAAACATCAACGTTAAAAGTAAAATACTAACACAAGTGTTATACAAATTATTGTGTTCTTTAATTTCTTTCATGCTTTCTGAAGTTCTTTAATTTCTTTCATGCTTTCTGAAACTGATTATCTCGTCGAAAATACAGAGAGCGCAATTGCGCGCATATTATGCACGCTATCGTATACCGGGCGAAAAAGAACACATGGCTAAGTCAAAAGGACATTTAGAATTCCACGAACGCTTCATGTAAAATCAAAAAACAATGTTGTAATACACAAACATGATGTACTATATTTTGGTCAGAGCAATGTTCAAAGATCTTGCTACGGAATCGGGTTCTAATGTTTTCTTCTTCTTATCCTGATTATCTCGTTGGAAATGCAGAGGCGAGCGCAATTGCGGGCATGTGCTCGCTAACATAATATACGCCATGCTCATTAGTATAGGATAGAACAACGTTCTTCAGATTACAGTCATGAGCAGTGAAAGAACCATCAACGAAAGAGTTAAAATAATTAAACAAGTGACAAACAAATTGTTCTTTATTTACGTTAGAGCGATGTTTTAAAATATTGCTATACCAAATCTTGTTCAATTTCTTTTATACTTTCTTGAACTGATTATCTCGTCGAGAATACAGAGAGCGCAATTGCGCGCATCTGCTCGCTATCGTAAACTGTGCGGAATAGAACACAATGTCATGGCTAAGTGGAAAAGACATTCATACTATCACGAACGCTAAATGTAAAATCGTAAAACAATATTGTATTTTCTGACAAAATAATATACTACTCGGAGTATATCTGGTTAGAGCGATCTTCCAAATTGTTGCTACGGAATGCTGTTCAAATCATTTTTTTGTAAACCTGATTATCTCGTCGGGAATGCAGCGAGCGCAATTGCGTTCATCTGCTCGCTATCCTATTGCTCGTCTAAGAATACGTATTGGAGGGAACAACGGTTCTTCACAATAACATGAACAGTGAAAGAAACATCAACGTTAAAAGTAAAATACTAACACAAGTGTTATACAAATTATTGTGTTCTTTAATTTCTTTCATGCTTTCTGAAACTGATTATCTCGTCGAAAATACAGAGAGCGCAATTGCGCGCATATTATGCACGCTATCGTATACCGGGCGAAAAAGAACACATGGCTAAGTCAAAAAGACATTTAGAATTCCACGAACGCTTCATGTAAAATCAAAAAACAATGTTGTAATACACAAACATGATGTACTATATTTTGGTCAGAGCAATGTTCAAAGATCTTGCTACGGAATCGGGTTCTAATGTTTTCTTCTTCTTATCCTGATTATCTCGTTGGAAATGCAGAGGCGAGCGCAATTGCGGGCATGTGCTCGCTAACATAATATACGCCATGCTCATTAGTATAGGATAGAACAACGTTCTTCAGATTACAGTCATGAGCAGTGAAAGAACCATCAACGAAAGAGTTAAAATAATTAAACAAGTGACAAACAAATTGTTCTTTATTTACGTTAGAGCGATGTTTTAAAATATTGCTATACCAAATCTTGTTCAATTTCTTTTATACTTTCTTGAACTGATTATCTCGTCGAGAATACAGAGAGCGCAATTGCGCGCATCTGCTCGCTATCGTAAACTGTGCGGAATAGAACACAATGTCATGGCTAAGTGGAAAAGACATTCATACTATCACGAACGCTAAATGTAAAATCGTAAAACAATATTGTATTTTCTGACAAAATAATATACTACTCGGAGTATATCTGGTTAGAGCGATCTTCCAAATTGTTGCTACGGAATGCTGTTCAAATCATTTTTTTGTAAACCTGATTATCTCGTCGGGAATGCAGCGAGCGCAATTGCGTTCATCTGCTCGCTATCCTATTGCTCGTCTAAGAATACGTATTGGAGGGAACAACGGTTCTTCACAATAACATGAACAGTGAAAGAAACATCAACGTTAAAAGTAAAATACTAACACAAGTGTTATACAAATTATTGTGTTCTTTAATTTCTTTCATGCTTTCTGAAACTGATTATCTCGTCGAAAATACAGAGAGCGCAATTGCGCGCATATTATGCACGCTATCGTATACCGGGCGAAAAAGAACACATGGCTAAGTCAAAAGGACATTTAGAATTCCACGAACGCTTCATGTAAAATCAAAAAACAATGTTGTAATACACAAACATGATGTACTATATTTTGGTCAGAGCAATGTTCAAAGATCTTGCTACGGAATCGGGTTCTAATGTTTTCTTCTTCTTATCCTGATTATCTCGTTGGAAATGCAGAGGCGAGCGCAATTGCGGGCATGTGCTCGCTAACATAATATACGCCATGCTCATTAGTATAGGATAGAACAACGTTCTTCAGATTACAGTCATGAGCAGTGAAAGAACCATCAACGAAAGAGTTAAAATAATTAAACAAGTGACAAACAAATTGTTCTTTATTTACGTTAGAGCGATGTTTTAAAATATTGCTATACCAAATCTTGTTCAATTTCTTTTATACTTTCTTGAACTGATTATCTCGTCGAGAATACAGAGAGCGCAATTGCGCGCATCTGCTCGCTATCGTAAACTGTGCGGAATAGAACACAATGTCATGGCTAAGTGGAAAAGACATTCATACTATTACGAACGCTAAATGTAAAATCGTAAAACAATATTGTATTTTCTGACAAAATGATATACTACTCGGAATATATCTGGTTGGAGCGATCTTCCAAATTGTTGCTACGGAATGCTGTTCAAATTATTATTATTATTTTTTTGTAACCCTGATTATCTCGTCGGGAATGCAGGGAGCGCAATTGCGTTCATCTGCTCGCTATCCTATTGCTCGTCTATAGGAATACGTATTGGAGGGAACAACGGTTCTTCGCGATAACATGAACAGTGAAAGAAACATCAACGTTAAAAGTAAAATACTAACACAAGTGTTATACAAATTATTGTGTTCTTTAATTTCTTTCATGCTTTCTGAAACTGATTATCTCGTCGAAAATACAGAGAGCGCAATTGCGCGCATATTATGCACGCTATCGTATACCGGGCGAAAAAGAACACAATATATGGCTAAGTCAAAAGGACATTTAGAATTCCACGAACGCTTCATGTAAAATCAAAAAACAATGTTGTAATACACAAACATGATGTACTATATTTTGGTCAGAGCAATTTTCAAAGATCTTGCTACGGAATCGGGTTCTAATGTTTTCTTCTTCTTATCCTGATTATCTCGTTGGAAATGCAGAGGCGAGCGCAATTGTGGGCATGTGCTCGCTAACATATACGCCATGCTCATTAGTATAGGATAGAACAACGTTCTTCAGATTACAGTCATGAGCAGTGAAAGAACCATCAACGAAAGAGTTAAAATAATTAAACAAGTGACAAACAAATTGTTCTTTATTTACGTTAGAGCGATGTTTTAAAATATTGCTATACCAAATCTTGTTCAATTTCTTTTATACTTTCTTGAACTGATTATCTCGTCGAGAATACAGAGAGCGCAATTGCGCGCATCTGCTCGCTATCGTAAACTGTGCGGAATAGAACACAATGTCATGGCTAAGTGGAAAAGACATTCAGACTATTACGAACGCTAAATGTAAAATCGTAAAACAATATTGTATTTTCTGACAAAATGATATACTACTCGGAATATATCTGGTTGGAGCGATCTTCCAAATTGTTGCTACGGAATGCTGTTCAAATTATTATTATTATTTTTTTGTAACCCTGATTATCTCGTCGGGAATGCAGGGAGCGCAATTGCGTTCATCTGCTCGCTATCCTATTGCTCGTCTATAGGAATACGTATTGGAGGGAACAACGGTTCTTCGCGATAACATGAACAGTGAAAGAAACATCAACGTTAAAAGTAAAATACTAACACAAGTGTTAACACAAGTGTTATACAAATATTGTGTTCTTTAATTTCTTTCATGCTTTCTGAAACTGATTATTTCGTCGAAAATACAGAGAGCGCAATTGCGCGCATATTACGCACGCTATCGTATACTGTGCGGAAAAGAACAGAGTATATGGCTAAGTAAAAAAGACATTTAGAATTCCACGAACGCTTCATGTAAAATCAAAAAACAATGTTGTAATACAAAAACATGATGTACTATGTTTTGGTCGGAGCAATGTTCAAAGATCTTGCTACGGAATCGGGATCTAATGTTTTCTTCTTCTTATCCTGATTATCTCGTTGGAAATGCAGAGGCGAGCGCAATTGCGGGCATGTGCTCGCTAACATATACGCCATGCTCATTAGTATAGGATAGAACAACGTTCTTCAGATTACAGTCATGAGCAGTGAAAGAACCATCAACGAAAGAGTTAAAATAATTAAACAAGTGACAAACAAATTGTTCTTTATTTACGTTAGAGCGATGTTTTAAAATATTGCTATACCAAATCTTGTTCAATTTCTTTTATACTTTCTTGAACTGATTATCTCGTCGAGAATACAGAGAGCGCAATTGCGCGCATCTGCTCGCTATCGTAAACTGTGCGGAATAGAACACAATGTCATGGCTAAGTGGAAAAGACATTCAGACTATTACGAACGCTAAATGTAAAATCGTAAAACAATATTGTATTTTCTGACAAAATGATATACTACTCGGAATATATCTGGTTGGAGCGATCTTCCAAATTGTTGCTACGGAATGCTGTTCAAATTATTATTATTATTTTTTTGTAACCCTGATTATCTCGTCGGGAATGCAGGGAGCGCAATTGCGTTCATCTGCTCGCTATCCTATTGCTCGTCTATAGGAATACGTATTGGAGGGAACAACGGTTCTTCGCGATAACATGAACAGTGAAAGAAACATCAACGTTAAAAGTAAAATACTAACACAAGTGTTATACAAATTATTGTGTTCTTTAATTTCTTTCATGCTTTCTGAAACTGATTATCTCGTCGAAAATACAGAGAGCGCAATTGCGCGCATATTATGCACGCTATCGTATACCGGGCGAAAAAGAACACAATATATGGCTAAGTCAAAAGGACATTTAGAATTCCACGAACGCTTCATGTAAAATCAAAAAACAATGTTGTAATACACAAACATGATGTACTATATTTTGGTCAGAGCAATTTTCAAAGATCTTGCTACGGAATCGGGTTCTAATGTTTTCTTCTTCTTATCCTGATTATCTCGTTGGAAATGCAGAGGCGAGCGCAATTGTGGGCATGTGCTCGCTAACATATACGCCATGCTCATTAGTATAGGATAGAACAACGTTCTTCAGATTACAGTCATGAGCAGTGAAAGAACCATCAACGAAAGAGTTAAAATAATTAAACAAGTGACAAACAAATTGTTCTTTATTTACGTTAGAGCGATGTTTTAAAATATTGCTATACCAAATCTTGTTCAATTTCTTTTATACTTTCTTGAACTGATTATCTCGTCGAGAATACAGAGAGCGCAATTGCGCGCATCTGCTCGCTATCGTAAACTGTGCGGAATAGAACACAATGTCATGGCTAAGTGGAAAAGACATTCAGACTATTACGAACGCTAAATGTAAAATCGTAAAACAATATTGTATTTTCTGACAAAATGATATACTACTCGGAATATATCTGGTTGGAGCGATCTTCCAAATTGTTGCTACGGAATGCTGTTCAAATTATTATTATTATTTTTTTGTAACCCTGATTATCTCGTCGGGAATGCAGGGAGCGCAATTGCGTTCATCTGCTCGCTATCCTATTGCTCGTCTATAGGAATACGTATTGGAGGGAACAACGGTTCTTCGCGATAACATGAACAGTGAAAGAAACATCAACGTTAAAAGTAAAATACTAACACAAGTGTTAACACAAGTGTTATACAAATATTGTGTTCTTTAATTTCTTTCATGCTTTCTGAAACTGATTATTTCGTCGAAAATACAGAGAGCGCAATTGCGCGCATATTACGCACGCTATCGTATACTGTGCGGAAAAGAACAGAGTATATGGCTAAGTAAAAAAGACATTTAGAATTCCACGAACGCTTCATGTAAAATCAAAAAACAATGTTGTAATACAAAAACATGATGTACTATGTTTTGGTCGGAGCAATGTTCAAAGATCTTGCTACGGAATCGGGATCTAATGTTTTCTTCTTCTTATCCTGATTATCTCGTTGGAAATGCAGAGGCGAGCGCAATTGCGGGCATGTGCTCGCTAACATATACGCCATGCTCATTAGTATAGGATAGAACAACGTTCTTCAGATTACAGTCATGAGCAGTGAAAGAACCATCAACGAAAGAGTTAAAATAATTAAACAAGTGACAAGCAAATTGTTCTTTATTTACGTTAGAGCGATGTTTTAAAATATTGCTATACCAAATCTTGTTCAATTTCTTTTATGCCATCTTGAACTGATTATCTCGTCGAGAATACAGAGAGCGCAATTGCGCGCATCTGCTCGCTATCGTAAACTGTGCAGAATAGAACACAATGTCATGGCTAAGTGGAAAAGACATTCAGACTATCACGAACGCTACATGTAATATCGTAAAACAATATTGTATTTTCTGACAAAATGATATACTAGGAGTATATCTGGTTAGAGCGATCTTCCAAATTGTTGCTACGGAATGCTGTTCAAATTATTTTTTGTAAACCTGATTATCTCGTCGGGAATGCAGAGAGCGCAATTGCGTGCATCTGCTCGCTATCCTGTTGCTCGTCTAAGAATACGTATTGGATAGATCAACGGTTCATCAGATTAGTATGAACAGTGACAGAAATATCAACGCTAAAAGTAAAATAAGAATTAAAGTGTCAAACAAATTGATCCATATCTTAGTTAGAGCGATGTTTCAGAATATTGCTACCGAACCTTGCTCAATTTTCTTTCATGCTTTCTGAAATTGATTACATCTCGTCGAGAATGTAGAGAGCGCAATTGCGCGCACCTGCACGCTGTCGTACATGTGCGGAACAGAACCCATGGCTTAGTAGAAAAGACATTCAGAATACCACGAACCCTGGATGTAAAATCCTAAAGCAATATTGTCAGACAAAATAATTTACGATATTAATTTTTGGTTAGAGCAATGTTCCAAAATGTTGCTACGGAATCGTGTTCTAATGCTTTCTTCTAAACCTGGTTATCTAGCTATTGTGTATTGTGCGGAAAAGAATACATTGCAGGGAGATGGTTTAAGATGTTGCTCCGGAAATTTGTTAAATATCTTCTTCTGATCACGATTATGTTTTCGAAATGCAGAGAGCGCAATGTTGCGCGCATCTGCCCTGAATTACTAGTACAAAGATCGCAATTGCGCACCTCTGCTCGCTTTCGTACTGCACAAAAAAGAATGCTGATAGAAAGTACAACAGATATTCCGAATACCATGAATACTGGAAGTAACAAGAACGCTGAAAGTAAAATCTTAAAATAAGCAATTTTGGCCATAGCGATGGTTAAAATGTTGCAGCGGAATCTTGCTTTATTTCTTTGATGTTTCCTTGCTATCATTTTGTCGAGATTGCATGGATCGCAATTACGCGCCTGCGCGGGCTATCGTACTGCGCGGGAAAAAAAAAAACGCTAATGGAAACTATATACAAAAGACAGTCGAAATAACCAGAAAATATTCCTTCATGAAAGTTAAAACATGAACGCTGAAAGTAAAATTTTGTGTAGTGCAGTTATGGTCCCAGCGATGATCAAATTCTTGCAGCGGAATCTTGTTCCATCCATTTCCTTCACGCCTTTTTTTTTTTCTGTTTTACAGAGGCGCGAACATACAGACAAACACGCACAGACATACATACTCACAAACACATTTATCAAACTTTGATGTGAAAAGGGACGGCCCTTCCCTTCCGCGAGAACATGCTCAGCACACTCGGCACTGCAGTAATACATGCTCCTACGACAGTACCATGCCCTTTTTTGGCCGCAGATGGCAGCAGATACATTTGCCGGCTTTCACCCGCCCGACGATGTGAGCGCAAATGAGCGAGCTCAACCGCGCTCAACTGCGCTAACTTGCGCGCGCTCATTCGCGCGCAAAATCACTGTGACGTTGATCGCAGGCGGAACTGTATTCTAATTTTTCAGGAAAAAAGAAGCTTCATTCAACCTTGTATTTCTTTTTTCTTTAACACTTGCTAGTAGTGATGTGTGGAAGGTGGATAAAAATGCTTATTTTTTGATATTTTCTCCCATTTATGCTCATTAAATGAATTTCAGGGTTGGTAAGGATTTGTCTGAAGAGCCTCTCCAATGCGTCAGCAAATGTTGTAGACTTACAGTGCGGTCTTTATTCATATATTATTGTCATGGCTCTCAGATAGAAGTATGCTTGTAGCAGTTAAACATGATGCCATGTGTGATAGGTAAATTGGTGTATTCAATTCATGGTTGTTTCAGAAACTTAATTCCATTTAAAATGATATCAGCACCCTTCTGTATGTCCGATGATAGTGTGCAGTGTTCAAAAGTCATGTAAAAATTGGTATCAATGGAAACTGTGTGTACTGTTAAGAAGCATTTATTTAATGTTATCCCCTTTTTGTTTTGTTTGTATCATTGTATGAGGGATACTTTTGTCTCCCTCTTTAACGACCTAGAGCATTGAGAATTGTGTAGATATTTGTTGTTGAATGTCGTTATCACCACAGCTTGGAAGGGCATCTGAGAAATTTGAAAGTAAAACCTACTTTGGCTGCATCAAATGGGAATGTCACTTTATTGAGTGCTGTGTCTTATTCTTGGTTTCAGGAGGAGCTGGCCTTTACCAGGTGGTGAATTGTGGACCTTCTGGGCACAACATCCGCTGCCGGGCCAGCCTGAAGGCCACACCCGTTGGTATGATGGTGATGGGCAACCAGGCCAACGTTGTTCAAGAGGTAAAATGTGCAGATATATAGTGGGATTTAACAAACTGATGAATTAGAATTTTTGCATATGCACGGAAACAATACAGAAATGATAAAGCAAACAAACAAACAAACAAGCAAAATTCAGTCAAATTCTACATGCGATGTAGCCAGCAGACGAGTGGAGAACATTAGAGTGGCAATTCATATCAGTGAACCTGTGATATCCTGGTAGTTACAGTTACACAAGTGAATGGCAGTGTTTATTTTTCTTGTATTCGATAAACATAAGTTCCCGTGAGATGCAGCCATAGGCAAGACTCTGGTATTTCACCATTGAAGGGAGTGATGATGAACTACTGTAAAACCAGAAACATTCTTGGAATGAAACTTTTGTGAACTGGAGCCGAATGCTTTTGTACTACATGAAACTTTTGTAAAGTGACGACCATGAAAAAATTACAAGTGTACTACATGAACTGGATTTTGTATACAAGAACTTTGTGTGCATGTATTGCGGCTTCTTTGCGAAATTTACAAAAGTTGTATGTATGTGAAAATTTCTGATTTTACAGTAAAAGGCTAAGGAGAAGTTGTAGAGTAATGCTGTGATTTTTGGGCACTCATTTCTTTTCACAAGTCTTTGCCAAATATTTCATCCTCAGGCTTGTCACGGTGATGGCTCCATCTGGGTGAAGCTGGATAAAACCAGTATGAACCGGTACTGTGAGAACACCAAGGGGGAGGCGTGGGCCCTATCCTACAGCAAGGGGATCACTTACCTCATGCATGAACGGGACCTGTCCCTCTCGGACAAGGAGCGGACCAAGAGCTCCTCCGAGACGTTCTCCTTCTACTCCGCCTCCCAGCAGACTGCCAAGGGGGCCGCCACTGGCTTTGACTTCAAGAATGCCCAGGGTCCCCCATCGCTGGGTTTCGCCCACACGACGGGTAAGCCAGAAACAAGCTGTGGTGGAGCATCATGGAATCCTTGCATGTCTGTGTGTTAACCCGTTGAGGACGAGTCCCGAGTGTACTCGGGTGGGTGTCTACGGGAAATGCGTGTTGTAGCAAAGTCAGTCCGTCCTCAAAGGGTTAATGTGTAGAACACTTTGACTCTTGGAAAGGAAGGAGGTGGGGGATGGGAGGGCACCATTTTGTTATACAGGGACTACTTTATCATTACCTCTGACTTCAAGACAAGTTAGTTGGACTGAATAGTGGTACATGTACTCTAAATGTTTGATGATGGTATTTTAGCTTCCTAATCCTGGAACTACTCTGTACATGATGAAGAATTTAGATTTCTTTTATGTGAAAATTTTGCCCTGTACATGTATCCTGTACCCACTTACGGTTGTCAGCTTATGGACAACAAACGCAATGTGATGAATGGGGCATATTGCTATCAATTGTCTGAACATGTTTTCGTAGACATCCGCTTTTCTTTCTTACTATGTGCTGTCTATATCCAAATGATGGAAAATGCAAGTCAACATCAAAACTCAATGTGATCATGTATGCAATATTCATGAAGACTTGTGAGTTTATGGGGAAGTTGGTGTATAGCATTGGCCACTTCTGGCATAGTAACCCATCAAAATTTGTCCTGCAGTTGCCGAGTCTAAAAATCTGGAAAGTATCATAATTATTTGACATGTTGAACTGGTATATTTCAGTTAAGTGTACAAGTTAAAAATTCTTGCAATGGATGATAAGTTTATTAAAAACAAATCAAAGTAATGCCACAATCATGTTTTCAAATTTCAGTTGTGCTGATGCTTTGCCCAGTAGTAACATATTGTAGTTCATTCACTGCGTACACTTGTAGTAACTACTGCTATCACCCTGTGATCTTTTTACAGACCCAATGCCCTTCATGTTTGGTGGTTCCTGTGCTGCTGATAAGGATGGTTCAACTGTGAAGGAAAATGGAAAGCTGGAGGATCTGTTGCACAATTCTTTGGAGCCCTTCAGTGCATCCCCCACACCAATGTCCAATCACATCAATGAGGGCAGCGAGAGCTTAAACTGTCGAGAGAAAGAAAACCTTGATCCTGCAAAGGAAGCACGCCAGATGGCAAGGGAGTCGAGAGCAGAAGCGCTGAAGGAGCTGAAGAAGGACTCACAACAGGCTCTTGGCGGATGTCCAGATCTGATCAATGCCCACCCCAAGAGTGTGGACGGTGCAGCAAGTGCAGAATCTGATCTTGCCCTCATGACTGCAGCCAGCAACCATGCTCAGCCATCCAGCCCCCTGCCCTCAGGGAGCCCTCACAGGTCGCGCTTCTCCATCGGTACTGGCTCAAGTCCGCAGTCGCCCAAGAGCAGCATGTCCCCAAAGCCCGGGCGGAAGTCGAGGTCGCCATATGGGCGCCGCGAGAGGACGCTGTCGCCGTCCGGCAAAGACCGGTCGCCTGCCCGATTCCGGGCAACCATTCTGAAGCAGGAGGTGGCGAAAGAGGTGCCACAGACTGCTGTGGCAACATCGGTGGCAGAGTGTGTGAGGTGTGTCTTTGCTGCGTTTTTGTGGCATGAAGGTCTTGTGCATGATGCCATGGCCTGTGCCTCCTTTTTGAAGTTCAACCCAGGGCTGACGAAACAGTCCACTGTCAGCCCTCAAGAACAAATGAGTACTCAGAACAAGCGAGACTTGAAGCTGAAGAACAGACACTCAATGGATCTGAGTCAGAGCATGAAGGAAGGCGCATTTTTCAATACCTCAGAATTTTCCATTCAGGAGCATCCACTCAACCAGAATGAAATGTCCAGCAGTAGGATACGGGAGAAGCTGAATGAGGAATCAAAGAAAAGCGTGGGACCTGCCGTGGCTGGAGCACCGGTCCAGCCAGTCTCCCCACTTGTCAAGTCTGTAAATCCGAACAATTTTCCAGCACAAGGTGCAGATACAAAGACTGCCATAAAAACTACCACTTTCCTGCCGCCATCCTCGCCTGTGCATTCTCCCAAACACTTGCCTAAAGAAAACCATGAACAAACCTCGCAACCTTCTCACTCCGTAGCGGGTAAAACTCAGCCTTTCCCAAAGAAACCTCCAAGCGCCAAGGAGAAGGAGGGAGACTTCACCGAGATGAGGGAACGATCGGCGACTGTTGGGGCAGAGTACGCCAACAAGGTGCCAAACAAGGACACCAGCAAGGTTCCCAAGGATGCTGAATCAAAAATGACGCTGCCTGTCACGCTCAAGCACCTGTTGACCTTCTGGGACGAACTGACCTCAGCAACCGTGAACATTGTGTCACAGCAAGTGGTACTCCCTAGTCCCGCCCCCATCACCAAAACCAAAGCCAAGGTAGAGAAGAAAGAGGAGAGACCCCTGAGGGAGAACAAGGGCAAGAAACGCAGGGAGAAGTACTTTCGTGGCGGTCACGGTAATCTCTTCGGCGAGGCGGCAGGAGTGCAGGCCAGGATGGGTGAATTTGACACTGTGTGTGACTTGTGCTTAGGGGTGTTCCCGCACCCTGTAACCTACCACATGAGACAGATGCATCCAGGATGCGGGAAGACAGCTTGGGGGCATGGGTACAACAGTAGCGGTGTCTACCGGAGCGGCTTTGTTGGGAGTTGTGGGGAAGGGGGAGCGGGGGGAAGAGACTGGTACCTCATGTGTGAACGCTGCAGGGAAAAGTACATGCACGAAGCAGAGGACAAGCACAAGGACAAAGCAAAGAAACTCAGGAAAAAGCTGCCGGCACTGAAGACCCCCCGCGTTCTTCCGCCACTAGAGGCACATCAGGTGATGAAGGCAAACGCCATGTTCCTGCTGGACCTTGCCAGCGCCACGGGCCCCATGTTCCCGGGCTCGAGTCCCATGAGGAAAATTTCGCGCTTCGATCTCCCGACAGTTTCCGAGTCGGACTCGCTGGTCACACAGTTCCCAGACACCTCGTTCCGATTCCTGAGCCTAATGGCCGACCAGAGCCCGGGAGGGGAGATGTTCCGTGAGGTGGATGAGGTCATCGGGAGCTCGTCTGGTCCCTGCATTGGATTCCCGTCACCTCCAGCTTTCTCAGGACAAGATTGCCATGCGAGTGAGTTGCAATTGTTGCTGTTTTATCTTAAGTTCTTGTCACTTATATGTTGTTGTTGCTCCTATCATACATGTATTTAAAAAGTCCACAAGTCCTGTGTTGTCTGATGTCAAGAACTACAAGGTAATCATGGTTTCAAAATCAGGAATTATTTGTAAGTTGTAGAGATAACATTACATGTCGCCATTCTGTCAATAGAATAGGAATATTATTGGATATGCCAATTGCTCTTGTGCTGTTACTCTAACTGATAATACACTCATGGTGAGATGAAACAATATAACAGCATATTTTACATCCGGGTGAAAACCTGTCATATATTCGGCAATGTCCATCAGAAAGGGGAATGGGGAAGGGGGTTATCAATGCCTATCACCATAAGGCTTTCAGTATTCCCCCAATCAGTTTATGTGTTGGACAAGTACATGCAACCACTTTTATAAGGTCTCTGTAAAGAGTGAAACATGTGATGAAATAAGCAAATTGACTGACATTACCTTGTTTGCTTGACTGCCAAGGTGCCTTCATGCAATCATCCTCTCGACCCAAGCTGGTCAGTGGCCAGTCTGTGGACCACTCGCGCCGGGTGGCCTACTTCCGCTCCGCGTCCATGAACGCCCCCGGCTATGTCGTGGCGCAGAGTGAGAGCAGGGTCAAAGTTCGGCGGCGGAACAACAGCGGCAGTTCAGGTAAGTGGAATATCCCTGTGCAGTACCATTTGTTCATGCAGAATGAGTTTTAGACATACAGAAAGACACATTGTCATTGATGATAGTATATTTATCATCTATTTGATAGCAATGGTTGGTAGTGCCTTGCCCTATTAATCAGCGTTCTCTCCACGTAGGAATGCTCAGAGATTTTTATCAAGCAAGCTCTCAAGTAAAGTATCCTTGATTGGGTTGTAGTGTACTTTGATTGGTGTTTTGCATCCACTTTACACATTTATCATTATGAAACCAATGTGAATCTTATTACATATGTGTGTCTTTAGTGAAGTATGTATAGGCATGCAGCATTTGTATGGATATGAATGTGTAAATAGATGTACATGTACATATAGATGATATACAGTATGTCTATGTTTACATTTGTGTGTTCAAATGCATAATGTACACTTTGGTGTGTACTGTATATGGCATGTACAGTACTGACAGCGAATTATTTTCCATGCAAACATTCGGGAATATTCGGGAATATTCAGAAATAATTGACATATTGAATAATTGAATATTCGTGAATATTTGCGAATCTACGATGCGCGAATATGCCTGCAGTGCGCAAAAATGCACAAACATTCGCGAATATGTGGAAAATAATTCGCTGTCGGTACTGTACATGTTAGTAACTATATGCGTATGTACATATGTATGTATGTATGTATGTATGTATGTATGTATATGTGCAGCTATAGTAATGAAACTGGCACCCATTCCCTCCGATGTCTTTTCTAGATGGTTCTTCCCTTCTCCGGCGTCCCTCAGCCCTCCTGGCCAGGCTGATAGAGGGCAGGACCTTGGGTGTGTTGGCCCTCCACCGTCCAGTCATGCTCTTCATCGCCCAGCGCCATGACCTGGATGGCCTGAGACTGGCCATGAAGCAGGCCCTTAGGAAAGGAGCTTGCAGGGTCTACTCCATGCAGGTCAGTAGGAAAACTGCCTTAGCCCCCTTTGTGGTTAGACCCTTAGCAGTAATGTGCCATGCTCTTTCACCAGTATTTAGATAAAGCATCCGTGCTTGACCTCATTGTAAAGTTAGCCAGCACACTCAGGCATAACAATGTGCCTCAGACCAACAGGAAGGCGGTACTGACACAATAGGGATTAAGAGGATCAGGTAATCTCCACAAATTGGCATTTATTAGTTGCCAGGTATCTTGTGCCAATCAGTGAAGACAGTGCCGTATGGGATAAAGCTCACCTGAGCTAGAGGCTCACATGTGTGTTAGCTCCTAGGTCGTAATGAATTGTTATTAAGGTGTCCAGTTTGACAGGAACGTTGACAGGAATTGTCCTCACAGGCAGGAGGTATAACCTTACTCAAGTGGTACAGGTGGCCCACATCAGGGTCCAGGGGCAGGCCTTCTGCATCCCCTTCTATTGCCCCATTGTCATTCATATTTCAGCAGGATTCTCCCCTGATGCTTTCATACATTTTTTTCTTTTTATCTGTATGCTTTGTATTATGGGGTAGTTGTAATCGTCAGTTGGGCAAGAATTTTTGTGTTTTTTAGTTTGCCTCATAATAACAAGGAGCTGTAATTCTAGTCATTTGGAAAGCCTTACATTCTGTGTGGTATGCAATAGTCTGATATTAGGATTTCAGCTGTTGAACATTGGTGGGGAAGTATAATTCCTGTATCTGCTTTGTGGTGATCATTTGTGAAGGGGGAGGCCTTTTTCCTTATGTATTGTAATGATGAGTAGTACTGATTAATTTTTACAGAAGAAATATTATGATCCTTTGTGTTGTATTAAAGATTAATGATATAGATGTTGAAAGCTGAACCAGAGCTTATCTCAGCCATAAATGTTTAAGCAAATTCTCCATTTCCCCCTTATATTGTTGTGGTCATTAGGCCCTGAATTGGCTGCTACGAAGTGTTACCCAGCTGACCTGCCTCCATGACCTCCTGTGGCACTTTGTGGCTGCCCTCACCCCGCCCCAGGGGGAGAAGGAGGGAGAGGAAGATGGGGAGAACAGCAAGGAGAAAGAGGAGAAGAAGGAGAAGAAAGAACCTGATCAGGTCAGTGATGATAGGGATAATGGTGACCATTGTTGGTAATGAGTGATGGAAGATGATGATGGCAACGACAACAATGTGATGATGATGATGATGATGACAATAACGACAACGACGATGATGATGCATCACCGACCTATGTTGTTTTTATCTCTTCCCATATGTTCCTAGTAATGCATTCTTGTCCATACCACTTTGTAAAGTTATCATAACTTTGAGAAATTTAGTGAAAAATCTTCAAGCAGAAAGGAAGCATTTGTTGAACAAATGATGGGAGAAACCGATCATTTTCTTGATTATGCTTTTCAGGAGCTAGATGGCCTGATGTGTGAGCATCCTCTGTCAGACATCACCATTGCTGGCGAGGCCGTCCAGCCACTCCCAGCAACCTTCCACAGCCTCCTGCAGACGGTTGCCACGGTGATGATGCACCTGCCAACGGGCGGGGCTCTGCAGCAGATGGCCATGCGCTGTTGGTGTCTGCGCTTCCGGCAGGCCGATCACGTCTTCCTTCACCGCTCACAGGTGCGGACTGGTTGTAACACAAACCACTGGTCAGATAGCATCTCTTGATTTGCAAGTGCAGATGGACAGTAGATATAGTGGTTGTATTTAACAAGCCTTCCCAAAATCCAACAGAAGTCTTCAGATGTAGGTCAAAAGCAGTTAAGTGTCAGTATGTTTTCATGGTGTGGTCATGTTATCGTCTGTGGACCTCATATCAGAGCACAGACTTTCTAATGTAAATGAGTGGTACACTTGTTATTGATCTTCTTATTTGTGATAAGCATTGTGGATTTGACCAAGAGTGTGATTAAAAGTAATGCGGTACCAGTAGGATAGTAAGTTTGTTTTTGCAAGCATGATTTTAAATGTCATATTGATACTTGGGGGTGCTGGGGAACGGGTACATTTCTTTTTCTCATGTTATCTACATTGTATGATTAAAAGTTTTACACTTGACCAAGATAACTCATTTTAAATTGTAAATAGAATTATTGTTTGCATTCATGATTTGGCTTGGACAGACCAAATGACAAATTCATCAAATACAGAATGTAGGCATCATGGATAAATCAGACTCATTCAAAACCTGAATGTAAATTGTGCCAATTGACCTGTGCATTTATCCTGTTCCATAACTTCAAGCTCATCCATACTGACATGAAATAGAGATACCTTCATTTGTGATTACTGCCTGGAGATGTTTTACCTGTGTATTTCTGCAAATGTATCCACACACAGGTCTTCAGCAATATCAACCAGATCTTGTCCAAGTCTGATGAAAGTGAAGGAGATGGTGAGGGCAGTCTCAGTGGGAGTGTGGTGTCTGCAGCTGAGTCTAGTCTTGCATCTCAGGTAGGTTCCAGGAATAGCAGCATGGAGGCAAAGTCATACAATCAGACTGTTTGAATGGAGTTGATACATGGTAGTGCGAGCTGTGCTCCTCAACTCCATAGGCTTTACATAGTTGGTATTCCAGTTTTCACTCGAGAATGTGAGAAATTATATTATATTTTTTTTATTTGTTGAGTCAAGTTTTGGGGCATGATATGGAAGGTATTTGATTGGTTTCAGAGGATGATGTTAAATAATGAAAATAGCTGTTGTGCTAAGAATTAGATGTTTATAATTCACAAGGCAGGGGGAATCTGAAGAAAGCTCCTTTGAATATGCTTACTGGCATACATGTATATTTTTCTTTAGCTAGAATATATGTCTCATTTCTAAACATGGCCATCGTCATGAATTTTGTTAAAGTCCTCTCATGTTTATTATTATTGTGCTCAGATATTTCGAGTTGTTTTTGTGTGACGTAAACTACAAAAACATGGACATGGTGTATGATGTTGTGTGTTATTTCATATCTTTATATGCTGTATATTTATTTTCCCATGACTTCTTGACCTGGCAGGGTCCAGTGAGGGTGGAGCTGCTGAAGGACATCACCACCTCCGTGGAGCTACAGGTGTCCAGCCGAGCGGCCATGCTGCCCAGCCTGGTGGACGGCTCCACGGAAACCTTCTGGGAGTCCGGTGATGAGGACCGGAACCGGAACAAGTTTGTCACCGTCTCCTGTGGAAAGGGCATGACGCTGGGCATGGTGGCCATCCACGCTGACAACTCACGTGATCTTGGGGTAAGCAAAAATATGTTTAATGGTGGATAATTTCATGGTACACCATGTATTCTTTCGTGGATGTGAGTATGGTCCTGAAAAGGACTATACTCAACCTTGAAATTTTAGTAAGCGTTTTCTAACCATCCTCAGGAGAATACAATTTGTTATTTGATACAAGAGTTTGCAGAGTTCTTGTGAGTTTCATCTCCTTTTGCAGAAGACAAAAGCAAATCACAATGGAATTTGATCCAGTTTAAGTCAAGATTGCCATCTGTATACTTTCCCCCTTTTTGTGTGTCATGCTTGTAGAACAAAGTGACAACCATGAGATTTCTAGCTGGCTCCAGCGTGGACAGCCTCATCAAGATACAAGTCTCCAACCTGGATGTCCGGCACACCGGGTGGGTGACCTGCGATCTCTCGGGTTGCCCCGAGGGGTCAAGGGTCATACGGGTGGAGCTGAAAGGTCCAGACAGTCACCTGAGGATCAGACAGGTCAAGGTGCTGGGAGAAAACAAAGGGGAGACATTGTCAGTAGGTGAGCAATGTTTAGACATCTTCCTTCCAGTCCAGACACATTTTATTTTTGAGTGTTGCATGCATGTGTACCTGCATTAACAGTATTTGGTGGATAACGCTGTTCATTAAGACAATCTCAATATTGTATGTGTCAGATGAGGATGTCAGGATTGGGAAAAAAAACACAGTTTAAATTAATAACAGCATAAATGGTTTGAGTGTCAAGTGACCATCGATTCATTTGTTTTAATACAGCATTTTCATAAGAATTGTATACTTTGTGCTACAGTGAGATATTGTGTGAGTGGATTTATTCTACGAGGCCATGTAGGAAGCTCTTAAATGCTAATGAGCATTTTAGTGCTGCTGGGCAGATGGCTTCAAGTGCCTTCCAAAGGACCAGGCCATGAAGATATAAGGCCTTGCTTAGGGGCACCCGCTACCTTACTTTAACTAGGGACTTCAAGATTGAGAATCCTTGCAGGGCTCAACACTAACTTTTTTTTCTCTCTCTCTGATAGCCCATTTAAAACATTCTGTAAATATGAAATTTTAGTGGCCAGAAAAAAGGAATGTATAGGCCCGAAATAAGAGGAAATGTTGACACCTTATGTTGAATTTTAGTTGCCCGATCAGGCCACCAAGAGATAACCTTTTTGAAAATTTGGTGACCCACCATCAATTTTTAGTGGCCATCAATTTTTAGTGGCCACAGGGCCAAAGCCGGTGTCAAACCCTGCCCTTGGTCTTAGTCACTGTGCCACAGTGATTCTTAAATGACTACAATTACTGCACACATAAAGCACAGAGGTAATAGTGCTTATGATATTCATGTGGATAGATTACCACACAGCGTTCATTTGCTTCTCGCGTCCTCAGGCTCACAGCCATCAGCGATGAACCTCCAGCAGCAAAACTGTGTCGGTGAGACGCTACGGGTCTTCCGCCTGCTGACCTCCCAGGTGTTCGGCCGGCTGCTGTCAGACGAAGAGCCGGTCAACAAGGACGCACAGGCCATGAAACCTGGAGATATGCAGACGCCGGACGATGAGGTATGCTCAGTGCAATACATATGTCCACTCTACCTTTTGGCCCCTAACCATCCATACTTGTCTTGAACCATGCTCAATTTTTCTCCCAATGATATATGTTTGTACATGTATATCTCTCTCTGTCTTCATCTTCAGATTTTTTATTTGTTTCATTGATTGAGTTGATGAGGTGCAAGATTAATGCTCTGAGTAGAACTAAAGAGTTTTCCCTCCAGGTCATATTAAGATTTTAAAATAATAGCATTCTATCTTTGTTTTTTTGTTTTTTTATGCAGACCTGTGAAATTTGTGCAAGTTTCTCAGTACCCATGTGTCTGGGACATATACCATTCTTTGGTTTGCTTCAGAGTAGAAAGATGAAAATGTAGGTTCCCTTTGTTGAGTTTCAGTTTTGCTATATTCTGTGCAGCTACCACAACAAAGGGAGTTGCTTGTCTGAAGTTAATACATTTCAGTCGGCTCTAACATGATTAGTACTGTAGAATATTAAATGAAGGCACTTTGTGAGCTTAATGTTGAAAGTCAAAGAATTGATAGAATGTAAAATTGTAAGCATGACAACAGTGTGGCTATACCTGATCTTCTCTTTTACTCTTTTAGCTTAACTTCCCCCAAAATATATTTGAATATCTTAAGTGTCGGCAAGTTGCCATGGAGATGTCAATTGTCATGTTTCTATGCCCTTTTTAGGAGACCAATGACTGTGACCTGAAGGAACACATGGTGGGCATCCTGTTCAGTAGACAGAAGCTGAGCAACCTCCAGAAACAGGTGGGTTGCCGTGGTGATGGGGATGATGTACCCCTTCACAGACATCACCTGATGAAATGGTGCAGCATGGAATGGAGGAAGGTGTAGGGCCAACTGAGACATTGGACAGAGCACAGTATTATTTTACAAGTTTTCATGTGAAATTGTGTGTCATATTCACAATTATCACGATTATGTAATGACTGATTATGTGAAACTGAATTGCTGTCAAAACATCCCTTTTGAACAATCACTTTGGAATCCAAATATTGTATACCCTGCAGAATATGGTGCTGTTTTTTGATACTTCAAGTATTCAATTATGCATTAACGCAACGCTTCATTGATCAATCAGTTTTTGTATGTGTGTGTGTATTATTTTATTATATGTGTTTTTTGAATAATTTGTCAGTACACTTTAATGTGTGTAAATATGTTTGATGTAAGTATGTTTGATTTGTGCATATATGTTTACAGTCATGGGTGGCGATATGATGGTAATAGAGGAAGATGAAGAGGAAGATGGTGTGAGGCTTGAATTAGAATCTGTGCCAGACATTCTTCTATCATAGTGGGGACTGCACCACTCATTTCTTATCTAACCAGCCAACACGGGCGAAAGAATTAATTTCCCCCACTGAGTATCTGAAATCTTAGAGTTTTCCGCAAAGGGAAACAGGTGGCATAGAGGTCTTATTGTGCTTGGAAGTTAAGTATGTGTTTTGTATATGTACATAGTGTCAGTGGTGTTGAAAAGTATAAGTCATAATGCAGCTTTTTCAGTCAGAAGATATACAGAGATGATGAGACGTACTGATTGATGTCTTTCTTGCCCCTGTCCCCCTCAGGTGTGCTCTCACATAGTGCAGGCGATCCGTAAAGAGACCATCAAGATGCAGGATGACTGGGAGGCCAGTCTTGTGGCCTCCAGCAAGCTGACCCCCACCAGCACCCCGTCTTCCTCTGCCCCGTCCTCATCGGCCCTGGACCAGTCTACCTCGGTGCCGGATGCCTACTGCTTCGAGCTGCTGTCCATGGTCCTGGCCCTGAGTGGTTCCCACGTCGGCCGGTCCTACGTGGCCCAGCAGGACGGGCTCCTGCTGGACCTGGTCTCGCTGCTGCACACGGGGACGCCTCGCATCCAGAGACAGGTTGGTTGCTTGGCTTCTTAAGAGTGTGGAAGATCTCATCCAGCATTCTCTGGTAGATCTCTTTGGATACACTGTGATGCAGGAAATATGGAATGAGGACTGTTAGAGGAGGGCCCTGTTTCACTAACATGGGAATCATATCGAGCCAAATGATAACGAAAGTTGGGACAGATTCAGATCAGATCTAATTTGGAATGATACAGAGGCATTCAACATGTGTTTAAGAACGTGGGCAGATGGACGCAGGATAGTGTTCCCAAATGGCTGAGTGAAACATTTCCTAACCTCTGACGACTGATTGATCCCAAATTGTTCCTAGGATCAGTTGACTTGAACTTAGGATTAGTATTACTTGTGAAGGGATGAGAAAAAGATTAGTATTACTTGTGAACGAATGAGAAATACCCCACTATGTGAGGACAGAAGTTGGCAGATTTTGTGCCTGTGTTTTGCACCCTGCAGGTGACGGCTGTTCTCCGTCGCTTCCTGCTGGAGATCTCTCCCAAGCTCTTCAAGCAGATTATGGGGGTGACATCCCTGCCCCCCGACGACCTCAGCCTCCTCACACAGGGCAAGGGTGACAACGGCCCGGACACCCCCGCCGAGGACTATCTAGGAGTCCTCGACGTCTTCCTGGCATGCATTGCCAAGGCCCTGACAGTTCAGACCAAAGTCAAAGGGGGGTGGCAGGCCGTCCAGAGCAGAGGGACATCAGAGTTTGGGCTGGGCAGCGGAAGGGGAACACACTCCTACACACTGGCTAAGCTTCAGCAGCAGACAAGGTAGATATTTCAACAGCATTTTTATAGTAGCATATATGCATTCAAAGTTAAAGTCAACCTCTACATTGATGCTGATTATTTTATTCACTCAAAACTGAATGGAATTTTTAACTGAGGCAAAAAAGAATGCACTTCCAAGGAACATGAATTATTAAAGAGGCTAATTTTTCAGTTACTATGCTGATTAATTTGTTAATTAATGACATTACTGTATGCATGAACATGCATTTTACATAATTGACAGACTTTTCAGGCAGAATGCCATATTCTTCTTGGACTAGACAGCACCCTCAGGTGTCGGGTATGTGTGCTCTTAGGTGTTGAATGCTGATATTGTCTTAGTGCTTCCTATTCTTCCTATCATGAAAATATACAAAGTCTTAATAGTTGGGTATGTATCCATCACCCTAGTTTAAATGTTGTGAACTTTTGCGGAACTGATCTACAATCTGACAGACTACAACATTCTTAGCTAAACCGTATAATCATCCTCCAAGAACCAGCTGGGGGTAGTAGCTCTGTCATCTGTGGATACACTGTAACTATAATGGTTTCTAATCTGTTTTTCTCTGTGTTTGTTTTGCCTTCAATCATTTCTCAGTACGGAGGAGTCTCCAGTGAGGAGATCTGACAGCAAACACTGGTGGCTGCGTGGCTCCATGTCAAACAACATTGCAGAGCAGATCATTGCCCTCATCAAAGACCTTTCAGCAGTAAGTCACTCATTTTTATTCACTGTCGATGTGAGAAACTTAAGAATAAAACTTGTGAGTAAAAGAGCGTGCACGTTTGTATTTTTGTTCACACATGCTGTACAGCTTGCTACACAATAGCCAGTGTATTGCGTGAGATAGCATGATATATAGATAGCCCTATCGCTGGTGAATATGATACGTTCATTTTAAAACTTTGCACTTTTCAGAAAGTGGCATAACAGAAACCTTGGAATAATATTGGCTGGTCTTTTTATTCTGAAATGCGATAGTTTGGTGGTATGAGCAAAAAAAGAAGAAAGGGGTTTCATTACCAAGATTTGTACAATGTATATCTGTAATGCATTTCCTCTTCTCAGCTACGAGGACTATGTACTACATTCATGCAGTTCTGACCTCCTTAGACTCTATGCAGATTTGACACATTATCAAAATATCAATCCATTTGTGTGTCTGCCTTCTTGTTCTTTTGGTTTGTGCATATCTATCTGTATTTATTGATTTATTTGCCAAAAAGACTAGCTTTGCATTCTAGAAGAAGAATCCCAAGAGTCATGAGTGCAAGAAGACTCATACTGTATACGTCATACTTTCTTTGTAATATGTATTGGGTTTTTTTTTCTGAAGTTGAGTCTGCATTCCATGTCATGTTTGTTTTATAATCCTTATGCTGCTTGCTCTCCTAGGGCAAGATTTCCACAGAGTGGGCCAAGGTCACCAAGGGAGCCATCGCAGAGCGCGTCCTGTCCCTCACTAAACTGGACGAGACCAAGAGGGCGCCAGCACTCTGTATCAAGAGCAACACGGTGAGCGCTGAACCGATTGCCTCACTGCATTGAGAAGTTAAAGAGCATCCTATAAAGTATTTGAGAGCTTTTTGATCATATTGCCTCTGTTGTAGTTCTGTCAGTCAATGCTGTGCTTTAAAATATGACATCAGCTGGACTAGACTGCCTCTAGAATATTTGAAAACTCTGAAGATACCCCACATCTGCTAGTAGGATGCTGTCACTGTCTAATTTCAATTCATTGCATTCACACAACAATATCTTTGATAGAGCACAAACTTTTATATTCTATTTCTCGTCTGTGTGAAATGTTGATGGTTGTCAAACTGACAAGGAGTTTGAAGTATCTTTCTATTCCCTTTGGATTTTCAACTTTGCATCAGGTTTCATTGCATCATGTTAACATGCCAGCTTTTAAAGTCTCAGTCATTCAAAGAAAGAGTACTAGAATTCATGAAAATTATCTGTTTCCTAGTCCCTATTAAAAGCTATATATTGTACTCTTCTTTTTTTTACACAATGCTGACTTCTTGTGTAATTTTACAGAAATTGGAGGACTTGTGAAAGATGATAATACCATTGTACTCTAACATTCTTAATTTCCAGCCAAGCAAAACATGAGTCATGACTTTCTGTGCACAAGGCAGGAAGAATAACATTCATCATCATTTGTTTGCTTTCTCTCCCCCTGGTACAGCTGTGGCTGTCCCTGGCCTCGCTGTGTGTCCTAGAGAATGAACATGTAGAGAGACTCTCCTCCAGCCAGTGGGCCCAGGGCAAGGATTCACCCGCTGCCAAACAAAAGGTACTTGGGAGAAGAGGGCGGGGCCCCCTAAGGAGGAGGGAGGGGGGCAGGAATGCTCTTTCTTTCTCAACATTATGCTCAGCTACTGTCATGTAGGATGATGTTTTGTCTTGTTGTCTGCTAGATATTGTAAAACCAGAAACATTTGTGGCATGAAACTTTCGCGAATTTGCCGCCCTTGAAAAAATTATGAGGATGCTCCATGTGCTGGATTGTAAAGACAAAAAACTCTGCATTTTACTTTAGCGAATCATGGCTCCTCTAGGAATTTGCAAAAGTAAGGTGCACATGCAAATTTCTTGTTTTACAGTGGCTTTTGCGGTGTACTGTAAGAGAGCATTATGAAACTGTTATCACTTTGTAAACTGTTGATGCCCTTTTAGCTACAATGAAGTCTTGGTGCGGTTAGGTGATAATTTGGATGGTGTGGTGTGTGCACTGTGCCTTATGAAATGATAACTTCACCGTAGGGTTAACACAATTAATTCATAGCATCCTATACAATGGATATCATATCAACAACTCAGCCAGTTCATTGCATCCCATGCATTGGATATCATGTTACCAAACCACAGTTGGTATACTGTGTTCCTAACAGTAGCATTCCATCTCTTGTCTCTACTCAGCAGCCAACGTGTGATAACCATGACGACGGAGAGACGCTGGCCATCAGCCAGTGTGAACACTGTGGGAATCTCTGTGCTGACTGTGACCGAGTCCTGCATCTACCCAAGCGGAGCCGCAGTCATCAGAGGAAGGTAAGGCCACACTGGAAATTCTGTGTGACAGTCCTGTGGTCTGTGCTTGATAGGATAATTACATGTATTGGTTCCATGACATTTGCTCCTGTGACAATTGCTCCCGTGAAATCTCTGAACACTAAGCCAAACATAAATTCTGATGACAAAGATAACCCTAACCTTAATCATAGTCCTCACATCAAACTAAAACTAAAACCCTATCACAACCTTAATGCTAACCCTAAGTCCTTGGAAAAAATAAGACCAGAGCAATTGTTGCAGAAACGTCGTAGCATTTGGGAGGAAGCACTGAGATCGAACAGCCAATCAACAGGCTTAAAATTCAAATTTTACTAACGCACCGGAAGTGGATAGGACTGAGGTTATTTCACCCGTGACAAGTTCATTTAGTGTAGCACTGTGTACTTTATGTTTCAATATGAAGGACACTCCCACATAAATCTTGACTGTGTTATGTAGTTCTTTGAAGTGGCTAATGCCAATCTGAGTATTCATGCATGTCTTCCTAATTTTGGAATGCTGCACCAGGTGTTCAAGGAGGAGGAGGAATCCATCCGAGTAGATCTGCATGAAGGATGTGGCCGAAGCAAGCTCTTCTGGGTCATGACCCTTGCCGACTCCAAGACACTCAAGGCTATGGTGGAGTTCAAGGAAACAACACCAGGTAAATGCTAAACAGCTGTTGAGCGCTCCTTAAAGTAAGGCAGGTAAACGTAGACTTAGTGCCATTACCAGTTGTAATATCAAGTAACATTTTTCATGGTTCTTACACCAGCATTTCTTACTTTAAAAACCTATAGAAAAACCTGCATGATATCACTTGCTTGAACAAAAACAACATACAAGCTACAAACTTCTTATCAATTTACTTTTCAGTGATTGCTTGATGAATTTGCAGGTGAGAAGAAAAACAACAACAGATGACTAGCTTTATTTCTCTTTTTTTTTTTAATTGTACACTGGTATTTGGCACAACATAATTATGTTCCTTTGGTTGCATTTACTTTCAAACTTAAGGTGGATCAGCCTCAGGCATGGGTGGATCCATTGCCATGGGAACCTGCCGTTTCTGTGGCAACAAAACCCCCTCAGGTCTCCTTGGACCAGCGGGAAGTGTCTGCAGTGATCCAGATTGTCAGGTGAGTCTCTCATTTCTCACCATCTGGCTCACTTGTCCACTCTGGTTACCATCTCTCGCCATCTTTCCTCCCTGTTCATCCTTGGTGTATCACTGTACATGTCCTTTGGTCTTTAAACCCTGCAGCATCATTCTCCAGTACGTGTCCAGTTTTGACATTGGGTGCAATGTATGCAATGAATTGAAAATGATTTCAGAGATTTTCACTGGGCTACTGGTGCTGAAGTGTTAGCCATGAAACTGGAGGTGTGACTTTAACATGACACAGCAAGTCACATTGGGAGAGAAGAAGCTGTATTGCAATGACAATTTAAGCAAGTTGTATCAATTTTAGTTCAAAAGCCGAAGAGCATTCTATTCCTTGGGCTCTGTCCAATGTTTACACCCTGGTGTTTCTCAGCTAACAGTAAGGCTTTCATGCAGAGTACTAGCTCTGTGATTTCATGTTGTGTGAAATAGCTCATCTCAGGTGACTAGATGTAATATAACCACTGCAAGTATGTCATTGTCAATCAATAATTAATGGAGCATAATCATATAGAAGTAGACTCTGATTAAATGATGTGGTAGCTTTTATGCATTAGGCCACGGTCTTGACTTCGATCCCAGTCAAATACATTTATCTGCCATGGGTTTTTTCTGATGGAGAGAGTTATAAAGGTATCTCTGTGAGGGTATAAAGGAAAAGAGGAGGGTAATCTTAACCAGCATGGAGCCTAAGGAGGCAGATTAGAAATGTTCTCCATGTGGGGAGAGTGCATATGGGGAAGGGGAAGGAGGGCTCCACTTTTCTGGGTTACTAAGTAATGAAGTATTGAAGTGGAATCATGAGAGATGATGTAAGACTCTAGAACATTTTAGAGAGTAAACCCTGATGCCCCTGCTCTCTTCACCCAGCGCTATGCCGAGAATGCCTGCACCAAGGTCCTACCGTGTGGTCACGTGTGTGGGGGTATCCTGGAGGAGGCGGAGTGTCTTCCCTGTCTCCATGGCTGCGTACCCACCTCCAACCTGAAGCAGGATGCAGACGACATGTGTATGATCTGCTTCACCGAGGCTCTGGCCTGCGCCCCTGCCATTCAGGTATAATCCCTTCCAGGCCATATTTGGTCTTCTGTTTTGTGAAAAGAATATTTGTGATGTTACTTTTTTTTTTTTTTTTTTTTTTTTTTTTTTGGTGTGCGCCTCCATAGGTAGCCCCACTCATTTAGGGCTCTGATTATATTGTCTCTTTTACCTGGTTTTTGCTGCATTTTTGCAGTATGGTTGTTTATATTGTATTCTGTTTGTGTCAAGGATCTTGCTAGACCATTTCCAGTCAATTTGTTGGTAAGTTAGCTGTATATTTAAGCAGATGAATTTTGTATCTTGATACTGTTGCCTACTCTGTATTGCCATTTTCAGTGTCCAGCTCAGTGTTGTACACTTGCTTCATGCATCTTGTATGTGTACTTGCTTTGTACTTTCAATAGCACCTTTTGTTGTCACACCGTTCACATGTGTATGTCAATAGCATCACCTCCACAGCAATGGAGGGGATTAAGATCTGGCGTCTCTGGCATCTCTTCTTTTGTATACCTCTGATTGTATCTCTCTTGAACGTGAACCATGTATTCATGCTGCCAACTGATGCTTGTAACTGTAATCACAGTCTACTTTCTCCTGTTCACAGGCTTGTCAGACACTGTGGTAAACCTGTTGCATACTATAGCAACACATGTGCATGTTTTCAGTTAGCCATCCTACTGTCCGGTGACATTCAAACAAACCCAGGTCCATGTACTGAAGTCGATGTAATGCAACATGCTAATGAGTATTGCAGTAGTTTTCAACCGAATCGTATTACATATGATGTACATGTCCTCCATCAGTTTAATGGGAAGCCCAGTCATCTACTTCCTTTGACTGTTTGGAGAAGGGTATGTGATCTTGGAATTGCGCAGCAGCGGCGTACTCACAGGGGACGCCGTAGGCGAAGGATTCCAAGGTCACAGTCCCTTTGTGATGCTTCCAGTGGGTCTCAATTTGGTTTATGGAACGCAAGATCCTTGACGAATAAAGTCGATGCAGTGTCAACTCTGATCATAGATAATGATATTGATGTGTTAGTCATCACTGAGTCATGGCTATCAGGTGACCAGAGGGATGAGCCTACCCTTGCTGAATTGAAATTATCCCTTCCAAATTTCAATATTATCAATCATCCCAGAAAGACATCTAGAGGAGGTGGTATCTGCGTCCTGTATAGGTCTGCTGCGCGTTGTGTTGTCAATGACACACACAAATTTATGTCTTTTGAACTGCTAGATTTCACGATTCATCTCACTTCTTCATCTACTGTTCGGGTTTATTGCATTTATCGCCCACCCCATTCCTCTCGTCACACCTTTACCAGCAACGACTTTCTTGATGAGTTTTTAACTCTCCTCGAGAGTGCTGCTGTTGATGCTCATCCAACCATTCTTCTTGGTGACTTTAATATACATGTAGATGATTCTGCTGATAGTTTCGCTCAGTCTTTTCTCAATGCCGTCGAAGCCTTTGGGTTTCATCAACATGTTAAGGGTGCCACTCACCAAGCAGGCCACACACTTGATTTAGTCTTTAGTAGGAAATCTGAAGATATTATTTCCCATATCACTGTATTGCCATCTTTGCCATCTGATCACTCCGCCATTCTTTCTGCCATTAATCTTAAAGGCCCACCAAATCCTAGAAGGAAAGTAAGCTTTGGAAAGCTTCGCAATATTGACACCAACTCTTTCCGCCAGGATATTAAACAGGCTTTGTTGACTTCCCAGTGTACATCTTGTCCTACAGAAGCAATTTCAATGTATAATGAATGACATGCTGAGTAATCTGTTGGACAAGCATGCCCCTGTTAAAACCGTGACTGTGACAATTAGACCCAATGCCCCTTGGTTCTCTGATGAGGTTAGGGAGGCCAGGAGGCGTCGGCGTCGTGCTGAACGTCGCATGTTGAAGTCCGGCATGCAGACTGACATGGACCTGTATCGTCAAGAATGTGAGCTGTACTACAGTCTGATTACTGATGCAAAGTCCCAGTACCTGAGAAAAGAGATCGCCAATGCTGACTCGAAACGACTATTCAACTTCGTGAAGAAACTGTCCACCCCTTCTGACTCTGCTATTTATCCTGAACACTCATCTGACTCAGAACTGGCGCACAGGTTCAGTATATTCTTCATGAAGAAAATCGATGATATTGTGTCTTCCTTTGTATCTGACGTGAACCATTTGCAGTTATCCGTCCAGGCTCCTGAGAACTCTTTGAACTGCAACCTGAGCGAGTTTAATCCAGTCACTGATGAACAGCTGCGACGTCTCATCATGCTATCTCCACCAAAATCTTGCAGTCTGGACCCTCTTCCAACTTGGCTGCTCAAAGAGTGCCTTGATGAGCTGCTTCCGGTTCTAAAAAACATCATTAACACATCATTGTCATCGGGTATAGTTCCAATACCTTTCAAGACATCTCTTGTTTCCCCTCTGTTGAAGAAACCGAACCTAGATCCCGATGTCCTGAGCAATTACCGACCAATTGCCAATCTGCCATTTGTGAGTAAGCTTCTTGAAAGGATTGTGTCTACACAGTTAATGTCTTATGTTGACAGTAATCATCTGCTTCCTACAAACCAGTCAGCATACCGCAACCTCCACTCAACAGAAACTGCCTTGTTGAAAGTGCTCAACGATCTCCTTCTTGCTGTCGACAAGGGCAATGAGGCTGCTCTTCTTCTTCTTGACTATTCGGCTGCGTTTGACACGCTCGACCACACGTTGCTACTACAACGACTTAGTAATGACTATTCCATCACAGGCACTGCCATCCAATGGATCAAGTCATATCTTCAAGATCGCACACAGAGGGTGATAATCAATGGGACCTGGTCACGTCCTAGTCCTATCAGCTGCGGAGTTCCGCAAGGATCCGTTGCCGGCCCCCTTCTTTTTCTCCTCTATACAGGTCCACTCACCAGAATCATCAATTGTCATCATGGAGTCAACTACGCTATGTATGCTGACGACACTCAAATTTACATAACTATGTCACCTGGCGATAGGATTGCTGCTGTTAATTCACTGAGAGAATGTCTCAACGACATCAAAACCTGGTCCACTGCCAACAGACTCCGTCTGAACGAAGACAAGTCTGAACTCATCCATTTCTCTTCACAGTTTAGGAGCACAGTTCCTCTACCAGATCTAACTACTCGGGATGGGATTATTAAGGTCTCTGACTGTGTTAGAGACCTTGGCTTTACTTTGGACAAACACTTAACTCTTAAACACCATATCACAAACATTTGTAAGTCTGCATCATGGGGTATTTTCAAAATAGGGAAGATCAGGCGTCTGCTTGATCAATCATCAGCTGAGCGGCTCGTCCATGCCTTCGTCTCCTCCTATCTGGACTACTGCAACTCCCTCCTTGCCGGCCTCCCTCTTTCTCACATATCCCCTCTCCAACGTATCCAAAATTCAGCCGCTAGATTAGTCTCCCTTAGTAGGAGACATGACCATATATCTCCTGTTCTCCGCTCACTTCATTGGCTTCCAGTACATTCCCGTATTACTTTCAAGATCCTACTTCTGACGTACAAAATCACACGCAATCTTGCACCCATATATCTTCAAGACCTAGTCTCTCTCCGCTCCTCCTCTTCTGCCAGACCCCTCCGTTCATCTTCCTCTCTCCAATTACTTCATGGCCCACGTACAAAAACCCGTTATGGTGACCGAGCCTTCTCTTCCATTGCTCCCACTCTTTGGAATAAACTCCCTCTTTATATTCAGAATGCCTCATCTGTCGAATCATTTAAAATTCTCCTTAAAACTCACCTGTTTAATCAGCTGTAATATATATATATATATATATATATATTTTTTTTTTTTTTTTTTTCTGGAGGCGCACACAGTTATCAATTATTGTACCATTGTATCACATGTATTTTTCTTTTCTTTTCTTTTCTTTCTTCTTCTTTTGTTACTGTTAACGTTAATTTTGTTAATGTTATTGTGTTTTCTGGTCTATTTGTATGAGTAGCAAAGTGCGCTTAGAAACGTCAGTATGAAGCGCCATATAAATGCAATTATTATTATTATTATTATTACTCTACTGTTTGCTTGATGTGATGTTGCTCTGACTGTTAACTGTTTACTCTATTGATTTACCATAGCATATTTTATGTCTATCTTTTTTATATCTTTGTGTCTGCACATTTTGACCTGGTAAACATGCATTCGTAGTTTTCACATTTATGGGTTTGCAAATTAAGCTTGTACTGAATATTCCCCTTGCATATATACACCTTGTAGTTGTTAGATATGTTTGTGTGAGATTATTGCTGTGGTAATTGGCTTTCCAATTGCCAGGTTTAGTGACCTTTTCTTGAGGTGCAGTAATAGTTTCTCAGTCACCAGATCTGCATGTCATTGTAATGTTTCGATAACTGAAGTGAGTAATAATGTCTTCTGTCTTGTTACCATGACAACAGCTAATCTGTGGTCACGTCTTCCACCATCACTGCTGTCGAGCCGTGCTGGAGAGGAAGTGGGTTGGTCCCCGCATCACCTTTGGCTTCTCACTCTGTCCCATCTGTAAGGTAAGAGCAAAATCCAGTAGAAACAAGCATCTGTTTTATTTGTACTTAAAGGGATGGTATAATATTGGTAGAGATGAGGATTGGGCATTTAACTTATTGTAAGATATCAAGAAGCCACCTATGAAATAGTATTGAGCGTACCATTCTAAGAGGAATTCAAAGTTTATTTAATGAAAATTTGTTTTGCAATAGCTGAGACATCCAAAAACAAAGTAAAACAAAGCAATCATAATAAAAGGTAGTTCCCATTTTTTATTAGCATTGCTCTGTTTTGGATATGTCCTCCATTTCAAAATCAATTTTCATCAAATAAACACTGAATCCTTCTTGGAATTGCATGCTCTTTCACATTTCATAATATGTTTCTCATTATCGAATCTAAAAATGTTAGAAAGCTCAGGTCTCAACCAAAACTATACGATCCCTTAAAACCGCACAAACACACTCATACATGTAATTTGCGCAGCTGTAAAGACACCCTCCATCTGTAAATCCCAACATGTAAAACAAAGCAAGATAAGAAGACGGAGCACTTGCTTGTGCATCTCCCAAACTATGGAATGACTACCCAGTAGAAATTAGGAAATTTCCAACTGTAGTATTATATGAATTATGAGTTAAAACTCTTTTTTTCTTTCATTTAACTGCTCACCATCATTAAGCACATCAGGGGCTCATGCAGCTCATTATAGATTTATATATTGTTATTGTTATCATTATTATTGTTACTAGTAGTAGAAGTAGTTAGTTTGTATTGATATTAGTATTAGTATTAATATTAGTATTTGTATTGATATTAGTATTAGTATTAATATTAGTATTAGTATTAGTAATAGTATCAGTGTTAGAGCGTGAATTGTGAATCCCTTGTCGGGTGATGTAGCGTGGTACATTCACAACTCTTACTGTACATTCAGACGCGAAGAAAGGCGAAGTACGCAGTTCGATATTCAGTTCATAACGTGTGTATATTTATTGGTAGCAGATATACACACTCTGTATATCCAGCGTAGAATGACAGCGAATATATGAGAGCACTCCCTATAAGGTTACAACATAGCCATATATCTGATGGCCAGGGAGAATCAGAGTTGAGGACTTCTGCCCAAGACAGGGGCGTCCAGAATGATCCCTCTCAACATATGAGGGTCAGATATATCAGGGTTAGTAAGCAAGGGGTCTTCGATGTAAGAATTACTTTGGTTACCTGAAATAAAACTAGACAAAGGACTGACTGTGGGAATTGTAAATACAGGAGTCTGGATTGACTTGGGCTTGACCGGGAGAACAAAGGAAAGGATTAAGTATCGGTTTAATGGGGGTTTACTAGAGGAAATGGTATATTGTGATGGTGGGCTATTACTTGACAAGTTTGCTGGGAAGTTCACTGACACTGCTAATGAAAGAATATAGTAACTTTTAAACTGTAAGAATTGTAAACAGGAGTTTACTGAGAAGTTCTATGACATTGCTATACTGAAAGGATATAGGAACTTTGCAACTGTGGGAATTGTGATGAAAGAATATAGTAACTTTTAAACTGAGAATTGTAAACAGGAGTTTACTGAGAAGTTCTATGACATTGCTATAACGAAAGGATATAGGAACTTTGCAACTGTGGGAATTGTAAACATGATTTGGGATGGACTGGATTTCTAACTGAACCAGTGTTTTAGGGTACCATCTTTCCGTCTTACATAAGTATTAGTTTTAGAAGTACTTGTATATTTTCTTAGTTTTCTATTCATTTTTTTCCTCTCATATGGGATTATCATGAAATGGAAATGAAATGTCTCACATTTCATTTTTCTGTACCAATGATTCTCACAAGCCCGAGTTGTACATTGGAGTTATTGATTATGATCTTCCCCTGTACCCCAGGTGAGCATGAAGCACAGGTCACTGCAAGACGTCCTGAAACCCATCGAGGTGCTAGAGGGCGACGTGAGGCGGAAGGCCCTGATGCGGCTGGAGTACGAGGGGCTCCTGCGGAGTGAGGCTGTCACCACCCAGGGGGCGCGCTTCCACAACGACGCAGCGGGATTCGCCATGAATCGATATGCCTACTATGTGTGCTACAAGTGCAAGAAGGTGTGTAGTTATATGGGCCCAGATGCAACCTCTGTATTTTGTGCAATTAATGTTTTTTGATGCTAGCATGGAAGTTTTAAAGAGAGAGCTTTCAAAAAACGTGAGGGTCTTACTTTAGAAGAAGACAATGGAATAAGGGCAATAGACCTGTGAAAATGTTGGTGATGTCTTTAGATAGAAGGAAAAAATTGTGGCAATGTGAGAATATCTCCTCATCGTTAAACGTTTCATGTTGTGACTAAATGGAATAGAATAAGCATGATATCGCAGTCTTTTCTTTTTTTTTTTTTGCTGTGCATCTAGAATTGTATTTCTTCATACTGTGTACCAAGAACACGTCTTGATTTCTTAAAGGTTTATTTAAAAGTATATCAACAGATGCAGGTATATCAAGAGACATATAAGGGTTTGTAGTACAATTTCGTAGAAATATCAAGACTTTAAAATGCACCACCCACTAAAAAAAAGGTCAATCTGGTATGTCCTCATTTCCCTTGACCAGGCCTACTATGGGGGTGAGGCACGATGTGACCAAGAGGCTGGAATCCAAGAGGACTATGACCCCACTGAGCTGGTGTGTGGGGCTTGCTCAGACGTATCAAGGGCACAGGTGAGTCCCGCTATGAGATGATGTTTAATAAGGAACTTCTTATCTACCATTTCCTTGAAAGTGGAATACCCTTTATGAAGGGCTGATTTGTACATCTCTTGATTCAAAACAAATCTGTGCTATAATATGAAAAAGATGTTTTATTAACACATTTTATCAAGCTGAATTTCCCATCAAAACTGTGCAGTGATACATTAAAAAGAAAGAAGAAAAGAATGAAAATATTTAACAAAAACGTGCTCCTGGCTCTGTTGTCTTGCCAGCTACACAATCAAGGAATATGTTGACGTTTTGCTGGGTTTCTTGTGGGTAATGTGTCATCAAAACCAATGGGTTATTGTGTACCCTGTTTCTTTACATTTATACTATAGTTATCTTGCATGTGTGTGTGTGTGTGTGTGTGTGTGTGTGTGTGTGTTGTTAATATGTACAATAAAATGGATACGTATGTGATAGTTTGGATGAAATCTGTGTTGACATAAAGTCACTGTTTGTATTGTAACTTTGTGTTGAGTGATGAGAGAAATGAGTAACAGAATTCCTTCATTATGCGCATTTGTGACTATTGTGGCAAGATCCAGTGAACAGTCTTGGACAGAGGTTTTGGAAAAAAAAAAGAGAGAGAAGAAATTTAGCCAGATTGTTTGATGATGATGATGATGATGATGATGTCAGGCTTCCTACCCATGATGTGATGTTACTTTTTATGGATATTCATGAATGAAGTCACAGAAATTTTTGGTTGAAAATAAGAGAATTTATGCAATAATCTTGCCATGCAAAATTTTGCCCAGATGTGTGCCAAGCATGGGACAGACTTCCTGGAGTACAAGTGCCGCTACTGCTGCTCAGTGGCTGTTTTCTTCTGCTTCGGCTCCACCCACTTCTGCCAGGCTTGCCATGATGACTTCCAGAGCATCACCACCATCCCCAAGGCAGAGCTACCCCACTGCCCTGCAGGTCAGTCTTGAAAGCAAGCCTACCTTTTTGTGAGTTCACCTACCTTTTGTGAGCTCGCCTACCTTTTGTGAGCTCACTTACCTTTTGTGAGCTCACTTACCTTTTGTGAGCTCACTTACCTTTTGTGAGTTCACCTACCTTTTGTGAGCTCACTTACCTTTTGTGAGCTCACTTACCTTTTGGGAGCTCACCTACCTTTTGTGAGCTCACTTACCTTTTGTGAGCTCACCTACCTTTTGTAAGCTCACTTACCTTTTGTGAGTTCACCTACCTTTTGTGAGCTCACTTACCTTTTGTGAGCTCACCTACCTTTTGTGAGCTCACTTACCTTTTGCTTTGTGAGCTCACCTACCTTTTGGGAGCTCACATACCGTTTTAACGGGGGGGGGGGGGGGGGGGGGGGGGGGGGGGGCTCGACATTCCACGCGATGTATCGCTATTGCGAAAAGCTATCACCATAACGGTTCATGACCTTTTTCTTTCGAGTCTCCCGCATCTTTTGACACCAAATTTGCGATGCCCGGGCACGCAGTTCCGAAGTTGCGCATAAATATGTACGTGCATGTCAGACCAAAAATTGCTCAAAAACGTGAATTCATGTACAATTTCAATGCAAACTGTGCTTACAGGCAAATTTCATAAAAGCATGATTATTTTGGGGTTTTGCTGATCAAAATCAATTAATAACATATTTTTTGGTTCGGAACAATGTCGCGGATAAATTTCATCGAAAAAACAATGCAAAACATAAAGTCGAAAAAACAGAGAAATACATAAAAGATGAAAAAAACAATGAAATACTTCAGAAATTTTTTCTGATAGCACAATTTTTTTCTCTTGCATTTGCTAAGGACACTAAAAAGAATATATACACAAAAAATGTGCCTGTTTTGAGCTTTATTCAGTGATTTATACCAAATTGTCTGATTTCATGCATCATTGTGCATAAATTAGCATAATTTTGCATAAATGATAATTCAAAAGAAAATTAGCTTCATGGTACTTTAGATTACGTCATAGGAAATGTGTGTGCCAATTTTCGTCACAATCGCGCGGTCTACGGCCGCTCTATCATCTACCTAAATAGCCCGGCCTTGTTAGGATTAAAACCTGACTGTCTATTGTGAGCTCACCTACTTCATCCTCCGACCTTTTTTGAGCTCACATACAACTTGTACCTTTGTAAAACTTGGCTGTCTTTTGTGAGCTTACATACCTTTTTAAAATTTGGCTACCTTTTGTGAGCTTACCTGAGCTAAACGGTCAAGGAGGTTGTTGTGATTGATCTTGCTTAATATGTAGATTGCCTTCTCCTTCTGTAAACCAGTGGTCATTGTGCGACCAAACTTGGTTGCTATCATTCGGTAGGGAAGTGAATGCGGTGTCATTCAAAAAATCCATGTGCTGCCCATGGGGGCAAGGGGGTAGGGGTTCAGAGGTCCCCACAATGTGACTTTCAAGCAACATCTTTTATTGAAGTAGAAATTGTACAAGTTCATTGCATTGTTTATTGGGACATGCATAGGTAAAGAATGATTGTTTGTAAGGCCAGAGAAGAGGTACTTGTAGTTGCAAATGATAAACCCTGGAGGGGCGCCACAGGGAAGTTGGTCAAGATTGAGCTTATCTTGATAAAGCTCAGGTGAGCTTAAATCTTCTAAAGTCTCTTACTTTTTCGTCAGGTTGGGACTTGTTTAATAGGGATATGAGTGGAAGTGGAAAGGAAGGATTCTTAACAGTGAAATTAGCAGAGCAAATGTTTGCATATCAAAATCATCAGTGTTGACTTATCGTAACTTCATACTTTTAAACAGGGTGGTCTTTTCAATGTAAAACATAAGTTATCAATATATCTGAATTATTTCTTGTGTGCATACATAGGTCCAGGAGCCAAGCAATTGGATGTTGAGGAGTGTCCACTGCATGTCCAGCACCCACCCACAGGGGAGGAATTTGCCCTCGGTTGCGGGGTTTGCCGGAATGCTCACACATTCTGACGCAGGCTGGAGGAAGGAGAACACGAGGACGGAGCTACACCATCCATGCAACACAGTCTATCTTGCTACTCACATCACAGTGCTTGCATACACATGTGTGATGTATTATGAATGGATGTCATAATGACTTGCTTGAAAACAGAAGGAGAGATAGAGGAAAAAAGCATGAAGTTGCAATTCTTTAGTGATTCAGTCTCGAGCAAGAGAGAAAGTGCAGTGGAAGATGTGGTCATGTCTTAACTTTTGAATATAGAGAAGTGTATCCAGTATTAGTAGGTATAAAAAGATGCTTCTCATTCCACTAGAAGGTACTGCCAACAAAGAGATCAACAGTCACCAGAAAACTGCCACAACACCTGTGGCCAATTGACGAACTACTCGACTGTTCACACAGTCTACCAGCTGTTTTTGTACCATGTGGATTTTTCCCTGTAGAACTCTGATTTAGTGCTGTTTTGTTATTTTGTCTTCTCTCTTTTTTTTTTCTTCAGAAATGCGCACATGTTTGGTCACAAATACTTGAAACTCATTTTTGTGGTGTGTTAGTGAGTCATAATAAGTTTTGGACGTTAAATTGTTGACTTCATGTTTATGAACACACGAGGTCATAAATTCAAATGATGTTCTAGTATGGTCAGAGAGTCATTATATGACATCATTTGTACCTCATGTCATCACCATCATGTTTTGTTTTTTCTGCCAAGTGTATGCAAAGGAAACAAGTCAATGCTGCCTGTTCACAACAATAAATAGTTGGATGTGAAGTTGAATGTAAGTGATGCAGTCAAATACCAGTGAATAATGAAAGTCTGCAATCTGCAATATTCAGGTCTCAGTATCTTGTATTTTAGTCTGCTCTTTTTTCTCATGAACGTTTTCAAATGGCCATGCAGTAGGAGATAATACCAAAAAAAATGACCCTGGTTGCGGTAGTTCTATGATGCAGCTCCTGAAAGTCAGAAAGGTACTGAGTGTGCTGTGTCCAAAGGCTTTCTTCTAGTCACTTGCCAACTTTTGCTCGAGGAAAGGAAAACCTCCCCTCCCCCATTAAACCAAGCTTAGATTTTTTCGTAGTTAGGATCACCCAATGCCAAATCAATGCTGTTGAGTCGGTTGGAAGAAATGAATACATTTTTCTCTTAACCCTACATCTTCCTACCAAGAAAAAAAGGTGTACCATGCAACTTTTGCGTAGTATAAGGAAGCGAGTGGTATGTTGCTGGAGACCGGTTTCCACACTGAGTGAACTTGCCCTGGGGATGGTTATGGCATTGATTATTTTGCAAGGAGAGAGAGCTATGCTCAGAGCATTTGTAATACCTTTCCAATTTTTATTTGTGCGTTGTTTTGTGATATCTGCATAATTTGACTATATGTGACATGAAGAATCTGCACATGAGTCTCTCAAAAAGAAAAATTATAAATCTTGTCAGTTGTACTGAACACAAATTCAATGCGGATCGTATGCAACAAGTGTGTAGTGTTCATCTAGAGAATATTACTAGCAAATATTCATGCAATACCAAATGCTTTCATATGATTTCCATGATAACTTTTATGTAATTGGTGTATACAATTTTTTTTTTTTGTATCATTTTTTTTTCTGATGCAATCAGATGTGATTTCTTTTTTTTAACAAAAGTACAGAGTAGTAGTTCTTGTCACACAAGTATCTCATTTAATGTAGATTGATGAATATGTAGATTGTGGTAAATTCTGCTATTCAGACTCATTATCACAAGTCTCGTGCAAACTGTAATATGATGATAAACTTTTTTTGTGTGTGTAAATCTGAAATACAGGACACAAGTGATGTAGTGTGTTAGTCTACTTTCATAATGCATTCAGACCTCATGCATACCCCTGCAGCAGAGGTTGCCCCTGACGAGCCTAAAGCTTCCAGGTGGTTTGCTCGACCTAGCGATAACTATTGTATGCAAAGTGCATTCCACTGGATTTAGGCAAGAGAACTTCCATTGCGTGTTGTAGATGAGATTAGAGTTGCTGGCAAGGTTGAAACATGCATTTATTATTTGAATGCATTATGAAACATACGTGTCAGTAGCATATTGAGTAGTCAATACATGTGTGAGTAGTTTATGTCTTCGTGCAGCATTGGCTAAAGGAAGAAATTTATCCAGCCTGATGTATAGATTTTATGCATTGAGGAATGAAGTACATAGCTTTATGTGAGTTGGACCTGTGATATACAATGTGAACGTCAACAATGCAAGAATGTACATGTGGTGCAGTTAGGATTTCGGTGTGAAACTATGTTCACACCATAAACAGTGACAAATGTCTGAGGAATGACAGGTTGCAGCGTAGAAATTCTGAGCAGATTTCACTCACAGCTGAAAAGCAGGACAAAATGACAGTACACTGCACCTTTATTTGAATTTCATTGCATCTTACCCAGAGGATTATAGTTTGTTCTGAATGTGTTTGTGTGGATGTACCGTGAGATTTCACTGCTATACTCAGAGTGTCTTGTTCTGTTTGGTGTTGAGATGAGTCAAAAGCAAAGGAGACTTTAAGCAATGACTGACTGAGCTGAACTGATGAATGAGGAAGTAAATGAATGACTGAATGAATGAATGAATGACTGAATGAATGAATGAATGGTGAGTGAGTGTTCCACATAAATTGCCATGCTTCGATACTTGTCAGTGTGTCATACCGTGTGTTGTCAATGGACAACTGCGATGAGAGAAAAAGAAATGTTGGATTAGCACATGTAAACCTTTTACAGAGAATTGTTTATCATCTTGAAATCTGTTTTTTGATGACATATTGTCATACACCCTAGTGGATGTGCTATCACCAGTGAGCTGATTGTAGAAATAGATGAATAGATATAGAATATGAAAAACGTGGACTATAATATACCCAAGTGACTCGTAGGTATTATCGCTATCAGTCAGTCCACGGAGTGGATGCTTCGAGTCAAGTTTACGTAAGAAAAACTAATTGGTATTGACTTCGTTTGTATTGTAACATGTAATGAGCAATTGCTTGGTAGATTGATGAAATACTTGCGATACATTCTCTGGCAGTGATATAGTTGACAGAGATTCACACAGTGCAATCCATGTTTTGTTTGAGTCCCTTCACCCCCAGCCCCCCCCCCCCCCCCCCACCCCAACCCCTAAATGAGGAGTGTGACTTTGGTGGTGAATAGTCAGTGTACACGTTTTGTTTATTCTAGTTGGTTGGTGTAGTTGTAACATGAAATGTGTGTTTGGTAGTAGTCTGGAGTCCAGCAGCATTTTGTGTGGTTAGTAAGTAGACAAACCTCATGACAAAAGAAAATTAGAAGCCAAAGACTTTGTTTATATTTGTCTACATATATCTATTGTAGATGTGAGAGTGTGAGGCAAGATATATCTGTGCTTGTGTGTTTAGTGTCGTTAGTGGTCAACAAAATCAGCGAACAAAGAGGTCTTTCTTTGCTGAGTCAATATGCATGCAGCCATTCAAAAATAATAGAAATTCCATTCTGTTCAAAAGTGAGCTCATATTATGGAAAATGCATCTTTAGCTTAGGTTTTGTAGTAACTCTGGTCTGTGAAATGCTGAGGTTGTAAAAAGGGGAGAGCCCAAAATGTGGAAATGTGCAAACTACTGTAAGCCTGCATTGTATTTGTAGAAGAGAAGCTGTAGCAGAAAAGTTCAAAGGTGAATGTAATGGCCTACATTTTTAAAGGATTGTCACCGAGCTCAATATGGGTTGTTAACTAGACCTAAAGGTTGTAGGTCGCTTGACAATTGGTCTGTTTTCCAGCAGACAACTTTTAATGTATATGTGATCCTTTTTGTCATGTCTATGAGAGTTTCCTTGTAGCGTTCCTAAAACCATGTCCCAAGAATGTATGAGAAACAGCCAAACATGCATACCATACTTTGAATCAACTGCTTTTATTATGATAGCAGAGCAGACTTGAATTGTAGTTTGTTAGGCATATTAGGGCAAGGCTTATTTGACAGCTCAGTTAAAAAGAAAATTATGAATATATACCAGCGTCCTTTGTACCCAGAGTTACGAGTAGTGAGAATTTCATATATTGCAATACATAATTTGTGTACTTTACTTTTCATATCATGAAGCTTATAACTCAAAACGAGGTGTGTTTTGCAAGTAATTTGCTGACTTTTACCAGGTCTTGTATTTGTGCTTGTTTTCATTTAGAATGTCATGCTACAACCTAACCTATGATGGTCAAGAGTTCATTCAATACATTGAAAGCGACATTCAGGGATCGGCGTTTTTTATGGGACATTTGATGTTTGCAGCATTTCTCTGTCGCTGCAATGGTGTTTAAAGGGACTCGTCACAAAGGAAGACTGCTAATGGTTTGTGATGTTGCTGCAATATGCCACCTGTTACAGAGAGGCAACCATCTTGTGTGCAAGTTGCTCTCCATTCAGTGAAACTATTGCCATGTATCGGTTGTGTTTGTGTTTTGTTTGTTCTTGGATGGTTTCTCTGCTTCATTTCACCAGTCGCTGGCTGTTTAACAAAAAGAAAGAAGTATGGATGAAGTTTCTGTATTGTAAGCTGAATTCGCCATGGACATTATGTCATGTTTGCTGCATGGTATTGCGTTTGTTGTGACAAACGTCTGAAAAGATCGCCACCAGTCAGCTGTTTTGTCGCCTTTAGCATTGAAGGCACAGATGTTGCCGATGACCGGTTTTGTTTATACGTCTTGTTTCCACATGTCGGGTGTATTTCACGTTTTGTCTTGTGCCCAAGTTCTCCACTGTGCTGTTGCACATGTATCGAACGATTACTCAAAAAGTATGCATACCTACATTATATAGATATATTATATATATATCTGTGCTGTAGCCCATGTACAAACTGAAACATGATTATGGGAATGGAGGACGTACGACGTGAGACAGAGAGAGAGAGAGCAGTGAGTGAGAGATTCTTTATATCTGTATCTTGGATACGAAAAGATACAAGAAAATAAATCATTAAAGTCTATCATAAATGCACTTCTGTGATCATATGTCATATGTTTGTGTATGAATAAGTTGAATGATTATGTCATGTAAATCTCCAGTAGAGTATTCTAAACCGGGGATCACCACCCCCCCCCCCCCCCCCCCCCCCCCCCCCATATTGACAAGGTTATGATGCAAAAGACTACAATGCATTTTTAGTGCAGTCACACCATTCAAACCTCCACTCACTTCCTGGTGAGTAATCCAGTCATATTGTCACTTTAAAGCACATTCATGCTAATTCCAACTACGTTCATTGTTTGGCTTCCTACTGGATACCCAATCATATACCTGAAGTGGCTAGGATCCCCCTATTTCAAAGTTTTGATAATTGCTCAATGTATTTTGGTGCATTGACTAAGCTCACACTGGGGACCTCCTCCATGTCTAACTAGGAATACAAGCCACTCACCCAGAAACATCTCTGGGTGAGTTATCACTGAAAACTGGCAGCCAAATAGAAATAAAAAAGCACCTCTGCAGATAAATATTTGCTATTTTGTTTAAACCTGTGGTAGGTAAATAATCTTCAATGTAAAAAGTTTCACTATTTTGCCAACTGAAAAAAAAAGTATATTGCCACAAATACATTAATGAATATGTAACTGAAAGGGATCGTATAGTTTTAGTTGAGACCTAATTTCAGGTTTATAACATTTTTTTGTGAGATAATGAGAAACCTCTTATGAAATATGAACGAGCACGTAATGTCATGAGGAATTCAACGTTTATTTGATGAAAATTGGTTTTGAAATGGCTGAGATATCCAAAACAGAGCGATTCTAATAAAGTGTGGGACCCACATTTTATTACGATCGCTTTGTTTTACTTTGTTTTTGGATGTTTCAGTCATTCCAAACCCGATTTTCATCAAATAAACTTTGAGTTCCTCTTAAAATGGCATGCTCTGTACTATTTCCTAAGCCTTTTCTTGGTATCTCGCAAAAAAGTTAAAAGCCCAATTCTCATCTCCACCAATACTGTACCATCCCTTTAATTGGCAACGGAACTGACTATCTTTTATTCTTTTAAAGGTAGGGGATACCTTTTACAGACCTCCCAAAATGCAGCAAAACATTAAATATGAACCTCAGGGGACTTGCTTAGGCCACTGCTTAGAAATTTGGAAGTCAACAGTTATCTAAAATTTGAATGATGCACAAAACTCAACAACTCAGTAGTTCTGTGTGTCAGTCACACTTAAGCCTTTTTGCTGCAGTCTTCTGTATTTGTTATCTATAAACACAAATCTAAAAGTACAAGAGCTGATGTAATAACATATAGAGTGTGTGGCAAGAATGTATGTAGAACTGTTTGTAAGTGTTGATGAACTTTCTTCACAAAATATACATGATGGACACACATGCGGTGCATGGGTCTGCAAAGGTAGCCTAGTAATGTACTGGAATTTACAGTGAGCCCCGAAAAAAATTCAATTCAAAATCTAACGGTCAAAAAAATGTACTAAATGTTACCTTCCACTTTCAATACTTTATGGGAGTTTCTAAAATGATACTCTCTTCAACATACCACTGTATTTATACAACTCTTCATTTAAGGCATGCAAATGGGATTCCCTACCTTTAAATGAGCGCTCCTTCGCCAATAGAATTACACACAAGCAAACATAGCATTGGAACGATGAATGTACAGATCAATGCATACACACACTTATCCCACACACTTATATGCTTATACAAAATTAGTACACATGTATTTTACGTGAGTACTGCCTGCCTTACTTTTCTTCACACTTTCTTCACGAGAGAAAAAACAGCAACAAACTGTCAAACAAAAATCCACACAAGGGACAATATTGAACTCTTTCACATGTATATGCATAATTTATTATGTTTTACACTTCACAATAAATGTGCAACACTTTTCTGACATTGGCACAACAACATTTATACAGATGGCTACACTCGGCAAATACCATGTAGTAGCCTTCATAACAGGAAACGTCTGGCAAGTGTCTTTCCCACTCGTCTTTTGTAGAATTTGTCACCTTGGGTATCATGTTAAAGGTACAGTCTTCCCTTCTCACAACCTTTTTAACTTATAACTCCCACTGCATTAGATACATAGCACCTTGCCACTGATTCATGAGAAAAAACAAATCATACAACCAGTCTTTGACATGATCAAGTCAATCTCTTACATACCATGCTATCCAGCCTGGACTTTTAGGAGATGGTATAGCCTCATGCACTTCGACTTACAGTGTACAAACATACTTTGGGAGTTAGACTTGCCGCTGTGACAGTGATAATGGCATTTTGGAGGAGAATCAAATCTCAAGTGGGCATCAAACCTTAATCATGTCAATCTTGGGATGTAGCTGCAAAAGACTGCCAATGGTACAACACTGCAATGTAGCATGATGGTCTACAGACAGTAAAGCAGCAAAAGAGTTTTCTAATCCTCAGTTGCCGATCTCCTGTGTTCCCAACAAGTGTTTGGTTTGGTTGAGACAGCCATCATGAAACTTGACATTCAACCACCAGTGCAGCGAGGTTATAAACATGCCATCATATTCCAAAACAAGATATTTTTATTGGTTTGAAAACTGAAAGCATGGTGGTCGTAACAACACATTCACTGGACCAACAAGCTCTGTCTGACACAATCTCAGTAAATGCCATTTCCTAACAATGACCAGCATCTACTTTATGATCGCTGGTCTCTCACTTTTGGCAATGTGCTGGTGTTATCACCTTTCTAAATGATGATGCTGGTGCTCTTACCTTTCCTTATGATGGCAGCATTTTGAAAACTCTCAGACAAGAATTAAAAATCCCCTCTTCTTTCAAGGTGGGGGGGGGGGGGGGGGGGGGGGGGGGGCCAGATACTATGATGGCATGGAACAATGCTGGCATGGAACAATGTTGGCACACCCAGTTGTGATCAAGCTTGCTACTCATGGCTATATCATGTTAATATTTGTTTAATTGTCCTTATAAAGGAGAAAAGAATAATCTGGAGTGATGAGAAATTATTCCACCTAATGTATTTCGTGAATTCCATACATCTCTTTGACACCATATTTTCTCAAATGCACTGTTTCTTACAAGTGCTGCTGTTCTATCCAAGGGTAATCAAGAAGGTCCCTGTGTGTGCACAGAATATGCACGACAGGAAAAACACCATTAATGGTGGCTGTCATCATTCCTGGCTATGAGGACATCTATAACTTCTTTTTTTTTTCAATCCACCAATACTTTGAATGGCTGTGGATTACTCCTCACAGCATGCTGTTTGCCCACTTTAGTTGTCCACACTCAGAGTGCTACCATAAGGAAAGATCATCCTCTTTTTCTCTCAAAAAGTTAGTGTGTGTACTGCGATCACTTTCACATGCGCATATGTAATGCCAAGCTACATACATTGTACCGGCAATGCAATGCGTTTTAAATAAACAAAATACCAATTGTTATTTGCGTTACAAAAGGGAAATGATCGCCTTCAACTCTCACAAAGCAAATTGCACTCTGCTATCAGCAGTGACAGTACATCGATATGAATAATTTATTACACTTAGATCTGGTCAGAGAGATATTTGTGGCTAAATATTCTGGACAAAAAACAATGATTTGGATAAGTTGTAGACTAAGCCAACTTTTAATAGCAAAACAAGGTGTGTACTCTGCAGATAACCCAGAGTAAGAATGGCACTTTTTAGAGGCCTTTGTGCCACCAATACCCAAATGTGATATGGCCTTACAAATTAGATAACATTTCCCCTTACATTTATGACCTAGACACAAGCCAGCCACAGGATCTGTTCATTGCACATGTGCATGTGTTTTTGTTAGTGATGTGCACTAATTCAAAACAAAAGTAGCTTATCTAAAAAGAAAAATCACAATGGATCTCTAGATTTGATCTCTTCCATTATAAATATATTTTTCTTTTCTCAATAAGCTTTCCCCTCTCAATCTCAGGTAGTGATCTTGTCGTAAATGATCAATTTAGAAAGCAGTGACACATTTTCATTATGAAAGAAATTGCTTATGATTTTGAGGTTTTAGACAGCTCTTGATTGAACTGTTGGAATTGAGCTGTATGCAAAGGCAATAAAAGATAAAATCACTGGACAACGTTTTGGCGATTTGCCTAACGGTCCAGCTTTATCGAGGGTTATTACAGTCACTTTAGTTGCTCAACATGAAAGTGACTGACTTAAGTTTTGCAAAACAAAACAGAGCCAAGAGATTTTGACATAGTTGAAGTCATCACCATCTAAGACCTGAAGAGTATGAAAGTCCTTACATGCTCACATCCAGGATCACCGAACAAAGAATTATCACAATGACTCTCATTGGTGGTGTATCAAAAAATCTTGCGGTGAACAATAGTCCAGACCACTGAAGTCACTAGGATAAGATATATCAACCTGACGATTACTTTGCATCCACAATGACTTCAACCACGTGATGCTCCACTGTAACATTCCGATACACAGCCGATTCTTCAAACTCATGACATGATCCCAAGCCCGCAGTTGCTCTTCCAAGGTTGTCGGGGAATGAGAGTTTGGTATGAACCGACGATGCAAACGAAACACAAGACACTTAAGTGTGGAAGAGAACTAAAAAAAAATACAAACAAACAAACACAATAGATGTTGGAAGAGTTAGCGTAACGCCATATGCCTCACAGTGGTCCAGTCTGGTATGAGTCCTTTGAAATATATAGTAGATATGCCACGGTCAACAGAGCTAAGAAAATTATTGGCAGGCCCGCCGTCCTCAAGGGTTACCAGTCTCCTGCAGCACATTTCTCCTTGATGACACGTATAAAATCTGCTCTTGGTATCTGCTCCTGTGGATGGAAGAAGAGCACAAGAGATTGAGGTGAAAGAGGTGAGATGATTCATTGGCTTGGCAGTTTGGCAACTGGGTGAGACGAGAAGCTGGTTCCAGTGGGATCAAGAGGGTTACCAGTCTCCTGCAGCACATTTCTCCTTGATGACACGTATAAAATCTGCTCTTGGTATCTGCTCCTGTGGATGGAAGAAGAGCACAAGAGATTGAGGTGAAAGAGGTGAGATGATTCATTGGCTTGGCAGTTTGGCAACTGGGTGAGACGAGAAGCTGGTTCCAGTGGGATCAAGAGTAGTTCAGCGCTTATTTACTAGTCCTACCCTGATTACAATTACCCAATCTTTCTGGGGATGAGAGAAGAGACAAAAGGATGAGGTAAAACAACTGTGACTTATCATCCAGGCATCTACATAGCTACTCTACTGGATGTGGTTATGACTGATTTTAACAGAAACAAGACGCATTTGCTAAATCTACAAATAAAGTGTGGTTTGGGCATTTATGATTCGTTTCGCTACCTTGAATAACATTATACTGCTTTACATATTTGAATGAGTCGGGGGGGGGGCATTTCATGAAGCATTTTGTCCGACAAAGTTGTCGGACAAATTTGCTCTCAGCTACTCAGATGCAAGGATCTCAGTAGCTTGTAACAGTTTGTCAGAAAAATATCCGACCGAACGTTTCATGAAATGCCCCCCAGATGTGCAATAAGGCCTGCATCTTCACTGTCTACTCGTGGATGAAACACACCTACTGGAATGCCATGCATTGACCAACGGGGGATGACCTATTCTTTTTTACCTTTTTAAAAAAAAAAAGTATTCAGAATGTCATATTTGAGGTTTTTGTCTGTTAGAAGACTTTGAGATGACCTTACCTCCACTCTGGTGGCTGTGTTCCTCAGAGTGACCACACCGTCCTTGAGCTCTTGCTCACCAATGACCGCCAAGAGGGGGATGCCATATCTCTCTGCCTGCTGGTACTGGTCCAGCATCTTGGGGTTCTTCTTGTATGACATTTCAGCCTACAGAGAGATGGAGTAATGTGCAACCAGGAGACCATTAACTCTTTTGCAAGCATCACAAAAACTAGCCCCCCCCCCCCCCCCCCCCCCCCCCCCCTTTGATGAAGGAAGAGTCAATTAACTATTCAATTCAATGCAATTCCATACTTTGGAATACTTAGCTAGTATTCATCAGTTGTAGATTTAGAGTCTTGATAGAGAGAGAGACAGAGAGACAGAGAAAAATTTCACCTTTAAAAAATTCCTTAAAAATTCATCTTTTTCCCCTGATCATTTCATCCCATTCCTAGCACCTTTCCCACCCCAATGGACCACTTTCACCATCTGAACTTAACTCATTTTGACTCAAGATTGATTTTACTCCCACCTGGATCTACACGTATAGCTATTTTGAAGGAGATAGACATGTGACATTGAAGTGTTCACAATTGCTTACTTGAGCTATACCCCTGATAAGCTAACAAAAAACAAACAAACAAAGAAAACAAAGTAGAACAAACGCATCCCCAAACAAACATATGGTAAAGTGGAGGGCACTGCCTCCAGACCACCCCCACACCTCGGTCTCCTCTAATCTCACCTTAATGTCTGCCACCCAGAGATCATTGCACAGCTTCATCCTTTCCACCAGCATGTTGGGCTGGGCGGAGGCCACCAGCACCTGGGTCTCGATGGTACGCACCACAGCCTCTGACTGCTGGGCCTTGGCTTCCATGATGGAGAACACCCTCTCGATACCAATACTGACTCCAACACAGGGGACCTTTGAGAGAGAGAGAGAGAGAGAGAGAGAGAGACCATCAAGTCATATCTCACGTCAAACTTGACTCCAAGCAATGTAGCATTATTTGTGAATGATTACACACCCAGCACATCATCTAAATCAGCTTGTGCACACTTAGCTCCTTGGGTCATATTTCTGCCACTCACACCATGTTTGGATAACTTTAATAGAGTAAAGTAAGATGAGGAAAATGGTAGAGGTTATAGAATTTTTTAAAGTTTCACATTTACATGAAATAGTGATAATGATAGCAAAACACAAATGGGGAGGTGACGATGCTATCATGTCACCTTTTCCACTGACCGGTACACGAATCTTCACTTTATGACTTCCTTTTTTTTCTTTCTTCTTTCAGTAAATATGGAATTCAACAGTCTAAGTTGTATACTCCTCATGAAACTAGTATCGTCTCTTGGCGGCATTGCAATTACTTTAAAGGAGACAAGGATGTAGTTGCTGAATTGTTGACCTAAAAACATCAAAATATATTTGTGTGCAACCTGTTTGAAAGAGTTTTGAGGTGATGACTTCCAACGCCCCTTGTTATTTGAATTAGAAAAAAACAAATATGATATATGTACGAAACTGTAACGAGAGCAACTCGATTTCATTCAGAGAAATTCCAAATATATATATGACATTCATATCATACCTTCTTGTTCTTTGCATCAAACATGCCAACAAGGTTGTCATAGCGACCGCCTCCAGCCACTGAGCCCACTCCTACCTGTTCCCCAGTCTTGGTAGGGAGAGTTTCAGCACCTTTGAGAATAATGAACAAAGTAATAAAATATTTTCCTTGCAGCCATGACCCAAATGTCATTCCAAAATAACTGAAAAATACATAAAACACACAAAATTTGAAAGCTAGCTAAATTCTAATTTGCACAGTTGAATGCTACCCAATAAATGTTTCAATACTACCCACATACATGCTACATACTACTCGCAAACGATATTCCATTAGCACGACAAGACAATGCATGCACTGGAATGCAAACATAGTGTGCAACTAGATTGAGGAATTTGAACTAGTCATTCATTCTCTGTGAAGTATTCTGTAGCAGAAAAAGATGTATATTGCTACAGTTTGGGTCTCATTTATTCCAATTCATCAAGACATGCACAATATCACGAGGTCCCTAGTCAAGAGTCTCCCAACTTCATCAGTTGTGTTCCTATGCAAGACATTCTAAATCCACATTGCCTAGTCCCCTAGAGGGGACTTCAAACTGTTGGTCCTGTGGTTGCTTGAATACAAGCATTTATTGCTTTCTTGGTGGCCACATGAAATACACCACATCAAATGATATGTGATACAGCATATGGACTACAAACAAGACAACACCTGTCAATAACTACTGTAAGTTTGAGGTAGTATCTTAGTGTGTGGTGTATTGGAACTACAATTCTTTATTATCAACCCTTCTCATCTGAGTATTTGGTGATTGTGGCTAGATCTAAATTCACCTTTCAACACTGCCTCATAGATGACACCAGTGTAGTAGTCCAGACCTCTTGCTAGACTCATGTCAAATGACACCTGTTAATGAACATTAAGAACTGACATGAGGAATTGATATTTGATCTTTTCCATTACATTGGATGGGATATAAATTGTCACTAAAAATGACACAAATGCTACAATCAACTATTGATGAAATGCTTTACATAATCATGCATTCCAAGACAATTAATGAAGGAATGCTTCAATGGCAAATAGATCATTGAGAAAATTCTACATTGAATGAAATATATGTTTTATTTTGTTTTATAATTGTAGTATTGTTTTATTCTGTTTTATAACCATTTTATAAATGTAGAAAATAATTGTTCTATAGCTATTTTAAAATTGTACGAAAATACTGTACAACCACTTTCAATCGTAATTTTATATACCTTAAAAATGCTGCATATTTCTTCCCTTGTATTTCACCTTCATGGCATTGCAACATCTGTTAATTCTTCCAGTTTATTTTATCTATTTTGTTTGTTTTTGTTTTTGAATGTGTGTTAGTTTGTGAATGTGCACCTTAGGGATTATCATAACAATGTTTTACTCTGAGAAGATAAATGCACACTGCCTGACAGGTGCTAACTATGATTTCATGGTGGCTAAAATCATCATCAGGGTTCCATTAATTTCATTTTTTTAAATTTGTTTCATCTATTCATTCATATGTCAATGAAAAAGAATATCAACCAAGTGGAGACAGTCAGCTAAGATTAAAACACATACAGTATTGCGCGTGACCTGAGAAGCAAAAAGAAAAGTAGGCACAAGACTCGTAAGGGAACCATCAAAATGTACCACCAATGACTACAGAAGATTCCACGAGCATCATGTCGGACCCCCCTTGTTTTTTTCTTCATTGCAATATCATTCATTATTGGTTGCCAAACAGTCAAATCAAATCAAGATCCAAGCCCTGTCTGAAACCTACCTTATCACTGACACCAAAGATTTCACAGTACTGGAGCAGGAGTTTCATCGCCTCCAGACCCTGCATCGCCGTCTTGCTTTCTTTCAGGGTTGTTTCACTACTCAGTCTGTCGATTAGCTCAACACCACCTGCGAGAAGAAGAAAAAAAATAATCAAAAGTATTCTGAATAGCTCAAATTTAGTTAACAACTACATTTCTATCTTCATTTATGATGCACTAATTCTATAAACACATGAATTTGAATATCGCCGCTGTAATCAAATTAATTACACTTTCTGTGAATCCTAAATGGGTCATCTTTCCAAGAATAAAATAATGAAGGGAGCTGTTAATCGCAAGCTTGTTGTCGAAATTTTCAAAGGTTCTGTTGTGGTAGCATCAAAGTTGTGCCTTATTTAAAGGGATCGTACAGTTTTGGTTGAGACCTAATGTCAGGTTTCTAACATTTTTTGGTGAGATAATGAGAAACCTCTTATGAAATATGAAAGAGCATGTAATTCTATGAGGAATTCAACATTCATTTGATGAAAATTGGTTTTGAAATGGCTGAGATATCCAAACAAGAGCGATTCTAATAAAGTGTGGGACCCACACATTATTACAATCGCTTTGTTTTACTTTGTTTTTGGATGTTTCATTCATTTCACACCCGATTTTCATCAAATAAACTTTGAATTCCTCTTAAAATGGTATGCTCTGTACTATATTATAAGTGTTTTCTCGGTATCTCGCAAAAAGTTAAAAGCCCAATTCTCATCTCCACCAATACTGTATTATCCCTTTAACTTACTTACAAGCGAATACATGAAATATAAGAAATCCATTGAAAGTCAGGCATTTTCAAAGATTTGAAGCTTTCATTTCAGCATCTAGAGCAAGCTGCAAGAGTGAACCGAGCTTTTGTCTTTTTGCATCCTCCTGTCACAGCTGATTATTCTTTGTTTATTACGGGAGAGGAATGGTTGGGAATAAATCACTGGAAACTTAGAATGAGGCTTAAGCACAAATTGCTATGACATAAGAAATTAACACTCCCTGATGCTGCTTTGCTTCTCAGAAGTGATTTTTTCTGCAGTCCCTCCATTTGAACAACACAAGGTACCCAGCACCTTTATTCCACATATATCATGCATGTCAAACAATGTATCAAATTATATTCAGAGAGACAAGCACAGGATTAACTGTTGCAACTGAAGTGCAATCATATTTCTCTCTCCCCCCCCCCCCCCCCCTCCAGGTGACAATAATGCTTAGTTTTTCTCAGGCGGCCATGGAAAATTTGGCTTGTGAGTGTGTTCCCCATCAACTGCCTTCACTTCCCTATCATTAACACTGTCAACCCAGCTTTGATTAAGGGTTGAAGAGAGTAACTTGATTCAGATTCAGAACAGTTGCACTTCAAGATGCCTTTAATATGAATGACTTTCCAAGGCTTATACTGTAAAAGCTGTAATTTTCGTGAGGATTTAATTTTTGCGAATTTTGCCAATTGCTGTTGGGCCGCACGCAAAATAGCACCATGCAAAAATATCACCGCGTAATCCTGATCACATAAAATTTGCAGAGTGAACAGACAGGCATTTGTGCACTACGAAAGCCTCGGTGTCAAATCATGAAATTAACATCTTCCAAGAAATGTCTGTGACCTCCTCCTTGGCAAAAATGTCTCTGCGAGAAAACAACGGCTTATGTATACAGTAGTATGCATGGAATGATCTTTGAAACACTCTACATGATGAACTCACCACTTTGCTGGACAAAGACTCCAATCTTGTCGGCAGCCAAGGGGTCAATGCCCTTCTCGTCCACCATCTCTGCTCGCACATCTTCCCAGAAAGTCTGTATGTTCAGTTGAAGAAAAAGATATTCACACAAGTATTGAAATTGACAAAACTTTTCCAGACATAGAGAGAGAGAGAAGTAAATGGCCATTTGACAGACTTCCTCCTCACCCCTGGCTTCTCATTGTCTCTTGGCTTCAACAGAGGGTCCCATCTCAAACAAAGGCTTGCAATCACAGAAAAGTGCAGCAAACTGCAGTTATAACATCACTGACTGACGAGTGTTATGAAACAGAACCATGATTATTTTGGATTGTTCCCAATGAACTGCTGATACTCAGATAGCCCAGCAGCTATGTATCATAGCAGTGCCATTAAGCGTGATCAATTTCTTTCCACGTAAACAATGTAGATGATGAGTTGCATTCTTAAGGCTAGCATACTGTGGGATCTGATCAACACAAGGGATGGTGCAGAGAATGTGTTGCCTTTCACTTACTCGTTGCAGTCGCTTATCAAAATCAAACAGTGGCAACAAAGATGTTATAACTTCCTTCACATAATGCAGTCAGATGAACTATGCCGTTAATTCAGACCAACTTACCTTGTCTAACTTGTCGACAGATGAGCATGCTGTTCTAAATTTGTCCTCCGGGACCCCGCAGACCTCGAACATTCCGTCAAGGATCTGCCGATGGTTAACCTGATGGAAAACAATGCAGCAGAGATGACAAAAGAAAATGTTTAATTTGAGGCACATGTATTAGAAAAAAAAAATCTAAACAAACAAACAAGACTAAGGGTTGCTCAAGGAATTCAACAAAGATCATGGATTTGGTTTCTCAATTACTGTGAGCAACTTCAGAAAATTCTCTGTATGCAACATCCTTTATACATACAGGCACAATTCTAATCACTCTAGTAGAGACTAGAAATGTCGCTATGGCGACTGGTATGCCTCCGCCATAATGCATGATTCTCCTAATAGGTCTATAGTACATGTGGACAATGTGTGATTACATTTTCACAAAATTGGCAAAATATTAAAATGACATGTTTGTCACAAATGTATCGAATGTTCACCTTCCTTGACCTATGTTTAATTGAATGAATAGGAGAGCATGTATTTGGGGATTTAAAAACTTTAACTTCGACTTTGACCCTTCCTTCCTTAAGTTTATACACTTGAGTAATTGTCAAGGTATAAATTGTATGGAGAAAAAGTGCAATTTCTGTATTGAACAGTAAATTGTTATCATTTTCATCTGGCCTTTGATTCATAAGAGAATCAATGTCAGGCAGAACATACATAAATATGTACTAAGTTTAAAGATAACTTGAGCCACTTCCCAGATACAGTATGGAGAAAGAAGTAAGTTCAGCACTTTCACTTGATCTTTGACCTTTGACCTTCTTGGCAAATAAAAAAAGAAAATCCCAGAGAATCTCTAGTGGGTTATACATGCATACATCAAGTTTTTAAAAAAATAATCCTGCTGGCATTGCATAAATATAAGGAAAATAGTAAAATTTTGAAGTATTGTCCTTGACCTTTGACCCCTGACCTTTGACCACATGAACCCCAAATTCCCTAGATAACCACTGCCAGTCAGTACATGTATAAATACTTAGTTCCATAAAGATACCTTGAACAATTTCCAAGATACAGAGAAAAAAGTGCAATTTTAACATTTTACTTGACCTTTTGACCTTTGACCTTTTGACCTCATGACCCCAAACGTTCACCAGAGAATCTCAATTGGGTAATACATGTATACATTAAGTTTCAAGAAAATATCTTCAGGCATTGCATAGATGTGGGGGAAAAAGTGAAATTTTAAGCATTTGACCTTGACCTTTTGACCTTTGACCTTGAGCATGTGCACCCAAAAGTTGATAGGCACAACTTCACCTCCTAATACACATACATGCCAAGTTTCATTAGGATACCTCAAAAGGTTTTGATAGTTACCCTGTCCACAAAATTCATTACGGACGGACGGAAGGACGGACGGACGGACGGAAGGACGGACGGACGGACAACCCGAAAACATAATGCCTCCGGCACCACTTCGTGGCGGAGGCATAAAAATATTCACATGAAGTCTTCTGGTAAATTATGACATTTCAGACTTTGACAAGCTTTTTCCTAACTAGACTAAAAAAAAACAAGAGACCCGCGGGTCTAGCGCTCACCTGAGTATCGCAAGTTCACCTTTCACGCAGTCACTAATCTAAATTATTCACAGCTCTACCAAAATTTGACGAGGCATTCTCAAGTGGAAGATGAAAATGTACAATAAGGGCCCAATTTTTTCAAGATTCCTTAATTTGGGGGAATTGGGGCCCCCTGGGGCCCTCTGGGTGGGGCATGGTGCCCAGTTTGATAAATTGAGATCCTGACCACCTAGGGATGCTACCTGCCAAGTTTGACAAAAATCCATCATGAGGTTTTCAGGAAGAAGATGAAAATGTACAATTCAGGCCTCCATTCGGACCCTTCCAACCACCCCCCCCCCCCCCCCCCACCCCCAAGAGGGGCACCCCTGGATCTCCTATGAACAAACTTGAAACTACAGTCATTACTGTACTCACTCATAGTATTATCTCAGCTCTATAACTTCTGATTCTAGAGAAGATTTTTAAAGATTCCTTCATTTGGGGGGTTCGGGCCCCCTGGGGGCCCCCTGGGCGGGGCATGGTGCCCATTTTAACAAATTGAGATCCTAACCCCCTAGGGATGCTACCTGCCAAGTTTGGTGAAAATGGGTCATAGGGTTCTCAAGAAGAAGATAAAAATGTACAATTTAGGCCCCATTAGGACCCCTCCTCACCCCCACCCCCCCCCCCCCCCCCCCTGGGTCCAAAGGGGGGCACCCCTGATTCTGCCATGAACAAACTTGAAACTACAGTCATCAATGTGCTAACTCATAGTATTAACCTAGCTCTATCACTTCTGGTTCTAGAGAAGAAGATTTTTGCGGATTCCTTAATTTTGGGGGGTTTGGGCCCCCTGGGGGCCCCCTGGGTGGGTCATGGTGCCCATTTTAACAAATGGAGTTCCTAACCCCCTAGGGATGCTACCTGCCAAGTTTGGTGAAAATGGGTCATGGAGTTCTCAAGAAGAAGATGAAAATGTACAATTTAGGCCCCATTAGAACCCTTCCCCACCCCCCTCCCCTGGGTCCCAAGGGGGGCACCCCTGATTCTGCCATGAACAAACTTGAAACTACAGTCATCAATGTACTAACTCATATTATTAACTTAGCTCTATCACTTCTGGTTCTAGAGAAGAAGATTTTTACAGATTCCTTAATTTTGGGGGGGTTTGGGCCCCCCTGGGGGCCCCCTGGGTGGGGCATGGTGCCCATTTTAACAAATTGAGTTCCTAACCCCCTAGGGATGCTACCTGCCAAGTTTGATGAAAATCGGTCTTGGGGTTTTCAAGAAGAAGATGAAAATGTAAAAAGTTTACGCACGACGCACGACGGACGACGGACGACGGACGACGGACGACGGACGACGGACGACGCACGACGCACGACGCACGACGCACGACGGACGCCGGACGAAGGGCGATCGCAATAGCTCACTTGAGCCTTTGGCTCAGGTGAGCTAAAAATACAAAGCATGTTAGAATTTAGTCAGGAAAATGTACAAGGGCTTCTGATTTTATGATCACAAAACTATACCTTGATAGGAAACTAATATCTCAATTAATATTGTACTTACCTTAATGACAAAGTCACCAAGTTCAAGGTTTGTAAGAATTTCATGGACAATCTTGATACATTCTGCATCAGGGATCATTGGGTCATATTGACCTGCAATGTCAAAATCCTGCAAGGGTTGAAATAAAAGAGAAAATATACAAAGGCTGCTGTCAGAGCAACATACACAAAAGGTCCCACACTTGTCATTTGCTTGAACTTGAAATTTCCATTCCATGAAATCCAACACAGAGACTTTATCTCTTTTGCAGCACATCAAGTCATGAAAAATTGTTACCTTTGTGTCGGTAAGTTAAATATGTCAGATAAGCATCACAGTGGATTATCACTGAAATGTTTCACCCTATATTTCACAACCTTTTTCTTAGGAAAAAGCTAGATCCACCCCTGAACAACACTGACAACAACATTGATCATGATGATGTCAATCAGGATGATTATAACAATCAAATGTGCTTCATACTATGCTTCTAAGGCCTGGATGGCAGTACAGTACTAGGAAAGCCACTGTAGATGGCAGGCTAAACATAACATAATAACAAGGTACTTGGAAATAACAAAGCAGGAAGGAAAGATACACACTTAATATGTGTGATACTTCATACATAAACTACCATGTAGTAAGGTTGTGATACATCTACTATTTGTTAATACATTACCTACATTGTGACTGAGTCATTTGTCATCACAAAATCAATTCGCCAAGTATGCAATCTCCTCATGTGCAGAAAATGGCAATGTTTTCACTCAGAAATCTGGTGTGTTTAGATGGCAAGGTCAAGTCACTCTGCCTTGCAACAAGAGGGGCTTTAAATCCTTGAAATACTGAGAATCAATACATGCTCTCCACCAGGTATCAATTTTTATCCAATGCCAACGATGCAGGAAATGATTAACGGCATTACTTACACATTGGTAGAACTCCCTATACCGTCCCCTGGTCATCGCTGGGTTGTCTCTCCTGTACACTTTGGCTATGTGGTAGCGCTTGATCTTGGCAATCTTGTTCATGGCTACATAACGTGCAAAGGGGACCTGAGTTTCCACAGGAAGTAAAACAATAAGACTGTAGTAGTAAAAAAATATATATACTTATTTCCAACAAAACATCTTTCAAGTAGCATACATAAACATGATTCAATATCAGTGATATACACCGATATTCATTCCACTACCGCATCAAACCATTTCAAACTTCCATCAATGTTAATAGTGTCTCATCGACAAGCACTTTTTTTTTCACAATTAGGCTGATTATCAGAGGAGATGAGTCAATGTGTAATGATGGCATGATACAACATTTCTATGAGAAAATTTCATTAAACTTTGTGACAGTATGGCCAAAATATAAGGAAAGTAGTGATATTTTGAGGAGTTGATCTTGACCTTTGACCCCCTGACCTTTGACCCATGACCCCCAACTTCCCTAGATAATCACTGCCCATCGGTACATGCATATATACTCAGTTCCATGAAGATAACTTGAACCATTTGCGAGATATGGAGAAAAACATGAAATTTCAACCTTTTTTCACAAAATAACCTGTGACCTTTGACCTTTGACCCTGTGACCCTAAAATCCAAACAAAGTATCATCCCCCCAGGATATACCCTCATACCAAGTTTGATGCAAAATCAACTCACGACAAAAACAAAACGGGACGGACGTACAGACGGACGTACAGACGGACGTACAGACGGACGTACAGACGGACGTACGGAAGTACGGACGTACAGACGTACGGACAGACGGACGGACGACCCGAAAACATAATGCCTCCGGCCACTTCGTTGGCGGAGGCATAAAAACATCTGCACCTTATACACACAAGGAAATATCTTAGGGACACCCACTGCAGACTTTAAGACATCACAAGATTAATCATACATAATGATTAATCATAATTAGACACATTTTTCCATCACATACGCAGTTTCCTCCTGATAAATTAACATGATTAATTCATAGAGGGGCATGAAAACTAATCTCTCTCTCATTTTTTCATGGTGAGATTTATGATGAAATATTTGCTTGTGGGTCCACAAAATTGGTCATGCTCTCCCCTCCCCCCACCCAAAATATACACATAGAAAAAAATGAAGAGCATTCAACTGAATAATCCTATCACCGTATAGGGACATTACGATGGGAAATCACCAAAAAGAAGCATTGCAAGGACTTTTGTTTTTGCTCTATAACCTTGATGTGAAGTTTTCTTTCTTCAAGATGTTTGCCGTGCCGTGTATGGTTTTGATTTTACTGACTTCAAATTTATGAAGTAAATCAAATATATATAAAGAGAGTCACTCACTGTAAGATCATATCTGAGTGACAGCAACTCTCCGCCCTGGTCCTTGAGGTCGTAGATGAGCTTGGAGTCCTCTCCGTACTTTCCCGTCAACGTCTCTTTCAGCTCGAAGACGGGTGTGTCGATCGTCTCGGCCCCGTGGCGCTTGAAGCAGTCAATGATGACTTTGAAGACGCCTTCCCTAATGGCCATCTGCTTTGGGGTGTAGTCTCTAGTACCCTGAACATTGGAAATTACAAATCATTGGCATCAACACCTCTCTCCAAAGGAAACAATCATGACTATTTCTGAAATAATAGAAAGACGAATACATATTACCATCAGGTTTGACTTACTTTATTGAATGATTCAAAACATCTGGCTGTTGACTGCTTCACTAAAATAATTTCATGCACCTTGAAACAGCTCTTTCCCCTAGAAAAATTTACCTTGACATATTCCATTTTAAAGCAATACTTACTATACTCTTAAACATTACTCCTCTGAGTGGCACATATCAGTTACATTGTCTTTACAAAACTTTCCTTGACTATAGGTTGTATATTGAATCAAGACAATTGTATGTAACACAAAAAGCAGAAATTTTTGTACGCATGAAACTTTCACGAATGTCACGAGGAGCCAAATTGGCAAAAATAAAATGCACGCAAAAGTTTTTGTCTACACAGTATATTGAATGCCAGTGGCAACTGGCAAAAGTTTGATGCCGCGAATGTCTCTGGTTTTAAAGTGTGATGTTTCCACTGAAAACTAATAGGAATGATAAAGTCTTTCAAAGCAAGATGCAATCCAGTATACTTTTCAAATCTAATGAGGATATCATTTGTCTCAAGTCATTCACTGTGGATGTAGTGACATAGATCAGATCTTACAGAACTTGTCTAGGACACCAGTGTCCTGCCATTTGGGTGATCCCTCTGTACCCACCACAATATCAGTTAGACAGAACCCCTCAAGTGTCACAAAGCCACCATTCCACATGAACCCATCTGACAATTCAAGGATTAGATGATTATGTAATCTACATCAATCCTGACTTGATTTTTTAACACCTGGGCCCAACAGCAACTAGGGCATGTCAGCAGATGACCACAATAGTAAATACTGTAAATACATAATACAGAGCTAAACACAATTTTTTTTCCCTCTGGTAGCCCATTCAGGCCACTAAAATCTTTGAATTTGAAATTTGGTGGTTTGAAAATGAAAAGTAGCGTTCTGAAATAAGAGGGGAAAAAATAGTTTTGAATGTTAACAGCCCGACAAGGCCACCAAAAGATAACCTTTTTGGAAGTTTGGTGGCGCGACACAAACTTTTGGTAGCCCCGGCCACCGCTAATGTCGAGCACTGCAAAATGAGCTAAACACAGGTGATGTAAAAAAACAGAACAGAAAAACAAGAAGAAAAAAAACAAACCAACGTAATCATATCATAAAAATTGTGATGGGGCAACAAATGATTACCTTTGCGGTCTTGAGCACATATTTCTGGGTGGGGCCATCTCCAAGCTGGGCCTTTAGGGCAAGGAGCTTACCCACCTCCTCTTTGATCTGAAAAAAAAAAATCAAATCAAATCAAACAAACATGTGTTATTGCCAATATATCCTTGCTTTACAGCTTTAATGTCAAAGTACAGTACAGGGGATGATATTTTTATCTTCACAGACAAACTGTGCCTGGTTTTAACAACATTTTTCAGTTTCTAAATGAATCACTCTTGTCATGGACAAATGTCGTGGATTAGGGTTCCTGATTCAACATGAACCTAAATCTCAGGCCATCCCATGGGGTCATTACTGTCGTACACCGTACAAATATGTATATGTATATTCAAATGATTTTTATTATTGAATAAATGCCTGAATTGTATTGAATTAAATCTCCACTGAACAGAGAAAAATCAAAGGCAATGACATTATCTTAAATCTTATTTGCACTAATAATTGTGACTAATAACCCATTTTGTAAAAACATATGCCAATCTCTGTGTAAATTCCATACAGAATATTTCCCATTGTCTGACTTTCATCGAGCTTTCCTAACTTGGATTATGTGAATTGGACTAATCCTTTTTTCTCTTTAAGTAAACTTGATCATGGAATGGGGTTTCCCTTTAACTGTTTTATCGGTCCATACTTGCACTTTGCTCCTTCTTTCCAATACTTAAGATATTAAGCGCAATACACGTACCAATTGTTTAATCCTCTACACTCAACTGTTATATCATCACTGCCAAAACAGACACCCCCCCAAAAAAAAAACTCACAAGGCCAATCACCTCTACAGTTAAACAAAAGGAAATCACCTGAACAGATAAAGCATCCAGGAAGGTAATATTGTTGACAGATGACAGAACTACAGTGTATCAAGGTGATCTTGCTGCAGTGCATTCAGAGGATGACATGAACATAGTGCATACATGCACATCCTTATACACTGTGTAATATACACAACCATACATTAAATACATTTATACACTCATTCCAACACAAAAACACTCAAATGTTAATGATACGCTTATTGTCATACATATCTTCTACACACAAACACAGACACCCATTTCACACACACACATGCACCCCTCAAGGTCAATGGTACCAGTATAGTATTGATCATAACACTTGCATGCACCTTCACTAGACATTGTCCCCATCCTATGTAATATGATACTGGGCCAACCTCTCTCCTTCAAAGTGACGTCAAAAAGAAAATCTATCCCAAAAGATAGGTACACTGTAAATGAATAGTAAATCTGCATTCGATGACGTATTCCATTACTAGCCTCTTCCTAATGGGTATTCATATTCCATGTGACAGCTCACTTTTTCATGATGCGTACCTTTCACAAATTGTGATACCTACTCTTCTGATGTCATACCTAGTAATAGCAACACAATTAGACTTTAGATTTTATCAACACTTTCCATACTCTGTTTTCTTTTGTCTTAATCTTCTCTTTCTTAATGGGAAAAAGTTGGAGAAGTTACATCAGAGATACAAGTAGCACAGTGTACCTGGTCATTTGATGAATCAGACCACAATCCCATTGCGGTTGACAAGCCACGCCATGTCAGGGGAAGCGTGCGACGGTAAAAACAGCACAATTTGGTCCACGTCAGGGCCATTATTCAACAATTATCATAATATCGTTTGTTGTTGGTTCAGAGGGTTTGTGGGGGTTTTTAACAGCACAGAATGGCCCCAGATGAATCAACAACACAGTTTCCAAAACCAGGTATCAGCATTCAAGTATCCAGGCGTCACGTTGGGGTCACATTTAGACGAGCACAGAATCCACATCCGTTTGAGTGGAGGGAGGTGAGACAGTTCCCGATTTTTTTTTTCACCAGGTCAGGCCAGGAAAGATAACAGGGTAGTTTTCAGTTGCAGCGGCAGATCCGTGGTTACCAGGTCGCAGAGTATCCGTTTACCAAGGTCAGTTCCACAGAAGGCAGGTTTGAGCGAGGCAGCGGAAGAGCGCCAGAGGAAAGAGGGAGAACAATTGGAGAGTAATTCCTTGAGAGCTCAGAGTTAACATGGCATGAAATACACAATATTCAGAGAGACAGACTGCTTTGATAGAATATTCCTACTTGATTTTAAGACAATATTCGTGATAAATGTGAGCGATGCAATACTCTCCATTAAAGTCAATTTCTTTCCATTTTGCACACATTAAAATTTCACAACTACAATGTGAGTCAGCATTCTTTTTAGAATAATGAATACCTCATATGTCCTTAAATGCCAGAATTTTTTCTTTCAAATATATCTTGACGTTGTTAAGTCTAAGTGACTACTGGCTTTCAACCACTAGAAATGGCCATTTATCAAAGAAATAATCACGGCGCTCTGCAAGTTAAAGTACCAGGTTATGTATCCCCTTTATAGCAGAACTGTGCTACTGGTTAAGGCATTATTTGCCTTGGCCTACTTCACTTAATGAGCTTTTCATATGACCTACAGAATCCAGTGATTGCAAGACTTGCTGCAAGCAGAAGTAAAGTAAAACACAGAAAAGGGAAAAATTGTTCCAGAAAACAATTAAACAATGTAATGACTTGGACTATTTTCTTGAAACAAAATACTTAATCAATAAATAATAAAGAACTTTTCACTTTACATTTCAAGTCAGTTTTATACCAGATCGAACTGCGATCATCATGATCAAGAATGAACATGAGTCTCCTGTGTAACTTGCAGAAATAAACATATGACAGAAGTGGTAACAGTAGAATCAGTATAAATATGCCGAATATATATTTCATGTAGATAGAAGAGTGCTAGGAAACAAGTAAAAGAACAAAAGACCTCAGAGGGAAGAAGATGTATCTCATGGACACCCCCCCCCCTCCCCCATTGAATGTAGTGTTGAAATAAAAGTGACAGATCAGTAGAAGCATATTTGAAATGTACCACAAAAGCCATTACAACTGGAATGTTAGTAAATCATTATCTATTGCTTTTTGCCAGAATACCTCTTGAGCTCTCTTGGTCATGACGCTAACTGGTGCTGGCACTGGAAAATTCTTTCAGTGTTATCAATCTAAACCATGATAAATATATATTTTCATTATTTTTTTTTCTATTTATTGTATCATTGATGTCAATGGCCAGAGATTCACTGTGAAATTCTATTCTTCCTCATCCTCGCCAACATACAGACAGACTCAACTCGCATAAGATTTAATGAAAAAATCACAACTTAAAATCTTCCAGTACCACTACGTATAAAGATGATACATGTACTTCACACAAGCAATATTTGGGTCATCTGACAAATGAAACTTGAATAAATACCCATACAGTAGAACATTATGTCACAGAACTTTGTGATATTCAAATTGTTGTTGTTGTCTTTTAACTCATTGCTTCTTGCCCTACATCCCTCACACTTTCACTGAACTCTAGCTTGGACAGCATTGATTCTATCTATTAAAAGCACAGTCTATGCAAGCATAAGATTAAGTCCCCTTCCTCCGAATCCCTTACCCGCTGTCTGTAATCAAGCGGTTTGTTCAATTTGAGCTCCTTAATCTCACAGCCGATGATCACAATACTGCGGTACATATTGTACTGGCGCCTCAGAGCATCTTCCGAACTCATTGTGGCACAGTTCACAGAAATTCTATTCCCGTGAGAGGTACGTGAACGTATTCATCAATATTTTGTGTCCTCCCTAGTAGTACGAAAATGTCACAAATCATGGCATGCTCTTCATTTTCGTGGATTCTTGCAGGTGACGTTCAGCCAGAGTGACATTTGGTCTGCTAGTATGAGGGATGGACTTAAAAATAACATTCCAATAGCTGAAGCTCAACCAGTTAACTGTTTTCACAGCAAAGTAGAGACAAATCAGCTGCTGAATAAGCTTGAATCATGTCTCTCACAGAACATGTTCTGGTCATCTACAAAAATGAGGCATAAGGAGACGTCCATGTTTCTCAGGCTCTGCGGTTCTTGCCGGTCAACTTGTCACACAGGTATCGCTGACCACACGTGTCATACAATCCAAATCATGCTGCAATCAGTGCACAGTGCCATTTCAAAAGAGAGCAGCCAATTACACTGACCACAAACAAAAGACCACTGACTTCAGTCAAGGACAAACTAACAAGATAATGCACAGATCTTGAAGTCCATGATGAGACATGAAGATGGAAAATTCAGAACTTGGTTGAGAACTGTTCAATACTTGCAAAACCTGAAGTGTTCACTCTACACCTTATATTCTACAAAATGACAGAATCTGCTGCATTTTGAACAGTACTGCCTACCCCAGAATTAGGAATCAAAGTGCATCACCCCATACCAACAGAAAGGAAAGATAACCTTCATTGTTATCATAGACTGCCAGTTGCAGGAACAAAGGCCACTGCAAAACAGGTCCAGGGTCCACCAAGTGACTACACCTGGGTTGACATGACTTTAGGGAGTGCTCAGTACTTTTGGAATTATACCACATATGCTGAACACATGACAAGCCATTATCAAGCATCACATTAAGTTAAATACTGAACCTATAATGTAACCTGAATACGGGCAATACTATTACCATGTTACACATTTTTATTTGGTTATAGTCAAACACTGATATTGAATGAAGTTAAAATAGACAAACAGAAGGGAAAAATATCTCAGGAAATACATGACATATTAAAATATAATCGTATGTGATCTAGACACCAGACAGAAAAATTTGGTGACTTAAATTGTATTTGGATGCCTTGTAGACTTACATTGTACCTGAATTATTCATGTAAACAATATCACTCTGTGTATGAAACTGTGTTATACTATCAACAGGTTTCCATGAGTTTTCTGAAAATAGTTCATTGACCTTGCTTGACAGATTGATTCTTTTGACAGAACTTTTACCAAAATCAGAACTTCCAAAAGTGTAAGGACCTTTTGGCTGATTTCATTCTAAATTCTTTGATTAGTTACATTTGTACTTGCAATAACCCATACCGAGTGACAAAAATTTGCCTGCAATGCTCACAGCATCACAACATCATACACAGAGTAAACAACTCTGTGTGGCAGTAAATTAATACGCAAGTCTGCTAAACTTCAACACCACGATCAAGTTGATTTTCAACTAATAGCAAAATCAGACAAACAGATATGCATCAGACATGAACTACAAGTAAGAGAGTTACAGCATTTGAATTTTGATACGTTTTAACAGAATACTGTTTTTGGCATACCGGTACATTTTGAGAGTCACTGTGTAATATTTCCCAATTAATAGATTGGGACTTGCCAAGACAATGTCGCTAATAGTTGAATTCCAGATCAAGGCCCACGGTGACAGAAAGAGAGGTAAGATTTATCCTTTTTCAAGAGAAAAGTCAGTGATTTCCCACCCTGGAAACGATATATTAATGTATATAGCGCATTTCTATTATGGGAGGCAATATTTTCACAAGTATACCCATTTTTGTGGATATCAGTTGACTTGCAACTTTGTGAAACTTAAACACTACAAAATATGCATACGGCAGTACTATCTTTCACAATCACATACAGTGGTAATGTATGAAAACTAGAGGAAAAGCAAGGATATCATATCGTACCCTCACAGCTCTTCCACTGGTTTGCACAGAAAATCATCTTTTCGGCTAATAATTTAGCAACTGCAATGCTCTTCTGCCATTCTCTAATGATTTAATGTTTGAACAGGAAATTCAGTGAAGATTTGTTTATAGTTCAATGGAAGACTTGTAAGACGGCACTATTTACCTCTGCCAATATGAGTAGTATACAGTAACGTTAGTGGTCGCAACTAACCTCACTTATGATATAATCACTGATTTGTGAAAACATGAAAAACTTTAAAATTACACAACACAAGCATACTAACGCCGCATGTATACATGTATGATTGACTGCCTGTGTGCGTGCATGCATGGTTGTTTTTGGTTTTTTTCTAAAAATATCCCCCACAAGGCCCCAGTATAGGAGTACCCTATCAATGGGTAAACTCGGCCTAGTTGGTAAAGTCGGCCCCCAGCGCGCGCATTACAAGTAGCTGTACTGTGCGCGCTGGGGGCCAACTTTACCCACTAGGCCGAGTTTACCCATAACTATGGTACTCATTGACGTCCGTCTGTTTCTTTGGAGAACCATCAATTGCAAACATCGAAGAAAAAAAAAAGGAAAAAATGTCATTAAACTCATCCGAACAGACAGATTTTTGTGCCTCACAGAGACTCCTACTCTCCCGTTTTCGACGGGAGATAAATCTCCCGCCGAAAGCAAATTTTTGCAAAATCTCCCGTTCTCCTGCTTCTGATTTAATTTCTCCCGCCCTGGCTCTGTGTCTCCCATTGGAAAGGACTTCTTACCTATTGCTATCCGCCTATCGTATCTTGAAAAAATAAGCCTTAGATAGCACCAGAGAGCATCTAGAAGTAGAACCCTGGGAATTTCGCGCTTCGCACACATCAACCTGGAATCTCCCGTTTGGTAGGGGTTTCAGGCGGGAGAATCTCCAGATTTGCTTTGGGTTGGAGTCTCTGGCCTCATCGAGCCTCTCCCGTCGGCGCCCTCCCGTCCATCCAAGTCCAGCCAGAGGCTTTGGCAACAGAAGCAACTAGCATACAGAGCAGAGAGAGTCGAGAGCAAAACTTCACCAAGACCGGCCGGCCGGCCAGCCGGCTGGGCCTCCTGTAACAACGTTTATAGGCTGAGAGCCCCTACGCTACACCGCATGCATGCAGCATGCCTAGCATGCATGCTATAGCAGCCAGTAGAATCTACTTACAGCACCATCTATCTCCAGCTCCAGTTGTCTACATGCAAGTGGATTATACTTAAAAATCAAACGTACTTCATGCACTCGTTTCATCAGATAGCTACCTTCTCTTTATCTGCATTCTCTGCTTTCAATTTGCGGACAATCTCTCCCTGAGTCCTGATTTTCTCTTGAAGCACCTTCCTGTCTGCAATCTCATTGCCGTCAGCCATGTTTCTCACGCAAGTGTCTCTCTCGATCTTGCTGCCGATCCTAGCCTCCTTGATCAGTACCTATCGACGTACCATCAACGCACTGTGAGCAATACCTACGACGTATGGCGTCACACAGCTGATGCAATCAAGCTGAGATGCTCCGTAATCCACGTGGGACCTCCAAAGTACAAAGTTTGGTAGAATACTGCACTACTACTACTAGCTGTCTGGTCGTGCTCGTGTAATGCAAAGAAGTCGAGTGTACAATCAATCAATGGCTTGTTTGATATAGAACGATTTGAGCATGATGTTCTTAAGAGAGATTGAAGCTGCAACATTGATGAAATCACTGCCCCAAACGTAAACTGGCACACACGGTTCTGGTTGAGGTGAGGATTTAACTTTTAAAGTTTTGCGAGATATTCAGAAACACTCTATGAGATGTCAAAGAGCATGCAATTCTAAGGGGTATCAAAAATCTATTTGATGAAAATCGGTTTTGAAATGGCCGAGATATCCCAAAACAAGGTGAAACGAAGTGATCCTAATAAAAGGCGTGGCCTGTCACCTTTTATTATTATCGCTTTTTTGGATATCTCAGCCATTTGAAAGCCAATTTTCATCAAATAAATGTTGAATCCTTCTTAAAATTACACGCTCTTTCATATTTCATAAAAGGTTTCTCATTATCTCACTTTGAAATGTTATAAACCTGAATCCCCACCTCAACCAGTACTGTGACGTGCGTACAGTCCCCTTCGAAATGGAAGTGCCCCTGTGAGCCGGGGGTGCTGGGGGTGCTGCGGCACCCCTGACTTTATGGAGAAAGGGGGGGGGGGAGGCATAGCACCCCTATGAAAAATAAAAGTTAAGGGTGCAGAAGCACCCCCAACTTATGCGTGCCCATCTATTAACTAGTATACTAGTACTGTAGTTCAGGCGCGCCGGAAGCAGTTTTGGATTGGGGGGGCAAACATTGGAGGGGGCTCAAGATTAGACCATGCATATGTTACACAATATACACATACATACACACACACACACACACACACACGCACACACGCACACACACACACACACACACATCTATTATATATATATATATATATATATATATATATGTATATATATATATATATATATATGTACTTTACACACACACACACACACACACACACACATATATATTATATATATGTGTGTGTGTGTGTGTGTGTGTGTGTGTGTAAAGTGGCGTACGGTGGGTCGAAACATGGGGGGAACCATAAAGTAATTTTGACGGTCTGTATCAAGTGCGTGTGTGCGTGAGCAATAATGGGACTACAATACATTACGGAATGTGATACATTCAACAACGCAGTCATTGAGGAACATTGTAAGTTTTCCTTACATGGATGATGGAATGACGGTGTGAAACGATCGACAAATTATATACTGTCAGCAACATAAGGTGAATGGCATAACAATAAAATGCGAGCGAGCGAAGCGAGCGAGCTTGAAAATTTTGATATTCTACAGTTCCAAAACTGGAGTTTTAATTGTAGCTATATATTTCGCTTTGAAATAAATGGGGGCGCATCGGGCGCAACTGCTGGCAATTATTGGCAGCAACATTAGGAGAATGGCATAACGATTCAATGCGAGCGAGCAAAGCGAGCGAGCTTGAAAAATTTGACATTCTACAGTCCCAAAACTGGGGTTTGTAGCTTTATCTTTCACTTTGGAAATTAATGGGGCGGCGCATCGGGCGCAACTGCTGGCAATTACTGGCAGCAACATTTGGAGAATGGCATAACGATTCAATGCGAGCGAGCGAAGCGAGCGAGCTTGAAAATTTTGACATTTTACAGTCCAAAAGCTGCCGTTTGAAGCCATATTTTTTCCCTTTTATTCATATACATACATATTTATTTTATTTTCTTTGTTTATTCATTTATTATTATTATCATTATTTTTTTTTTTTTTTGGGGGGGGGGCTTTTTGGGGGGGCAAAAATGCGTTTTGCCCCCCCACTTTTTGGATTGGGGGGGCGGCCGCCCCCCCCTGCCCCCCCACTTCCGGCGCCTATGCTGTAGTTGACTATAATCAGGCATGTTCATTATGCGTATGCAATGTCTCTGAAGAAGAAAAAAAAAGATACACTTGGTTCAGTGAAAATTTGGCCAAGTTATTATATCAATTACAATAATGAAAGGAAGGTCTATAGAGAACCTTGACTGAGTCCATTGATTGAAAGATGGTGTGTGTGTGTGTATGTGTGTGTGTGTGTGAGAGAGTACAGTTTAAATGCCTGCACCATGAAGCTACAACAAAATTAATGTGTTATAGCTCCATGCCTGCACATAGGCCTACTTTTATATCATAATTATACAAAATTGTATGTGCCTGTTACAGTATGCTGGAGCAAGCCCTAGCTGTTACACCTATCATCCTATCAATTCTTAGCTAGAGAAGAAAAATTTTGTCCTGATAAAGACATTAATACAAGATATAACATAATTGTTTGATTAGTCAATCGTGGTAATAATGGCAAGGGCATGGCCTGGGGTTAGGGGTATCCAAGCAGTATACACTTTATGGCATTCACATATGCTTAGCCGAGGATGCTGCACTCCGGCCAGCATCAGCCAGCCGGGGGTTTGCAAACAAATTATGTTTAATCTTTTTATAGTTTGTCTTCGATCTGTAATTATGAAGGTGCTTATAAATGACAGTTTTGAAAAGTCCCCCGCCCGGAGGAATAAGTGTGATACTTTCAGTAAATGTTCATATAGTGGATGGCTGAAGGTCCCTTTTTTGGTATGACATAAAAAGAATCTGAAAATGTCTTGTTATGATTTGGCGAGCACAAGCCCGTTTGTAAAGGCTATGATAATTATTTTGTGCCGGAGTTTTTGATGTGCATTTTGGCTGTCCCTTTTACTTTTTACTATTAGTTTTTCAAACTTTTTTCAAAATTCCGCTTTCGTAGACACTCAGCAGATTCTCAGTATACATATTATAGTCTCTCAAAAACAAGGAATCTGATTTCAGGACAATATGACGCATCATAATCATATCCAAAGTATATAGTTACGGCAGACTTGAAGAAATTTTCATAAATTCAGTGAAAAGTTGCCACCCCCTAAAAAAAAAAAAATCAAACCATGTTAAGTTTTCAAATAATTCACGCAACAATTTAAAAGTTAATGTAGTTTTTGTAATTGTTTTGTCTTGTGATTTCCAATTATTTTCTCATTATCCCCGGTGTGAGAATACACCTGACAAGATATCTATCGTGATATCCAGGGACGGATCTAGTTTTTTGCTGGGGGGGGGGGGGGGGGGTGAAAACCCAATGATGATGGGTCATGACGAGCTAAAAAAAGTCTTTACATTTTTTGTTGCTATAAACTTCTTTCCCCCAAATCTGCTGATAAGCAAAAAAAAAAGCAAAAAAGGGGGGGGGGGGGTTATAATTATTAAGCCCACAAAAACAAAAAAAGCATTAAAAAAAGGATCCCAGGGGGTTTAAACCCCCTACCCCCCCCCCCCCCCCCCATTCACCACTGATATCTATCACATCTCCATGCATTTACTACCGTTATTTTGTCATAGCTGGTGAGTGGTGTTAAAAATTTCAATAAGTTACACAAAAGGTTCTCTCACGTGGGAGGGGGATACACCCCCTCACCACTCAATCCACATCCATAGACTTAGTACACAGTGAATAGACGCACACGTATAGAGAAGAGGTGACAGATTTAGCCATCAACATTGGGCCGTACGCATAAAAAAGTAGCAATAACTTGCAAGCAATAGCTTCAAGCACAAGCACAAGCACAAGCTTGTCAAGCAAAAGATCAAGCTCAAGCAATTAATAAAATCCATATGCATAACCTTGTGCTTGTACTTAAACAGTTTGCTTGTCCTGTACAAGCAAAAGGTATATTATAATTATGTTTTATGCATACGTTTTTAAGCAAACGCTTGGTCTCAAAACAATATTGCTCGCTGGCAGCAAGCAAAAGCTTTTGCTCGCAACCAATTGCTTATTTTCATGCATACGGATTCAAGCAAAAGGCCAGCACAAGCAATTGCTACTTTTTATGCATACGGCCCAATGTCCCTGGATACTCATTTTTCTTACTTTTTCGATAGAAAAATTAACGCAAAAAGTGTGCACCAAGTCGTTGAATTTCACTAAAAATTCAGAAGTTCCCTCGTTTGACAAGGGGCTTCCTCGCTTGAGTGTCGCCCCCTCCCCCAGGAAAAATTCCTGCACATGGTATGTGACATGAATTTCCGGGTGCCATTTTCCTGTGCGAAGGTATCACTTCGACTTCGGTTTTCTGTCCCAGACAGGGTTCACACCTGTAAATAAAATGGAATGTCCCTGACCCCTTCACAACATCGTACCAAAGATACCAAAATAAACGAAGAAAACAAAATTAATAATCAATAATGCAGTTTGGCAAAAAAACTGAATAGCTGGAGATAAATTGAGTATGAATTCCTCTACAAACTGCATTTTGGTTGGAAGATGAAAGTTTTTTTCGTGGAATTTGAAGGGACTACACAATTTTCATTGGGTTCATAGTTTTTTATACAGAAAATAGTTGATTTTTTGAGTGAAAAGAACTCGTAGTTTGGATTTGCAGACCCTTGGACAGAGTTTGAGCTGAAGAACCCGCCTTGGAAATTTGATGGATGAAAGGGTATATCTCATATCCAGGTTAGTGAAGATGAAACACCTCATTTTTTCCAGCTATTTTAACAGAATTTTTTTAATTTTGAATTTTAACACACGTCTCTATGGGGAATTATTTACCCATGTGAGCCCTATAGGCTATATAGAGTATGCATGTAATGCACACAAGTCAATGGGAAGTATTTATCCCATACAAGCTCTGCTGGTTTATGTTGATCTATTCTGTCAAATCCCTCCCCCCCCCCCCCCTCTACCTCCCCTTCTCTACCCCCCCCCCCTCCCTCTCACTCTGCTTGACTATATACAAATTGTTTTCTTATTATGTTCTTGTGGTGCTACTCTCTAAAAAAACATCGAGTGAAAATATTCACTCTTAAAAGAGTGAATACAAAAAAGAGTGAATTCAGAGTGAAATTGGAGTGAATTTTGAGTGAAAGTGTTCATTTTCACTCATTTTGGAGTGACCTCAGGGATCACTCGAAGATTTTGGAGTGATCCTTGACGTCACTCTATATAAAACGAGTGAAAATGAACATTTTCACTCAAAATTCACTCCAATTTCACTCTAAATTCACTCTTTTTTGTTCACTCCTTTAAGAGTGAATATTTTCACTCGAATTGTTTTAGAGAGTAGATCTTTATACATAGTAGTCATCATTGTCACACAACTTTGAATGACTGTGGTATTTTAATTTATTTCTTTGTTTTGGCTACCATTGAAACAGCTCAAAATGCATAAAGTTAATCTGTTTGATAAATCACAGTCTTATACAGCACTTTGTAGGCAATACGGTGATGATGACACCCCCTTAATCAAGGATAACTGCTTGCATCTATGTATTCATCTTTAATGAAGAACTAGCTACAACACTGCAAGATTTATTTTTGACAAAAACAAAACAAAACAAAACAAAGAGCATCATTTTCAAAAGTGTCCCTTTGAGAAGCTTTATAACCCTTCAGTGTGCTAGATGTATAGGGGCAAATATTATCAAAAACACATTTATGATGTTAAAAACTCAATTAAGAAATGATCGACCTCTACTTTGATAGTATACATGAAATCGCCTATGGAACGCCACGTGTTGTAAAAGTCAGAAAACCCCTTATCACAGGTTTTTACTCTGTGCAAACAACAGAAAAACTACTTATCAGAGGTTTTAACTTTGCACTATCAATGCGAAACTATGCTGACCAGAGGTTTTTAACTAGCATGAGCAATTAAAGAAAAATCTCTGATCAGTAGTTTTATCTCTGCACGCACAGCACGAAACCTCTGATCAGTAGTTTCTCTGTGATGTGTACTAGTTTCTCTGTTTTTCTGTTATAATGATGAGGAGGAACACTTTCAAGATGATTAGTACTGCTAGGTAGCACTTCAAGTGTTACTGCATATCTTAGATTGGAGAAAATCAGATGGATCTTTATAAAAAAAAAATCTGCAGAAATTCAGAAAGAAAGTATTAGATGGCCAATTTGATCGAGAAACATGAACTTTAATCTTTTGAGATGTATTGCCAAATTTTAAGAATTAGCATGATAAATTCATCGATTAAAGAGGCTTTAGAAACTTTTGCAACCAAAATTTAAAATACATTATGTGAACAACGAAAGAAACAGAAAGTTTCCAATAAGAAAGAAAAACAAATTGGAGGCATAGACCTACCTAATGAAATATCAACAATGATTACCCTGGTGAAATTGCAATAAAAAGATACATCACCAAATCACAGAACATTGTTTCATGGGTTTGATTGTGGACACCTGTTACGTATTGTGAGATCTATAGTTATTTTCTTGAGAGTTCAAGGAACAACGAGTTTGAATGTATGAGTACTACAAGAACACAACGACATCACCGAGACATGGTGTGCATAATTGGTCCTATCGCTTGGATCATGCGGTCAATAGTTCAGTTCAGTTCAGTTCAGTTCAGTTTTTACTTCTGCATTTCAAAATCAATACAAATCAACAAATCAACAAAATGCTTACATAGTCATTTACAGAGCTAATATTCGTAACGTTTGGATCATACATACATTTTTTTTTCAAGAACGAATATTATATATAAAAGGAAGCAATAGGAAATGATAAAAATGAAATGCAGGGGACCATCATCATAAGCTAAGCTTGACGAGGAAGATGGTCCCAGGTAAAGAGATACATAAAGAAAATCTTGCCACTCACTGAGTGGGAGGTAATTGTGCGAAGGGCACAATAAAGAGATACATAAAGAAAATCTTGCCACTCACTGATTGGGAAGTAATTGTGCGAAGGGCGTGCGGTGCAGTGCGGTGTGCATTGTGCTGGGATGAATCTTGGTTTGTACGTTGAGTGTTATTTTGTGCATCAGTGTGATGAGGTGAATGTTACTTCAGTTATGGCCGTGAACTCATTGTTTAGGGTGTTTGTCGACCAGGTGGTATGAATATTTATGTGTCAGAAGTATACTGGATTATGAGGGTGTTTTTTAGTTCTCGTTTGAAAATGTTCAACGACGAAATAGTGTTTTAAATTAGGGGGTAAAGAATTCCAAATATCTGGTCCATTATGTTTTAATGATTTTTGAGCTAAAATGATTCTGGGGTTTTCAAGATGGTAATCGGACGACTGACGTGTTGGATATTGAATGAACGGTGGAATTTGGAGTGAAAAAGCCATCAACAATTTTTGGAAGACAATTAAATGTATATTCATACATAAAAAATAGTGAAGACAGTAAGACTAAGGATGATGCCAAATATGACAACTGTTATTCTAATATTACCAAAATATGGGCTTAATCGATCAAAGTCGAGCTTCCTCACCTTTTATATTTATACGCATTGTTCAAATTCAGCTTTAAGATGACAATGTGTCACACATGACGACTATAGTATTTTAACACTATGTACAGAAATATAATTGATCAAAGTTAAGTATCCTTATATACCATTTGTTCAGCCATTAACATGATACCAGTCATGGCGACTCTTATTCTGATGTTACAGAAATATACTAGTAATCGATCAAAATCGAGCTTCCCTTAAGGACCCTATGGTATCATATTGTAAGAATTGTTCAAGCTAGAACTTAAGATGATACCAAACATGACTAATACAGCTATTCTAATATTACATAAATATGGGCTTAATCGATCAAAGTCGAGCTTCATCACCTTTTATGTTATCATTTTCAAGCTTTAAGATGACAATATAGCATACACATGATGACTATAGCATTGTAACATTACAGAAATATGATTGATCAAAATGGAGTTTCCTAATAATGTTCAACCGTTAACGATACCAGCCATGACGACTTTTATTCTGATATTACAGAAATATAATCGATCAAAGTCGAGCTTCCTTTACGGACCCTACCTTTTTTAAGAATTATTCAAGCTTTAAGATGATACCAAACATGACGAATATTATTCTAATATATAGGTTTTTCCCGGTCAATTTCATACTTTCGTCATTCAAGTTCGTATTCCGAGCATTCGATTTCACGCATTCCGCGCTCGCAGCACTGAATCAGTAATCAAATTCAAAATCCGGTCATTCGTATTTACTATCGGAGCATTCAAATTCATTATCGGAGCATTCAAATTCACTGTCGGAGCTGATTCAAATTCACTATCGGAGCATTCAAATTTAGAAGAGGAGCACACATTTCAGCAATGAGCATTCAAATTCATGTCAAGCTGGCGACGGAATCTCGTCGGTCATTCAAATTTGTGAATAGGCAACCATTTTCCAAATATTAACTGCATTCAATTGAAAAGAAGTCCTGAATTTAGTTCGTTTGGGGCTGTATATGGGTGTCTTTTTTCATTTAGCTTTGAATATATATATTGGAATTTATGACGAAGATTATTATTATTATTATTTTTTTTTTTGCAGTAGAGGTCCACCCGTTCATTGAAAAATTTGAACTCGAGCTTCACGAAAAGGAATATACAGGCACATGTCCCTCGGATAAGGACATAAATGTAGGTCCCATCATGCATGGGGTGATTGTGTGAGAGAGTCACAACTCATACACGTAAAAGATCCCACTTCATTCATTCATCGCAAAGAAGAGGGTGTTTAACCTGGTGAAGTGGTCCCACCTTACATCCAACTGGACCCCATGGACGACCAGCTATTGCAGCTGAAATGAGCTATTCAGTCATCTTTTTGATGGAAAATGAAACAAACAAACAAACAAACAAACAAACATTACTAGGCACTGTGATAGGCCTACAGACGAACATGATAATACGGAAGGTTGGTTGACACCTTCGGGGGAAAAAGCAATTTCGACTACACTGAAACTGATAACATGAACAATGTATAATACGTCTTGCTTGTTGTTTCTTGCTATCTTATTGGTTTACTTTTGCGGGACTACGTGAGATCATTGTGTGTCAGTAAGTCTTTTTTGATGCATTGTCATTATGTGGTTAGTGTTGGGGCGTTGTCATCATGCAGTATCATCAAAAAATATGATTAGATTGTATTTGTGTTGTTCGGATGCACTGCTGATTGGACCTTGCAATAAAATTTATTGAGATAAAAAACAAAGAATACATGTACAGAGAACAACGTAGAACCTTTTAAACATATACACTATATGCAAGCCTTCATTGGTAGTGTATGCCCTTCTCCTTTCTTAAAAAAGTCTACTCCATTTTCCTCCTTAAATTGATTGCACGAAGTAGGAACATGATCGCCTGAAAATGAAATTGATCGCTCTAAACAAGCTCATCGGAACTATCGCATGACTATCGCGTGAATTTGAATGCACGAGTAGGAAATGAAATGCTCGCTTTTGGAAATTGAAAGCCCAAGCGTGAATTTAGATTTTCACAAAAACGAAATAGAACTCCCGTAAAATGAAATTGATCGCTCGGATTCTGAATTTGAATGCTCGAATGTTTTCGTATGCGTGCCCTGTGTGAATTTGAATGCACATTAACGACTTGAAATGACGCAAGTATGAAATTGAACGGGAAAACATATATTACAGAAATATAATTGATCAAAGTCGAGTTTCCAAACTTATGCTGGGTAATGGGTATAGCAGAGAGGCGTATCTGCAGCCGTGATATCTATGGGTTATACACGAATAAATTGCATACTAAATCTCTTTGTTTATGACAATTCTTCATGCGCACCCGTTTATTCTAGTGGATAATAAACGCATGTGTTTACCGCGCACACGATGCTGATTAGTGCATCCCTTTGATGAGCCGCTTGAGACATCACACGAAGTCAGTTATACCATTATCCTGCCTACTCAACGATGGCATGGACGCCGATAGCTTCGTTGATTTTGCCCATTGTATCATTAAGCATATACATAGATTGTAATGTTGAACAACAAAAAAAATATCAAGCTTTAAGATGATATCAAACATGACGACTATTACTCTCATAGTTATACAGAAATACAATATTGATCAAAGTCGAGTCGAGTCAGTTTTTGTGCTGAGTAGCTAAAGCTGTGTGTGTGGAATTGTATCCACAGGGGCTGCTGAACCGTGGGGTGTAGCTTTCCCCACCCCCACCCCCCCCCCCAAAAAAAAAGATCACGACAAAACCCATGCCTCTTCGAGGGTTCCTTGTAGAGACAATTTCCGTGGGAGCAAAGGAGGGGGGGGGGGCGAGGATATACCATTAACCTTTGACCCAATCACGAGCACTACCCTTGCCCCCCCCCCCCCCCCCCCACACACACACACACACTGAAAAAAAAAGATTCCGCAGCCACCTGATCCAACTCGGAATCATGATCTTCAAAATGGGGCCAAATGCTGTGCTACAGGACGACAAGAAAGAAAAGTGTCCGCTTTGTGTTACTGTCTTCCGATGACTTTGAATGTTTGACAACCTTTCCCCATCAAACAATAATAATTAAAAAAAATATGAAAGATCAGTTCTGTGTTTGCGATATCCAGATGTCATTTGAAAGTTCTGGTTTACATAGCGAATGATCATGAAATTGAATTCAAATCATCAAATTGTCCGAACATCATCAGGTATACTCAAAGTCAAAATATCGCTCATTCACCAACATTTTGTTTTTGATCCTTCCACACAATTACGCAGCCTGCACACTCCCCATTCAACAAATCATATCAAGTATGGTACTGTCGCATAGAGAATTGTTCAAGCTGTAAGACGATACCAAAACAAGATGCCTATTTTCTAATTTTACAGAAAATTATAACAGATCAAAATGGAGTTTCCTCACTTTTTGTGTTGTTTATAGTTGTACTGATAGTCTTCAATCACTCGATTTGAGAAGGCATAGAGCGGAATTGAATTTTTTCCATTGATTGTGCCAGAGTGGAGATCAGAATCGAAGTCGAGCAATTGCTTATTTTCGAATGAGCACATATATCTTTATACATAGACCCCTGTATGTATATCATATTGCAATTGTACGGCCAAATAAATAATAATAATAATTACTATTATTATTATGATAATGATAAAGGCATATTTCTTTATTCAATTTTTTTATTATTACTTAGGCACCCACTTAATTATTTTGTTTGAGAGATGCTAATATCAGCGTGAGAGTGTAAGGATTTGGTGAAATACATCCTCCCCTCATAATGACACGCTTCTTATGGTCCGGCAACCTGTCGGGGGGCTCAGGGGTTCAGCACCCCTATGAAAAAAAAAAAAAAAAAGTTGTTCCCACAGGGGCCTGGGATATTAACGATTATCCGGTATTTTCATCGTGCACTCCTTCGCGTTCGTTCCGATTTGGCTGCCGGATGGTATCATAACACATTCACATCGCAAACATAATATTAAAAACAAGTCGCTATTTACGAACTTATGACTTCATGAACATAGGAAAGAATTATAGAATTTATATTTTCTGCTTATTTTCCTTGATCTCTTCGTTCTAACTTCCCCCAGTCAACTTAATCACTTGTCATGTAATATTTCTTCACTATATTATGATATACGTCCACTTTGATACCGAAAAGATCTGCCAGAGGGCCTATACAATTACAACAGGTATAGCCTTTTTGCTACTTTTTCTTGTCTTTTCTCGCCATCCTATTTCGTTCTATTAATTTTTCCTTTCCTGCGTATCAACCGTAGGCCTAAGTGCATTCACAGTTTTTGAAGATGGCGTTGTCATAGCGATATTTGTCGGCTGTGAAACTCACCTCCCTGGAAACACCACGCAACAAACAACGAAAAACCTCGGATAACGTGACTCGGATGGTTACAGGTATAGGAACCTATACTCGTTCGATAAGATCATCCACTGTTGCAGGCCTATGTCACTACAAATTAGGCAATTGGAAGTAACTTCTCAAACCTAAACAATTTGTGAACTTTATATTTTTGTTTTGTGTTCTTTCGCTTGTCAGCTGATCTTTTTTTCTTGTTTTTTTCTAAACCCGGAAGTGGCACCAGAAATATAAACTGCTTTGCGCCCCCCCCCCCCATTAAATTCCTGGATCCTCTCCTCCTATGGAATACTCTCAATCTGCCGTTTCCCTTTTCTTACCAGAAGACTCACATCACTCTTTCTATTATCCCTCATGATCACTTATTTGCTCTTGTTGATACGGGTGAACAATGAAGTAGTTATAGTATAGCCAGGCCTATCGTTTGAATCATGGATTAAGACAGATTATATGTAATTATTCCCTAACAAACACATTGAATGTGATTTTGCAATTTCTCAACGCTCAGACCAGGCTACTTTTAGTGGTGGTGAATCTGCTTGAGTAAATCGAATTCCTGGGATGGGACTCCTATATTGATGAACTCTTATAGACGTCTAAATTATTATCAAACTATATATCTCATGATCTCAGTGAATAGGTTTGAAATACGAGCATTCTAAACAATTTAAATCAAACAAGCCTTAAATGTATTTCCCTATAGAGCTGCCGACATCATCAAAATAAGAATATCTATATGATTTTTTTTTCCATGAGGCATAGACCTATACAACGTTCGTTGTAGGTCCATGCTATGCTTAATCATAGCGTGGAGAATTTGTACCAATGCCCGATAATCGGATAAGCTCTCACAATGTGCAAGGAACTGTTGCAAAACGACATGTGCAGAAATTAAGTCTTTTTCTTACACGTAGAATTCTGAACGTGAGGTACATGTATTAACTTGCTTGTATAATGAGGCATAGACCTATACAACGTTCGTTGTAGGTCCATGCTATGCTTAATCATAGCGTGGAGAATTTGTACCAATGCCCGATAATCGGATAAGCTCTCACAATGTGCAAGGAACTGTTGCAAAACGACATGTGCAGAAATTAAGTCTTTTTCTTACACGTAGAATTCTGAACGTGAGGTACATGTATTAACTTGCTTGTATAATAACGTCTGAATACGGAAAAAAAGTATCCCGAAAAGAATGGCTTGCAGTATTTCAAACCATGTTTTAAAAAAAATAAATATATTGATTAATTTATCCTATCGCATGCCTTTACATTCGGCAGATGACTATCTATTGCTATAATCACCTTCCACATATAATTTCTTTCGGCGAACTGTCCTTGAAAAGAAAACAATAAAGTTCACAGGATCCAAGTTTCAGGAAAATTTTTCTTCCAAAAATACCTCAGAAGACAGAAATATGCTTTTAACGCAAGTTAGAATTGTCTCTAAACGAATATGCAGCAGACTAAATTTGTATATATAGTTTGGATGAGTTTGGATAAGTTTGGTTAAAGAGGTTATACGACAGTCGATGTTAATTGTGTAGAATCAGATAAACGTTATACAGAAAATCTAAAAGGAAGTCCACATAGTAATCTTTTCTTACATAAAGAAAGAGCGATATCATCATCGCCCTCAAAAGGCAGGGGAATATCCGTAATTATAATACACTTTTATTTTGTAACAAGACGAAAGAATGTACATTTTTCATTATTTTTTTTTATATCTATATCATGCTCATATTTTTCTTGATATCACAAGTTATAATAGTTTAGTCCAGAGATTAAGGCACGTGGATTTGACCCCCCCCCCAAAAAAAAAAAGCAAAAAAAAAACAAAAACAAAAAAAACAAAGCAAAACATAACACAACAAAACAAAAACAACCATTCCAATTCGAACAATGATTCAAAGCTTTGGAACAGATTTCTCGGCTTTCCTAAAACTTCACTGATGTGTCCTATACTCATCATATCGGTATATTTCCCTTTAAATGGAAATAACGTTTCCGCCAATTACCGGGAATGTGGTCTCTTTTCCATCCCTGTTGTAATTAATAAAGGGATCCTGGAATGCCCTCACATGTTAGAAAGTACCTAACTCCAAATCTCCACTCCCTTTGCCCAACGGCGTAGCCAGGATTTCATCTTAGGGGGGGGGGGGGGCGGTTAGTCTGCGAGGGAGCGAAGCGACCGAGCCCGAGCGAGCGAAGCGAGCGAGGGGGGGGGAGGGTGTGGGAGGGGGGTGTCCCCCTCTTACGGTAAGAACTTTTTGCATTTTGATGTTGTAAATGGTGCAATTTGATGCATGTTTTTGCGCGTTTTATCGACGTGAAACAGTCCCACTTGTTTAAGGTAGCAGTATATTTTGATGTAGATTGTCATTGAACAATTTGCCTATATCTTATGGTACAATATGTTTATATACACTTCTTGTATTACTTCTTTTCTCTGAATATCATGAACACGACTGAACCCGAGCGAGCGGAGCGAGCGAGGGGGGAGGGGAGGGTGTGGGAGGGGGTGTCCCCCTCCCACGGTGAGAACTTTTTGCATTTTGATGTTGCAAATGGTGCAATTAGATGCATGTTTTTGCGCGTTTTATCGACGTGAAACAGTCCCACTTGTTTAAGGTAGCAGTATATTTTAGTGTAGATTATTATTGAACAATTTGCCTATAAAATGGTATAAGTTAAATACACTTCTTGTATTAATTCTTTTCACTGAATATCATGAACGCGACTGAACCCGAGCGAGCGGAGCGAGTGAAGGGGGAGGGGGAGGGTGGTGTCCCCCTCCCACGGTGAGAACTTTTTGCATTTTGATGTTGCAAATGGTGCAATTTGATGCATGTTTTTGTGCGTTTTATCGACGTGAAACAGTCCCACTTGTTTAAGGTAGCAGTATATTTTGATGTAGATTGTCATTGAAAAATTTGCCTATATCTTATGGTACAATATGTTTATTTAAATACATTTCTTGTATTACTTCTTTTCACTGAATATCATGAACGCGACTGAACCCGAGCGAGCGGAGCGAGCGAGGGGGGAGGGGAGGGTGTGGGAGGGGGTGTCCCCCTCCCACGGTGAGAACTTTTTGCATTTTGATGTTGCAAATGGTGCAATTAGATGCATGTTTTTGCGCGTTTTATCGACGTGAAACAGTCCCACTTGTTTAAGGTAGCAGTATATTTTAGTGTAGATTATTATTGAACAATTTGCCTATAAAATGGTATAAGCTAAATACACTTCTTGTATTAATTCTTTTCACTGAATATCATGAACGCGACTGAACCCGAGCGAGCGGAGCGAGTGAAGGGGGAGGGTGTGGGAGGGGGGTGTCCCCCTCCCACGGTGAGAACTTTTTGCATTTTGATGTTGCAAATGGTGCAATTTGATGCATGTTTTTGTGCGTTTTATCGACGTGAAACAGTCCCCCTTGTTGAAGGTAGCAGTATATTTTAGTGTAGATTATTATTGAACAATTTGCCTATAAAATGGTATCATTTAAATAATCTTCTTGTATTAATTCTTACACTGTAATATCATGAACACTGTCTGTTCAGCAGTCAAACAGAAAAAGCATGCACACGAGGGTGTAGATAGGGGCATATCCCCTCCCACACGAAGGTGATTTTGCGTTTTCAGACCTGAAATTCAGCCATCTGTTGCAAATTTTTGGTGCAATACTTTTTCATCGAAGTGATAAAATCACGGAATTTAGCTCTTATTCCGAATGTGCACCATCTGTGTGTATGTATAAAGTCTAGTGAGGCAGAGTTTAGGGGAAGGGGGATTCCTCCTCCCGCTCGCGTAGCTTTTGCGTTTTTAGAATTGAAATAAAGCGATCTGGGTATAGCCACAGTCTACTTCTATGCATGGCGGAAGGGGGGGGGGGGCTTGCGAGCAAGGAGAAGGCGTGGGAGAGTGTTATCCCCACCCTTCCCCACCCTTCCCCACCCTTCCCACCCTTCCCCACCCTTGGAGCTTTTGCCTTTTTAAGGTTGAAATTGAGATATCTCGTCTACTTTCTGTAATGATGGAATCAACATTTGGGAAATCACACACACACCAAAAAAAAAAAAAAAAAAAAAAAACTGATGGGGGGACTGAGGGAGGAAAGGGTCGATTAAAAGGGGAAATTCCCCTTATACATGAGGGAACCTTGAGTTTTTCGGAATATAAGTGATAAGTGTTGTGCACTCAGAATTATTCATAATTTTTTTGTAAATCTAAAAAGTGTACTAAGCTAGGGAAAGAGGCACAGAGGGGGAGGGTTTGGGAGGGGGTATCCCCCTCCCAAGCACGAGAGATTTTGCGTATTTTGAATTGAAATTCAACGATCTGGTGCACACTTTGAGTGAAATATTCAAAAAAATATCTTATTTGATGAAAGGTTGCAAAGGAGACCCGCTTCATGTGCATGCATAAAGTATACACGCATTTTTTTTTTCCGCCTCCCAAATCCCCGGTCCAAATCTTAGGGGGGGGGGGGGGCGATCGCCCCCATCGCCCCCCCCCCCCCCCTGGCTACGCCAGTGCCTTTGCCTGGATCTTGCCAGATATGTCTGACTAATATTAACAAGGCATACACGTATAGGCCCCTATGAACTACACTATGAACGTTAGATGCACACACACCGTACCCATTACACATAATATATATAAATAACACGAAATATTTAATAAACTCAAGCAAAATGATAAAGTCAAAGTGAATGAAAAATTGAATACAACAGAGGACTAAAGGAAAAAAAAAAGGAAAAAAAATTAAGGTCTTGCCGAGATTCGAACTCGGATCACAGGATTCAGAGTCCTGGGTGCTAACCGTTACACCACAAGACCTACTCTGCACAGTTGGGCAACTTAGTATTTATATAGAATAAATTAATGCATTTCATTCAGCCAGGACACATTCGACGTTTCAAAATCCTCACGTTCCAAACCGAATTCATATAAAGCATTGATCATAATTGTATGATGAATTTTTCATAATAGTTTGCCTGTTTCGTATTTTCATTCAAAGACAAAGCCTTCTTCGCGACACTATATTAGGCGTTCCTTATATGGGTATACAGACCGAGCCGCACGCTTACTTGTCGACCAATTACATTACCCAGCTGTGATTCACTCATGAATATTCATCTATGGGTGCTTCCACACATGACATCATGGAGCAGGCACGAAAGTTCTGTATTGTTGTCAGAGTACATGTATTATGCTTGAGCAGATCTTACGCGACTCCGCTCTCTATGTACTAAACTGTATCTCCCGTTGACCGACCGAGTGGCTATATTCGAAGAGCGCAGACGGCAGATCGGTATAACTTTATAAGTGATTACGTTCTCGGTCCCGAATTGAAGGAATAAGTTACGAAGTTTTGGATTACATCTATTGACCATCCTTCTACGGATTTCTCGAAAAGTTGGTAAGTGTGTTTTCACTTCTGTGGCGTTAACCTTGATTTTTCTTGGACATACTCGTCATTACAATCGCTGCATAGCATGTATAGTCAATAGTGTAAGTAAGGCCCAGCAGCGATCGGCTGGCTACCACTTGTTCGAAAACAATTTTGTTTACTTTTTCGATGGCACAAGAATGGGGTGTGTCCCGACGGTCTGTGGCGGCGATCTGGAAAACTGTAACCATACCTCTATGCACCGAAAATGCATCCTCAACGCAGAATATCGTATGTTTTACCCTCGTTTGACAACTGCAAATGTATTCTATCAAGAAATGACTCATTCATTCTGTGTTCGAACGTGCGCTCTGGCTCAATACACCCCATGGAGACAGCACATAGCGCGATAGCGCTGGTTTATAGGCACGAACTATACATATATAACACATATCATGGAGCTATAATCCCATGCATATAACTCATCAAGAAGCACATGCACTAATATATTATGTTCAGCTAACTGCGTCGACCAATGATATTGCGGCGGACTAACATTGGTTATCCATAAATGAAATCGAAATTCTGTCTTCTCGCAGATTCATTCAAACACCATCAAACCAACATGAACCCCCCTTGAAAAAGTAGACGCGATCCATATCTCCAAATCGCATCAGCATGTGATTAATCTATTTGGCAACGTGAATATATTCACATCAGATAAAATTAATAGTAAGTCCATGACGCACCGAGGTACTCTGTCATTTCAGTTACAGTTCACTTTGTAGGCCTTACGTGTCTCCCTATTGACACAGATACATAGTACAATGTATACTAAGTACATTGCATGGCACTCGATATTCATGACCTGTATGTTTTAATTGTGTGACAACACCGCGACTCTTTTACCTCGCCTCGAATGTATTAATATTGTAATACGTCAATATGATTGACATTTCTATCTCTTCTTCTCTCTCTTTCTCTGTGTGTCTCTCTCTCTCTCTTTGGCCATATCGTGCGTGTTTTGAGCGCCTGCGTGTTAGCGTCTGTCTGTCTTTCTGTGTGTGTGTGTTACCACATCGTCTTCTGCAATAATCTAAAAACAGCTACAGCTTGCTTGGCGTAAAAGAGAGCACATGTCGCAGCTAGATCAGACGTAGGCCCTATCATATTGGATAAGCATTAAAAAAGCATGATCCATACTATATGGTAAAAAAGTTTGTACGAGATTTGTAGCGATTTTGTTTAAAAAAAAAATAAAAAAATAAACACGCTGATATCGCAAGTGTCGACTGGCCGGCATGGGTTCTGTAAAAGTAAAGTTTGTGTGGTTTTTTTTATTTTTTATTTTTTACTTTGTTTGTTTTTGTAACGAGATATGCTATCAAAAAGTTGACCTCTATATGTCACTGAAGTCCCATATAATGTTATATAGTTTTCCTCCTGGTCCGAAAATCATCATTTATGATACTTTACCACCAAATAAATTTTGAATAAATGAACTACTCACAAACGATTTTTTATTTTTTATTTTCACGACTGAGAGGGGCAGCGGAATGTTTTTGTGTGTGTGTGTGTGTGTGTGTGTGTGTGTGTGTGTGTTCTCGTACAATGGTAGGTCAATGGTACCTCCCCCGCCCCTTCGACGGGAAAAACTTAGGGCGAAATCCTTGGAAAATCGGTTTTGTTTTGTTTTGTTGTACGACTTTCTTGGTATTTTTTGTAGTTGATTTCTAGGTAGCCTTCTTACATTTACGTTATGTGATAGAAATCATACCAACTGATTTTATGTGATATTCAATCTCGGAAAAGAACGACTTGAAGATGTACTAGTAGGCCTATAAATGGCCTTGATTTGCCGAAGGATACTGAGTAGCCCCCGTACGTCGGTCTCCCGCTGCGCTGTGCTCGCTTGCGCCAATTCTTCAATGCCCCTGATAATTTCGATGTATTTTCGCACAGTCGGTCAAGGTTTGGTGCGTCTGCTTATACAAGAATAGAAAAACAGAAGGACAAATAAGCTACATAAAGGAAGGCACGCATATCCAGCTCAGGTATCTCGATTTTTCATAACGGCAATTAGGCTATAAAGTCATACACTAATAATCTAAATGTGTGTAACTCATATAACTTCGTTGAATTTACTTTTTACTCTGCCGTCTCAACTCGAGGGGCGAGTGGGGTGCGCTACAAAAGAAGCCATTCTTCAGCATTAATAATAATTGTAATAAAAAGGTCTTCTTTATCCAGGGTAGCCTCTTCAGTGTTGTCGCACTGCTCGAACAGAGGGTTCTGCCATTATTACTGTGGATATCCTAGCGTTGACAGATACCCATTTATACACCGGGATCGAGAACAAGGACGTAAGCATTGGGCGCGAATCGAACTCGGGTCCTCCGATTGGGAGCGGCGGAAGTCTTATCCACTAGACCACAAATTATGAAAGTCGAAGAGACACGTTTACTGCTGGAGCCTGACTCCAGGCGCTTTTCACCAGGGGCGGATCTTATGGGAGGGAAATTAACCGTATTATGAAGGACCGGCAATTATTAGCAGAAATCTCTTCAATTTCATTTCTCTTCGGGCAATTACATAGTACTGCTACCCGGGGGTTTCGAGAAACGGCAACACAAGTGCCGACTTTACTGCCCATCCCGGAAGCCCAGTCAAGCGTATCACAATAGCCTACACTTAGGCCCACTGGTTTAGCATAATAGTAAATGCGTATACTAGCACGAAATTACTAAAAGTACATAGCAGGTATGCAGACACAGGATACGTGCACAAGGGGAAAACACTATCCTTTACATACACACAATCTAAGTCCCAAAAGGTTGTGGGGCGCCGTCAGGAGTTTGCTGTGCGAAAGAAGGGCGTGGTCATTATGCAGTCAAAGGGCTTGACGGTCATATTGCACCAAAATCATTCGTGACATCAATAGGCCTATTAGCTTCCTCATATATCCCTTACCTTTGTATCCTTTTTGGGTACTTTTGTAAATGCTTCAGTGTCTTATCTCTAAAATCATGAGCTTATTACTACTATCTAATCTCATACTTTTTTGCTCGTTTGGTTTTTATTTTCATGTCTCACACACATGTTGTAAATGTGGAATACTTCATGGTGTGAAAATTTCATGGACTTTTGCTCTATGTATACACTGAACCATCACGATATTAAGCCATATTTTAGAGATATCAAATTCAAATTTCAATACAAACATATCTGCCCTCATTCCTATCATAAACAACAAATTCTCGGTAATGGTCCAGTACTAACAAAGCATTAAAAAAAAATCAGCTTATTTGGAGTATACCCTTAAATGTCTCCACAAGTGGACTTTAGGACTATACCATCCCTTTATAGCCAGATAAGAAAAAGGAAACACGACCATGAAGCAAAGAAACTTGTTGACTCACGGAGTTAGGCCTAATTATGAATGTATCCATTCATTACATAAATATGTATATATATATATACATATATATATATATATATATATATATATATATATATTACACACACAAACACACACACAGGGCTAGCTTGACATTAGCAGTGAATGGCCCAGTGGCCTTGGACAACAAAAATTTTATGTGAGGCCACCCAACTTCAAAAAGGGCTATCTATTTGTGGACAAATAAAAATTACAATGGAATGTTATGTTTCCTTTATTTCGGGCCCCTACATTTCTTTTTCAGGCCAACCTAACCAGCCAACAGAGAAAAAAAAAAGTTAGTGTTGAGACTCAATATACATATAATTATAAATGTATAGTGTCAATGAATTTGAAAAACAATCTAGTTTTCATGTTTAAACTTAATATATAATGCCTTTCGTTCACACAACAGGAAAAGGAAACAAAGTTTTGCTGTTTAATACCCTATTCATATATAAGGAATTTAGAACATTCCAAAGAGTGATTCTGAAGCACACTAAACTCTGTGTGAACAAAGTGGCTCTGAAGTGCTCTAAAGTTGTGCCCTTCTCAAAGGTAGGTTCAGTAATGCTCCTAAGGCACTCTGACTCTTGCATAAAATGGTCATCATTATTATTATCTAAGAGTGCTCCAAAAGTGGTGTATGCTGCAACTGACAAACATATTTATGTGCTCTGCATATGTTTGAGGTTACCATGACAATAATTATGCCTCTTTCAACCAATTCAAATGTGGCATGGTGGGTGGTTGATGAACCAACTGATAAGTTGAAAAGCCTCAGAAGCACTCCTGTGCCCCCCGACTTTTAAATGGGGAGTGTGTATGTGTATAAGATAGCTTCTTGTGAGAACTAAACTCTGCTTGATCTGCCTTCCATGATATCAAGGTTAAATGATAAATGAAACAAGCATATAACATCAATCAATTAACAGACGGTAAACCATCCATTTAATTATGTATACATTTTCAAACAGTGCATGACTGGCCTATTTGTTACTGCAAAGCAACCAGGAGGTCAGTAACTCAGTCTCTAGAGAAAGCATAACTGTCATGACAAACAATCAAGTTGTTTAAAATACTATACTGGAAAAGTATGACATTCGATTTGAGGACTTTGGCATTTAAAAAAAAAAATAAATAAAATACTCAAAAGAATCATTAATGTACCCATATTGGTGTTGTGTGTCATGATATTAACTCCTAAGAGGTTGAAACAAATGACTAGATTATAATTCATCTGCTCATAATAATAGTGACTTTATTTATGCACAAATAACAAAGTGCCCTTTGTACAGCAATAAACCAACCCATCAAAAGACTACCATCTTTGTTGAGCCAAAAGTCAAGCTAAGACTCAATTCAAAGAATCACCGATACATCACACAAAGGAGGTGGAGACACAGGGTACCACAATATTGCAGGTGGAGCCAAATTGACTTTGTTTCAATGTTTATTGTCACCATGGTAACGTTTTTCCTGCCATATTATATTGGGCAAGTCTGTTCTATAATCATGTCAGTCATCTTCATCCATTGTGTGTATATCCTCTCACCCCATGTGGGAGGTTTGGGACAAACTAACCTTAATTTATGACTCACTGAAAGATGCAAGCAGAGCTTTGATCATCATTTCCACGTACACCATGTTGAATTTTATGACTATTCATCACTAATTTACTTTCATTAATCATAAAAACACAGAAATCTCTCAGGTTAGGGTAATAATTGCCCCATTGTGAAGACACATGACAAGTAAGAAAGCTGATAAAAGTAACATATATATTTATGACAAACATATTTGATATGATTTGGTGTGGTGAAAATGAGATATCCCACTCATGAGACACTGACTGTAAAAGAAACACAGTGCCTCGAATGTTTTGACCCTATACATTGTTCCTTCGCACTTCAAATGTCAAATGTAATGTGGGGACATCCCTCTTAATTGCTTAATTATCATTATCCTTTGTCTGCATGCTACACTCCCCTAGTGACTCACTGTAGAACTTCACACAACTTTCACAGCTTAGTTTGAGTTCCAGGCTGTTTGGCATATTTACTTCTAATGTAATATTCACGTAATATCAGGCCAGAACATGTTGTACGTGGATAAAATACCTATTTTACCTCTCAAACCAGAAAGTATCACTTTGTGTCTTGAAAAAGAGCTACTGGCGGTGACATCATTACGTGTCTGCGTTATATACCCTACGTCATTGTATCAGTTGCTGCTATGGAAAAGATCGGGAAATAATGACAAACAACTCTGCCTGAGTCTAAGACTTGGAAAGAGTTGCGAATTGTGTGCGAACGCCAACGCAAGAGGAGAGATTTTGCGGCCTCGCTGTCTTCTGAGCGTCTCGCAGGATTAGCTCACAACTGTTACCACACAAGTATGTACATGTAATACCCACGGCAGCTCGATGTGTCCCTTTGAACAGCTGTAGCGACTATTATCTTGTGGCAGCCCATTACACAACATACATACAGGAGAGCACAAAAACAAGCGGAACACTCAAGATTTTAGACAAGGAGAGCCAAGAAACGTGTGCCACTCAATGAACAACTCAGATAGAATGGGAAGTGGAAAACACCATTTTATTTTTATTTTTTACATGAGGACAAGACATCAGTGGACACTGAAATTTGTGACCATGGTTCTTTGTCATATTATTTTGTTTTTGGGAAAAATGAAACTCTCCTCTTTTTGCCAAGAAAAAGCAAGAGAGTGACCATATTGAAACATCTAATTACATTAATTGTGGTAATCTTGCTGGAATCTATTTCAAACAATTTATTACACTATACAAAGAACAATTTTTCTGATAATGTCATATTTTCCATTTAACATCAATACTAATCTCCTAGACAGTATCTATGGAAGTGATTGCTCCATCATTGATTGACATTAATATCATTTTGGAACTGGAAACATTTCACTTTTACTGCTTGCCAGGTCTTATTACATGCATTTCATGAAAAAAAAAAAAAAAAAAAAAAAAAACATACACTTTTTAGGTTTGCAAGAGAGGTAATAAAACAAGATGCTTTCATTAATTCATGACTTGTTGATTCAACACTTGCACCTCTGGCATTAATCATGAAATACTAATATGCTTTTTGTGTTGGTCAATCAGTTGCAATAAAGACGGCTCAATGTGAGAATTCATCAACTTGAACAAACAGTATACCATGTATTAAATGCATTTGGTAGTAATTAGCATCTCTTTGCCCCACATAATTCTTGATAAAATCGATCATCTGCAGTTTTTATTTAATTTTTTATTATTATTATTTTTGCATTACTGCAAAGTACATCTTACACATAACATTCTTGATTGTATGGCAGGTCTTGTGTGAGAAATTATTTAAATTTAAATGAAGGTATACCTGTTACTGCACTAGAATTAACGATGATAAGGCCAAATATGATAATGGCTATATTATTCATGTGGAGCAAAGACTAATAGACCTCTATGAGTAAGCTCTTTATAGTTACAACATAGTAATATATCAAATCAGCATGAAACCAGACACTTTAAAAAGTAATTGTGGATTGTTTGTTCCACAAACTTTTTCCATACTATTTCATATAATTTGGATCTTCAAACAAGCATAATAACTAACATTATCAAATCAATCGTCACGGCAGTATGTCTTTAAAAATGACTGATTTGAATAGTACAGATAGAGTAGGTAGGACCTACACATGCTCTTCCTTTTCTTCCCAGATTACAAATATCAGTGACTCAAATGTCCACAATCTATGATCTCATGGATGTCAGTATCAACCCTACAGTACGTCATGGAGTCAGTCAACTCATTACCAATCCTGCATAATACTTGTCAATGTACCTCTTGACTTTGATATGAAGAAAAAAAAATCAGGAGTTGGTCTTGACAGTACCACTATCACACATGGGTGTGGTACTATTTCTAAGAAAAGTACACATATTTTGCAATTCAATTCAATTCAGTTCAACTCAATTTAATTCATTTGATGCACCACAGGCAATTCCTCTTATAATGAAGTCCTTGGGACCAGCAGTTATTTTTTTTTTCCCCATCATACCAAAATTTCATTGCATCCACACAAATTCAATGTAAAGTGCATCAAAGAAATCTAGCTGATAATTATGGGCCCTGAATTTTACTTCATTTTATCAAAACTTTTGTTATAACCGTGTTAATTACAATGGGAGTGCACAGTGCTGATCTACATCTGTGCTATTTAAACTGAGTTACAACACCAGGCAAGCATTGATTTTCTTTTTGTCCTCTTTTGTGTGCAACTCACTTCCAATAACAACAAAAGATTTCAAAATCCATAAATGCCACCACACATTATATACACCGTACCTGGATACGGCAAGCCACCATGAATGATGACTGATTCAAGACAAGTTCCAACATTTGCACTAAAATATAATGACTCTGCTTCAGTGCTTATAGTCCCAAAGCTGTACAATTTAAACTGTGTATCATTGCATTACCTCCTGTATACTTTTTGACCTGGACATGTTAGCCCATTGAGGATGGGCTGATTTTGCTACAACACGCATTTCCCATAGACACTTGCCCGAGAATACTCTGGACTCGTCCTCAACGGATTAAATAGACAAACAAATCATGAAACCATAAAGAAATCAATGCAAATTAGGAAAAGCTGCTTCTACAGATTTTAACGGTAGGAATCAAATTTGGCAAGTGCTCCTAAAACTTTTACATGACCTTAATAATAACATGGAATTTGATAAATAGATAAGGATGAATCATGTTCTGCAAAAAAGAAAACAACAACAACACACACATATTGGGGGAAAAAATTATTGATAAAAGGGTGTGTCAGTGTGAAATGACACAAAAACTATAGCACTGTATTTTATTGGTAAGTTGGCAATCAAAGTAAAGGTAAAACAAGGTGCAAAATGCATAAGAGTCCAATTTGACAGTAAAGTTTAGATTGTATGTATTATCTACCCAAATGTTGCAATTCTTAGATTGTAAAGTCAAAAATATTGATAAGACTTGGATAATCACGTATCTCTGTTAACCCTTTGTGTGCTTTGAGTCCTGACAGACATAGAAAACCCTGTATATACATTATACACACTGTCCAAAGGCCCTGGCACAGGGAGGATTAAAATGAGTGAGCCAAGCATCTGGAAGAAATGTCAATCTCAATTCCTTGGCGAATGATATTGGAAGAGCCTTATGTGTAATTTTGTCATTTAGACGGATGTTAGCTTTGAATTCATTTTTTTCTTTTCTGCATATTACGGTATACGTGGTATACTTCATTGTGTTTTTATTTGAACAAATTTCGCGAGTCAACCAATATTTGCAAAAACGAACAACTTGAGAAAATATCACCTCCTGTAACACAAATATATTATGTACTGCATATTGTCTTCAAGGTTAGAAATCACAAAGTTTTCTCCTGAAAAGGGATATATTTTTCACATGCCATCATTGTAGTTTTCATCACAAATTTAACTACATGCAAAATTGGCTTACAAGTCCTGTTTGCAAAATATATGGCCTATACAGTATTACCTCATACTGCGGTGTGGCAGATACTATGAACAGTGAGGTGGCACATATGGCTCAAAAATTAAATCAAACTCAATCAATGTTCTTTATCTATATGAATATGAAACCTAGAGCAGATCCATTGCTGTGGCTTTGTTTTGTTTACGTGCCTCCCTTAACAGATACTTGTATACAACATTCATACTTTGCTCTTTCATGAATAACTGTGTGAAAATACTGATAAAGTGAACTTTGACCACAAAGCTCATCATGTCTAGAGAAAATATGTCATAACAGCTTGCACAGTACACAACAGTCAGCTACACTTGTACATATTACTATCATGCATCTGTACAAGACACTCACACATCTTTTAATACCTTTATGAGTCTCACAGGGCACACAAATAATTTGTTAGCCTCAACAGGCAAATGACCAGTACTTTTACACCCTTATCTCTTAGTTTTATTTTTAATCTAACTTTTGTTCTCAAGGATTCCTTCCTACTTGCTTCGTCAAAATGATAAACTACATGATCTTACATGTCCAGTCATTCTTCTTCCATGTAATCGTCATCTACATAACCTCTAGTTATTTGGCCAGGACGTGGCACATCGTACACAGCCTTCTCATTTGCAGCCATCATGTCTTCTTGGCTATGTACTGTTCCTCATTGGAACAGGGCATTGAAGAAGGTGCGGCATTGTTTGCGGTATGACAGAGTCACAATTTATGTTCTTATCATTTGTGTAATCCCCACTTTTTATGATGACTTTACACCACCCATCTCTCTGTACCAGTCATTAAAGTAAAATATACATAACGCATTGATAAAGGACTGCATGCTTACATTTTGTAGTGTGCATACATCGTCCGACATTAATTGCAATCCCTAAGTGTATTAACCCATGGAGGACTGGCTGATTTTGCTACAACAAGCATTTCCCATAGACACTTGCCCAAGTATACTTGGGACTCGTCTTCAACAGGTTAATGTGCATGTGATCCTCTATTTTTTGAATAGGCAAGGGAACCTGATATAGCTTATCTGAGGTTGTCATAGCCATGGACCGCTTGATCACTTATCAGTGATTGTCCTTCAAGTGCAATGGAACATATATATCAGTATATATATACACACTCATAGAAATATGGCATATTAAAACCACCATTACTCCAGTGGAGTAAGATGTGATATGAACTTCAATAACCATAAATGGATGCATCATTGCTTTATATAGAATGCAAACAAAATCGAGACTGACGGCATAAAGCTGATCAAGGTCCAGAACTTTCACATTTCTTCATTTCATAATAATTTTGCAGTATACAAGATTTGTTTGCGGATAGAGCAGCCATATAAGGATGGCCTTTAATGACTGAGACCTGTCAAACACTCAAGAAATAATCAAGAATCTATCAAGTAGAGGCCAGATGGGATGAGGATTTTTTCACAGACGATTACTGTTACAACTGTGTGTGCATCATCCAGATCGTGTTTGTACATATTTCCCCCTTTTCTACCTGTATAAAGGATGTCACACACCAAATTTTACCTATCCATCCAATTCATAAAAAATCTTCCTATCAAAATTATCATCATTACAATGTGCCCAGTTAATTTCCTCCCTGTGCTTCTGAAGGATCTTTATGAGTAGGATATGTTTTGCACTGGTCATATTACAGTTTTTCTAAGTAGGGCCTACTGGTAACATTGTCACTCTTTTGTTGACTTTCAGTAAATACTGTAGGTTATTTCCCAGTCTATTTCAGAGAAGCATGCCCAGGCAAACATACTCACAAAAATCATGACAACAGACTGAAATACTAAAACATGCATTGCAGTAGTCATCATTATTTGATAGATCACAGAGCTGCTTGTATTTGCACGGGATTTCCCCTCCCCTCCTCCCCGCCTCCCCCATCCCCTCCCCCCCCCCCCCCCCCCCTTTAAGGGAAGATGTAGCACCTTGACAATGAGGTTTGAAACTTCAAAACACCAAATCCACAGCCAGAGCGAAGGAGGGGTGACAGAGAGAAAGATGTGGGCGAACACTCCTCCCTGTCAGGTGCAAGGAACTATGAGGAGTGGTGACTTTGACCTCCTCCTTCACAGATGACTCGCATTCTTCTAGGATGAGTGATGTACCACCGATCCTCCAGCTAGTCTCACACCCAGGCAGACAGTTCATTCATAGTTGAGGTCAGTGTGAGCACAAGCTGGCAGGTGCGAGGGGCACACTTTTCTCCCATATTCTTCATCAGCATCTGCTACGGTAGGTCTCTTGTACGTAATGTTGATGCCCTCCTGCAGAAATGTGAAAGTCTAATGATACAGTTGTGTACTTGAGCACTTATACCCTTGGAGAGGATCAATGCAGGAATTTCCTGGTCATTGCGGAAATTTCTGCAGCCTCTGTAGTATCACACTGGAGTGGTGGTAACGGCAGTTATGATGCTTACGATTTCCATTTTATAACTACTGCTTTAGCAATAAAAAAATATACTGCTCTGAACACATAATCTCAAAAAAGAACTTCATTCACGGCTGCCTCACTGATGTAGGCAAACTTCATGAATCATCCGCTGATGGGGCACTTGGATGGGTGAGTGTCCCTTTAAAAGGCTCCCCCATCACACGCCATTAACACCAAGTTTTCAAACACTTTTGATTAATAGTCTGCTCTCATTCTCATGTCATACAAATTGTAGTTTCCCACACAATCAAAGTGTAGGTTATTCCATCAATATGTCATAAGTGCACACAAGCTAGAAATTCATGTTCATTCTGCTCTGCATTTCACCAAACAGCAATGTATTCACATACATTTAATACGGGTCTAGGGCAATTACCCCCTGGGCAATTACCCCGGCCCTCCCCATGGCCCTAATCCTAATCCTAATCCCGAACCTAATCGAAAACCCAGACTCCTAACCCTAATCTTTACTCTAACCTTACCATTAATAAGTATTTAGCGGGGGAGGGGGGGGGGGGTAATTGGCTAGATACGATTTAATACAAGTCATGTTCTGCAGACTATCAGTTCCACAAATATGTACTGTTAACAGAAATTTGTTTTTGCCTGTATCAAACATTTGTGAATTTCGCAAGGAGCAACTATTCGTGAAGTAAAATGCACACCCTAGGTTTTATCTACACAATGCATTGAATGCCATTGGCAATTCATGAAAGTCTCATGCCATGAATGTTTCTGGTTGTAAAGTAAGTTGAGTGGACACTAATGGCATGACCATGATGTCAGCTCACCCGATAAAAGACTTGCAGGCAGAAACCGAAAACAGACGAGTAGATGCCTTAAAACACTACAGAATGAAACCCTACACTTCACGCGCACTCACATTTTAGTAGAAATTTTATTGGATTGATTTCAGTGTCAAACCAGCATGTGTCAAAGTGTATGTATGATGCGAAGTGAGAATGCACCCACATTTGTGACTGAACAATTACTTGATTGAGTGATATTGTCACATTTATAATTTGTCCCATACAGGAACAGGCATTAACAGTTGAAGATAAATATTTATGATATTGACAACTCATGTCATTATACATCAAGTGTGACATCAAAACAGAAGAAATTGGAAGCACAGCATTTTCTTTCTTGATACATGTATGTGTTACCAAAGAGTTGGTGAACTAAGTTACTGAAAGGCTTGAAGTGTGCTTGTTGCATGCCCCTCAAGATGAAGAAAATCTAATGGTCTTGTCACATCTTCAATGGGAAAATACCTTTTGACACAATGAAACAGAAAATATATATTTTCTATACATAAAAAGATACAAACAAGGAGGCTAAGAGGCTTATGATGGAAATAATACTCTCATGAGCAGAGGAAAATTTCACCTTTTTCATACCACTATCTTGAGATGCCATACACCATATAAATTCAATTAAATTCCATTCAAATGGTTTTATTTCCATATAAAGTAATACCAAGCAATATACATAACACTTCTCACATGAGTACATTATATTCTAAGTGAAGCACAAATGCATACAGGTTGCCAATGGCAGTGAGGAGGTTAACCCGTTGAGGACGAGTCCAGAGTATTCTCAGCCAGGTGTCAATGGGAAATGCGTGTTGTAGCAAAATCAGCCCGACCTCAAAGGGTTAAGGGGAGAAATGCAGGGACCAAGAGACATAACTTGATATAGTAGGAGGGAAATTTAATCGCTAAATTTTATGAGGTATCACCTCACTTTTGCAAGGACACTGCATGAAAAACACACATGTGGAAGTTTAATTCTTTCTCATTTATTCATTCAAATGTAATCACCAGAAAGAAGTGTCAATCAGTACCTCAAGTCATTACTTCATGCTTGCCTCCCCCCTCCCAACAAAAGGAAAGAAAAACCAACCACAAAATCAAATAATTACCTCATCTGGTTTACACATCATCAGCTCAACTAACATCAGATTGTGCATCAATTTTATCAGCCTCCCATACGGTTCAAAATAAATGGGGAAAAACACACACACACACAAATTTGTGCAAATGCTTTTTTTTTTTTGTGGTCAAGTATACTCTAGCTTGCCTGGTGGGGTGTTTTTGTTGACTGGTATACTGCGTGGGTTGTAGGTGGAATGCAGATATCATCTTTGACTCCAGCACACCCAATAATAATGAATGTCAGTCTGTCGGCTCATTGGAATTTCAAATTAAATCAGGTATATTTGGAAGTTACTGTTTATTTATTTGTTTGTTTGTTTTTTCTGTTTTCTCCAATTTGGCCCCTACAAAATTTGAGAAAAGTTTCAAAACAATTTTGTTCAGTCCCACTCGTAAGGAAGTGTTGAATCCTTTGCCAGATATTAATCATCTTTGTAATTTTCTCAATTCTCTTTATTGTGTAACTGCCCCCAATAAAGTCATAAATGTTATAATCGAGAGGAGTTTATGATCTAGTGCACTGAATTTGCATATTCTGCTTACTGCACAAGAAAATGTTGCACTCTGCCAAAACAACCAAAAGTAGCAGATAACACTAAACAGAATGGCTTTGTTTCAAAAACAACATTTTCAACACACAATGGGGTCAAGTATAACAATCATCACCTTGCTGTGTTAACATTATACCACATGTTTAACGAAGTGAAGCTGGAATGTATTCTCTGTTTGTTTTTCAAACGGATGTCATTATGTCACACTGTTTGCTTCATTTCCTTTCCCCTCTTCCATCATAACCATTGTGGCCAGCTAGATATGATTTTTTTTAAATGATGAGAAAACCTTGAGCCCGTTGGATGTGGCAGTCTTTGCTGCGTGCTTATGTGCTGTGACTGAGTCCTCGGGCATATTTTTAGGCAATTAGAATTTGATGCATTGTGAATTTACGATTGTGTTTCACTATGTGTGACATCACACAATTTGATCTAGATGCAGTATACAAACTTGAACTTATTTTGGGGTTGTTTTTGTTTTTATATGTGTGTGTTTGTGTGGGTTTTTTTTGTGGGAGGAGGAGTTGGAATGTGAACTCTACTGCTATTACTCTCAAGCAGTAATTTCAAAGTCCAACTCTTTTACAGAGAGTGGACTGTAATGAAATGTTGATAGAACATATACTTGGCACACAAGAAAAGGCTGAACACAATTAAACAGGTACCATCAGCACTTGTTGCCCCTTCTGTTCATCATTAGAGCTAAAGTGATCACTTTGAAGACTGTACTTCCATTCAAAAGATAGAGGTGTTTTGTTCTAGAAATTCAACAAAATATATAAAAAAGTATGTCAGTCATATGCTCCATATCTTCATTCCCTCTATCACCCATTCAAATGCAACCATCCCTATATTAAAATCATCCCTGGCAAGGAAAACAAACAAAAACAAAATTAGGATCATAAAACTTCAGTTTAACTCGGATGAGTGATGTGAGGACTACACATGCAGCCACAATGCATAGGGCCTACTCATGCATCAGGCAGCTCTGGACACGCAGCCAGCTCAGTTTATGTCTTCGGTTAATCATTCACTCGGACACCAATAACTTGGCTTTGAGTAATAGCCTGCTAGCTTGCCTGCATTCGTGAGCCATGCTGATATCATCTGTGCACTAATAAATTTGAAAAAAAAAAGGAATCACGATATGACATTCCACGAGTAGAACGTAACCATTGACTTCTTCATGGAAAGACGGGAATATGTGACACACACAAGTTGATACTATCTGGTTTAAAGTCATCTGTTTTGATTGCAGGTCTTTTACCACAATGTGGCACACAATTCCCCACTTTTACAATTTCATCCACAGAAAGCACAAAACACAAGTTCACAATTGCATACTATTCCCCAAACATTGTATCTGCTAAGAGAGAGATAATTAATCCACATGAACATTAAATGCATCCTATGAAAAAGTGAATTAATAAAGATGCCTGTCCTCTTTGTATTTTACATGTTTGATTTGCTGATGTGCACTTGATGGTATAATCAGCACACGGTCAATAGAGCAGTTTTTTTTTCACATAATATCTAAGACATCTATGCACCTTTAGGAAACATGACATAATGCATGTGAAGTGACAGCCATAAAAAAATATACTGCTCTGAACGCATAATCTCAAAAAAGAACTTCATTCACGGCTGCCTCACTGATGGAGGCAAACTTCATGAATCATCCGCTGATGGGGCACTTGGATGGGTGAGTGTCCCTTTAAAAGGCTTCCCCGATCACACGCCATTTGTGACTCATCTCCATGGTACTGAGCCACGTGAACACACTCCGAGACATGGCTTGCCCTGCCCCCCTGTTTCCAGGAGGCGAGACGGTTTCTCCGACTTGATCGTGCCGGGGATGCCGGGGAGGAAGCCCGAATAGGTCAGGGAACGAATGCGTGGAGACTGATGGCAGAGGGGGGGAGGAGGACGTTGGGGGAGGGGTAGCTATGGAAGAAAGAGAGAAGAGAACCGTGTCAGTGCCAAAATTCGTCTCACGCTGAGCAGGTTATAAGGAGGATTGGAATTTTACCTTCGAGCCATTCAATGAGTATTTCTTTCGGATATCTGAATGAGTGGGCAATCATAATCAATCACATCTTGTGGACTGGCAGCGAAAAGAGTCTGTTTCAACATACATTTCACATTGATACCATGGGCACAGTGAAGGAAAGTTGGACAATTTAATATCCCTGGCTAATTCATGCCAAGTTATACTTGTGCATATTCACCATGATACAGATCAATATTATACATTAGCATTAAGGCCAGATTTTGCCTAAGAAACGATGAAAGTGCACAGTAACGGGTATTCTAGACATGAACTCTGTAAAAGAAATCACAAGCTTGAAATCCACGGCAACCAGATGTTCTTAAACCTGAACAGCTGAGTGAACATCAGCTGGTCTGTGGGGCTAATCAGAAGCAGGCTGGGGCCTCCTCACAGACTGAAGTTACATTACATCTCGATTAAAAAAAGAAAAAAATGGTGCCAGTGAAAACACATGGCTAGCAACATCCTACAACTATTCATATTTTTGCGACGACATGCCCCACGTTGTTCCCTTAATGTATGACTTTTGGGACCAATACTCTCTATCTCTCTCCTAATACCCCTCCCCCCCCCCCCTATTCCCTCTCTTTCAGTGAGTCACAAGTCATTAGATCAGCCGTCTGTGAATCATGAATACATCTCCACAATCACTGACACATGCTTGGTTTAATAAGACTGTCTCGAAATTCGCAGAAGGAAGACCAAGGACAAAGGGGCACATTTCACTGTTTGCCGAAGAACTCCTTCGTTGATTTTGGCACTGTTTACTAGTTCAGTTTGCATTTTGTTCAGTTTTTTTTTTCCCCTCTCTCGTGCTGGAGGGATCCCTGTAGGGGGTAGCCTGGATTTCAGGTACAGATTGAGAGGCAGAGTGCGGGATTTGTTTCACAAGAGGTGCAAATTTGTGCTGGGAATGCTCACTGTAAATGTACCTGAAGTCAAGATGAGGAGGTACACTGTAAGGGGTGATGTCACATGTGACTTCCCTGGCTTTTACCGAAAGGGTGGGTAGCGTCACGCCGCGCCATGTTGACTCGAGTCTCACTATTCATCCAAAGTCTCCCGGTTTTGCTGAAAGGGTGCGTTTGCCAGGAGAGTGCCAATGTTCAAATACTTTTTCTTGTTCATAACAATAGTAATGAACAAATGGGATAAATAATTTTCTTTAAGAGAGATTCACCACCAGATCATAACTTATTTGCCTCCGCTGTTTTCACTTTTTTCTGCTAATTAATGACACAAAATCCTTATCCAAATCTTATTGTTTTGGGCCAATGTTTTGAAAGTCTTCCATGGAGCAGTGCATAAAAACAAACAGACAAAAAAAAGAAATCATTTTGCTGCTTCCCTTAGTTAGTTCCTACCGCATATAAAAAGGATTGCAGTGGATTGCAGCAACAAAATGGAAAATACTTGTAATTTATATACATTTTATTGATTTGTCCATCACTTCATAGGTGACAGTATGTCAGATAGAAGCCTTGAAGTCTGATCCTAACCACAGAATTTCATTTTCTTAGCCTTCTAATTCTGCAAAATAATTTTTTTTTGGGGGGGGGGTTTAAAATCTGAGAATATGATTTATTTGACGATAGGTAATTGGAAGTTGTACACAGATCTCATACTGTGCATGATATTCTTTTTGGGCCACTCTGTGTAGGAACTTTATTAAAATGAATAGCCCACTATTATATGTATTTCATATCATATATTATGTATTTTGCATATTTGCAGCAAGAACTTTTTTTTCAGATGGTTCCATTGCATTCAAACATTATTGAAAATCTCTAATTTGCAGACTTGCAGTGAAAAATCACAAATCTGCAGGTGTTCTGAAATTTTTTTTAACTGCTATAAGATCATACAAGCACATTTTACTCACAAGAAAGAAAGTTCTAAAACAATAGTTAAAACTCGTTTTGTGCCCCTTATCAAACCCTGACTGAGTATCTTGCATGAAGGTTATTATTTAGAGTTGATTTGTGTTCCTGAATTCATACATTCATGCTCATTTGTTGACTGTTTAAAATCGCACTTTGATTGTGACGTAGTGTGCAAAACTACAGAGACCGATCTGACCTGGCAACATATGCGCCATTACTGTGGTGTCCCATGTGCATACATGTAGAGATATTGTGGCTGGCACAAGCCAGTCACATTTTCAGATCTCTGACAGTGAATGCAGTGGCAATACTCATAGGATGACTCAGAATTTGAAATGATCATAGTTCTATGAACATTATGCAGAAGATGATTAAAATATATCTATTGCACAACCATTATCATCAGTGAAGATAGTAGTTACTTCAACTGATTTTCTCTTTCATATAATGGTAAAACTAAACATGGTAATGACAAAAATTATAATATTCACTACGATATTAGTGAACTTCAAACTCTCGTTCTGTATTTGTAACTGGAGCCCATATATAGTTGTACGTAAAGAAGAGAAAAATATAAACCTTGGTATAAATTATATATATCAATCAGAATATCTCCTGGATAAATCTAACAAGTGGTGAAAAGAATTTGGTGAGCAAAGTCATTTAATTAAGGATATGCTTCTTCTTGCTTATGAGGCAGCAGCAGCTAAGTAATGTCCCTCAATTGTTGTAGCCAAGTTACAGTCTGTGGAGTAGGGTGTGTCACACTGTTATTATACCTGGACCCAACAGAATTCCCGAAGCATTCAGAGTTAGGGGTTGTCCATTAATTTGTCCATCTGTCCAGCCATGGCAGATCTCACTATCATGAGTAAAGAAAAAAAAGACTTTGTTGTTGTTGTTGCTGTTGTTGTGTTTTGTTTTGCTACATGGCACAGGTAGTATGCTACAAAAGGTAAATACCCCGTTTATACTGCGAGCGGGTTTTCGAGCCGCCTTGAGGAGGTTCGAAAACCCGCTACGAAAAGCGGGCTCTTGTCTGTTTATACTGCGCGAGCGAAAGCAGGCCCGAGAGGGTCTTATCAGGGTCACGGCTTCCGTTCCTATGGTAACCGAATTCCCCTCCGAAAACCGGCGCGCGCTTTCGTGGCATCACTTTTGCGCGGAAACGTGACTGCTGAGCGCGAATTTAGAACAACGTGGGTTCACGATCCGGTGCAGTTGCTTGTTTACATCATGAACGCGCGATGACCTCCAGTGATAACTTCCGGGTCGGCAAAAAAGCGGCTTTTCGAACCCCCTAGCGTTTATACTGCTGTCGAGCCTCCTCGAGCCTGCTATAGCGGGTTCTGAAACCTCCCCCCGTAGGAGGTTTCAGAACCCGACCGGACCCGACCCGACCGGATCGCCTTTTCTGAATTCTGTCTGTTTATACTGAGCTGAAAGCCTACTCGAAGCGGCTACAGGGGGTTTCAGAACCCGCTTTTTCCTTAGTATAAACGGGGTAATAGATGCAATGATTACTTCTACATTTCCTATCCACACCAGCTTCAATATTAGTGTATTGCATTCACTTCCAGTGTGCCAATCTTGCTCTGCAATGAAGTGATACTTTTTGCTGATGTTACATTGCAGTTAATATGCATCCCATGAGATTTATGTAGAAATCTGACAATGGCTCTTTCTCCCATGAAAGGAAACCCCAACAAGCTTGACGGCTAAACTGGCGTCAATTTAAAAGTTATAGTCTTGGTTTCGGGACAGCACTAGATAGCTATTTGTCAGGTACAGCCACATCATGAACAGCCAGCTATGGAGTGTGTGTACTCAGTACTCCTATAGGCCTAGCCACAATGACCACAATCTTGGTGTTACAATCTTCTTTGTCAAAGCCAGCAATGAAATTAAGAAAAAAACCTGAAGTAAGTTTAAAGATGTTAAACATCAAGAAGAACTTTATATCCAGAGTTCCACTAATAAGTAGAAAAATAGAAAATAGCACAATACACTTATGTTAAAATTGGACACATGGATTGTTTTAAAAGGACATCAGAAAGTCATGAAGTATTGGGTATTGGGGATTTAAAAAGAAATCACAAATTTGTCTCTGTTAGATGTAATTCTTGAGATTGCTTTTATATTGGACGGGGGAATTAACCTACCCTACTTACCTTGCTTTAGTATGACAATACCGGATCAAATTTCTCATACTGCTCCATATAAAGATACTGCTCATGATCAAAAGTATTAATCATCACTCAGACATATCAGCTGAATACAATGAGGGTATTATTTCTTGGCTGTAAATGCCCTACTGATCCAAATTGCGTGTACCTACATCTCGTTTAATTCCTGCCTGTAACCTCTGACCAAAAAATAGGTAAATAAAAGTATGCATTCCTTGTTACGATTCAGTTGGTTTTTGAGCTTTTAACAGCCCCCATAAACAGTCGCCACAAGGCCCTGTTTGAACAATGGGAATGAGGCCGCCATAAACACGTACAACTTGTAAACAGATGTCGGGGCTTCAACAAAGCCCAGCTGAGTAGGCATGATAATAGTGAGCTGTATCCAAAGCTAGCTCATACAAGAATCATACAACAGAACATTCTTCTAATCACTGTATATGACAAAAATTAGTGGCTTCCAACATTGTCAGTAACTTGATAGATGGCGAGAGCTTTCTGTTGTTCATCACTTCTTCAACACATAATTATAATTTAGGTTTAAAGGTTTCCTAATTCCTCTAAATTTTGTAACCAAAAGAGGTATCACACCTAGGAGGTATAAGGTATCTCCTTGGTCACACTGAACAAAGTCTAACTATGTGAGTGTGGTGCTCTTGGGATTCCAAAGGTCAAAACCTTTCCTTTGGAATACAGTCTGTGAAATTAATACAAGAAGGAAGAATGCTTCCTTTTAATCCTGAAGAGAGTCTTACCATTAATGCAGTTCAAACTGAAGTGATACATTTACACCACATGCAAATTTATGCTTAATTCCCCATGGGGTGGGGTGTGGGCAGAGCCAAATATATCACAATCAGATTTAATTCAGATTACATGAAATGTTGATGTAGTGAAGATATCTTCTGTTAACATGATAATTATCTATCATTCTTAACCATAATACATAATAACAATGGCGATACAATGTAGTAAATTCATGTCTGCCACCTGAACTCACTGTTTCTCTAAATTTAGTAAGAGTGCAGTTTTTGTTTTGTTTAGGTTTTTTTTTTTTTTTTTTTTTTGGGGGGGGGGGGGGTATTTTGCTGTTGTTTTAGTTTTCGCACATTGCTGAAGTCATAGAGGGAGGCACAACTGCAGCCTATCGGGGCACAACATTCGTTTGAAAGCAACCCATGGCTAGCTGGCTAGCATTTGCATCAGCTCTAAAATCTTCTTCAACCCACATCCAACCAATATCAAACTAATAGTAACACAAAGCTCAGAGCTACATGAATGTACATGCAGGTATTACCAAACACTCACTCAAGCAATTCTGCATCTTATTTTCTTCTCTTTTTTTTTGAGGGGTGGGGGGGGGAGGGGATGGACAGAATTGCTTGCAGTATGACAAAGGGACGGAATAGTTTTGTGTAGCTCCAAAAAGACATTCACGCATGGCCAAATCAACAGAGTCTGTATTCAGACCCCAAAACTGAAACAAAGTTTGAAAACCTTCCATGAAAACTGTCCATTAACCAGTTGAGAATGGACTGATTTTGCTAATACACGCATTTCCCATACACACCTGCCCAAGAATTCTCGAGACTCCTTTTCAAGGGGTTTAAAAAAAAACAAGAAACACATATATCTAGTTTGTGGGACAAGGTACTACGAGAAAAACTTTGCACTTACAATTAATACCATAAACATCACAAATCTTCAAGTTGCGTAACTTCTTAACAAACTGAAACAAAGAAAATATGATCACTCTAAACAACAACCATCTGTAGTCCCACAACTAGACACAAATCATTTACCCCCAGACACCGTCAATCACAGAATTTCCTCGATGGATTAAAGGGATGGTATAGTTTTGGTTGAGATTTGGGGTTCAGATTTTAACTTTTTTGGGAAATAACTAGAAATCACTTACAAAATATCAAAGAGCATACATTTTTAAGAGATATTCACAGTTTATTTGATGAAAATTGGATTTGAAATGACTGAAATGACTGAGATATCCAGAAACAAAAGTATCTATAACAAAGTGGTCCTGATAAAAGGTGCATCCCACCTTTTATCAGGACCTCTTTATTTTTAAACATCTCAGCCATTCAAAACTGATTTTCATCAAGTAAACTTTGTATTCCTCTTGGGATTGTATGCTCTTTCATATTTCACATGAGGTTTCTCTTCACCTCACAAAAAAAAAAGTTGGAAACCTGAAGCCCCATCTGAACTAAAACTATACCACCCCTTTAAACAAAAAGATTAAAAAGAGAGAAAGAGGAAGCCAAGCCTTAAATCACATTAATGTGCATTAAAAAGAGAGAGAGAGAGGGAGAGATAGACTTGGTCTGATGAAACCATTTCAGAGCTACTCTGCCGATGTCTCGCGCATTGTCTGCTGACCCAAGATATGCTGAAAACTTTCCAGGGCTGGAGGAAACTCCGCTCTTCCTCTCCATGCAAGGATATCCTGCAGGATTTCTGCTTGCAAGGGGACTGAGATGACATAATAATCACCATGTAGCAGAAAGCGCTGCGTAAATTTCCTCAGGAAGTCGCCTGCTCTTGGTATCGGTGAACATTTTTCAGTTGAGTGTTTGCGCATACGCACCTGTGGAGTGGCCTGAAATCTAAAGAGCTGTTTCTTTTGCAGATAACAACCTGCCTTGCTTTTCTTCTGTAGGCAGGGGATGCATAATTCATGCAAAGTTAGGCCATGGGGCATACAAAGATATTCATAACATCAAAGAACCTTGCTGAGAGAAAAAAATAATACTGAGTCATCACCATAGAAGGACAGTGTCCATTTTTGTTGTTGGGTTGTTGTTGGGTTGTTGGGTTGTTGGATTGTTGTTGTTGTTGTTGTTGTTGTTGTTGTTGTTGTTGTTGTTGCTGTTGTTGTTGTTGTTGCTGCTGCTGTTGTTGTGTATGTGTTTTGCTTTTTGTTTGTTTTGTTTTGTGTTTAAAAAGATACAAATGGGGAGAAGGATACCCAATACTTTTTTTTTTTCTGGTAAGAGGAAAACTTAACATGAACTGTGCTGGTATAGTACTGACTCCCTCGACAGTGAGAATATGCATAGCTCTAAAATCTAATTTGAAGTGTCACATCATATCACATTTATGCCCAAGCTATCAAGTGAATGGTATTGACAAAACAAATGATAATGTGCAGTACTGGAATATGAGAGTCATAATTATTTGATTTCTGACAGCACTTTGGCAAACTACAGAAAAGGTCGTTTTCCAATGCTTGTTTTAGCCTCTCACCTCCCTGGTCATACAGAGGTTTGTGTATTTGCAGAGATATGAAGAAGGTAACAGCAAATGGCTATTGTTGCAAGATGTACTGGTATTCAAATGAAACATTGCTATTTGGAACCACAAAAGGATCTTCAGTCCCATATTCCTCGTAATATTTTTCTGTCTCCAGACTGGTGAAGTGAGCAATTGCCAGAGGCATTGTATCACAGTGTTTATAACAATCAGCAGCTCTTCAGTGTAAAGGCTAGCCCATTCCGATGAATGATTGGACAGTTTTGAATGCTCCCGTTCCAAAAGTAATGATTTACAGCAGGAATTCACCCTAACATGTAGCGACACAAGTAAGCGCACATACCAGATCCTACCCTTTGTAAATCACATCAGTACATTGGACTCTGATATCAATAGCCAATCAATGTACACTCACTCTATTGTCAGGAAAAGAAGAAGATAATTGTCATCATTTCATAACTGCATTTGGTTCCATCAGGATATAATTGTCTCTGCTGCACAAACATCTACACAAATCTGTAAAGTTTTATCAAAAAGAGTCTACTGAAGTGAAGTCCATTGCATACTAGAATGCTTGGCTGACAAGCACCGACTTCTTTCCACGAAAACATGAGCACTGGACCGAGACAGAAATGGGATCGGAGGTTTTAGTCGCATGCAAATGGAGACACTTCATACAAGCGGATAAGTCTAATCCCTTTAAGGATTTCCCTTTGGTGGCTCGTCAGGGGGTCATGGAATCCTGACACAAGGACTCTACAATCACTGTCAGAAATCAGTCTGCTGAGAGCTTACAATTGGCACTCGTGTGCAAGAGAGGACAAGTGAATGACACAGATGGTATGTGACCAGCAATAAGAGGCAAAACAACAATTTGGATGTCAACATAACTCTGATATACATGTACATAAAGAGACAAACACATGCAACACAAAAACACACCATAATTAATGTTTAACCCTGATCAATTAGTAACTTGAGGATTTGAGGGGTTGGGGTGTGGTAAGGGGGACAATCATCAAATGCTCACCTGATATTAACCTGTTGAGGACTAGTCCCGAGTACTACAACTGTAGTATGCTCGGGCAGGTGTCTGTGGGAAATGCGTGTTGTAGCAAAATCAGTCTGTCCTCAACGGGTTAAAAAACCTACAGTCTCGTGTCTGACAGCTACTGACAACTGTGGTTAACTTATAGTGACTTTGGGATTAGGGTTGCAGAGCTACCAAGTCTCACGCATTCTGCATGAGACTCAAGCATTTAGGGGCCATCTCACGATCTCACGCATGGCACCCATTTTTCTCATGCATCGGGTGAAGTCTGCAACTTGGGCCTATGATAATGAACATAGCTCAAAAGATTAAAGTGATAGCTGCACTTGAAGGTATATTTCCCTTTTGTCTTTCAAAATAAGTAAAAAATAGCCACTTAAGTATGCACCGATCGCACCATTAGGAGCTAAAAATTGAAAAAGCTCCCTACCGTGGGAGGCCACAGGGGGGAAAAACCCCTCCCACACCCTCGCTCACGCACACATTCGCATGCCGAGATGCCAAGTCATGAAAATCTCACTCATAAAATTGTTTTGAACTTGGCATCCTGGGGTTTGGGAGGGGGTGAAGGCAATATATCAAGAGTAATTCCTCCCACAGAAGACAACAGTGTTGGCCCACCCTGACTGATGCATATATATATATGTTGCTTTAAATGTACTGACAATTGCACAGGCTTGCCAGCATGGTTCATGGGGACAAAAATTAATTACTATATCAGATATCAACTAGAGGAGCACTCTGAAAAAGCAGACCTCTGCCAAGCAGTCATAATTAAAATATCGCCATTTCGTAGACAGCTGATATCTTCCACACAAACATAGAGGTATGGGGACATCTACAAAATACATCAGGTGAAAATCTCATCATTCATTGTTGGGTTATTGGGAGATTAAGGTTATTTCATGTCCTTTATGAGAAATTATGACCCCAGTGACCTCTGACCTCATGACCCTCAATTTTTTTTTCTTACTTGAAAATAAACAGACCTTCTAGTTTGATGAAGATCCAATTATCCATTTTTCAGTTTTTTTTCAAGTCCTTTATGGCCTGTATGACCTTTGACCTTTGACCTCATGACCCCAAAAATTTGATTGTAGCTTTCTTACCTCATTATGAACACGACCTGCAAATTTTGTGAAAATTCATTCATCCATTTTCAAGTTATGTCGTACACAAACAGACAGACAAACCTGAAACTGAAAGAATAACCTCTGCCAGCTGTACAGGTTTCACCTACTGGTGGAGGTACACGTAGAATCTTAGCTCCAGGGTCCTGCTGCATCATACAGTATACAACTAAAAGCCAAACCCATTTTCCAAAACTGGCCATAGCACGGATACTAAGCCAACATACAACCATATCCTTGAGAATTCAGCTTGGATATGATTCCCAGCCCTATAGCATAGCATATCGATTACAGCTCCAGCGAAATTTACAAAGCAAAAAAGAAAAAAATATATATATATACTGTATCTTTCTCTCTCTCACTGTCCCTAAAATATAATGTATGAGCTTTGTTGGTGATACCTATATATCATGCAAATCAGCACAGAACCAAAGGAATCATCTTTGTTTAAATTGCTGTAGGAAATGAAAAATATTTTAAAAAAAAAGGTGGAATGTCTGACTATACAGTGTACTACTGTTCTTTTTTTCCCTCTTGTCTTCAAAATAATGATCTCCATCATAAAACTGCCCAATTTTTGGTTTTTCTGTGATTCTTCATAACCTACTTGCCATTATATTACTTTGAAACATGTCTACTTTGATTTGTCATGAACTGTGAAACTATGCCATGAACTGAATACACAATATATTTAACAAGTCTAATTTTTCATGAGTCATGTGATCGCCTAGTACAGCAATGGATGGAGAAGGGTACATGTGCACACCACATTCACATTAGGATCAGACTTAATAACTTTGCATATTTTACAGTTTGTAAATAGCACCAGACTCAATAAAATTCATGAATATAAGAACCTCACAATGGAATATATGGAGTATACAGTAGTTTTGCCAAAGTTAGACTGATTTAAGTCAATTGTTAGTCATTTGGTTGTTGACCCAAACACCGTAAACATCAGTCTAACCTCCTCAATCATCATCGTGGACTACTTGGGTAATGGACAATACAGCTATCTGTCCACATCCACAGTGTCAGCATGAAGAAAATTATCTCCTGGAAGAGATATGGAGTGAATCCTGAATTTTAACCAGGAAAAAAAAAAAAAAAAAAACTCTGGCCAAACTTCCAGCCAGATTTCCGCCTATAGAGTCCTAAGATGGTTTTCCTGCCTAGCCAAATTGGCACACAACGACTAACAAGGGAAATGTGTGATCTGAGATCATTTGCAGTTGAACTGTATCTCACAGCTCATCCACCCGCTGAGCTTCAGTTTCTATAATCTTCAGTTTCTAAGGTTTGGAACTTCATGGGATCTTCGATAGGGAAGAGAACTGAAGCTTCTGCTTTGGAGACAAAGCAAATATCTACCTTAATTTCTCTGCATTGGTGAGTGATGTATTACAATTTTCTGCAATATTGAATGATCTAGAGGAGTAGAAAGAAGTTGTCATGGGTGGGAAACTTTCTCCATGGCAAAAATCTCTGTGTGATTACTTAACTTTCTAAAGTCTGGAAATAAAAATCCACAGAGAATCATCTTACAGATGGTTTGACACATTCAGCATCAACACAGCTCTTCTTTGAACCCATTGACGACAAGTCCCGAGTATACTTTGGCAAGTGTCTATGGGAAAGAATCAAACCACAGCAAAATCAAATTGTCCTCAATGGGTTAAGATCTGTTCTGCTTCAAGATTTCACTTGTAAGTGTTTCCTGCGTTCCTTGCACACAAACGACCTGCCTGTGAAAGGGAGATAGTGGGTTGCTACATAGAGCTAGGGAGCCCGTAACTGCCTTATTGCTGGCAAACTAATTCTTTGGAGTCACCCAAGCCTGACTCCACCAACCCTTCACCGCAGCCTCGCCATTGTCATTCTGATTCAAGCAGAAATAAACACAAAATGATATTGTGTTATTCAGTGCTACCAAAGTTGAATCATCACACGCTCCAGTCTTTCAGACACAGTCTCTCTCACCATGTTTCATATTCCTTTATATACAACTGCATGGGTGTATGCAGGGGGGGTCAGGAGGGTCGTACGACCCCCCAAATTTTCAAAAGGTCCACTTTTTGTAAAAGACATTTTTGTTTTTTGAGGGCTTTTTACCCTATATACAACAGGAAAAAAAGTGACCAGGTGGTGTTCCAGCAAATTGTCAAAAACCTCGTAAAGTTCATAACTTAGTTTTAATATGCCATACCTTATTTCTAAGCCGCACTGCCATGCCGAAAAGATCACTTTTGTATGCACCAAATGGTCCCATTTTAAGATATAAAATTAAAAAACTCCCTACCATGGGAGGGGGGACACCCCCCTCCCACACCCTCCCCCGCTTGGCCGCTCCACTCCCTCGCAAAGGTAAAGGTCCAAAAATTTTGATTACGACCCCCTCCAGAAAAAATCCTGGATACACCCCTGAACTGCTTTGAACTTGAATTGCACTGACAATATAAAAACTGTGTGCAACTACAATGTAGTTTTCTTTTTTTATAGTTTGTTTTGTTCTGCTCTCAAGAGAAAAGAGGTGGTGGGAGTTGACATGCAAGTTGTGTTTACATATCTAGTGTAAGTGGAATATGGTGTTGGATGATTTCGATTTTTAGAAGAGCTAAACTCTCTCCACATCACTTCAAAAGATGCAATTGAAAGTTTAAAGATTTAATTTGTAAGGAGAAGAACATTTCTGGCCCTAAAGATTATATAGCAATCATATGAAACATGATGAATAAAAGTTTCAATTTCATATTGGGCTATAATCTTAATGAAATGTAGAAAGGGAAAGAACCATACAAACTTCCTTTCACCTGTCAATCAATTAATCAATCAGTTCAACTTGAACTCATGTAAAAGGAATTGACCAAGTCTCAAACTGACACCAGTAGACTGCATCTTTGAATTACAACTTGTGTTTACTGTCTCTTCATGTCTTGATTTTTTTCTGTCTCTCTCTCTCTTTTTACCAACTACATCTTTCATAAATTATATTGATCTGAAATTCAACTGCAGAGCAATGAACCACCTTCGTAAGCTCAGTTGAACTTGGGTTGTCTACAATGAGATAAATGGGAAAAAGTTGTACAACCGTACAACAAATAGTAGCTTGCAACAGTAGTCTGAGTACAATAGCCACTAAGTTGCTACTTTTCTGAACTTTTTTATTTTCTGCTCTTTGAGACTACTGTGGGCAAAATGGACATTTGAATGCCCCAAAGGATACCTATCCTACCAGACTGCCAGGTCATTTTGTCATTATTGGTACCTCGATCTGTTGCAACCGCAATATTGGCAAACAAAACTGTTGAAGTTGAGCATTGGAACTAGCCTCCCCCATCTCTTAGTTTTTCTTTGTCTTTATTTTTAGCCTTAAGTCCAGCCTGCTTTTATGTGTGTGTGTGTTACATAAGGCAACACCATTGGTATTTATTTCACTGTGAAAGATACTACCAATACTGTACTAGGTAGCTATGTGCGTATGTGTGTGTGTGTGTGTGTGTGTGTGTGTGTGTGTGTGTGTGTGTGTGTGTGTGTTTGCATAAAGGAGAAGACAGAGGACTGACTGACTGTATCAGGGTAGATAATCCTCAACACCATGAAACTGGTAGTACAGCGTACTTCAATCAGAATGTACCATTTCTATACTTTTTCACAAAATTAAAACAAGAGACAAATACACACTAGCTTTAACCAGATGCTCACCCACCAGGGCAGGATATACCCAACTTCCCCTAAAAACCGCAGGTAGGACAAACTACAAAGATCGTGTGTACAAGTGCTTCATGCTTTTTTTTTCTTTTTTTTTCTTTTTTTTGGGGGGTGAGGTATTTTTTTAAACATAGTGTGCAAATAAACAATTCCTGCCAGTTTTAGTATGACTAAAATGTGCACTCTTGCTAGAAGACATTAATGATCAATGCTACTTTTGTTTTGATGTGATTAAAGTTAATCATCAGAGGTACTAGAGAACTGAAGAAAAATACAGCTTTTAATGTAATTGACATCTATTAGAATGCAGTGAGCAAAAAAAAAAAATTAAAAAAAAGATCCATTCCACGACTGTGAATTTAAATCAATGTCAACAGATAAATATGATTTGTGCATTTCTGCATATGAGAGATAATGGCATTTAGTGCAACTACTACCCTGTAAACAGGAAAATTATTGAATATGACCACACAATACTTTTATTAGAAAAAAAAAATTAAATGGCATGTGTCACATTAATGGACAAGCTAATATTTGATGACATATGTTAACACATCAGTTCCCGACTCACTGTATGACGCATTTTGTCATACGACATTGAGACGACCAAATCTCACATTTGGATTGAACCATTAAAGCAAGACATTAATGGTCTAATGAAAGGCCAAACATTACCAGAATACTGCAATTTCTTCACAGCAGGGGACATTCACAAGTTCATACTTCAATCTAACAACAATGAGTTGATTGGTCCAACCAAATCTGTCTGGGTTCAGGGTTCATGAAAGTGAACAACTGCACAACAACAGAATTTTTAGTCATTAAAGTTCTGAAAATCACAATGATACCCTGAGAGTGGAAGCACATGTAGTGTTGACCAAGATGCCAGCAAGCATGATCAGAGGCAGGGAATTGAATAACGGTGCTATTATTTAGCATTTGGCAACAGGAGATGATCTCCATGAATTGCCACCGTGAGATACAGAAATGGCTGACCAGCAAATCTGCATCGCCAGGTTTCACAGGGCATGGCAGATTTCACTCAGATCTTTATGTACTGCTAGAGCAAAAACAAAACAAAACAAAACAAGAACTGAACTGATATGTGAGACATTGTGTTATGTGCATGTGACATAAACTTTGGCCTCTATTAATTTGTGTCCATGTGTGTGTGTGTGTGTGTGTGTGTGTGTGTGTGTGTGTGCATGTGTGTGCATGGAAGGGGGTGTGTTTCTAATCCTTGCCTTTAAAGGGACTGTACAGTACTGGTTGAGGTAGGGATTCATGTTTGAACATTCCTAAGTGAGATAATGAAAAGCCTCTTATGAAATATGAAAGAGCATGTAATTTCAAGAAGGATTCAATGTTTATTTCATGAAAATTGGTTTTCAAATGCCTGAGATATCAAAAAAAGTGATAATGATAAAAGGCGACATGCCACAACTTTATTAGGATCTCTTTGTTTCACCTTATTTTGGATATCTCAGCCATTTCAAAACCTATTTTCATCGAATAAACTTTTGATACCCCTTAGAACTGCATTCCCCCTTACATCTCATAGAGTGGTTTCTGAATATCTCGCAAAATGTTAAAAGCTAAATCTACACTTCGACCAGAACTGTACACACCCTTTAAGTTTTGATGTGCTATTTTCCCTTTGTCCACAGAAAGCAATAGTCCATCTGAATCACATGTACTTGTGCTATTCGTGGCATGCTTACAGACTGGTCTAAGTCATGAACTGAAATCGACAAAAGGGATATCTGTGAGGTTTTTTTGTTTTTTTTTCCCAGTATATGACTGCCAATTACTAATGTGCATACAGTGTATCATGCTTAGATGAACTTATGATCATAGCACACTACATACAACCCACTCTATTGACATATTGGAGTAGTTCTTGCTGAAATACATTAACTTTGTATGGACATCTCCTAGGGTGGTTTAGTTTCGTATTCCAGTCCAAATAGTTACCACGCAAATCAGCGCACCCTTGCACTGATCAAACATGACAAATGGCTTCCAAATTGAGCAACGCTCCCAATGACGATTAATTAAAAATTGCAAGGAGTTGATCTTTGGACCCCAAAGCGTACCACCTCTGGGCGCGCTGGGTGTAAATCTATTTTCCAGCCCCAATGAAAAGCAAAGGCAGGACTGGACTGGTTACTCCATACAGTACTTGTGGATGATTATACTGTATTGATGACTTTCTAATTGGATTATAAGTAAGCAACATTAATCATGGACAGGCAAGGACTTCTACACACAGTCCCCCTCAATATGTGCTCACTGTAACGAAATCTTCTTATTAGCAGTCATTTTCTCATGGTACCTTTGCTTTCTGCACCTTAAAGTTCAATTCAACTGGAGGTTCTTCTTTATTCTTTTTTCTTTTACCACTGTGATCAGGCCATGAAGGCATGCAACAAACAGCATTCAAAATCTTTGCATTTGATGTGCCTATTCTAAATGCATTAAACAAGAAACGGAACAAATGCACAGGAGTGGATAAGTTGGAAGGTCTCATGGGCCGACCCTGTCCTAGGCAAAGTTCAGAAAATTGGCCCTGGAAGACATTGTTACCACTTTTATTACTCTCTAGAGTCAAGATCACAAAGTCACAGTGGATAAGCTAAAAAAAAAGAAAAGGAAAGGAAAAAAAAAAGGATTAAACACAAGATCGCCAAGAGCCTGCTATGAATAAAATCAGGTTGCATACAATGCAGTGTGAAACATTCACACACAAGAGTTATCAGGTTTTTGATCACTTTGTAAAATGATTTTTACAAACCATTGATTTTGGGTGTTTGTGTGAACAGGCCTATACTCATCAGCAGAGAAAGTGCTACCAACCTTTTCTACAAAGAGAGTGATGTCTTTTGACCTCCACTTTAAGTGGTGCTAAACTTAAACTGAAACTAATGAGTGTTAGAGGATCAAATCACCACCAGGAGCTAAAAGCAACTTTCTTTTCTTGCTCGTCATGTCAGGCAAGGAGATTAAATAACATGGTTGCCCCCAAGAAAGAATCACTTGTCCAAAGAATTGGGATGGAAGACTTAAGGCTAGAAATGAGCCATTGGTGGCATTTTCTGTACCTGCAATAGGCAGATGTGGCTCCATAACACACTATCATTCCACCTAGGATGACTCCTGTTATCTATCTGTAAATTAGATGCATGCAAATCAAACAGGAAACATTTTTCATCCCTTTCTCCTGTTCCACCCGTTGTGTTCCCTGTTTATTGAATTTGCTGTTATCAGAATATAACAAAAATGAGAGAGAAAAAAAGTAGCCAGACATTCACTTGCCCATGGATATGTTCTTAGTTACTAATTTTTAAAGAGAGAGAGAGAGAGAGAGATGTGGAAAAAAACAAAATCAACCGCTTCGATGCTTGTGCAGGTAATGATTGTGTGCTTGTGTTTTATTATTTACCTTGGACAAAGGGGGAGACAGGTTGTGGTTCCACCCTGTGCAATTTTCCTCTGCCAAGACTGTAGCTCTGTAACCACAAAGGCAGTCAGAAAAGCAAGTTCATCATCTGCACAGACCAAGAGAAACTGAAAAGAAATCGGAAAGCATTATGAGATACATAATTTGAACAGCAAATATGAAAACGAACTTGAAATCTGGCCAGTTTGCATGCACTTAAAAGCACTGGCTTTTAGCCAACCGAGTGTTTAGTGCTGCACTCAAGAATTTCTCTCACTTTTGAATATATCAAATAACATATTTAGGGTAAGATACATGTACACCTCTGAGTAAAAACCTCAGAGCAGAACAGAATTTACAACATACAGAGACTTGCACTGTACTAGGGGACATAATGATGATGTATTCTTAACTGTTTGAATGTCAGTATATCTTGTGATGTGTTGGCAAAAGTTATGAAAAATTAATGCTCATCCTTCCATTGTGTATTACATTACAGTTGTGAACAGTGACTCATTCTTCTGTTTATTCATCATTGTAGGTGTTCAAACTTATGACAAAGCAAATATCATGTATATAGGGAGTATAGAACTACTGTAAAATCAAAATGCACACAAAAGTTGTCTACACTATATGCATTGAATGCCAGTGACGATTTGCAAAAATTTCATGCCACAAAAATATCTTGCTTTACAGTATAATATATATCATGCCTTATGACTTGGTGAAAAAAACAATGTTACAAATTTGGAATATTTTGCAATGTGGAAATTTTTGTGCATTTGGTGCCCTTTGATACCAGTAAAAAATTGAAAAAATAATAACACATACATATATGCTGTTCATTTGAATTTGCAATATCACAGGTAAAGTGTCTAGAGTAAGAGATTTAAACGTGGTACACAAAATTTTGTCCCATAAGACTGGGCACCGAAAAATTGCTCGAAACTTTCCACTGTCAGAGTAGTTGTCAAACTTCAGTGTCATAGTCTGTACAAGACAATCATGCTTATTGCTTTTTGACAACAGCTTATGACACTACAGTTGTAGATAGTGTCTCTTCATTGACAAAAACAAACTAACAAACAAAAATCAAGAAGTCTATTCAAGTAGCTTTTGGATGTTATTTATGTATTAAATACATCAGAAATCAGCAAGTGTAATACTGTAAAAGTGGAAATTTTTGCGTTACCAGAAACTAGCGCGAAAATAAAAGCACACGAATATTTTTGCTTGCTATATGTGCCTGTGCGCGATGTCTTGATTCCGCGGAATTAAAAACACGCGAAACTCTTCTTACCCGACCAAGCGCGAAAAATTGGTCGCGCGAAAATATCCACTTTTACAGTACCTTCCTCTCCTCTCCCCTCTCCTTTCCACCTCTCCTCCACCCCCCCCCCCCAAAAAAAAATCACAAATACAGAGAGAAAAACAAACACAGTGCAGAAGTGCAGAGCACAGTAGCTCCTGTTGCATGACTAATGTTTAAAAAAAAACTTCTGACACCTTTGGATGTGGAGCTTGTGTAAATGAGGTTTGCTCTAGTTTATGAATGTCTCCCTCTATAGTGGTGTTGTGGTCAGCTTGGTCTCAGAATGCTTCATTGACCTTTGTCCACACTAATACCTCTTTGTTCCCTTTGCCAGGAAATGGGGAAAATTGCAGTGGCATTGCCAGCGCTGATCTACATAGAGAATACTAGCAAGAATCTCTACAGATCAGTGATTGCCAGTGATGTTATAGAATGTCGCCCTCTTTGGCCACTGATTGATAGTGTTCTTTGATTTGGAAAGAAATCTCTCTCTGATGATTTTCACAGAAAAGCGCCAGAGTGTTTTTGAAAGCTTCCTCAAATTTAGCTAACTGCTATATCCCATGTGAGATTACAATGAAAAACATCCACATATATATGTGTCAACTTTCATACATAGCATTCAAAACAAGATGAAATATCTTTCACAAAAATTGACAAGTGATCACAACAGTGTAAAACATATCTGAAATATTTTATTCTAAAGTCCTGTTTTAATTAAGTTTCTGTACAACAGGGGTGCCTTGTGTTACACTTTGTGTAGTCCTGTTGTGGTGAAATACTGTGTTACAGTCAATCTTCAGGTTAACTACAGTATTTGGTGAAGAATAACGAGAATCAATTACACATTGTATACATGTCTGGACCAGGATTTCAAACATGGCAAATCATCAACGCAATCTTACACATTCTGGGACCGAATACTACAACCGTAGTTCCCTTGCATTGCATACCAATTCATATTCAGGTAAAAATTAATGGGAAACCAAACACTCCTCAATTTCTATTCAAAAGCAGTGGTGGATCTAGGGGGGAGCGCACCGGGCGCCCCCTTTTTTTTTATTGAAACAAAAGAAAAAGAAAAATATAAATTTTGTAAGGTGCCCTCCTCCCCCCTTTATGGAATTCCTGGATCTGCCCCTGAAATGTGAACTCCACACTGTGAACACTGTAAGACTATTTACTCTATGATTATGTATTTCATATTCAAAAAAGGAAACTACATTTCAGAGTACATTGGCATGAGCTAAATGTCCCTCTATGTTTCTTCTTCGTTCTGCCATAGGTCAGCGACTAGACCCCGGGGATGGCTGCAGTGATGGACGGGCAGTTCTTTGGCTTCAGCGTAGGTCCATCAGACAAACCATTCCAGGTGACTATTTGATATCCCTTTCAGATGGAGGCAGGGAAAGTAGAAGCACTTCTAGAGACACTTTGTTTTATTCTGCCTTCAAGACACTCCAGTTCACTTTGTTTTGCTTTCAGACCAAAGCTAATATCTCTGTTGTAACCCACAAACTCCTTGGCTTAGTTTGTGGCAGAAATTCTCATCTTGTTCTCATTAAATTGTCAACACTTAAAGGACACATTCACCTTCGTAAACATGTGGATTGAGTGAATGCAGCAATATTAATAGAACGCATCAGTGAGATTTTGAGGAAAATCTGACAATCCGTGCAAAAGTTATGAATTTTTTAAGTTTCTTCACAGTCACTGCAGGGTGAGAAGACTACTACAGCTTGTGATGTCACATGTGTAGAATGATACAAAGATAATATAAAGAAAATTCAACACATTTTCACTTCTACACGTGACATCATACACTGTAGTAGTCTTCTCATCCAGCAGTGACTGCGCAGATACTTTAAAAATTCATAACTTTTTAACCGATTGTCTGATTTTCCCCAAACTTTCATTGATGTGTTCTACTAATATTGCTGCATACACTCAATCCACTTATGTATGATGTCATGTGTAGAACAATATAAGGGAAATACAAAAAGAATTTCATAGAATTTTATTTCAGATATTGATAAAAATGCACATTTCCTTGACTTGTCACTGACATAATGTGCTAAGTGTAATGTTATTCCCCCTGTCTTCTAAAAGAGGCAAGTCAAGTGTTCTTTTATCATGCCAGAAAAGTAAAAATATGTTGAATTTTCTTTATATTTTCTTTGCATCATTTCACATGGGACATCACAAGCTGTAATAGTCTTCTCATCCTGCGGTGACTGCGAAGAAACTTTAAAAATTCATAACTTTTGAACAGATTGTCCAAATTTCCTCAAACTTTCACTGATACATGTATGTTCTACTAATATTGCTGCATACACTCAATCCACAAGTATATGAAGATGAACTTGTCCTTTAATTTGACTGTGTATCCATGTAGGAAAATGATTAGATGAAATTGGTTCAATTCATTAAATGGCACAAAATAAGAAAAAAAAAGTACAACATACAATATCAGAGAGAGAGAGAGGGACAAGAACTTCAATCTTCTAAATTTGCCAATTTAAAGATCAGTAGTGAAATAGGGAATTTAGAGACTGTTGACAATTCTGCAACTGTAACAAACACACTGGCAGGCAGGAGATCCCCAATGTTTTATGGTGGATGTCACATGACCAAAGACTAAATAAAACTATTTGAGCCAGGCAGTGAGCATTTAAACTGCCAAAAAAAAACTTGAATCAAATGTAAAGTTTACACACACACAAAATCATTTCTGAGGAGAGTTGGAATGTACAAAAATATATATTTTTTTATTATTATTATTTTTTTGTGGCAGTGTAAACGCCCCATGTTTGTGTGTATGTGGCCGGGATTACGAAGAAATCAGCAAATTACTGCTGATCACAGAAACAACAGCAGTTCACAAGCAAGCTAGAGGAGCTCTGTGTTGATTTTCTATGTATATTATATATTTATATTTTTCATTAATGTAGTAATTGCAGAGCCACAAGAAAACGCCAATGAAAACATATAAGAATCAATTGTTGTTTGTTTTCTTCATGACTTTGGTTGAAGTCATGTGACCAATATCAGAAGAATGATAGGCAGACACGGTTGTAACTTTCTTAATTCATCTGCCTTTGCTCGAATATCTCATCAATCTGTGGCCTCATTCGCTACCTCCGTGGAAAAACACATTCCTCCCGTTTAATCAGCCTCGATCAACCCCGTTCCATTTACCAGCAAAGTAGCCCTGCAGTCATCGTCCAGATCAACGACGTGCTCCTGACGCCGAGCGAACTCCTCACACCCTCAGCGCTGGATTACTACGGGGAAGAGGTAGAAATCAAGACCCTTGACGAGCTTGCTGGCATCACAGAAAAACAAGGTCAGTAGATCTCTCTTCATCTCATCAAAGACAATGCATCATGCATAGGATTAATTACCAAGTCGAATGATTAAGATTATGTCACATGCAGAATTCTAGAGACTCCAATTCTCCCGTTTTCGACAGGAGATCTACGGCCGAAAGTCCATTTTCGCAAAATCCACCGTTCTCCCGATTGAGATTTAATTTCTCCCACCCTGGCTCTGTGTCTCCCTCTTGAAATGTAATTGTATGTTGAAAAATAAGCCTTAGATAACACGAGAGAGCATCTGGAACCCTAGAGCTTCCAGGGTCCTTGAGCAGGCCCTGGAGCCCAGCCGCAAGGAACTTAGCGCACATCAAATTGGAGTCTCCTGTTTGCTAGGGGTCTCAGGAGGGAGAATCTCCAGATCAGAGGGTGCTTTGGGTTGGAGTCTCTGGAATTCATTATATTCAAAATGTTGAACTCAGCTATTTCAAATTTTGATGTGCATACATGCTGTATATGGACAGATATGTGTAAATCTGCTTGTGTTGCTGTGTGCCGTTTCTTACTTGCCAATGAACTTTCAGACCCTCTGAGAAATGAAAAAGTTCAAAATCTAGACTCATTGTCAGATTACTACCGGGTACCAGGTATCTAATTTCATCATGGTCCTACTCAATTGAGAGATTTATCTTTGTATTACTTTGTTTTTGTTGTTGTTGGATTCCAATTGCACTCAAGTCAAAATCAATAACTCTAAGCAGTAAAATATTCCAGAATTACTACGGTATATCAATATTTATTTAAGGAGCCTTTATACTACTTCAAGGTGCTCAAAGTACCTCAAATGAACTCTGGACTGACCTCTACATTTTTTTTTAAATCTAATCGTGATCCTTCTCTCATATGGCTTGTCTTCCTGCCACTGTAAACTAAATAACTGTTGGCAAACCCCTTGATAATACAAAATGGTCATAATCAATTTTGGTTTTTGTGATGTAGCACCTGACAAAATTTCATTTTGGCTTTAGAAGGTCAGTAGGCCTCTACGAGGATGCTATCTCTTGGTACAGATAATTGGTGCTGATCACAAAACTTTGAAGTGCTCAGTTAGATACCCATCAATTTGGGGTTTTGTCATGCTGAATATGCATATATCACCATTATTCGTGCAGCATTTTCCTGTTAACAAAACACAAGCATGGTACAAGAGTATAAAAAATCAGGCTTCCCTGATATGCTTCCGAAGTGTCGGGCCAGAAAAAAAAATAATAATGCATGCATACAACAACAACAAAATCAGGAATATGGAATAGTGGAATTGTCAGTAATTGCCCAAGGACAGGAGTATATGATCATTGGGAGTTTAAACTGTCATCATGTCATAAATGTACTCATTTCAAATCTTCAAAATGTGTGTGGAATGTGTGTGTGTGTGTCACTTGTGCGTGTGTGTGTGTGTGGGGGGGGGGAGGGGGTTTGCTGGTAAACAATCTGAAGTCATACTATGATGTGTTCACAGTCAAGAATATGTTATGACATTAAAAAAAAACCACACAATTATCCAAGACAAGAGGGGAAAAAGAAACATTGCTAAAGATTGCAAAGGGATATTATGAAGAGGTTGCAGCAGTTTATGCATGCAAGAAAGAGTTTAAAGTCATACATGTCTTGATCGCTTCCCTAATTTAAAGATGTCAGCACCGACTGTCAAAATTTAGCCTAAAATGTGATTTCGTAGTCATAATGCTGTAATTGCTTTGCACACCACTTCTCCTTCCATATATCTGTAACAGAAAAAAATGTTTTTGTATAGATCTGGTTGAGACCTAACTTCAGGTTTCTTGTACATTTTTGGTGAGATGAGAAACCTCCTAGGAAATATGAAAGAGCATGTAATTCCAAGAGAGATTTAACATTCATTTGTTGAAAATTGTTTTTGATATGGCCGAGATATCCAAAACAGAGAGATCATGATAAAAGGTGGGACCCACCATCATTAAGATTTAGGATTGTTTTGTTCTCCTTTGTTTTTGGATGTCTCAGCCATTCCAAAACCGATTTTCATTTAATCAACTTTTAATTCCTCTTAGAATAGTAAGCTCTGTATAATTTCATAATTAAGTGTAACTGTGAAACACAGCCCGAACACCAAACACGAAGCTCCCACAGTATAATGTAACTGCATGTACAAGGAGCGCCCCAGAGTAAAATAGTTTCTTGGGGGAAATTACGCTCTTTTCAGAGCGATTTGCGCCCTCCGTGATTGGCTGCCGGTATTCTGTAATTTACCCCAAACTCTCGATTTCTTGACACTGATTGGTTTGATTCCTAAAAATAAATGCACTGTGGACCGATCGCATAATCAAATCATATAGAGAAAACAACCAACCCTGTTTACAGCAGGTTTTGTACAGGGCGCCTATTTGCGGCCGGGGACATTTCATTCATTGATGAAATGGCTTTATCAGGTCATTCAGGTGTCACTTCCCACAACACTTGTGAGTAACTCCTGCCATGTCTGCTTGTGTTCTCAAAGTGGAACAAAGCCCACATGATGCTCATTAGCTGTTCTATTGATGAAAGAAAATGCATCTGCCAGAAATAGGCACCCAACAGAGTTGTAACTAAAGAATTAACGTAATAAATGCTAAATAGTCTAGACTTACTATTAGTCTACTTCTTACTTCTGACTAAAGATTAGACTTCACTTTTTCAGCCATCAGTCAGCAATCAGCCATGGCCAGTGGGCAGTGATGGGCCCATAAACAAAATGACGTGTCGTAGTTCCCAGATCAAGTTCGGGTGAACATTGCCCCAGTGGATGTTGCACAAATGATTAAAAAAAGAAGAAACAAACTGTGCCATGCCACACGTTAACGTTGAAAGTTTATTAGTATTCTTGAGCGAACCAATGCTGCAGCGCTGCGTTTGCACCAGCAGCAACTTCCCATTATCGGACATCGATCGGCTCGCTCCCTCCCCGCAGTTTAGCCGAGCACCGCCACGACGGTCCACCGTACCGCGACGGTAGCTCGATGCGATGCGATGGTGTGTGTCTAGCTCCACACATGTTCACAAACAAACGCACACGACCCCTGGCCCTACACACGCGTGGACATACAGCTCGAACTCAGTGAACGTACATGTAACGTAAGTGCGTGAAAATGTAAACACGTTTCAATCAATCTCACGTGTGAATCGGCGATCGCACATTGTGTATGTCCGCTCAAAAAATATAGTTTGCAACCAATTCTGCGTTTGCAGCAAGCTTCTTCCCTATTTTGGTTTTGCCGTATTTACTTTCATGTAGAAAGATGATTTTATGACTAGTTGTACTGAAAAAATAAAGTTCTTTGGTGCAAATTTAATTGGGGGGATTTTTCTATACTTTGTGCGTGATATGTGCAATCAAAGCAAACAAAAATAATATCTCATTATTTATTCAATTTCAATATCAGCGCGTGCTTTCATATTTTCTTGATCTTGATCTTGATGTCGTTGATGTACAAACGCCTGGTGTGGCTAGCATTATCAAGAATAGTTTTTCTTTTTTTTTTTGGCTAAAGTACTGAAGAATAGGAACAGGCGGTAAACATAACTAATGAGCTTATGCACTTAATTGTAGCCTTTACTGTTTCAGCAGCTGTTATTGCCAGATTTTGCTTTGTTGTGCATTGAATTCATCAAGGCTTTAGTTGACTCAAAATAATTTTGCAGCGGGTTGATCGGATTGATGAACATGCCTTTGGAAATGTAGATGATTGATTTGCGTTGTTAATGACAATGTCATCTGTAACAAAAATGGATAAATAACTGACGCAAATATTACCAGATGTTAAGCCTTTTTTTTTTTAATCGTCTGGATGTATGGGGGGATATAATATAATAAGACCCCACTGACTGTCACTTTCAGTCCCAGGTTTTAGTCTCAGCGCACGTAAAGTTCCCTGCAAACAATAATCATTTATTATGCAAATCACTTCCGGCATCTTGCTCGCGGATTGATCTCAGCTATGTCGTCAAGCAGGCTTATATTTTTTAACGGGTACACACGAGAGGGGGGTACCCGCGGTCACTGCGGCCCTAACCTGCTGCCTGCGCGACTTTTGATCAAGGATCTGACTGTGTAGTGCGTGTATTGGCAGTGTGCACCTTTTGTATAGGGCACTTTTGTGCATGCACGCGACTGAATCGTTTGTCAGCAGACTGCAACTGGTGAATGACAACTGGATATTACGATGGCAGAAAAAAGAGATGGGAAGACGAATATGGAGCTGTTATTAGCAGCAGGTATGTTTCTTTCGATAATGTTGTATTCTAAGGCATTTGGTAATGTTCAGTTTCCGGGAAAAATGTGCGAAAAACTGAAAATAATCTTGCGAACATAAACACGGAAGTGGTGCCTACGCAACGCTATGTAAGATCAACACAACGTGGTCATTCACACGAAATCGCTTCCGGTATTTACGAAATCCGTTTTCTCTCAGGTTTTAACCACTTGCGCCGTTATTTCCTAACATTATGCATCATCATGTTATGGTTGATTATACCGTGCCTCAATGTGAGGGTAAAATGGCGATTTGGGTACGTAATTTGTAGCATTTTGCTTCGCTTCGGTTTGTCTTCGTATTTGTTTTGGATATCTCGCGCGCTCTACTCACATGCATGCATGTGCACCAGGAAGTGCCATTCGATTACTACACAAGGTCCGGGAGTCGTCTGGAACATGCTGGCTGGCTGGCCTCAGTCAGCGCTCCACCGCGGAAAATTGCTACTACAATGACTGTTTCTACTTCTTGTTAATCGACTGTTTATTTCGTTAATAGCGTTTTCGAAATACCATTGTTTAGTGACCACTGGATAGTGATAGTCTTAATCACATTGAGCAATAGAGTTGATTTCTTTTTTGGATGGAAATGCAGCAGATGGAGCTAACAAATGTAGAGACCTAGACTAAGAGGCCAGCTGTAGAGGCAATGAAGTGGAAACAAAATTCCAGATTCACAACTTAATGTTGGAACATGCAGGTTTCAACACCCCACCACAAAATATTGCTACCTCATACTGCCCGTTCGTCTTGTAAATTGAGTGTGTACTTGGTTAATAACGTTATCAAAATGCTTTTGTTTAGTGACCACTTGATAGTGGGGTCGGGCTAACTCGGCCCACGGGACATCTCGTCCCACCCGTCGAGGGTGGGCCGAGTTGTCCCACTCGTTGGTATCGAAAGTGATCATGAGCGCTCGTCTTTGTTTGAGTTTATTTCGTCTTTATGACGTCTTTTCTAACCGTAATATTTATGGAATTGTGCTCAGTGGTTTCTGTAAAGAATATTTGCCAACTTTGGGGGGATACAACGACGTAAAAATGAAATTTCAGACGTTTTTATCGCGGTTCGCGATCCCCATAGGTTCACGTTCATTTCGCGCGGTGGGCTAACTCGGCCCAGCTAAGTTTTAGCTGTTGTTTTGTCAGTAAATCTCCGTAAAACTATCAATTTTATCATGTATAAAGGTGTATTCAGGGTACCTTCAACTAATTTCATCTTCGAGGGAATTTAATTTTGCGCATGTTTGGGGAAATGTTGGATATTTGTTCGCATGATTTCATCTTTGCCGTGTCCGCACCGCACTGGTCTCGCCACTGCAGCTCGCTCACACACACAGTGGCAGAGCTGAGCTGGCAGCGCCATGCCCACTCGGGGAGGCGCGGCGGCGGGGCTCGGAGCGTGGGGCGCGAGCGGCAGAGGGAGCAGCCGGCCACTCCGTATCCCCAGTAGAGAAGAAATCAAATTATGTAGCAGATCATTCAATGTGAACTACATGAAGGTCATTATATGCATTTGATTTTAACTGTTAAATGTTTTGTTGTTGCTGCTGTTGTTGTTGCTGATTTTTTGTATAGATCTGCGTTCTACTCAAAAGTTATTTCTGTCCAATAAATGTTACCTTTTTTCTTAATAAAAACAAACAAGCAAAAGTCAAAGGGGTGAGTCTGTTTATGGGCATTGCCGTGGAAATTAATAAATTGTTTGATATCCAGTGGTCAGTTATTTGACCTGTAGATATGGATGGTTTGGTTGAATGGTTGAGACCATGAAACCGCTAATGAAATGTAGTGCTAGCTAGATTGGCCTTGTTTATGATTGTAGGGCCTACCTTTTGTGTGTACTTTCAAAAATAAAAAGGAATTGTTTTTGTTTTGATGACATTGCCATTTTTGCCATGGGAATCCTTACCCTAATTTAAGAGAAAAATCCTCTGCCACCTGTACCTGCACGATAATGGCCAACCGTCAAGTTCTTTTTCTTTTTCTTTTTTGTAATTTTCTTTTTATATATGTACTGTATATACAGAGTATATCTCTCTCTACCTGGTACTTTCATTTTCAATTATCACATTACCAAGTATCATCTGTGTACAAAGCTTTCTTTCCACAACTGCATTGTAAAGTTCTGTATTTTTTTTATGATTCTTCGTCTGGCTCTATAGATCGCCTACTGCCAATATTTCCGCTTCCTTTCCCCGTCTCTCTTTCACTCTTCCATCAACCCATTCTTTTCTTATGTGCGATCAATGTGTTTGTCAAGTGTCAAATGAGATTTGATTTGAAACACTGCATACTAGTACTTCATGTGAATTGCACACCAGTATTTTTTTTTCCGAATTCATATTTACATAGAACAACTAGTGTGTGCGTATCTACACTGATGTTCAATGTAGACAAATTTGATATCTTTAATTCAAAAAAGGTCTCAAGTAGCGCTGTACTATGGATTAAATAATGCCTCCGGCACCACTTCGTGGCGGAGGCATAAAAACGTATGTGACAAAAACATATTTTTTTTAGAGTCATCACACTTCATCATCAGTGAATAGTGTGCATTCATAAAATGTGAATTTAATTCCACCACATTTTATAGTGTGTTATAACGGTAATACAACATTTGTTCCTGTGACCTTGTAACAATTGCTCTGGTGTATTATTTTCTCCAAGGACTTGGGATCAAGGTTAGGATTGTGATAGGAGTAGGGTTAGAGTAATGCTCCTTTGTAGAATTTATGTTTGGTTTAGCATGCAGAATTTCAAGTGAACAATTGTTGCAGGAGCAAATGTCATGGAACCATTACGACACTGACTTCAGTCCTACTTCAGTTAATAGGCCTACTTCAGTCGATAGTTTGCTTTCTTCTAGATTTTCACCTCTTGACCTACCTGTAAAACATACATGCAGTTTACCAGGTAGTTGCCAATTGATGAACTCTGCCCCAGGTGAGGTGCATTGCAGGAAATGAGATTATTGTACATATGTCAATCCAGATACACTTCATGAAATGTTGCATTATTGTAACACTCATTTCGGTGTCCAACATTATGCTCAGTCACTCCGCAAAACCAGACAATTTCCTCTCAAAACTGAATATTCACTATAGCTGTAGGGGCTGAAGAAAGCAGATCTGTTCTCGGTCAGTTCCTGTGGTAGACTCTTTCTTAATGCTACCCACTTACTTTTTCCAGGGTAGTTAATTTACATATTAAAATCATAAGATAGACAAATCAACCAAAACGAAAGGAGGAAAGTAGTTTCACCCGAGGACCGAAGGAACCGATGGAAAATAAAGGTAGGGCCTACAGGTGATCACAAGGTGAAGTTGAACATGAATGGAAACAGATCAAAAGATTTTGAGGACGTAGGTGTGGAGGTGAGTGGAGAGAATTAGGTTGTGTGGAAAACTAAATGTGGATAATTCATTAGGGGTATGTCTGAAAAGTAAACTACAAATATGGAAAGCTACACAAAACAACAACAACAACAAACCAAAGCTACACAAAAAATTAGTTTCTGGTCACATTAATGCTCTGACATTATTGTTAGGTGTTTTGTAGATCTTTTTTGTATTTATTGGTTTTCCACTGATTGCAATACAGTATAAGACAAATAACCATAAATGAGGGCGATAAAAAGAAACAGCATACAGGTCAATGAGAATGTGTGTCAACCTATGAACCTATACAATTACAAACTGAACAACATAATGATCTGAGATTGAAAAGAATGAAATAGCCAAGAAGCTCAACAAATTCAAGTTTGCTGTCTTACCGTGGGCCTACAGGCCATCATAATACAATTTTAGGCGCAGGTAAGAAAAAATGTGAAATATTAGCAATGTTAAGCTTTGTCGAAAGTTCTAGGTGTTACAAAAAAAAAAATCCCACTTTTGATCTTTAATGCCATGTAGTTCCAAAACTAGTATTACAGTACAATCTATAGTACATTGAATAAATGTCACTTTGAAAACAGACTTCACCATAGTACTAGTAAATCATTTCAGACACAAAAAGGTGACATTTTCACATATTAAATCTTGTACTATTTCACAAATGTTACATATTTGTAAATTAAGGAGCAGTGTCCCAACATTGCGAATAGTGTCATCCGAGTCACGTGATAATTGCCAACAATACAGCATGCATCCAAATCGTTATTTTATGTGTGTGTTGTGTGTGTGTGTTTTTTTTTTAATTCAGTATCAATCATTAATAATAATAACGTTGATGCTGGGGGATAGACAGAAAAACAGCAAAATGACAACTGCAAACTGCATGAGGTTGGAATACATATACCATGTGTATTGAGTCATCCTGGAAAAAAAAAATATCAGAAAAAAATAAAAGACAAAAAAAAAATCAGAAAAAAATAAAAGACAAAAAAAAAATCAGAAAAAAAGAAAAGACAAAAAAAAAAAATCAGAAAAAAAAAGAGTCAAGCAACCCCCTATATGCCCAGCCTTTAGCAGAAACCCTTGCCCTTTCACCTTGGCATTGGCTGGCGGTATAGGTAGCACACCAGCTCAGCCCAATTCACGCGATGTTGCAGCAAACACAGTTGAGTTGAAACAAGTTGCTCCCTCTCTAGCTCTCAGCTCAAAGTTCAAGACAATGGATAGGAAAATGCCAACTGACTACTGCATAGAATTTAATACTCACGCGAGAAAATTGGAAGTGCAGCAAATGACGCCTTTTCCTCCAATTTCAACCACCGCCCGTATCCGTAGCTACGTTTACGGAGTGGCTGGCTGCTCCCTCTGTGCCGTTCGCGCGGGTGCCCCGCGCCGCCCCTTGCCTCGCCGAGAGTGGGCATGGGCATGGCGCTGCTCAGCTCTGCCACAGAGATGTGTGAGCGAGCTGCTGGTGGCGAGACCGGTGCGGTGCGGATACGGCAAAGATGAAACCATGCGAACAAATATCCAACATTTCCCCAAACATGCGCAAAATTAAAATACCTCGAAGATGAAATTAGTTGAAGGTACCCTGAATACACCTTTATACATGATAAAATTGATAGTTTTACGGAGATTTACTGACAAAACAACAGCTAAAACTTAGCTGGGCCGAGTTAGTCCACCGCGCGAAATGAACGTGAACCTATGGGGATCGCGAACCGCGATAAACACGTCTGAAATTTCATTTTTACGTCGTTGTATCCCCCAAAAGTTGGCAAATATTCTTTACAGAAACCACTGAGCACAATTCCATAAAAGTTACGGTTAAAAAAGACGTCACAAAGACAAAATAACCTCAAACACAGACAAGCGCTCACGATCACTATCGATACCAACGGGTGGGACAACTCGGCCCACCCTCGACGGGTGGGACGAGTTGTCCCGTGGGCCGAGTTAGCCTGGATCCTTGATAGTGATAGTATCAAAAAGCTATAACCGTTGGAGATTACTTTCGGATAGAAATGCAGCAGATAAAGAGGCAAGCAAGTGTGAATAAAACTTCAAATTTGCAACTAAAATTCATACATTTACAGCTCACAGCTAACAATTATTGTGTGGTGCAGTGAAATGAATGATGAACTGTCATGTCATGACAGAGTCAGGAATGTCAATGAGCCCTGACCCTATCCTCAGGTGAAGAAAACAAACTAAAGACGTCTTTTGCACCTGTTACAGGTATAATCGTGATATCAGTTCGGGAAACCCACTCACAAGGGGGGCCCCTCCTTATAAGTAACTCGTCCCCCTTATAAGTAACCCCCGGGGCACCCCTTATAAGGAGTCTCCACGCTTTTTTGCAATGCAACGCGAAAATGAAAGGACTGCGGCAATTCGCTTGATTATGTCCATAAAGCTTCACAAGTTTCCTAGTTACTCACGAAATTTGAGCAAAATCGGTTCGAGGCATCATATCTAAAATCATGGATTTAAATGCGATGTCAAACGACCCATGCGAATGCTGAAATGCGAGCGATTACTGGCGTGAGTGTCACCAGGTGCGGCGGCGCGGCAATGCTTGAGTGCAGACGTGGCGACTGAGTACGGAGACTTTCGTTCATTCAGGTGGCTTTAAATGAAGGAAAAATAACAAAAGTAACGAAATAGTCAACCACCTACCTTTGCAATTGGTATGCATATATACAAAAGGATACGTTCCCATAGGGTTGTCCAGTTGAAGTCGTCCCTAAACAAAAATTTTAAGTTGAAACTTGCAAGTTTCACCGATGAAGCTTGAAATTTCCAACAGCTCCCAGCTGCGCTGAACAACTTGCTGAATGCAGTCGCCACGTCTGCACTCAAGCATTGCCGCGCCGCCGCGCCTGGCGACACTCACGCCAGTAATCGCTCGCATTTCAGCATTCGCATGGGTCGTTTGACATCGCATTTAAATCCATGATTTTAGATATGATGCCTCAAACCGATTTTGCTCAAATTTCGTGAGTAACTAGGAAACTTGTGAAGCTTTATGGACATAATCAAGCGAATTGCCGCAGTCCTTTCATTTTCGTGTTGCATTGCAAAAAAGCGTGGAGACTCCTCATAAGGGGTGCCCCGGGGGTTACTTATAAGGGGGACGGGGTTACTTATAAGGGGGACGGGTTACTTATAAGGAGGGGCCCCCTTGTGAGTGGGTTTCCCGAACTGATATAGTCCCTACCATAGGCCCCACCACAGTGTGCGTGCACCCGCGGACTAGGGTTGGGGTATAGGGTTAGGTAGGGTTGTATTTAGTACGGACACGCAGCGGTGGGGACTATATCATGATTATGCCCTGTTACATTAGACAGAAAAATCTGTCTGTCCAGAGGAGTTTTTTATCTTTTCTTCTTCTTCTTCTTCTTTTTTTACTTTTACGGCTCTCCTGCATATTGGATAGGATTCTGTGAAACCAAATGTATCTCAGGTTAGAGGAACATACCCCATCAACAAGATACAGACCGATCTTTCAGTCAACCATGGGCATTTACATTTTACTGTACATGTGCTTGCAACTTGTATACTGTGTATGGAACACACTAACTTACATGTTACATGTGTATATTTACTGCTTCACCAGAATGTAGAAAACACTTCCAAGATGATGTAAGTTGATGAGTCTTGTGTCGAGTTGTTTTTACATTGTATATTGCAACTGATCGACAGATTACCCTACATTGACGTTTAAACACCGATTATTCAGTGTTCTAGTGGAAGCCATGATAAAAAAATCATGGGCATACATTATTTATGCATATAAATTTGCATTTGACTCAAACCAACAACCTCCTAATTGCTAGACAGGCATCATATCCTTCAGGCATTTGCTTCTCACTTGGTGGGCCACGATCTCAGCTAAAAATAAAATCAAACAAGATTTGTACAACAATCTAACTGGGCCTTTAAAAAAATTTAAAAAAATATATATATTTTTTTAATTACGTAGGAGCCGAAGTGGGCCTCGGCTGAAATAAAGTAGAAAATCATGGCACTGTGCTTCCAAAGTTCCCCCATTCTGATCTCTTGTAGCAGCAGTTACCGGATACAAATCTATTCGAATGAACGATTCTAAATGTATTGTTTTGAAGGAACCAGTACTTCTGTTGCTTGAGAGCTAGAATCATTCCGTACTGTATTTCATATATGTAATATGTTAGGAGAATTTGTTCATGAATGTAAATTTTATAGTTTTGAATTGAAGGAGAGGAAAAAAGTTTATTTTAATTTTGCAACAATTTGAGCAAAATTACATTTAAATGTCAGGCCGGAAAATGTAAAAGGGTTAATATGTTAGCCAAGACTACATTTGTAAGCTATTGTTTTGCAGTGCTTTTGAGGGAATGTTCTGTGCAAGCTTCTGAACATGGTTCATTATTTAAGCTTTCCTAGTGTAATGGAAGAGTAAAGCATACAATCTTAGATATCTGACTGACAATGACATGTACACACTGGTAGAAGATTTGTATGCCTGAAATATGATTTTTTTTTTTTTTTTTTTTTTTGGGGGGGGGGGGGAGAATAAATTGTGTTAAGAAATACAAGACATTCAAAGGTTATAGCAAATTCAGAGTTTGAAATATGCACTCCGTGACATTGTGCAACATATGCGAAAGAATGAATGTTATAAGCAGACAAACCTTGTAAGAATCAATCCTGCTTTTGAAACTCAACTCTGTTATTGCATCATGCGGGAGAAAAGATGGTGTGTGTGACTGGGTGTGTTTGGTAATAGACAAAACTACAATTCAGCCTCCATACACGTTGTATGTTCTCATTATGTAAGCTTTATTAACGATAAGTCACACTCTTTCCATGGCTTTTGCATGTGCTACTTTTGCCAGGTTAGGCAAGCCATTGCCAATGAAGATGTTTGTCTCATAAACATGTGCAATCTTTTTTTTCTTCATTCAGAAAATTGCGGTTTGTTGAGGCATGAAATCAGTATTTTTGCATTCTGATCTGCCTTCTTCAAGCTACTTGATTAATGTGAAGAAGCATAAATGTGATAATGTACAGTTTTTCACCATGTTCCATGTGCAAACTTTACTCACAATTTATTCAAATCTTTTGTACATACACACTGCACCATTATAAAGAAGGTTACTCACTGACAAGCAGAAAATTTGTTTGAGCATGCCTTATGTAGCAAAGCTATACAAGCTGAATTCAACAGTAATCACTAAAGTTTTACATTCAGTAGAAATCTGAGATTAATGAAAGTAGTTATACAACTCATGTGCTCAATTTTTACTCATTGATATCAATTGATACATGCTCATGTATTTCTGCAGTAGTTTGGTCTTAATGACCAAAAAGCTTGTATGTGGCTGCCTGACATAGCAATATCTAAATGCATGCACACTAGATCCCATGTAATGTGACGTATTTGGGATTTTTTTGGAAAAACAAAAATTGTTAACAACAATAAGTACCGTGGAAATGAGAGGCAAAGTAGAGAGGTATTGAAAAGTGTGAGTATTTTATAAATTGAACCACCCTTATGGGTAAGGACTATCTCCATAAAGAGAGAAGGGGAAAAAACATCTCCACCAATGTTAAATATCTTTTTAAGGTGTGCTTTTATTTCTATACAAGCAATGTGCAATGCATTCTTGTATCAAGCTACACATGCCCAGTGCAGTGTACATCTGCCGCCAAGAAGGGCAGCTGACTTTAGGAACAAAGGATTTGGGGGGTCAAATACATACAGGTGTTCATTTTTTCTTTCCCCTGCATTTAGCCAGTGCTTTGTGTTGTAGGCAGTGTGTAAACAGCGGGAAGCATGCGTGGTCCCATTTTGTGAATACATTTTTTCTTTTTCTTTTTTTTTTTTAAACAGGAATCATTTAATTCAAACTCAGTCTGTTGTGGATGATAACCTCATGTGGTTCAGATTAGAATTGGTATAAGATTTTATGGCAATGTGTTAATCATACTTCTCACAAAGTCGAGCACTTCTTTTTACCCTTTTTCGTGCCCTTCCATTCTCTCCTGTCCTGTGGTCATTTTCTCTCTCTCTCACCCTCTTTCTGCTCTCTGTTACTGTACATAGTGTTTGTCATTGTCTTTTCCTCTCATTCTCCCCTATGTATTCTTGTCTGTCTAGAATATACAGTATCCCTTCCCTGTATTTTATAGGGTATATTTTGTCCTGAGCTGCCCTTTCCTATTTCACCCCACTAAAGTCTACTGATACTCAGTGTTTATTTTGAGTGTGTAAATTTGACCCTTGTCCAGTTGGACTCTTTGTCTCCGTAATCTTTGTGTCCTGTAGTGCTCACAAAGTTCAGAGCCCAACAAAAAGTGTTCAAGTTCAGGTTATTTTCAATACTAGATCAAAATTTTCAACAAAGCAGACACACAGTGCGGAAACTCACTGTGCATATACACTTGTATGTGCAATATACTCTATATCCACACAAAAGGTGCAGTACGTGAAAGCTGCTCCGCAGAGCAGCCTGAATCATGGAATGTTATTCTCTAATCCTCTATATTAAACTTTTAATCACTACAGCTTGTATAGTATAAACAATCCTCATAATAGATGTGCAGTGATGTGTCAAAGATTGAGCAATTCTTCCTTAAAGGGCAAGTCAACCCTCATATATACATGTGGATTGAGTGAATGCAGCAATATTTGTAGAGCACATCAGTGAAAGTTTGGGGAAAATCAGACAATCCATTCAAAAGTTCTGTATTTTTTAAAGTATCTGCACAATCACTGCTGGATGAGAAGATTACTAGAGTGCATGATGTCACCTGCGTACAATGATGTAAGGAAAATATAAAGAGAATTTCACAAAATGTTACTTTTTGAAAAAGGTGCCTAATCCCTCGACTTGTCACTGACGTATGTTAAGGGTAATATTATTCACATTGCCTTCTGAAAGAGTGAAGTCAAGCGTTCTTTTATGGGCAAGTCCAAGATAACGCGCACGTTACGTATGGGACATTCAGAGATTTTTATGACCTAAAAAATAGTGTTAATGGCCTTTGATCATATTGAACTTTATAATGGTGATTGATATCTAGGAGAAGTATAATCATGTAAAAAATTGAGAAAAATAACCATGACAATTAAATTCTAGAAGAGAAAATGTGTGCCGTTACGTATGGGACCAGAAAATTTTTGTTTTTTTGAACATTTTTTTCAACCTCAAAACTCTCTGAAAGTATACCATTCTACAACTTGTAACTCACTGTGATGAAAGTCACAACACTCAAGATTATCATAGGTAAGTTTCATGTCATTAGGCAAAAAGCTCTAATTACAGGTTCTAATTAAAGACAGACATGACGTGTTACGTATGGGACAGTTACGTATGGGACAGTTTGTCCCCCATTCATTTAGTGTGTGAAGAACCATGTTTATGGGTATTTTGCATAATCATTGAAGTAGAATCAGTTGAAACTACTCAAATACTGATCCAGATTTTCAAGGAAACAATATTCCCCAAATATTCACCATCATAATCATATTCAATCACATTTTTATGCTTTTATGACCAACCTGGGTATGCATGCCCTTTGTCCCCCATTCGTTTAGTGTGTGGAGAAGCATGTTTATGGGTATTTTGCAAAATAATTTTGCAAAATACCCATAAACAAATTTTTGCATAATTATTGAGGTGGAATCAGTGGAAATTACTCAAATACTGATCCAGATTGACAAGGGAACAATATTCCCCAGATATTTACCATCATAATCACATTCAATCATATTCTATATTTTTTATGACCAACCTGAGTATGTATGCCCTATTTTTATCAGGACAGTTACTACTGAAAAATTGAATACCTGGTAGTTTAAAGTGTTTACTTCCATTGATGAAGGGCAGTTTGCCATTTAGTTTCAATAAAAAACAACTTGACACAAGAAATATTAAGTTTAATAAATAAGGAATACCTGCTGCGTGGAACCCCAGTGATTGAGTAGATATGATGTCTGTCTAGCAGTCAGGTCATTGATTCGAGTCACACCTCAGTATGTATACCCATGAATTTTGTTGTGGCTACTACTGAAAACTGAATAAGGACAATTTGTGTATCACTTGCATTGAAAAAAAAATCATTTTACTTTTTATTTTGTTTTCTATATATATCACAACCATTTCAAATTGGATCTCCGTCACCTAAACTTTGAATTCCTCTAGTCTTAGGATTTTATGCTCTTAAGTAATTCATATAATTGGTTTCCAATCATCTCTTTAAATGTTGAAAACTGAATCCCCATTTCTACAAAAAACTAAACCATCCCTTTAATGCTGGTTTTTCATTGTGTGTTTTGCCATTTTCCCCTCCCCCTTTCTGAAAATTGTTCAGTCAAGTTCATGTATTGTTTCAAGTGTCTATAACTCAAGAAGTAGCTACAATGTTGGGATGCTTTCTTCAGGATGATTGACCATTTGTGTACTGAGAGACCTTCCCAGCTAGCTACATGCATTCACATGCAACATGTATGAGGATGTCCCATACGTAACGCATTTGTCCCATACGTAACATTATTTCAATGCCTAATAAAAAATAGTTCTTTTACTTTTTTTTCTTTTTTCTCTGGTATTTCATTTCTCTAAACAATAAATTAGAACTTTCCAAAAGGGCATTAAAATAACCGTAGCAATTTCAGAAAAAACCTAAAAAAATGACCTCATTTTGTTACGTATGGGACATCTCATGATAGGACACGAGCTAATTTGCATAATCATTTGCATAATCCCTAAATTTTCATACCAAGTTATACTATGTGATGAACTTCTTATGTCCACATATTAATCAAATATTATTTGCTTTCCTTTGAATTAATATGAATTTTTATAAATGTCCCATACGTAACGCTGTGTTTCACATATATGCAAATGAAGCCCTTGAAATTTGCATAAATTTACATAATATCATTTTTTCCTCCACGGAAATCAAAACTTCAACTCATAAGCTTCAAAATGATACCAAACATGTCAATATTGAGCAAAGATGAAATTTTGCCTTCTGAGGGGACCTTATCTTGGACTTGCCCTTATTATGCGAGAAAAGTGAAAATACCTTGAATTTTCCTTATATTTTCTTAATATCGTTGTACGCATGTGACATCACAAGCTGTAGTAGTCTTCCCATCCAGCAGTGACTAAGCAGAAACTTCAAAAATTCATAACTTTTAAACGGATTGTCCGATTTTCCTCGAACTATTGCTGATGTATTCTATTGATATTGCTGCATTCACTCAATCCACATGTCTCTGAAGGTGAACTTGTCCTTTAAATCACCACTTGTAAGAGGCATCAAAAAAATGCCTAGTGCTACTGCCATTGAAATGGATAAGAGTGGCAGTTTTAGAGAGACTAATAAAGAATTTTGAGGAAACCATATTTATTGTAGTAGCACATTTTGTCTTCTTGGTTTCAGGAGGGTAGTACTTAGCAGTGTTTGATGGTGTCGTCAAGCACTACTGTACTCCAGCTCATGTTTATGTGTTGCTCCATGATCTTAAACTCTGATTAAGGTCAAAGTTCAGACAAAAACTCCCTTGAGATTCACTAGCTATAAATCTGTATGGTCCATTCTCACCTGCTATAATACCATAACAATGAAGTTCACCCATGCACACTCAAAATGATTTTTCTCTTATCACTCTAATACAAAATACAACAATAGTAATGTGTGCCTCAAAATCAGGTGGTATTTTGGACATTTACACGTACTTGTCCAGGTGACTTGGTCTCCACATTCCCGTCTCATGCAAATTTCCTGCCGTCAGGAACTTCTGAGTAGGAGATGCTAAAAAAAAGTAACAAGAGGAGCCTACTACAATATGCACCTTGAGATACATTGTGCAGATTATACTGGTCTTATAGAATGAACAGCTGTCGTGCATCAGACTTCATGTTGGCAATTTTCAAAATTTCAAAGTTAGATAATGGTGGCCCAACATCAACTTGTGGTCGCCCCAGGGCACTGGGCGGCACAGCTAATGTCATGCCTTGTGAATGTAACATTAGTCCAGACACTTCATATGCATCTCCATGTCCACTGAAAATAATCTAAGGAGGACTCAAAAAAGTTTGATGTCTTGCCATATTTCACATTGAGTTGGATTAACCTATAATTTTCCAGGTAATACAATGATAAGTGTGATGTATGTGATTGTGGAGTACAGTTATTACTCATTTTGTATGATAAATGTACTGACCATTCACAGTTAAACATACATTTTGTGCTATGTGACAAGAATAAAATACAGAATATATCACTAAATTTCTTTTCTCTCTTTTTACCTTCCTCTCTGTCTTATGACCTCGCTACAGTGAATGCTTGTTCCAACTCTGGAGATACAGTCAAACCACCCGAGACCATCATGGCTGCCCAGGCCTTGTTGGACATTTCTCCCACAACCAATGGTGATGAGAAGCAGTTTCCTGTAGAAGGACCTGTTACAGATGGTAATCCACTGTGTTTCTCTTCTCTTTTCATCAGTTCAGTAATTTATATTATCTTTTAAAAGTATTTGAAGCTAAATGTTGCCCCTCAGGCTCTGTATAGTGCCTGAATCATATTCAGGATTTACAGATCATATTATGAGTGTTGACTTGGGGAATGAGGGAAGGGCATGTGAAAAGAAACTCTGAAGGACATGAATATCAAAATCAGCCGCAGTTATGGAAAGCTCATCACTAATTATTGCTGTACATAATGCCATGCAGGGTGCCACATAACTTTTTTTTTTTAAATCACTTGCCTAACTGGGTAAGCAGATTTTCAGATTGTTGCAGAACACTCGCCTGAACATGAAAGTCCAAAAATCACTCGTAAGTCAAGGGTTTGATCAAACACAATTAATGATTTGAATAGATAGCACATGTTGATATGCACACTTAAATGCACTGGGGTAACAAACTTGGTTCAATCGGGTGTTGGTGTTGGATTGCATCACTAAACAGTCATTATCTTTAGGATTCTATATGGTTGACTTTGTTGGTTGTAGGGGAGAGAAAGTGGGGAAAAAAGTGGCTTCAAAACTTTTTGCTTACCCATGTCAGGCAAGCATTTTTTTCTCATTTCCCCGAAACACTTGCCAGACTTTGGTTTCACTTGCCCCAGGCAATCAAGAAAGTGCTTTATGTAGCACCTCGCCATGTCATTGTCATGACCTTCGAGATGATCAAAGCCATTTTGAGCACAAAGAAACGCATCAGATAGAACACCATATGTTTGTTGTCGGCTTATCTTCCTACCATTGTGCATTATGCATTATGTCTCTATCGGTAATTTTTGGGGAAGTTTGTCTGTGAATTATTTCCTGGGTAAGGTATCAATGAGGGAGCAAGGTCTTTAATTATTGCCATGCCAGCATCATCTGGTATTTTACAACGTTGATTTCAGAACACAGATTGTTTGATGAAATGCGCACAGTCTAATGGCTGGAATTGATACACACTGCCCGTTTAATAAAAGTCAGTTTGCATCGTTTGTAAGGAAAGTAATCATTTGTTTCAGAAGTTAAAACATGTCAACTATGGTCCCATCCTTCAAGAGTGCTTTGTAGTCTATATCGAAAATAATAGCATCAACTTCGTAGCAGCTTTACTGTGGAAAAGCATTCATTGTTAGGCGGGTTTCAGCCATTTGAAACATAATATTGATGCTCTATTTAAGTAAAGAGCAGTGTGGAAAAGTAATACACTATGTACTCTGTTTGTTTTATGTACTTAAAACATGGGATTTTTTAATGAATTTCACAGAACTATTGCAAAAATGATGGCAAATGAATGTTTTCAGAATATGAAGTTTTATTCAAACATACCCTTAACCTCAAATTCAGAAATATGCAAGATTCACTGACATTGACCAAGTGCAATAAATTCCACTTTTATGATACAACGTTTGTAATTGCCATCTTGGCAGACCATTCTGAGATGATGCTTTTTGAAATGCTTTCCCACAAGAAAAAGAAAATCAAATTTATTGTACAACATACTTGAATTGCTTAAATGAAGGAAAAGAAATGCATCAAAGCAGCATACTCATGGCACTTCAAACATTTGTCATCACTATGGCAGTAGGTGCACAACAAATAATTGGCTGTGAGCACTTTTATTGTTGCTATGGTAACTGAAAGTATCGTGATGTATGACTGCCCTCTCCTTGTGAAATGGGATAAATTGTATCATGAGTTGTATTTGATGTCTAGTCCCTCCATCCTTGCTTCTCTTTAGTGTCGCCTCCATCCAGCCCAGCAGAAAGAGGGGCGTTGGACCCGGATGACGATGATGATGACATGCTAAAATCCAGGGTATCGCACATCCAATTAGATGAAGAGACGATGAGAGGTACGTCCGAGATCAATCGTGACCCATCAACACCAGAGCCAGTGAAAGTCATAGACCATCAATCTCAAATCTTTGTGGTGCTTTCTGAATTCTCTGGATGCTAAGCTTCCTGAGATAGAAGATTAATTCTGTCTTATTTTCCATAAACCTGCCACAAAAGTGTCATGGAAGCCAGTCTTCAGAAGAAACTTCTTCTTTTTTTAAAGAAAATTAGCTTTAAAGTTTAGATGCAGTCAAGCTGATTATGCATCCATATGATGTAAGTCATTTCCATACAGCCTGGTAACATGCTTCGTAAAGTGTGAAGAGTTTCCCATTTCAAATGTTGCTCAGGCTCTGATCTGGTAATGCACAGGAGGTAGTAAAGACATCAAATGTTCAAGTTTTGATGATAATAAGTCTAAAATTCTGTTTTGTAATTCAGCCCGATCAATTTATTTTGTAGTTTTCTAAGTCTTAATGTCTGCCAGTTTCTTGGGGTAAATGATGATGGGTTACAAGTGAGATTACTTTACATGCTTTGAGGCAAATCCTGTATATAGTTCATTAGTTATTGTAAATGTAAGATGTTGTTTTTTTTTTGTTGGTGTGTGTGTCTTGTTTATAGACAGAGAATTATGGTGTTCAGTAAATTGTCTATTAGTGTTTGTATGAAAGTTTATGATAAGTAAAAAAATTCAGGGATAATGCCAAAATATGCTTCAGAATGGCTGAGTATTCAAATTTCCTCCACACATCACTGATTGTTTAGACTTGCAAAATTGAAGAGGATATAAACAAAACTTTCCAAAGGAAAATTTTTGCCAAGAAGTGTGAATGTAGAAATAAGCAAATGGGATGCAGTTATTCATGCAGTTATTTTTCATTATGTAAGAAGTCTTTGAAACCACAATTCAGTTGTAGAAGTTTGTATCTCAAGTGATTATTATTATCATTATTTATTCGACCAGGTAAAGAATATGTCATTAACATCATTAGATCTATGCTTACAACTGTACTTAAAGGACAAGTCCACCTTCATATACATAAGGATTGAGAGAATGCAGCAATATTAGTAGAACACATCAGTGAAAAATTGAGGAAAATTGGACAATCCGTTCAAAAGTTACAAATATATAAGTATCTGCGCAGTCACTGCTGGAAGGGAAGACTACTACAGTGTATGATGTCACATGCGTACAACTATATAAGGAATATAAAGAGATTTTCACAAAACTCTACTTTTTAAATAAAGTGCACATTTCTTCGACTTGCTACTGATGTATGTTAAGGGTAATATTATTCCCCCTGCCTTCTGAAAGAGAGAAGTCGAGTGTTCTTTTGTTATGCGAGAAAAATGGAAATATGTTTAATTTTCTTTATTCTTTCTTTATATCGTTGTACTCCTGTGACATCACAAGCTATAGCAGTCTTTTCATCCAGCCGTGACTGAGCAGAAACTTCACAAATTAATAACTTTTTAACGGATTGTCTGATTTTGATCAAACTCTCACTGATGTGTTCTACTAATGTTGCTGCATTCACTCAACCCACATGTCTATGAAGGTGAACTTGTCCTTAAACACACTTTTCAGACCATGTCATCTTTATGTGATTGCCAATGAAGAGCAAGGCTTTGTTCATAATTAGTTGATGATACAAAACAAAAACAGGGAAATGTTTTACTTGGGCTGTGGCCTTCAATCGGACTGTGTTATTTGACATCACATGTTGTCATGGCATGTCATGTGCTTCTTGTGAACTTTGTATGTGCTTTGTTCCTTTGTAATGAGTTTCAATATGCACAAATGTACAGAGATGTTCATACAACTGTATGCCAGTGGAGACGCAGAAGGGTATTATTACAGTGCCAGTTCTTTGGAGTTACTGCCCTCTTGCTTCTCATTAGTCGCTGCTATCATTTTCTCTTTGTTCTTTGTGATTCACAGAGTTGGCTTCCAAAGGAATCACAAGTGCACCATCTGCTGAAACGCTCAACACACTCATGCAAGCGACACTCAAGCAAGGTGGGTGCGATCAGAAGGATATCAGGTTCTATTCCAACTCTGTAAGGCCTTCAAATACTTTAATTGGTTTCCAAGCAACTGTAAGACTTATATCTGTCATCATCCACTGCCTTGATTACCATGTGTAGAGCATTTCTGCAATAAATCACAACTTCATTTATTTATTATTTTATTATTCATTTATTATTCTTTTTTAAGGGGTCCAGGGGAGCATTTCATGAAGCATTTTGTCAGATATTTTTTTCTGACAAAATGTTACAAGCTACTGATATCCTAGCATCTGATTGGCTGAGAGGAAATTAGTCTGACACATTTGTCACATAAAAGACTAAATGCATTCCACAGAGATTTCTTTTCATCGGTCACTCATCTGAAGCAAAGATTGTTGCTTCTGGCAACCCACCAAGGTGTGTCAGGTCGCAGTCTGATGAATCCAACGTGTGTTGGTCGACTATCGGGTCAGTGTCAGACATGTCACGCGTGATCCTCGTCAGACGGTCTTTCCTCAACAGATCACTCCAGGCATGTCCAACACTGAACTGATGGTCGACCAACACAAGTCGGATTCAAGAGACTGCCATTTGATACACTTCATTGGGTGGCAGGGAGCAACAGGCTTTACTTTTTAGGAGTGACCAATGAGAAAAAATCTGTGGAATGGCAGTAATACAGCTACCCCCCTTCAAGCAGCAAGCCATGATTTTTTGTTTTGTTTTGTTTCTCTTAGAAGTAACAACTCTCTGTCATTTTGAGATAAAGAATAACATTTGATGTATCCTCACGGAATAAACCCATTGAATTAATCATAACAGGTTTACACAACTGCTGTGGATCTGATTTTGATGAGAGAAATGACTATAGTACTTTGTTTGCTTTCTATGTTTTACATCACAGCTGATTCCAACCAAGTACTTTCAATTCCGTCACCTCAATTTATCTTCGAGCCACCTACTGAAGGTAACATGGACCTCAGCTATGAGCTCTCAATGTCGGCCGCAAATCACCACCTACATCTTAACCGCCATGAAATCAAAGAGCACAAAAGGCATAAAAAGTCCAAGAAAAGTAAGTAAACCACTGTACAGAGGTCTGCCTTCTTCATGCCCACCCATTTCCTTTCTCTTCTTTTCATTATTCTTCTTTAGTTCCTCTTAATACTGGCACTGATCTTTCTCCTCCTTACATCTTCGTATCCTTTGCCTCTTTCTGTGTACCTTCTATTTATTCCCCTCCTCCATTTTCTGACCCTATTTGCCCTCTCTCTTCTCTGCCCCCTTCCTCCTCTCCCTCACCTCTTCCACACAGCCACCTCCTCCCCTATGCACAGCCATGTCCTCCCCCTCTCACACAGCCACCTGCTACTACTCCTCTCCCTCCCACACTTCCTCCTCCTTCTCCTCCCCCTTACACACAGCCACCTCCTCCCTATTCCACACCACTACATCATCATCCTCCCCCTCCCACACAGCCACCTTTCCCCCTCCCCCTTCAAGACTACAACCCCCTCCTTCTCCCCCTCCCACACCACCACCTTCTCCCCCTCCAACACAGCCACCTTTTCCCCCTCCAACACAGCCACCTTTTCCCCCTCCAACACAGCCACCTTTTCCCCTTCCAACACAGCCACCTTTTCCCCCTCCAACACAGCCACCTTCTCCCTCCCACACAGCCACCTCCCCCTCCCCCTCTCACACAGGAACCTCTTCCCCTTCCTCCTCCTCCCCTCACACTACCACCTCCTCCTTTTTCCCCTCTGACACATCCATCTCCTCCCCCTCCCACACAGCCACCTGCCCCCCTCCCCTCCCCCCCCCCCCCACACACACCCCTCTACCTTCTTTACTCTTCTCCTTGATCTCCTCTACATCCTCTTTCCTTCTCCTACTCCACTACCTTCTTCTTTACCTTCTCTGCATATCCCTCTCAGCTGGTAACTCATATATGCGTCTGTATCAGCCCGAGCCTTTTCTGATTTTTTTTAATTGATTCACTCTATGTTTCTGATTGCACTACTCTTGTTTAAATAATTTTCTCTGTTAAGTATATTCTCTGTGTTGAGGGTTTTCTTGAGGAAAATGAAATAAACCAAAATAAAGTTCTCTACCAGTGTAAATAAATTCAACATGTTTTACCACAAAGTGTTTTTCTTTTTCAGTCTTAAAACTCAGTCACTGTATTGCATACGTTGTATTTCTATCAGATTGTCAGAAGAAATCGGCCACTAGCAATGCCAGTACTTCAAAAGGAATTGCGTATCATAATATCAGTGCACCTCAGATTCAATAAGTGCCATTTGAAATGGCGCAGATCAAGTTATCTGTAGAATAGAGGAAACGTTCAGTGCTTTAAAATGATTCAAAAATATTTATGTATGGTTGCATGATGACAACAAGACTTCTCTTCATGGCAATAGCATCAATTTCTACATTTCATTACATTGTCTGTATATTGATATGTTGTGCAGGTCGGAAGCCCAAAATCAAGTCGGAATCTCCCCTTCAACTGTCAAATGGAGGAATAAGAAAGAAGCCCAAAGACAGTGAGTAATCTGATGGGAAAGGGGGGGGGGGGGCAAAACAGAGTATAAGCAAAGGAGCCTTCAAAGAGGAAATCCACCACAAAAATAATCAAACCTCAAAAGAAGGAGAAAAATATTCCCTACCAAACGATACAAAAATTACAAAAATCAGATAAGAAATAAGGAAGATCTGACATTTTGAAATTTTACATTTTTTGCGGAAAACATTTCTTGATCACATGATCAGTCCACATGATCAATTCACATGACCAGAGTCCAGTGAAGAATTTACTTCTTCCTTTTGGAAATTAAGGTTGACAATGCATTAAACCTCGAGACCCTGAAGGATTCAGAGGGTAACCCTCTACCTCAATATTGATGTTGCCCTTTCACTGCCACTCATACCCTTATTTTGCACAGCACATACGACATACCTGTGGGAGTTCCTCCTAGAGTTGCTGCAGAACTCAGAGACGTGTCCGCGCTACATCAAATGGACAAGCCGTGAGCAGGGCATCTTCAAACTCGTCGACTCCAAGGCCGTTTCCAAGTTATGGGGCCAGCACAAGAACAAGCCGGACATGAATTACGAGACAATGGGCAGAGCCCTGAGGTGAGAGTCGAGCAATGTCCATAAATTGTGAAATTGACACAGTGTGTGGCTAATGAAAACTTAGCCACTAATATCTGAAGCTCCAGAGGTGAAATTGCTGGAGAACTTGTACAAGATGGCGATCACTAAATAGAGTCGACTACCATGAAAGTTGATTACTTTTTTCACTGCTCCAGTTTTAGTAAATTTTGCTTATTTGTAAATTTCACGAATGAAAGTAGTGTGCGCAAACTTTAACGCCTCCAAAATGATTGCCTGTTACTATTTTCATAACACTTCAGTCAAGCTCTAGATGCTCACAGAGTTCCACATCCTCAAATGCTGCCGGTTTGCAATGCTGATGATACCATAAGCGGCAATGACTTCAGTCCACCGAAATCAAAGTCGATATGTCTGCACCACAGACAATGTGTCATCGTGTCACTAATATCACTTTTCACCTTATCCATGCAGATTTCAGAAGTTTGCGTCTTCCAAAGTAGGTTTGTTTGTTTTTTTCTGGGTGTTACCATTTTACTGAGATTTGGCAAACCATGTATCTACCTGCCCGGTCCATAATATCACTGACAGAAAATGTTCGATCTTAAATTTATTGTGGCATTCCACAATAATGCAACAGTAATCTCCAGACTGCAAAGACCACAATGTTTGCATATTTCATGATTACATTATGTTAATACTCCACGTGAAGCCGACAAGATTTGTGTTATTTTTTGTTGTTGTTGCAACTACTCATAGCATTAACGAGTACGATGATTTCCCTACAAAATATATTTTGTACTTTGTACTTTTGTCATTGCAGATACTACTACCAAAGGGGGATTCTATCCAAGGTGGATGGACAACGACTGGTGTACAAATTCTGTGAAATCCCAAAAAACATTCGTGAAATTGACTGCAGTTGAGAACAGCACAACGCTATCAACCTGGACTAATAGCACGGGCCCACTTCCATTTCTGCCTGACCGATCTGACATTGCTTCTCCAGAGATTCCAGATTATATGTATATATATACGTATATATGATTATATACATATAGATATATATAGAAAGATATATGTCTATGAAATATACTTGACAGAGCTTTCATGGTCTATTGCCAAGTTTCAGGACAAAGTTGTGTCGTGGATGAGTATGTTTTGCGAACATTCGACTGGAATCAAGCCCCGCCCTGGTGCTGTCGTGGATTCCTTGGCGGGGGAAACCGCTGCCCGTATGTATGCCTGAACTGGCTGTGGATTGCTTGAAAAGTGTTGTGCTGGTGTGGCCATGCCAGAAAAAGGGTAGCCTCAGGTTGGGTTGTGCTCAACGTGGCAAGCCTCCGAATTGGCGGGGACTGGTGCACCCCCCGCGACAGTTGCACAAGAATTGGCATGCAGTCGGGCTCGGAATTTCACCGTTTTACACACAACAGGATGGCGCTGCTATTCATTCCCGCATTAATGAAATACGATTGACTTGACTGAAGTACTGTATGTTGCAGCACAACACCAGAGTGAGGCCTGTCCATGGACAACAGTTGTTGTGAATACATTCAAAGTTGAAAGATATTTGTAAATGGCTATTGTTGTTGTTTTGTTGTGTTTTGTCAATCATTATTTTTTAGTTTACAGTCACCCCAAATGGCATGGGGATAACAAGGAAAGGACACGCCAGTGGAGCCAACATGGGTAGAGAATTAAGGATTTAGGTTTGACCATTTTATCTAAGCTTGTCAGTCTCCCAAATTGTCTGCCAACCTGTGTTAAATCTGACCTCCGAGGGAACCCAATGTGGGAAAGAGTGGATACAGCTTGTTCCCCAATTTGCGACCATTCAATGCAATTGGCAGCACAGGGCAAAGACATGGGGTGACTGGCAGCCACTGGCATCTGGCCCCTCCTTGATCATGTGACCTCATGGTCACATGACCAAGCACGGATTTAGATAACAATACATGTTAGTTCAGCGCTTGGGTGATCAGGTGCATGACACAATACAGTGTCAGTTTACCATTATGAGGGTATAGGATGCATTATTCTCCACTTGATGATGTATGTTATCCTTAGGGGGGAAAAAAAGTACTGAAATACAGACATTTTACAGCTGTGAAAGATGTGCACGTTAGTAGTTTTTTTTTAATGGTCTTGACCAAGCTCTGTTCATGTTGATGATCAAAATTACATACCCTCATGGGGAGAATGCTTTTAGAGTCATGTGAAATAGGGGAAAAGAGGGTGATAGACTTACCTTTTTGGATTGTAGAAAACAAAAGAAAAATTTTTGTATATATGTTTTCATTGGTTATTTATTATGTTTTATGTTGTTTAGAACAGAACATTAAGTGATATCGAGTCTCAAAAAGTAGAAATACAATGGATGGATCCGACAAATGCAATTGAAAAACTTTCAAAAGATTTCCATCTTGTGTGTGTTCTTACCATTCCATGTGAGACTTACTTTGTTAGTTTTCTGGTTATTCCATTTCCAAAGCAGTAATCCCTATAATGTGTCAAGTTGAGAAGCCCAAACACTTTGTTGTCATTGACTTAGTTAAGAGTTCAGCTTTCATTGGACACATCTGGTGAATATTTGATGTGAATTATTCATCTCTTTACTCTGTAGATACACACTTGTTTGACTTGCAGTAGACCTGGCATGTTTCACGTTTATTGGTGTATGGACAGGGGCTGAAATTACGCCAAATGTGCTGCTCAGTGTCCGACGAGAATTTCTATGTGCGGCAGAAATTCATGCACATTTGTTGTGTCATAAAATGTACCAAATTGTGTGAACTCATTCAGGGAGAATTCAAAAACAACTCTCTCTTTGGATCAGGAAGATGTGGGAAGATAATGTTCGTTTTCTCACAGATGGTTTATGTTTGCTATGCACATATTTGATGATTTTACCAATGTTCTTGTGGTCCACATGGTGTACTGGAAAGACCCTAATTTCAACCTTATTATGGAATTTGCTATGCTGGTAATTTTAGCGTTTGGATTGACTTAAAACTGAGTGTGTGGGGGGGGGGGGGGGGGGGGGTTTCATTGAAGTACACATGTTGAAATACATTTTTAGCTCAAACAGAAACAGCTATGAGGTGATAGCACTTCAAGTTCTTTAAAAAGAATTGTATGCTATGCAAAATGAAAAATTATTTTCTGACAAGGAATCATGGACATGGGTAGCACAATGAAATTTTTGTTATTGTTTGTGACATGCGCATGTGACAAAGATTGTCGGGGTATGTAGCTTGGCTGTTCGGCTTTTGATTTTGGGGGAAAAAAAACATGAGGAAGGTCTTTTAATGATGTGTGTGTCATGTTTTAAATCTGTTTTAAACCTGTTTAACACTTTTTAGACTTTTTCCCCCCAGATTGAGGACAGCGAAGTTAAAAAAAAAATGTCCTATTTTGGGGTGACTTTTAGTGAGAGAATTTATAGACAGTTTTAGCACAGTAAGTTTTGTGGTGACTTGTTGAAATTAACTGCCTTTGTCCATCACCGCATGTTACATCGTTACCCTTGTGGCTTGTCATGCATGCATTGGCATTGTGCTATACACTGTAGGTAGTTGTGTGTTTGTGTGTGTGTGCCACACATTTTTTAGGGGAATGAGGATGGGGGGTTGTTGTAAATGTTCACTTCACTGCCATGTTGAATAATGTAGTCTGAACAGTTATTCTAAATCATAAATTCCTGCCTCACTCAGGGATGTACCATAATATGAGTTGAAGCCTCCCATGTCATTCCTTGGTCTGGACTTACGCATGAGCAGGATGTCATAAAAACATGAGATTTTGTCTGTCTGTTTGTATGTTTCTTTCCTTTTTGTAGGGGGGGGGTAGGGAGGGAGATGATGATTTACTTTGTCTGATTATGAACATTTGATGCACAAGATGGTGACTTAGATCCTGGGGTTAATATCTTAATTCTGGCCTTTGATGTGCTTTGTTAAGATTTCCATTCCATCGTGATATGTGAATGTAATTTTGTGTGGGAAATTTGAGCACTTTCCCCAACAAATGTATGATCTCTGTTCTGAAAGTATATGTCTGTGAATTCAGGCCCAGTTCAAACAGTGTTTTTTTGATGGGCAGAAGGGATAGATTGCGCTTTAGCAGAGTAAAAAGCTCTGTCATTTGAACTTTGTCCGAACTTCACAGACACTAGCTCATCTGTGTGTAGCACATTGCTCAATTTTCTTTCCTGGACTCGAACGATGTATACATTTGCATCCCTGCACGGAAGGATTGTGACCATTGCGAAGTGATAGTATGGTAGACAAAGTGTTTTCAGGGGGCATTGCGTTATTCCAACTCATTTCTTGCCAACATACTGAAAAAGAGACAGAAAAAAAAAAAGGTTACCTTGAATATCATGTACAAAATGTAGATGCTGTATGTAGTATGAGCAATGTATATTGACAGATTTATTTTCATGACTTGATGTCAATGATTCAACCAGTCAGTCAGATAGGATGATCCCCTTTGGAGAAGTATTTGTCCTTGAACTTGAAGCTATGAGGAATGATCATATCAGTTGTTTTGATAATATGTATCTGATTTGAACTCACAATGTGCTCATTATTTGAAATAGATACATACAGCCATATCTTTGATTGGTGACTTGGTTCATCACAGAAACATGCATGGCGTAGGCGTACTGCATAAGAGAAATGTTGATCAGATAAATTTTGCTGGATCTGTTGACAAGAGGCAAGTAGTATGCATGGCCAATGTCCAGGTACTAACTGTAAAAGTGGATATTTTCACCGCGAGTAATTTTTCGCACTCGGTGGGGTAAGATGGATTTCGCATGTTTTTAATTCCGCAGAATCAGGACATTAAATACTGGATTATATGGCATGCAAAAATATTCGCATGCTTTTATTTTTGCGCTAGCGTCTGGTTGCGCCAAATGCGCAAAAATTTCCACACTGCGAAAATTTCCACGTTTACAGTATTCTTCACTCTTGCTAAGTGATCATGATTGGATTTTTTTTTTTTTTTAGCATTAGAGTGGAGGTAATGGATGTTACAGTGTGATGCAATGTATCTTGAGAAGCACATGTGTACAATTGTAGTAAGTTCTGATGTTTTAAATGGAGTTGGTACTGTCTATTAAGTCTTGTCACAAAGAAACTTTCTCTGTAAATATGATGTGTACACGACAAAGAAGTGACTACATTATTTTTGATGCAATGAAATTTATATGTACATTTTGTTTTACCGTTTTGTGTTCATGTTTGAAAATATGACTTTGAATATGAGCAAGTGTTCCAAAGAGGAAAAGGCTCATACTGGCATAAGTAAAGAAAGTTGTCCCTGGCTGAAGTTACACTTGTAGTACACCAATCCTGGCGTTCCTTTGTTCATTGCCCACATTCCTTCCATATGTAACATAATCATCCACAAACACAAGACCACTCTTTTAGGTTTTCAGCCAGTGTACTTAATGCGGGCAGTAGTGTGGTATACTGCATAAGATATCTGACTATAGTGCATGGTCCTTTAAGGGCAAATTGCACAAGTATTATCTCATGACACTTTCCAAATTACCCACCCAACAGAAATTCTTCATGCTACCTTTTCTTAGCTGCTGTTAGCTACAGTGGCCCATGCAGATATTTCTACTGTACGTAGTGCCTCGTAGCCTATATTAAACACTGATTTTCATCCCCACTTGTGGGCCATTGACGAGTGCAGCACATTACTAAAGAGACAATGCATTACACTGCCACAAATACAAACAAAACATATGCAGTGAGTATAACTGTAGTAGATCAAGAGGAATTTTGATTTTTTTTTTTTTAATACCTTGAGCTCATCAGCAGATTGGCACTGTCAAACCTACATGTTTTTGGTTACTTTGATCAGCGGGCAACATTTTGTCAAATTGATAGTCCATTTTGCCATGGCAAAGGTTTCAACAACAGTTAGCCATGCAGGAATTGTATTTTTGGCATTTGCAATGGCTTCCTTTTTGATACATAGACAATCCATGCTTCTACCGAAGATGGGAGCTGCTCCCAAACACAAATTTCCTGAACGAATTAACATTTCTGGCTGCTTCAGGTGTACCTTTATTGCTCTTGTATGCTTGACTTGTTTTGTGTGCAAGATGCATGGTTTTAATACAAATTCAAGTGGACATCATTTGGATTTCATTGTGTTTTAATTCTACAATTGTATAATTTACATTGAACAGGTCACCGAGTTCACTACAAAAATGAAATGTGTATTTGTTACTAAAGTTTTGTGATGAGGTCAGATTGAACAGTTCGATTCACTCTTTCTGGTCTGTTCTACATCCATTCCTTTGTGGATCATTGTTAGGGAGCATCTCTTCACAGCGACAGGAATGCCCTGCATTATATGTGTTTCCAAATATTGCTTCCCTGATAGAGGCCATGCATTATTTGTGTTTTCCAAATACTGCTTCACCGACAAAGTGTGTTTGTCAATTGTTTTTAGTTCATCCTCGGTATCTTGAGGTGAGACTAGTGTGACCAATACTGGTATGATGTACAGTGTTCAGATGATATTTGTTGATTAAAAAAAAAAAGAGAGAAAATACAAGAAATTTATACATATGAAATTTTGCAGCTCTTGTCTTGTCTTTGGTTTCCATGAACATTAGAGTCCCTCCCTCCTCCCCCAAAAAAGAAGTTATTGCATTTGGATGATTGTTTTCAAAACAAAATTGAGACAAATCTGTGTACAAATGCATGTGAATGCAAGTTCACAGCAGAATGGAATGTGAAAATAGGAGGGGTGGGTAGTGCTACCAATATACCAGTACTGCTTCAGCAGTGAATGCACAAATTAACAATTGGTACATTCCTACATGTGTGTATATGTGTTTGTAAATACCACTGGTATGTTTGTGTTTATTATGTGTGGCCACTAAGGAAGTGTTGTAAGTGGTCAAGAGCAAGCTACTACAAGAGCCACAGTCCCATCTGGAGGATTACATGTAGGCCAATAAAAGTGAGTCCCTTGCTAATAAGGGCACAACCACTGATGATTGATCCAGGGACCATATCTTTGAGAAACCATGGTTTTATCCATTGAACCATAAGGTCTGGTCCTTTGGTTCACTCATTGGCAGTAAGGACACATTATACTGAAAGAGTCCATGCTATGGAGGAAGGTCCTAATAAGCATGATGTGTAACAAAAGGTGTATGTACACATCAAGAAGTGTATGCCTAAGCCAAGGGTATGTGTATATGTGCGTGCATATGTGTGTGTGTGTGTGTTTGTATGTGTTTTACATAAATCATCATCATCATTGTAATCATCATTGTAATCATCACTGTCATCATTCTTGTGAGCATGCTATGACCTTTCACAAAGTCAAACCAAGCTAGCACACATGCACATTATATACACACACCCACAAACATCCAGCACTCAGCTTTCTAGATTGCTGGTCCTCACAAGTACTCCACAGTCGTTGTTACAACAACAACAACAACAACAAAGTAAAAACACACAAACACACGATATGATTTCAGTGTGAGGTAATGTATTATAATATGGCCATGAAGGATATGCATAGGTAATGGTAAGGTTTTTTTCTGGTCCCTGGACCTTGTTGTATTCATTCTGAGAACATATGTACACAGACTCCAACCCAAAGCACCTTCTGATCTGGAGATTCTCCCGCCTGAAACCCCTAGCAAACAGGAGACTCCAACTTGATGTGTGCGAAGCGCGAAGTTCCTGGGGTTCTAGATGCTCTCTGGTGCTATCTAAGGCTTATTTTTTCAACATACAATAGCAGTAAGTAAGAAATCCTTTCCAACAGGAGACACAGAGCCAGGGCGGGAGAAATTAAATCTCAAGCGGGAGAACGGGAGATTTTGCAAAAATGGGTTTTCGGCAGGAGATCTCCTGTCGAAAATGGGAGAGTTGGAGTCTCTGTATGTGAGACAAATTGGATTCTGCATACTGGTACTCTCTCCATATGGGGCATATTACTTACTGTCTATATGGATAACATAAAATTGCTTTTCATAATGCCCTCCCCATTACCTTATCTTGATCAGCATATGATATGATTTCTGCCTCACATTTGGTGCAGGGAATTTGTCACATTTTTACACAGAATTGGCGATGCATACCTTGCATGAAATCCCAGCATACAAGTCCTTGAACAAATGAAAGAGTCTTCAATGATTTTGGCATGAAGCTCTTTTAACGAAAACATCTCTACAGTCTTCTGGATTTCAATAAATTAAGCTAATCATGTCACAATTTTCCAAATATATCACAATTATAACTGCTATAAAAATGTACAACATTTCATCTCTGTCTCATTCGGTTTTGTGCTTTCATATATTACAAACATGCAAGAAGACATCCATAGGGTTGCTTATGTACACATGTGTTATTTACAACAATTCATGTACATGACAGCTTCTACTTGTGCAACAAGGGTATACCACCATGGTACACCCAGAGCAGCACATTTGATAATGATATTAAAAACAAATGATTGTTACTGCCACACAACATAAATCTACAATGTTAAAAACCCCTTTGTTTCTACCAGTATGTGATCATAGGATTACACACAATGCATACATACAGCTGCAATACGTGGCAGACTACGTCCTCAGCTATCTTTGTGACTTACTATAACAGCTGGGTCCTGTATACGCCATACTGTATTGCGAGGTGTGTGTGTGTGTGTTTGTTTGGTTTTTTTTTTTTTGTCTTGTTTTTTGCGAGTCGGGTACTTTTCACAAATTTTTAAAAATGCAAAAAATATTCATTTTGATCCAGCCATGAATTTGATGTGCACATGAATATCTTTCCATCCATTGCTGTACTCCACGTTCACAGATTTAAACACTCGCGATATTGTCGAGAAGTCCAAACTTGCGAAAAATTAGACTTGCTAAATATGTGTCAGATACAATATTTTGCAAGGGCACAGGAAAGACATTTAAAGCCAAGAGCAGACTGCTCCACTTCAATCACAGATTGTTTTGTTTTTCCTTCAAATATCAGTAATCATCGCCGGATAAATCCATTTCTTTGTTTCCTCCATGATCTTATTGTGTGTGTGTGTGTGTGTGTGTCTGTGTGCTGCTTTTCTGTAATATATATTGACATTGACCCTCTGCGTAGGTATAACACAACTACACCAAAATGTTAAAACTGACCAGATACGTGAATTCAAAATCCATCTTTGCACATATTTCTTGCATAAAATATACTTGCATACATGCATATCACAAATACTGGCCGATAAATATAGTCCTCTTGCATGAATCTTTTCCAAGATGCAAATGGACATGTATCGTGAATTCTCAGGGATACTGAAAATGTCCCATGATGCATCTTGTTTCTTTTGAATGATGCTTCTGCAACAGAATATATGAATATATACCACAGAGGATACATCATATGCAAATCTCTCTCTGAGCTTCTCTGATTGGCTGAAAATTAATATAGTCTTTGTGATCAGACTGTCTTTTGATCACACGTTTTCGAGATGGTGTAACACTCCCTGTACAAATGTAACAATGACAGCGTTTGAAGTCATTCTTGTGAAATAAAACCACATTGTTTCTGGTGGAGACCATCAGGTTTGAGGGTGCAAAGGCACAATTACTGACATCACAGTGTAAAAATGCATCGCCTTGAGTGTGCAGACATAGTTGACAATCTTACAGGTAAAGAGCACAGTAAACAGTTACCCAAACTTTGTGCAAATGTACAGCCTCTTGCAGATACACAGCACACTATATTCCAACAACACACCAAACAGAGGAGGTTTTTTTTTTAATTCACTGCACCGATCAACTTCTATGAAGCAGCTAGCTCTGTGAGAGTGAGTATACAGGAGCAGAACGAAACACCACAACAAGAGAGAATTTGAGGTAGCCTCATCAGCCAAAAGGAGGTACAGTGTAAATGTGTGCTGGTGGTTGTCTACATTGAAATGCAGCTGTGTAATCGAATCACAAGCTTTGAACCTTACTGTGGTCTACAGCAAAAGCAGTGATACAAAGTTATTTCTTTTTCTTTTTACTTCCTCCACTTTGGATCATTCCACTATGCCACAGCTAGGTCACAATCATGGCTTTCTTAGTTAAAAAAAAAAAAAAAAGATAGTCACCACTACCTCTGGGATAATTTGATTAACATTAAGTTTGCGCCTATTCAGATAAAGATAGCCACCAGAAACCAGGATGAGTTTATATACACTGAAGTCCATAACTTACTGTGGTTGGCTTATTTGAAAACAAGCCCTGGATTCAAAGTCCATAACTTACTGAGGTTCGCTTATTTGAAAACAAGCCCTGGATTCCTTGCGGCTGTGCCAACCACAGTGTAGGGCCAACCACTTGCATCTTCACAATACATAAACACTTGCTTTGCAGATGACAAAAAAGAATGAACAAACAAACAAACAACATTCTATCTGGTGGGCTACTTTGTCATTGCACAAGAGTCATGGGTACCTTTTAGCAGCACACCAGGGAAGAGCCACATACTAAAAAGTATTTAGACATTTGCAATTCTCAAAAAAGTCTGGGTCCATGCATGGAGGTAGAAACTCTCTTTTCTACCTCCATGGTCAATGTAAGCATAAATCCAGCAGGTATAATCAGAAATCCAGACTACCCTAACAAATTTTATCCAGCAACATGTTTGTCATCAGAATAAATGTGCAGAAAGATACCGATAGATTAATGTCATGCTGTACTAAACTCTAAAAAAATAAATAAATAATAATAATAATAATTAGGACTGATACGAGAAGTGAAGTTTGTGCACTGGAATAATACTCAACCTTGTCATTCACATCAAAAATATCTTCCAACTCCCAGCATTCCTACATAATGTGTCATTATATTTTCAAGTGACACGCCTGAAAATTCAAACTGGAGCCTTGTTTGTTTGCCGACATATTTTCTCTCAACCCACTATTGTGTGCAATGTGTAATCAAAAAGAGCACAACTGCTAAACACCATTAAATCCTGACATATTTTTATCTAGCAATAAAGTGATAGCCACAAGTGTGTGACATTTTCATCAAATGTGTAGTATTCATTCTTCCTACAGCAAAAAATTAAGAAAAAATATTATTTATTATTATAAAAAAAATAATAATAAATAAAAAAAACATAAATATATTATTTTTCACTGCTCTCTTCCAACAGAAGTCAGATACATAACAGTCTTAGGTGGCCTCTGAAACTGCAGTAAGCATTTACACTGGATAAGTTTGAGCCATTGGAGAGAAAAACAAAACAAAACAAAGTACACACATTCTGTTCTCATGCTGCACTTTTCCCTTGACCAAACTGGGCTGCCTGCTGGGGAGTAAGTCATCATATTTCATGACCGATACCTGGCTTACCATCTGACCTCACCACAAAGATTCTGGAGGATCCAAGAGATAAGCATCTATTCAAATGCCATGGGATTACACCCACTACCTTCTTACACTGATGAGACGAGCTGGACTATTTCACCAGGCTGCAAAGAATTAATTGAAGGGCCATATTTGTCTTTCTCCCTCTACCGATGCATTACCATTGCGGCATGAAAGCCAATCTGCTTTCATGTCGGGTTTGTGTTCTTCCCAACCCCAAACCCTCCCCCATCAATATCGCGCTAAGGTCAGAGCACAGCCCTTGGACTGATTCCTTTTCGATTGCAATGGAAGCACACACTGAGGCATTACTTAGTAATCTACAAAAACATGATATTAAAAATTACATAAAAATGGATAAAACAACTGCCATAGCAACCATAGACACACACATACAAAATCTTACTATTGCACACACATACCAAGAGAGAAAGAGCCATGTTCTGCTATATGGATTACAAAAAAAAAAAAAAATATTGTGTGCAGTAACACATATTCAGACAACTTTCCAATTGATTATATCTTCCGTCTTATCCATCACAAAGACATGTTATTACATATTCTATGTCAAGCTCTTACCAAATGGTAGAAGCTGTTACTGGTACACTCACACATTCTCTCCGTATGAGCTTTATAAATGGCTTGATTCCCCGCCCCATCAACAACTTAAAAAAAGATCAAATAAACAAACACAAAAGAAAGTAAAGGGACAATTACTTCTTTAGGTAAGTCCAAAGAGATTGAATATATTTTTTCCAATTGTGTTAGTCACTAAGTCCATCCAAAACTACACTGACCTGTAGAGCTCTGCTCCAAGCACATTTACTGCAAGAACTCTCACTAAATCATCATCATCATCATCATCATCATCATCATCATCATCATCATCATCACCATCATCATCATTATCATCACACACACAAAAAAAATCATCATCAACAAATATGCCTTCCAAAAATCACAATTGCTTGAAACAACGCCTTAAATAAATATGTCACAATTTGTCGTACTGTCGTAAAGACTGATTTTGACCTACATAATGTAGGAACAAGTTGACCTCCAAAAGTACAGAGATGTTGTCTTTTTCTATTGGGATAGTTGCTATGGCAACAATGGAGAACACAGATCCCTGCCATGACCCCCATGAAAGCTCCGAGGCAATTGCTCACACCTTAGAATAGCTCGGACAGGTGAACCACTCGATTGTGACAAGGACTCGAATGAACACCTTTTATTGATGGTACATCCTTTCGATGCAGTAACCCATTCAATATCTTATCACCCTTAAAGGCCCCCTGACATCCATTACATGTAGACATATTAACTCCAGAACTATTTCACCAAAATATGTGTTGTAGATTTGTAGAATTTTACTTTTCCTTTTTCTCATCTGCACCCCTAAGCGCCCCGGCAGTTAAAAACAAAAAACAAAAACAAAACAAAACAAAAAACCACATAGACACAAACAACTCTCTTTCATTTCACAATGTTATCAAGAGGAAATTCAGCTGAAATAAGCATCACAATGCTCTTAAATGGTATGTTATCAATCTTGCCTTGATTTATGCACAAACTCACAATAGCAAGCAGGATAGGTGTCACGGAATTAAGCATCAGATAGTATGATAGCATAATAGTCATTTCTACATGTATGTGGCAAATGCACTATGACTGTGAGCAAAGGTATGGCAAGTGTAGAATCATATTGTACCATCCCGGTCTCAGTAATGGAAGCTGGTGCAACCAGTTTTGGTTAGGTGCACAAGAGGTATTTTTGTCCTCATTTCAACTGAATTCACTGCTGAAGATATCACAAAAGGCAGAGCTTAGTGGGTGACAAATAATGAAAAAAAAGAAACAATCTAAAACACTTAATACATTTTTTCAAGCAAATAATTACTGAATTTGTGACCTGAATACCTATTCACTTCAGCAGAAGTTATCAACACACAACTAGGATTGATTGGATGTCAGTGGGCCTTTAATGGCACCAAGGGGGTGGGGGGGGGGGGGGGGGGGGAGTAGTTGAGTGGGAAGGATAAAAGTGGGTGGGCCGAAGGTACCATTTATTAAAAAGGAAACAAAAAACATTATCACTCCAACTCATACAAGCAGCGACATCACACGCGACATTGAGGCAGGCAATCCCAAAATAGAGTGAAGATAATAAATTTCCAATTCAGGTAATCCCTCTATGCTTGAGGTTTCAAGGATTCCAATTGCTCATGTTGTTGTGCTATAAAGGACTGCAATTATTCTCAGGCGAAACCAAATGCCATGTCCGCATGAATCGCACGATGCAGGGGATACAGCCTACTCACCAATTCATAGAGATAAGGAGAAGACCATACAAGAAATGTAGTAAAATAAAAGGCTCCACACTGCTCTCTTTGAGTTTGTTGACTGTAAACAAAAATCACAGGAGAGATTAAATCTAATACATTTCTCAGTCCATTACTCGCTATACTGTATAAGCTGTTATTTTTGCAAGGGTCTAATTCTTGTGAATTTCGCGAATCACAGGTAGACCGCGAAATTTAACAACACGCGAAAACGTCACTATGCGCTAAGGTAATAGTGCGCTTATGAAGGTTTCTGTGTCAATTCGCAAAAACAACATCTCGCGAAAATGTCTATGACCTCCTCATTTGCGAAAATATCGGTACGCGAAAATAACGGCGTATACAGTACTAGCACCCTGGAGCCACAAACTAGTATCCCTGTGGCAACAACGTCTCATTGTACAGCAAGGCTCAACACACATACACACACACTTGTTTAACAAATGCAATGCCATATCATGTTTATGTCAAATTCATAAACAGAGTAGAATCCAACAAAGAAGGAATGGTGAAAGCTTCATCGAAATCAAGCACAAAATACAGTTCTAAGCTCCAGGATTTCAAAGTTTCAGAGAGGCTTCCACAGAACAGTGACATTGGTTAAGACCAAATATGCAAATTAGCTGAGATGATGACGTCATCACCTCATACTGTCTCATTGACCTACATGCCAAGTTTCACTGAATTCCATTATTTCACAGGAAATCATAAAGAAAAGCATGAATTTGTCACATCAAAATATTGTTTTAATAGAGCAATAATGCCTTTTATGGGTCAAACAAAAATGAATTTGCTAAATAATTGGACAACACAATATTTTTATAACATGCTTTTTGTGAACAAAACAATGGGAGAACACAGAGCCCATCAAAGGAGACACAATATGCCTTTTTTTAGCCATTCTTCAGTAGTTTGTTATAAAAGTTATAAGCAATGTCTACATTGCAATAATCAATATGAATTTGTAAGCACTTAAACTTTAATACCCCCTTTTTCCACAAACACAACAGAGAGCTTTAGCAGATTAATCAATACCATTACACACACACACACACACATACACACCCACACACACAACATAGAAGCTTTACCAATGTAATGTAGTCTACACTGCTTGTTACACACTACTACCGTATTCCATCTGGAGAGAATACTGTTTCAGTTTGAGTTACAAATAGTAACTTCCATAGATTCTTACATCCGGTGTCCTACAAGTAAACATCATTGCACTCTTCGATGATATCGTAACAAGTTTTCCACAAGAAAACAAGGAAGAAAGCTAAGTGGAGAATAATAATAATATCAATTTCTGGAGTGTCATCTAAGGTCAAATGAAAAGACAAAACAAAGCAGAACAAATACAATTCTTTCTCTCTACTGTTATGTTACTGCTATTGCTGCTACAGGTGTAGCCAGAATATCAACCCATTTTCTAAAGCATGACATAAAATCCCACATAAATAAGGTATAGGCATTGAAAGTGTACTGTAAAACGAGAAATGTTCACATGCATTTTAATTTCGCGAATTTCTCGGGAGCCAAGATTCGCTAAATTACAATAGTGCACACGAAAGTTCTTGTCTACACTATATGCATTCAATGTTAGAAGCAACTTGTAAAAATTTCATGCCACGAAAAAGGCCGTCTGCTCCAGTTCGCGAAAATTTCATGTAGCGAAAATATCTTGTTCTACAGTATCAAGTCAGTTTCACAAACTAGAACAAGAAAAAGAAACGGCACCCTCACTCAGTCATTCACCCTGTACAGCTCCCTGAGTTTTACCCTCAATGTGCCAATGTTACAAACTTCCATTGGCATTGTGTACATACAGGCTACCAGCAGAGATGTCACGACGTAACCATGTGGTCTAAAACATCTAAAAAAATAGAATAAGCCTCTGAAAGAATGAAGTCTCAAGGTAATGAAAGAACAAATTTAGTTAATGATGATGAAACACATGAAAAATGATTTTTTCAAATGTAATTTCCATTACAAATGTGCAGTTCTCTGACAGAGAAGAACACTACATGTTGCACTGCAGCAAAGCGTATTATTTTCGTAGGAAAGAAAAAAAGTATCAAAATGGGGTCTTTTATGAGTGAAAATTGTGTGCATTTGGCACAGATAAACTGACACAAATATTTCATTAATTTGATTTTTTTACACTTTTAAAGAACTCACTGTTTTATTATGCTGTTATCTACAATTTGTACTTCTTTTTATTTTATTTTCTTTCTTTTTTTTGCACTGGTATTATACAGTACAAAGTGCTGGTGTTAATGTATTTACTGTATGCTTTGCTGCACTGCAACACGTAGACTACTCCAGCGCATGAGTTACATCAGAAATTTTATCTCGCATAATTGGGGGCTAAATGCTATACAATATTTGGTGATACTGTGACTATCACCTAATGTGACTATCATGCAAAAATTCACCTTACTCAGAAAAGGAAAAAATACACATGTATGTTGATTGTGGAAATATCGCCACTTTTAAGGTACCTTAAACAAGTTTCACCTCATTGCCTGACGAATATACTGGAAATCTCCATCTCACCACAGAAGTCAGCAAGTCACATCCACTTATAATAATTATGTCTGACACACACATATCTCCACTTAATCTTAAATATAAATGATGCTATTCAGTGGGCATACAGTCTATTCGGGGAAGAAAACAGGCCCTGCATATACAACACTTTTCCATATTTACATATTTTCACACATGTGTTGAATACTATATGAAGTACAAACTACAGTGTAACTACACACCTGATTTCACGGTTTGTTGTTGTCTTTTGTCATTTAGACACACGACATTATTGGTAGAAGACGATTGTAATTTGCATTGACATGAACGATGATGGTCTTTCTACACGAAATATATCAATTTGACACATTATTGGACAGAGGTAAATATGCAATGATTGTGAATCTTTCAGAGAACATACACACAGTCATGCATAGTGTAGTCCCATCTATGCAAACACTAAATAACATTCCACCAATTACAGACTGCCAAATCACTTCAGAGCTAGAGTTATTGTCAATTTGCAATTACATACTGCCCTCTATGCCTCAAACCTGAAGCTTTTTGAAAATGTTCTAGAGTATATCCTGGCTAACATCCCAGCAGAAAACCACATGAAAGCTGATTACCCTGGATCTCAAGCTTTCCTCACTGCTCCAGAATGTAGAGTACTGCACGAGAGTTAACATAATTTCTTGGAGGCTACGTGCATTGGACCACTCATCACTTAGTCCATCTTTAGAATATCTCAACTATAACTCTGTAGTTACACACCTATTAAAACAACTGCTGCGGCTGAATGCAGTTGTGCACACACACACACAACAAACACACACATACACAAGCACATCAAGATTTTTGTGTGTAGCCATTGGACCTGAATCCAAGCCCCAAACTAGTCACAGCACACCTTTCAGTCTTCATCAGATAAACCATGATATAGAACAATCATATGACTGACACATGGCTGGATGGACGGACAACACCAAGCCAGATTATAAGTGACCCGACTGAGCAAGTAAATGTCCATGACATGATTCTGTAAACGACAGACCACTACAAAATAAAAATAATAATAAAAAACATGATAAAATAAAAGATTGGTGGACAGCTTGGACGCAAGTGTTGTGATTTTCAAACCAGAGTGGAATGATGCAGACGGCTATCTTTGAAGGCAAGACAACACACAGTCGCGTCTTTTTGTGTAGGTGGATATCAGAGTGAATATAACTGCACAATCAACCAAACTTTTCTCATGACTGCTTGAAGACAAAGTCACAAACAAGCGAGAGGTGGTCAGAGGGATAGCTCCACGAGGGCAGCCTCCCGGAGCCGATTTCCTGCTCTCCAGGGAAGCGCAGCAGTGCCACCGGTGCAAGGTGTTCTCGTGTGTACCACAGATAATCAATGGTGTGGCACTCCTCCCTCCGCGAGCGAATCTTCCAGGTCGTGTACGGGGGTTCCGAGTTGCCGTCGTCGCTGAGCTTGGTGTAGGCGCTGGTGAGGTTGAGATCGGAGCCCTCGAATAGGGCGTAGACGTCCTCAGTAGGCTCGGCGTTGAAGTCTCCCCCGATGATAAGGGGGAGCTTCTCCGAGCTCCTCCTCAGGACCTCAATAAGGTGCTGGCCCTGCTTGGAACGCATCACCTCATAGCCACGCTTGGCCTTCAGGTGAGTCGTTGCTATGCAAAATTCAGTGTCCGGGAGTTCGCTGGACATGCACTTCAGCCGGTGTAGGACGGCCACCTGGTTGGACACGTACCTCCGCCCATTGCTCTCTACTTCGAGGTTTGGCAATGCGCTGTGCATCAGCTTGAACTTATTCGTCTTGTAAAAGACCACACATCCATCGGGGCCATTGTTGTACAGGCAGTCCAAGCAGGGCGAGTCCGGCTTGGGATTGAAAGCACCGCAGTAACCCACTTGTTGCAAGACCGGAAGGAAGAAATCCTTGTAGTGATCAACCTCCTGGAGACACACAACGTCGGGGTCATAGGTCAAAATCTCCTCCAAGATGGCGTATTTCCTGTTCTCCCACAGCAGGGATTCCTTTGGGCATTTGATGAAGTTGTCTTTGCCTTGGCTTAGCGCTTGAGAAAAAGAAGGATTTAGAAGCAGGAGTTACTGGAGATTCATGTGATGTAAACTTTCTTTTAGGCCATATTCATAGCCTGAGGAAAACACAACAATTCTAGGATGAAACTCAGGAAGTGACAAGCAACAGTATACCCTTAGACACAATCTCATATTTTTTGTGAAAACTTCCAGATTTTTCATACAAACTTTGAAATACTGCTCAATAACTGCATGATCTGATCACTGCTCTTTGACCTAAAGTTATCATATAACTACGGTGTCTCATCTTTGAAAGATTATCAACTTCAAGCATGCTATCTCATTGCAAGATTATGCTTAATCTCCCTAAGGTGCACTGTAAATGCTGGGATGAGTAAAGCTTACATACAATATATGCTTCCAGCATCGCAACATAGTGGAGACATGCCGGAATGAGTGCTCATGATTTATAAGAGGGCATAGCCATCCGAAGACTCATCTTCCTATTAAACATTTCTTACAATGACAAATATCTGCATGAATGCCACTTTATTACTGGGAGGTATCAGGGAGGCAGATGGATGACTTGTTTGTATCATAAAGGCATTATGGGGATCAAAAGCTTTAGGCTGTACCAAAGGTATTACGTTTGATGGATTTGTGCGATATTCAATCAGACAAAACTGTTGCAGCATGGCATTTCTGTGCCAACTTGAGTGTACCACCCCCACCCCCACCACTTGATCCACAAAGGGGACAACAATGAAGGAAACAGACAAACAGTTAAAAATGGCAAAGTTTTCCCTTCATATACCAATCATGTCAAAGGAAGTATCACACTAGGGACAGTAGTTACACGCTAATTACGTCTAAAATGCTCCATACATGACGATGGCTTTTTTTATTCCACATGGTCTCCACAAATTGTTACTTTGAAATGACAGTGTACAGCTGCATTAATATTGTAATACATGAAAGATATTTACATCTACCTTAATATCGACAAATATGAGCAATGTGGGAATATTTCTTGCCAAACAGCAGTCTCTTTCACTTCTTCTCATCACACTGTGTCTGAATGCTAAAAAGTGCAGTGTGCATCCACAGGAAAACTCACCATCTGCCAACACATTCCACACCATGACCCTGACTCTTGAGTCCCTGGACGGCATCACCGCATCCTCCCCACCGGCCCCGTTGCCACGGCTACCACTGTCCATCTCATCCCCGCAGCTATCTGGTGTTGCCGGTGGCAACCATTTAAACTGTCGCCTTAGGAGGGGCACTTTCCTCACGGGGGCCTCCTGGCACTGATGAAGGAGCTGCTCACGGGTGGATGCCTCCAGGCGAGTGCCGGAGAGCTGGATGCAAGACATTTGGTCGCTCACTAGCCTGTAATTTGGCGGATGGGGGGGGGGGGGGGGGGAGGGGGGGGAAGAGGGGGAGGGGGCATTAGAAACAAATAGAACAAGATAGGTCAATTGCAGCACTGGACAGACATTTACATAGAAGTTTAATACCCTATATTTCTAGTCACTCGGAGAATTACCCAGAAGATTCACCGGGGTATCAAACGTGGGATACTCCGGAAGAATTTCTTTCAAACTAGTGAATGAGCTTCACAATGAATTTCTCTCATCTGCTCTTCTACAGTGGAAATAATGTAGTGACACACGGTATACCACATGTGTGACACAGCCTGCAAGATGTTGTTGGCATACTGGGCTTTGCATTTCATCTGGGAATTTTAACCGCACCTTGATACCATTCTTGATTCACACTACAGCTTCATCTGGGAGTTCCAAGAGACAGTTTGTGGGGAAAATTGTAGAAAGTCACCTGCAATTTTACTTGGGATTTCACTCATGAGACCTTTCCTACTATAAGATCACCCAGGTTCATTTGTGTGCACCCGAGTGATATTTGCTAAATGTGAAAGAGGCATACTAAGATCAATTGCAGTTTTAAGAAGTCAAACTTTGCAGTTCTGAAGCATTCTTTTTACATTCATCCAACACAGCTTGCTCTTTCATTTCTGGACCCTTATCAAAACTACAATCTACTTGTAACAAGGAACAACAATATCAACTACAACATACTGTACATGTAGGTCACAGTTCCTCCCTGCACTTTAAGCCATGAAATATTCAGTTCCAGAACAGGTGCAATTTTGCTCCCTAAATAACAATTTACCCTTAGTGCTCTTAGTTCAATAACAACCTGTTGCTAAAGATTTATGAGCCCAGCATTTATACACTGTGTACATCTCTCTGTGCTGCCATAAAGGGAATGAAACCCAATATAAATACAATGTTCATGCATTTAGTGAAAGCAGCAATAGTAGTAGAACACATCAGCGAAGTTTGACGAAAATCAGATACTCCCTTGAAAAGTTATGAATTTTTAAAGTTCTGGTGAAGTCATGGCTGAATGGGAAGACTACTTCTGTTTGTGACATCACTATGGACAACCGCATTAAATAGAACATAAAAAGAATTCCACAATTTTTTCTAGACAAAGTTTACACTTCCTTGACTTATTACTAACATACATCAGGGCTGCACACTAACCCATTTTTTTTTTCTACTGGTCTGACCTGTCTGTCGGACCAGTAGCCGTAGGTACCCGGTACCCAGTTTTTCCATTTTTTACTGGTCCATTACTGAAAACGTTACTGGTTCGACAGTGATTTATACTGGTCAGGGACCATCGGACCAGTGCTAGTGTGCAGCATTGCATACATATGTTAAGAGTACCTTGATATCAAATATTCTCCTGCTTTCTGAAAGAGGTACAAATCAAATGCTCTTTCATTATGCTAGATAAGTGAAAATATGTTGCATTTTCTTTATATTTTCCTTACATCGTTGTACATCGTTTTACATCCTGCTATGGCAGCACAAAGACTTTAAAAATTAATAACCTTCAAACAGATCGAGCAATTTTCCTCACACTTTGCTGATGTGTTCTACTGATATTGCTGCACTCCCTCAATTCTAATTTGTTGTAATTTTTGAAAAATCATCACTTTTACAGATTCTTGTCATTTCATAGTGCTCATAATTACTTTTCTCCATAGGCATACATGTTTTCCAGAAAACGGATGGGTCTGTGACCGCAAGTACTGTGCACGCAGTCCACAAAAATGTCACATATGGTAAAAGACAACAGTTTTTCTCAAACCGAAACAACATAGCTCTCTTGCAATTTCTCGCATAATTCCTTCAAATACAATTCGATTACAACATCACACGTTAGAGTAAGAATTGAAGTCTGACATATATTACAAAAATAAGAGGAAATGCGAACCATAATAGTGTAGCATTGATGATTGAAAAATGGGTTCAATTCAAATGCTATTATCATCTCGAAATATCATTCTAGTACAAAAATTGCATATAAGGCAGTTCAGATGGCTGCCGACAAATCGATGTGCATCAATTCCAAGATTGGTGTTCTGTTAATAGCCTCAGTGTAAACCCATCTAAGTGTAAAGCAATGCGTATCTCATTTACACGAGACGTGCTACCACCAACACCATCGGAGTATAAGCTGAACGATGCCACTCTGGAAGAGGTCGAGGAGCTTAAGCTACTTGGTGTGATACTTCAGAGGGACCTCCGATGGCAGAGTCACATCCAAGACATCACCAAGAGAGCCTCTCGAAAGTTCTACGTCATCCGCACGCTAAAACGTTTCCGTGCCTCCACCGAGGATCTCATGACCATCTACACATGCTATGTTCGCCCCTTGTTGGAGTATTGTGTACCTGTCTGGCATTCTTCCATCACCGCCCAGCAGAGTGCAGAACTTGAGCGGGTACAGAAAAGAGCACTCCGAATCATCCTGGGAGATAGATACCTGAACTATGATTCTGCTCTGCAGCAAAGCGGACTCACAACCCTGTACCAACGACGTGAGGATCTATGCTTGAATTTCGCTCTGTCTCTCTTCAAACACTTCAGAGACTGGTTTCCTGAAATGCAGAGCTCTAAAAGACGCCTTAGGCGCAGTGAGAGATTGAGGGAATACAGATGTAGAACTGAAAGACTGAAAAACAGTGCGATGCCTTACTTTGTGAGAACGATCAATGCACGATTTATGTGAATCAATAACAAAGGTTATCATGATCATCAAACTCATACCAGATATGATGCCGGATAAGTTTGAATAATGTTGAATATGGGTGCGGTCCGACAAGGTCAACAGTTTAACGTTCATGTATTTTCTCTTATAAGCACTACACACAAAGTATTGCGGTGTACTCTTCCTCTCCATCTCTCTCTCTCTCCCCTCACCCCTAGATCTCTTCCTCTTTCTCCTTCCTTCTCTTTCCCCCTCTCTCTTTCTTGCTTTCCCACCCCTCTCCCCTCCTCTCTTTCTGTACCGCCTGTAACATTGTGAGACTCTTTGATAGAGAATACTTACAATACTTGGAAGATTTACAGCAGTGCAATATTTTTGTTATGTTGAGAATGACCAATATATTACTATTTTTGTAATTTTATAATATACGTATACATTTTTATTGGAAATGTTTTCTTCTTTTCCTTTTCACTTACCCCGCCAGCCACAATTTTCTTTTTGCTAAGTAATATCCAACCAATATTACCTTACTTGGAGAACATACAACCTTTCAACAGGTTTGCGCAGCCTTTTTTTTTTTTCGGTGGTAACTGTTGATAATTTGAATTTGTTCATTTGATACTGTTTTTAATTCCCGGAGATATATTATGAGAGTATATGAGAGTATATTAGGCATATTTTATGATATCACACCGCATCAGATTATCTTATGATGCAGAATCTATACTTTTGTTGTACTCTCATCAATATTTGTAAACATTCATTATATTGTACATTTGACTGTTTGTAAACATTGTGTGATCAAAACGCAGTTTAAGTGTGACGAATGTACACTTATAATCAGTAATGCCGTGTGGTGGGAGAATGAGAATTTGTAGTGTCTGTATGTGTTTATGTGTGTGAGAGTCACTTATTGGATGTGATGAAGAGATGATTGTGTGTATGTGTTTATGAGTGTACCTGTGTTTGCGCGTGCGTGTGTGTTTGTGAGAGAGAGGGAGGGGAAAGATGTGAATACAATGTAAGAAAAGGAAGTAACCGCATTGGTCCCTTTTGATCAGTTTATGTTTATTCGTCACGTACAGTGTGTTGAATGTAGTGAATGTAATATTTTTTATAATGAATAATGTTGTAAATGATGTTAATTGTTATTTTTTAAATAGTGATGAATGATTTGAAAATTGTAAATACTTTCTTTTTTTAATCAACCATGTATTGTGTGAACAAATGTTGCAATTCAGCCTTTTGGCTGCGAGAACATTTCATTTAATAAACCATACCATACCATACCATACCATACCATCACTTACAGATTATTTCTGCACAATCCACAATCCCAAATTAGTCTGTTCCGACTGAACACTGCAATGGCATCAATTGCTGAAATGTCTGGAAAGCCCTATATATATCCTACTACGGTAAATCATAATGGTATGGGCACACACACACACACACACACACACATTATACACACATTGTGTACTGTGTATACTGTGTACATACATTTGTACATGGCAGATACAGTAATATGACACTTTCAGAATACAATACATCCAGATGCACGTACTTTAATATCAGCCTTCCCTATCATTTTTCTCATCCCTGAGTGCATGTACATGTTATATTACTCATACTGTGACGATGGTAGAAACTAAAATTTCTCACAATGTACACTGTATCAAGTATCATTACATAAACATTGCAGGTAACAAAGGAATACAGGTACAGGAAGAAACCAGGACAAAGAGCCTAGTAGATCTTCAATGACAGGCATGCACATTTATCTACAGGAACACATATCAATCTAAATCGCAAGTCAAGTACAAGAGTCATCCTACAAATTTGTATGGATGATCTTGATTGATCTCAGTATATTCAGAAGCCCTGTGGCCCATGTGCAGGGGAGACAAGCTGCATCTTGATAATGAATAATGAGGCTTCAGTTTATGCTACAGGTACTAGGTGTTTCAAAAAACATTTCCCACTTTTGATCATTAATAGTCCAAAAACTATTCATCCGATAAAAGTGTCATTGATATGAATAATAGCTGAAAAGTGTACAATTTTGTTGAAGGTAATTTGGATGTGAAAGCATAAATCAGTTTCATTAAATCTAAAATTGATTTCGTAGTAAGGTTTCAGAGTTTGGTCAAATTTTAATCCTCTGTACAAAAATGAATTTGCACAGGAACCAATGATGTGTATGTGAGTGTGTGCTGACAATGGCCCTGAACAATGGACATGCCTGAACCACCTGTTGACTAAGCGTCAGTCTCGCGCTCCCAGGCACATGAATGCTTAATCAATAATTCATGTGGATTGCCCTGGGCACTGCTAATCTGAATTCATGCATGGTTAAGGGTGAAATGCATGCACATGGAAAAAGTACTTTAAAGCACATGCTTCCATGTGCTTGCAAACACCACATTTCATTCCAGCTGGCAATCATTTTCAGATTTTGCTTCACATTATCACGAAATCTGGGATGTAAATAAGCATAAATGATCTAAAGTTCTTCATTTTAATACAACTGTCTACTAATAGTCTGACAAATTTGTCGCTTTTTCGATAAAAGAGATCATTTTTGGTGAAGAGTTCAGCAGCATTTTTCATCAGGGTGATTTGCTACACAGTAGATTTATTTAAGGCTCCATATACATAAGTGTATATTCTGATTGATTTTCTTTGCTTCCTGTCACCATGTTTACGACAGAACAGAAGGTATTCATTGTAATTTCGTTTTTCAGAAGTAGGGAGACCACTCAACGACGGTATCGGCAGCCATTTGACTTTACTCAGATACTGCCAGAGGCTGAATAAAGACTAGTTGTGAGAGTGGAATTTTTCATGAATTAATAATGAAGCATTCAAACCCTGGCCATTGTTCAGGACCATTGTCAGGTTGTTAACCACACACTCAGATACACACCCATTGACCCCTGTGCAAAGTGAAAGTTTTGTACAGAGGGTTGAAAATAGGGCAAAATCTGGAACCTAACTGTGAAATTAATCATAGATTTCATGAAACTGATTTATGTTTTCATATCTAAACCACCTTCAGCAAAATTGTACACTATTCAGCTATCACTCATATCAATGACAGTGTTATCTGACATATAGTTTATGAATTATTAGGTATCAAAAGTGGGAAATGTTTTTTGAAACACCTAGTACAACTTCTATGTGTAGCTACAATTGTATTTGTGCTGATACCACTTGGCATACAACTGCATCTTTGTGCAACAGTTTTATAAGGACTTATAAATATTCACAGGCGAAATGTCAAAATGCTACAAATGTCAAAATGTAATCTGAATGGGAAGGTCATTGATACAGATCTATGTAGACACTCAATTCAATGCCTTATTCCTACATGTAGCTCCAATACTGATGACTTAGGAAGAATGACCAATTTTAAAGGGTGTGTACAGTTCTGGTCGAGGTGAGGATTTAGCTTAATTAACGTTTTGCCAGATATTCAGAAACCACTCTATGAGATGTCAAAGAGTATGCAATTCTAAGGGGTATCAAAAGTTAATTTGACGACAATCGGTTTTGAAATGGCTGAGATATCCAAAAACAAGGTGAAACAAAGAGATCCTAATAAAAGGCGTGGCCTGTAGTCTTTTACTATTATCACTTTTTTGGATATCTCAGCCATTTGAAAACCAATTTTCATCAAATAAGACTTTGAATCCTTCTTGAAATTACATGCTCTTTCATATTTCATAAGAGGTTTCTCATTATCTCCCTTAGAAATGTCCAAAACATGAATCCCCACCTAAACCAGTACTGTACAGTCCCTTTAAGCTTCCAAGGCAGAAGTTTAAGTATCAATCTTAGAATTTTGAAGCATTGCAGGCAAGAGCACTGTGATTTGCAGTCAGTATGTACATGTATGTTCAGTACTGTATATGATTACCATACCAACAGATTTGAAAGGACCCAAAAATTCTGTATGAGATTCACAGATCAGGGCCTCATTTTTGTATACAATTTCTTGCACTTTTTTTCATATTTTGTAAACACACATTTTTTTAGTAGACAAAAATAATCAACATTTCATATTCTCAGACACAACTAAGTGAAATTATCATCAAAATGAATTTGGCCTTTCCCTTTTGAATCAGCTGAATATCATAAAATCATAGCAGAAGTTAAATACTGGCTAGTGAGTACATGTTAGCCATGCATGTCATGATGCTTTGTCATGTAGGATATGACACAAGCTGCTTTGGCAGTCATACAATGTACACAATTACAAGCATACCCCCAAACCCAAATTACTCATCGAGTGCAAAACCAACAGGATGACAGTACATAATGAGTACAGAAATGTCTAATTATTATATTGCTGTCATCATATTCAATGACGTGTGCAGAGGATGACTGCTAATACCAGGGGGAATTAGAAAAGAAAATGTAACCAATTCCATTTTTGGTAATCTCCCAACATATTCATGAGTTTCCAAATACAGCAGTATGTTTAATACAGGCTACTCCCATTACAACAAAGTCCTTGGGACCAAGCAATCTTCTTCCATTTTTATCGAAATTTCGTTACAGCCAAATAATAATATAACAGACATGCAGATGACAATTTGGAGACCTGAATATTTACTTCACTGTATTGAGATTTTCATTATAACTATGTTCGCTATAACCCGACTGCACTTTATGTAACTAACCTAGGCTCATCTAAAAAATGTAAATGTGTAGCTGTCATGGCTGTGGTGCATTGTTATGCAGTACAAATCAAACTGAATGTTCCTTCATTCAGAGCATATTGTACACGATGTACAATTGTATGTGAAGTTTCCATGACTTGTTTGAAAGGTTGTTTATTACCCATAGCTACATTTTGCGCAAAGTTTAATGAATTTCCTTTCTTCAGTCAGAATATCAGAATATGAATGAATATCCGATAAACAAAAATAATATGTCCTATTTTAGCTATGTAAAATAAAACTCATGCATCACTGAAATGCTGAGCTCTTTCCATTATTAGTACAAACTACATTTATACTGTATATCAATCCTGTTTAAACAAGTCTTGAATAAACGGTGGTGACTCTGTTGTACTACACTAGGTGTTACAAAAAACATTTCCCACTTTTGATCCTTAAAGGGAAGCAGTCCTGAGATTTTCACTGTACTGATAATTAAGAAGAGTAAAAAATATAAACTTTCATCAATTTATACGCTTGGACATCAAAAATTGTCTCCGTACGCGATTTTTGAAAAATAATTCCTGCAAGCGATCGTGAAAGAGCCGGCAAAAAGATGCTACGTAGTGCATGCCCTACTCACCAAGTTGACAGCCGTGCCTCTAAAAACCAATTTAAGTGTTCAAATGATTAGTTGCAATTTTATCATATAATGTGAAAGTTTGTGGTTTTATCATTTCAAACAAAATATTTCAAGCTTAGATATATATAATTTATGAAAAATTAATATTGTAAACATAAATTTATATGTATTTTTAAACCAAATATACCATGAACTTGACATCAAATAGGCACGGTCGTTTTCTAGCTTCCGTCCGTGTTGCATACTTCTTAGCGTAGAAACCACTCTCGCGCGCAAATCCTTACCATACCAATGTATACATACACAGTACACACTCGACTCCGTCCAGTCGATTTTGGCATTCAAACCGAAGACAACCTGTGCATGAGAGAGTCGAATTCTTCAAAGAAAATATTGTTTGTATCTCAATATTTCTGTAAGTAGTCAGATAATCGCCTTTCCTCGAAAAAAAATATGACGTGAGCCGGGAAGGGTAAACACAGGGGGTCGTAGGGATATGATTTCGCTCCACTTTGCCGTGCATGTCCAGTCGGCACTGGCAGCAGCTAGCTCAGTGGCACTGTACTGCAGTCCAACCCCGGCTGCAGGCCCACGGTAAATTAAACATAGCTAGCCACTTTCCTTACCTCTCTACACTTTTTTCCCTCGGTTCTCTTCGAAGTCGATGCTTGAGGTGTTTCTGTTTTATAACTCATGTGAGCAAATGGTCAGGATTGCATCTGGTTTCAGGAGTTTTCTCGGTTTATAACCGAGGGCCACAACCTGCCGGTCCACGTAAAAACATCGCTTCACAAATTGTCCACGCACAGGTAGGTCACAACACGATTTCGAGATTTTGTAGGCCCTAAGTTTCTTATGTTCGGCATCGTTGTACCGATATTTCCCAGCCATACAGCTCACCTTTCACGATACTTTCACGATATTTTCCTGGGAAATTTTCTGCACGATTCGAGCAAAACTACTGATGTAAGATAGCCTGACCAGACGACGCTGAATGCGGTCGCCCCTGTAGTGTACTAGCAGGCCTAGCGCCTGTGTAGAATCGTTTCTACCTACAAATATGTACACTCTGTACGTACTATAGAACATGCATGAGCGGCGACAGGTAGGGCTGCAGCTGCGCTTGAGACTGGAAAAGTGCGAAGGGCAAACCGCGTACGGGGTGCGTACGCGTATCTACCGTAGATCTATCATCTAGTTGTACCGTCCACACGTGCGAATATAATACACAATACATACACACACACACAAACACACACACACACACACACACACACACACACACACACACACACACACAACGTAGAAACAATGTCAAATACGAGTCGGAGTAGCCACCGACGTCTTCATGCATCCGGGTAAACTGGGGAGCGTACGGATAACGAGCAGAACACGACTGGGAAGAGTTGTGCATCGACGACGTATGACTCTCCGCCAAGACTTGCTCATTAGCATATTCACCATGCAGAGTCACACTTTTTCAACCAAAATGTACGAGCTTATTTGGTGATTTTAAAGTTTGTTTTTGGTGAAAGTAGTTCATTGGAGGTACCAACAACAACATATTTTTTTTAATTTCGTGAGGACTGTGTCCCTTTAATAGTTCAAAAACTATAGTACATCAGATAACACTGTCATTGATATGAGTAATAGCTGAATAGTGTACCATTTAGTGGGAGGTGATTTGAATATGAGAGCATGAATCAATTTTATCATATCCATGATTAATTTTAAAGTTAAGTTCCAGATTTTGGTCAAATTTGAACCCTCTAATATACAAAATTGAACCTTACACAAAAACCAATGATGTGTATGTGAGTGTGTGCTTACAATGACCCTGAACAATAGACATGAATACCACGAATACCACCTTTTCAGAGTTCTACTGACTAGGCTTCTGGACTCTTGCTCCAAAGCACATGAATGCTTTATTAATAATTCATGATGGATTGCCCTGGGCGCTGCCAGTCTAAATTCATGGTAAAGGGTAAAATGCATGCACATGAAAAAAATAAGCATATTTTCTTATGTACACGAAAAAATAAGCATATTTTCTTATGTACACTGTATGTTTCATGTGCTTGCATACCCTTCATTTCAGGATGAATAAAGACTAGCTGTGATTGTGGAATTTTAATGAATATGTAATAGAGCATTCCAATCCTGGCCATTGTTCAGGACCATTGTAAGGGTGTTAACCACACACTCCTTTACACACCACTTGACCCCTGTGTAAAATTAAAATTTTGTAAAGGGTTGAAAACAGAGCAAAATCTGAAACCTACTTTAAAAATAAATCTTGAATCTAATGAAACTGATTTAGGCTATCATCTTTAAATTACCTCCAACAAAATTGTACACTTTTCAGCAGGAAGAGGGCAGCTGTATGCATAATAAGACCAAAATTAATTCTACAACAAACTACATGGTGTCCTACATTCGATGAGTTTAACCTGGGTGGTTCTAATTCATGTCTAGATCAGATAAAATTTGGTAACAGTTGAGAGTGTAATATATAAGAGGCTTCCACATTTGTACAAAACTACATACCTCACGATAGTCCCAAACATCCTGAAGAAAAAGGTAGAGGCCATAATGTCAACTTTTTGATCCAAACAGAGCAACGACATGAAAATTAAAATGTATCTCACACCAACAAGTTAATGGTTAAAAAACTCCAGCCATTCACAAACGCATCATTTGCAGTATAGCAGGCTCGATCCACACAAGGCTTTTGGGAAGTCTAGCAGTGATGCAAACAGCTGATTCATACAAGATCAGTCCTATTTGAACACCATCAATACCAGCACCTGTCTCTATTCAGGAAGAAACTAGGGTTGGGATGCTGGTAACATTGCTACCTACCAGTAACCACAAAACCAAAATAAAAAACAAAAACAATAGTAACAAGTAACTATTGTAGACATTTTAACCTTTTCAGAAGAAATAAATATTTCCCCCGTAGGTGATGTGTCATACCAGATCAAAACAATTAAGTTGCAGTACATCATGTTTTGATATAAATTTTTGGCACAGCTTGCATGTCAGTCACAAAGCCCATTACCTGCTGCTGTGCAATTTGCACCTAAACGTTGTAGCAATCTAGAGAGATCTTGCCAGAGTCAGTTGGAGTGATCCCCTCTGATCTGTGGAAAGTTTCGTAGTAGGCACCAAACGGTCACACCTGATCATTGGAACTTGCAGCTACAGGGGTGGTGGTGGCAGCATTTGCTGGGTTTACGACATACATTCAAAAACTTGCCGACCTCCAGCTTCAGTTTGGGGAAACTCATGAGCAGAATCACACAGTGAGCATGCCAAATTGGGCTGACTTGCGTCAAATCGGGGATATTCACACAGATCTGAGGTTGCTATCAATTTGTGCTATTGAAATTCACAGGGTACAAAAATTGCACAGTGGGCATTCAGCTTGAAGGATGCCGAAATCATTGAGAAAAATTGTTTCATTGACACACAGGTGGTTATATAGGGCTCACACCTGTAAATAAAATGGAATGTCCCAGACCTCTTCACAAATTCGTACCACAGATACCAAAATAAATGAAGAAAAAATTAATTAAAAATCAATGATGTAGTTTGGCAAAAAACTGATTAGCTGTAGATATTGAGTATGAATTCTTCTACAAACTGCATTTTGGTTGGAAGATGAAAGCTTTTCTGATGGAATTTGAGGGGACTATATTTCATTGGGTACGTGTACGGAAAATAGGTGATTTTTTGAGTGACAAGAACTCGTAGTCTGGCTTTGCGGACCCCTGGACAGAATTAGAGCAGAACAACCCACCCTGGAAATCTGATGGATGAAAGGTAATATCTCACTTATTCAGGTTAGTGAAGATGAAACACCTCATTTCTCCCAGCTATTTTACAGAATTTTTTGAAATTTGAATTTTAACACACGTCTCTATGGGGAATTATTTACCCATGTGAGCCCTATAGAGTTTGTACATTAATTTTGCATCAGATGGGCTATCACTGCAATATGTATTGTGTACATATGAGTTCATAAGTGCATGTATCAGGAATGTAACGGGGGGGGGGGGGGGGGGGGGGGCTTGCAGTCCAGTCGATAGGCCTAGTATGTTTTCAACCTTTGAGAGTGTCCAAGTTTCAAGTTCTGCCTAATAAAGTGACTTGCGTATTGTACATACTGTAAAACAAGGAATTTTCGCGTGCACTTTAATTTCACAAATTTCGCGAGCGCCAGGATTCGCGAAATTAAAATGCACGCGAAAGTCCATGTTTACATTATATGCATTCAGACGCCAGTGGCACTTCGCGAAAATTTCATGCCACGAAAAAGGCTGTCGGCTCCAATTCGCGAAAAATTCACGCCGCGAATATATCATGTTTTACAGTAGTATCCTTGAGCAAGGCATACAATTACAGGGCTTACACATGTGTACCATCATCCATACAAATATTCCCGTTTTCTACGTGTACAGGTTTACCCATGTATCCGATATTCGTGTACAGTATATTTGGGTATTATTCTTTTTGCAATAGCCCGCACAGATATTGTCTACAGTGACAAAAATGCCTTGCATACCTGCTGTATGCAATACACTTACAATGTAGCAAGTTGAAATTTTTGCAAATCAGGACTTCCTGACAATTTCACATGTGGTTAAATTCGCAATTGCAGAGTACAGTCATGAATGGAGAAATGTATGCGAGTACATCACATTTATGTCAGGATCACAGTTCATATTTTTGCATGTTGTTACTGTATCAACACAAATAGCACCTAACCTGCAAAATTCACAAAAATAAAAACCCATGAAATATACCAGTATGGTGTGCACTGTATTGTCTAAGAGGTGGAAAATTGCCAACTTTTCTCTTGACAAGGGAAAGTGCATTACTTCTTATTCTGTCAATGTGGTTCTCAATCACAACCACTCGTGTTATTGTCTTTACAGACTTGCGAAATATATGCCGTATCCACTGTACAGTATACACTTATATAGATACAGTAGGCACTGGATAGGAAGTTCCATTTTATCACAGAAGGAATTGGCATAAATACACTAATTAAGCAGCAAGAAGAAATATAGCTGAGCTGGAATATCCCCCTGGGATTACAGACAACAATCTGTGCTTATTCCCAGACTGGAAAAAAAAAAAAAAAAAAAAAAAAAAAACTCTCCCCCCTTGTAATGCTCTAAAACATATTCTAAATGTGTTTAGAATTACAGACTGCTATAAAAGCACTGAAATGAATCTTTCTTGCAGACTACAAACACTAAGTTGGCCCTAAAATTTGGCTTTAATTCTATGTGCAATATTTGCAAACACAAAGGCTTAACTATTATTAGAAATAGAGAGAATAATAATCAATCTTGATCCCTAAATATACACTTCAAGAGATGACTACATCTGCTCTCACAATATTCCATCCCATGAACACAAATATCAATGTATGCAGCTCTTGAAAATTACATTGTTCCTGGGGTGTCAGAGTGTGCTTATGTTAAATTTATTCTTTGTATTACAAATTCTGCTGGTATTCTACACTAGGGTTTGCAGTTACTGCATATCAAGAAAAGAAAACGTCCATGATGTAAACTTAATCTGTACTTACAGTGTAAATGATGCAAATCATGAAACTGCATGATAGACAATCACCTACAGACATAACACAGATTCATGCATTTTAATTTCTCACTTGCTTGGTAACTAAGAATGATTGTGATTATTTATTAAAAGATTGAACAATTTTATGATTGAACTATATAATTCTTGACAATATATCATGTGATAACTTTTTAAAAAATGACAATGACACAGACATCATGGTTATACAATATATCCCTGACAGACATTCTTACCTTAATACAGCATTCAATAAAATCGTATCTAGCAGAAAACCCCAGGTTCAGGCAAAGTACAACTTCATTCACAGACAAGGAATATGCTCAGGCATAATATGTGCCAGCCGTCTCCTGGAGTGGCCTGAGATCTTTTATCCAGAGCGGGCAAGAACAAGTGTATTTATACCAGCTAGGAGCACATCACTTATAACGCCTAGATAAAAGGTGCTCCTTATTCTCAACTCCCCAGAACCCTTTCATCCAGATGAGTTCTTCTTGCCTCTTCCATCAAAGGCTTTCCTCATCACAACTTCCCATAATTAACACCTGAGTGACGCATGAATGGTATCAAACTTGTGTGCAGTCAAACGTGGATATTATTGGAGTATCAAAACAAAGAAGAAAAACCTTAATAGTTTGTTAAACTAGATCAACATGGAAAAGAATTGGCTATTTCCTCTGCCCAAGAGCCATCCATTGTTTATTCCCATCACACAGGAAGTACCTTCTCACCATACACGTATGATGCACGTGTACCTTCTTCCTGAGCTGCATGAGGTAACAATACACCTTTAACAAAGCTCTGAAGATAACATTCAGAGCTCTGAGATCACCACAAATTCTGTTATCTACAGCAGTAATTCATCACATCTTCCAAGTCTGTATAGATGGTATAGTGGCACTCAACATCTATAGATGTCATCCATAATGCAGTCTGCACTTGTAGACTACACATACTTGCACTTTGATGTGCAGTGGCCAGGGACAGATTTAGCAAAGCTAATGATGTGCTGTAATGAGGACAGCTACACCACAACTTTCCTCCTCAATATTTGCATGATTTATTGTGTTCACTGAATGGGCCACATGTGGAAGTGGGTGGAGTGTCTGAGCATAGACCTACACTGTATAGTATGTGTACAAAATGTAGGTCCACGGTCTGAGTGAACGAAAACAATGTACATTTTGTACGTTCATAGTTGTGTGGGTGTGGGCATGTGTGCATATATGTATGTGACAACAGTTTCTCAGGAAGTGTGTCAATCATGCATCCAGCAATTAGTGGAAGACTACTGGTATATGTACAGTCGATGTACTAGTGTATGATGGCATGAGGGTGTAGATGGGAAGGGCATACAGCAAATCAAGAACTACACTGTATCTTCCAAGTCTAATAAACATGCATTATAGCAATTTACACCCACAATTGCTCCTCCAACAAATAAAAAGACCTCAGAAATTTCTCATGTCCAAGTAAACTACTACATGAACTGAGAGTAGAAGTGATACAAATCCAGGAAGTTGGCTACATGTATTCATGATTCCAACCATAGAGCCTTCACATCCCCCCTCATAACAGAAAAGAACAGAAATTACAAACATGGATACAGATACACAAATACAAACAAACACACACACTCACACACACACACAAGTATTTAAAAAAGATCACTAAAGGCATCAGTGGAAAATGTCATAAGTTGATCTTCTTTTTTTCTCGTCTTTTCTTTTCATTCTTTCTTTCTTTTTTCTTTCTTTTTTTTTTTGTGAAGATAACACAAGACTGATCAGGCTGTAAAAACAAACAGCCAGGTAGAGTTTCTGGGCAAAGCAGCAGGAACTGACACCTACACTGGTATGACGTTGCTGTACATCGAGGGATTTTTCACAAAGCTTGACATGAAACACACACACAGGACAGACCACAGCAAATTTTACACTACTTCACTCCTCAATCTTGACATACCGTGTAAGCTGTTATTTTCCCCAAGGGGTGAATTTTCGCGAATTTCACGAATCACAGTTAGATCGTGAATTTACACGCAAAAAAGTCGCCACACACTTTAACAATAGCACATTTACGATAGCGTCAGTGTCAATTTGCAAAAATGTTTGTGATCACATCATTCGCGAAAATATCTGTATGTGAAAATGACAGCTTACAGTACATAATTAATATGTGCCTTACCATGATAGCTTACTTTGTGTGTTTACATATTTGCCCGATGAATACCCCTACACACATGTACATGTATTCTCTGAAGTAAAAGTTTGCATGTTTTATTGCAACCGAGACGAAATCGCTCTTCATTGGTGTACGTAACACAATTACTACTCATTGTTTTAATTATGGCCGAGAGAAAAACTACGGGTACCCATACAACTGTACTTGGGCTATACTGTATTCCCATGATTTTTACCATGCCTACAGTGTACTACTGACACCGAATAATCAGTGTATATTTATGATGATAAAGAGCAATTCATCAATCATTTGCAATAAAAAACAACAACTTGGTGCAAGAATCATCAATGCTGAACATTATAAGTGTCATCCTAAACACTGTTGCTATCAATGCCATAATGTAAATATGTGCTGATACCCAGGGAGAGTATTAAAGCAGGAGAGACTGTACAATGCATAATCGCAGTGAAAGAAAGCCGACAGAAGTGTGAAAATCTGGCAAATCAGAAAATATAAAGATGAAATGACCATTCCAGTAAGGATTGCTACATGTACCTCATCTGCCATTCTGCCTAATGGGTTCCATTAGTGCAATACACATCAAATGACCATATCATTGCTAGCATGTCACTCATCACAACTTTGACCAGGCACAAAGTCAAACTATTTTGATTAAAAAACAAACAAACAAACAAGCAAACAAACAAACAAAAGAAAACAAAATTAAAATAAAAACAAAAAACAAAAAACAAAATCCAAAAGTCAAATCATGTTTCCAACTCATCAGATTGTGATATAATCACAAACAAGTAAAAAATTGATAGTTCTCTAAACAAGGCAAATTCCATAAGAAATCAGATGGCTCCGCTGGTTTGCATACAGATCAAATCCCACCCAAGCAAGTTTGTGTGTTGTGGTCATATGGACACACACAGCTTCTTTGTGGTCTGGATAGGAAGCCTTTGAATAGCCAATGACTGCATGTATTGTACCTGACACTCAAGTTCTGTCAAATATTCTTAAACCTCACAGATTTAGTGCTCTAAAATTTTCACTGACTGATTGATCTGACTTCAGCTCTTCTATCTAAACAATTTTTCTATTCTTCCACTGTAAAATTTACCCTCTACCTACCGTACTTTGTTTCTCTAAGCCATGAATATTGAATGCACCAAAGTACGCTGTGAGTGTTGTGTATTCCCTGCATTGACATGCAATTCTGGAGATAATCTGACATACGTTGTACTCAAATCCTGCTGACATGTAAACACTGACTATTACATGAACAGAGTCAAGATTTTTTTTTTCAACTTACCACCCGACAGCACGAATGAGTGGAAAAATCAGTCCTCGTATGATGGCTTTGATGATGTATTCCATAGACAATCTGAATAGTATCAAAATACGAAATAAGATAAAGAAAAAAAAAAGTTAATATCATATTTTCTTATGTATCATTTCTGTTCAAACAATTTTATCAATGAAGAATATAATTAATAAAATCATTCCGTATATAAAATACTGTAGTGCCCCAAGCAGTGATAACAATACAGCAACTTGTAATCTGCCCCCCACCCCCCGATGTCCTGAAACCTACGGTTTGGAGATTTCCATGTGTGCCAATGCAAATGGTTAAATTACAGTTGTACATAAATTGCATTAAATGGGTGAAAGTGTAAGCTGACCTGCACTTCCTTGCAGCACTTGGGTAAATAAAAAAACAAAATTACACACCTACAAAGGAGACATAAGTTTAAAGAGAATCGCAGAAGATAGGATGTGAAAGTGCAAAGGGAAGTTGCAATTGATAACTTTACAATGTGTGCATGGATAAAGTGCATCTAGTCATTCCATGTTTACCATTTATCACACTTCACGAGAATGGAAGAAGCTGGATTAACACCACACATACAAATTGTAAAATTTTTAGTTTAGGATGCTTTATGTACAGATTCGATGAGGTAATGATGCCATGGCCTCAAACAAAAAGTGTAAGTTTCCAATTCAAGTGACAATGATTAAAATACAATGTACAGTATGTGTAAACATTTCCCTATATATTCTTTTTCATTGAAATTAAAAAAAAAAAAGATTATCCGCCGCATTAGATAATGGTAGAGTTTTTATAAATTGGTAGCAATGACTTGTAAGGGAAAGAAAGCGGATTGTAACTGGTGATTTATCAATTGATTGAAGGCATACAAATTGTATGTTCTTTATAATCTCAGGCCTCGAATTAACCGACGGCCACCGACGGCCATGGCCGTCGGTGCCCCTCTCGTTGGCCGCAATGCCTTCTTTTCCTTGATCAAAGTTACGGCCAAAAAAAATGTGCCCTTTTTCTTGTGGCCGTGGTGCCCTTTTAGAAAGAAAGTTATAATTTATGACTTATAATATGCCCTTTCTCAAAGTCTACACTTTAATAAGCTTGAACAACTTTCCTGATCTCAAATATCATACCTTCAGTTCACTCGCGTCCCAATATATCCGATTCAAACTCAAAGTATCTTTCCGAATACGAGACTACGTGTAGAAGTCTACGTACATGTACGCCTGACCGGCTTTTACTGTCCCGACTGCCTCGCCTCCGCAGCAGCGCAGTGGCCATAGAGTTACTAGCTAGGCAGCGGCGGGCCGGAGCAAGTGGTAGCAAGCCATGCTAAAAAATGAGCTGTTGGACGGCTGCGAGCATTGCCATCTCTCTCGCTCTGCATTCATGCCCGCATGCTCAAAGCAAAATGGCGCCGGAAGTGCTCCAAAGCGAGCGCGCCGTACGCGTTGAGAACGTAGTGTATTACAGAACCTACATCGTATTGCGTATGGCCTACTGCCTAACGTCGTCTGCTGCGGAGAGATCTTATGCGTGCGTGCGCTGTTTGAGTGTAGCAGCACGGTCGATAGCATCACAGCTCTATGGGGAATTCACATCACGTATAAACACCCAACATGCCCTTTCCAATGTGGCCTTGGTGCCCCTCTGACTGACCCAAGTGCCCTGGCCTCTTGGAAAAAGTGCCCTTTTCTAAATGGCCTTGCCCCTCCAAAATCCTATTTCGAGGCCTGTAATCTATCATTATAAAAACCAACAGGAAACTATGAGACAATGAAATCACTTTCCATCTACATGTACTAGTAATTTGTTCACTTCATTACGACTGAATTTAACTGTTTCTTAAAAAGTATGTAAAACTTTTTAAAAATGTTCATAAGTTTTCACTTTGTTTGTAATTTTAATAAAAGTTCTGATCTCCTGTTTTTGCTTGACTTTACTTTATTTAGAGAGGTCAACAAGTAACAAATAAAGTGTCACTGCATATTATCATAGAATTAGTCAGAGAAGCATAAAACATGGTTAAATTCATAGACACTTCAATAAGAGATCCTAGATTCAACCCTGCCTAAAGCTGATACATGTGCAAATCATACATGAACAGTACGTTAACCCTTTCCATGATGTTCATCTTGCGACCAAGGTGGTACAGTACAATGGTAGTGCTGGGATGCTAATAACATCAAACCCCTCCTCTGGCAGTGAGTGGGTGGGCAATATTTATGCTACAGTCTGCAGCAGCTCGCCTGGATTACTACGTGTATGTACAGCTACAACATGTAGGTCTGGGTGAATATATTCAGCAGGGAGCAGCAGCATCAGCCACCTTCAATAGTGAAAGTTGCATGACATAATATGGTATATTGAGTTAAGATTTCAGTCACCCTGCTTTTTTGGCGGTCAGAAATAGGCCTTCGATGATATGACCATGACTATGTATCATGAAGAATATCCATTTACAATATACCTCTTATTTAACTTAGGGGAACGAAACCCAAAAGGTGCGTTGCATGGATGCACCAACAACAACATCCATCAGCAAATTTTGACGAAAATCAAACAATCTCTTGAAAAGTTATGAATTTGTAAAGTTTCGGTGCTGCCATAGTGCTGGATGAGATGACATACAGTACACAGTTCATGAAGAAGACCTCAATATCTTGTAACATCACATACACTGTATGGACAATGTAAAATATGAAGAGAATTCCACAAAATTTAATTTTCCATGAAAAGCGCACATTCAACTTGTTAAGACTGATGTGTGTATGTTACAATGGTAATGGTAATGGTTTATTTAAAGATTCATTTGCAGCCATGGAGATGGCTGAATTGCAGAATTTTGTACAGTATCACATTTCATTTTATAATAACATACATTATCATACAATCATTCTTCGATTAATATGAAACTACACAATTATAAAGGACACCAGGGGCCCGTTGCACAAAAGTTACAATTATGGTAACTTTGCCATCCAATGGTAACTACCATGGCAACAATACTCAACAGCCAATCAAAATCAAGAATTCCATGGAAGTTACTACAGTACTCTCCGCATAATCGGGTAGGCTCGGGCAGAGCGTTTCTTACCCGATTAAGCGGAGTACCCGATTAAAAGAAGAACCCTTTTCATTCACAATTGACACACAGAATATGTATTTACATGCATTGTATACTGCACCAAACACCTACACTATGCTTAAACACCCGTGCTTGCACGGCACATTATAAATACCTTACACTTGCTCAGTCACGAGCAATAGAATTTACACTCTTTTTTATGGACAAATATGTCTTCAGAACACGTTGTCATTTGACTATAGACTCCTCGCTAACACGCAGACGTTTTCCGAAATGAACACGTCTCTTTGCGTGCACAAATCACGTTGAACGTCGGGTTACTTTTCGAGAAGTGACTGGGGAACAGCAAAATTAAATGGAGCTGGCCAGATGGTGCATGGCCTGATTTTCGTTGCAAGCTTCTCGTATTGTGAATGTTGTTGCGGAGCAAGGCAGGAGCGCAAATGTGTTCAACTCCTGTCTGCCTATGCAGTTGTGAGTGCCAGCTACCTTTGTAATGTTCATTTTCGTGTGGCAAGTCGGTGGGGTGTACAAGTGTTTGCATGCTTAATCACTCCCAAAATGATCGGTCTTCTTTGCAAATTAAGCAGAAAATGTGATTAGCCGTGAAAAATTTGACATGCATGCTTTCTTAAAGTGTTATATCTGCGATAAAATGTGGGTAGAAATTAGATTAGAAGAAAAAATTTTACCTGTTTATGCGGAGAGGCAACCCGATTATCAGGTAATTTTAATGTGCATTGGAACTGACTCTGACAATACTACCCAATTAAACGGAGTACCCGTTTAGGCGATACCCGATTACGCGGAGAGTACTGTATTGGATGGCAAAGTTACCATACATTTGTAATTGTAACTTCTATGCAACGGGCCCCTGATGGCCAAAATATAAAAATTAGTCAATGTTGTATATGAAGGGTAATACCAGTATACGCATTTTCCCGCTTTCTGAAAGAGTAAGTTAAGTGCTCTTTCATTATGCTAGAAAAGGGAAAATATGCTGAATTTTCACTGTATTTTCTTTATCATTGCCATATCTGGGGGGCATTTCATGAAGCATTTTGTCGACAACTTGTCGGACAAAATTTGCTCTCAGCCAATCAGAAGCAAGGATTTCAGTAGCTTTTAACAGTTTAGACGAGATATCTGACAAATTGCTTCATGAAATGCCCCCCTGATGTCGCAACATGTTGTGCATACAATTTACAAAGTTGTAGTCTGCACCAAAACATACAAAATTCATAACTTTTGAACATATTCACTGTGTTATCTTCCTTAAACTTTGCTGATGTGTGATACTGATATTTTGCTGCATTCCCTCAATCCACATGATTGTTTATACTGACATATATTGGGCTTATCAATTTTTTTAAGTCTTACCAAGTTAGTCACACCCTATCTGAAATGTAGCCAAGCATTCTAAGTCACTCCATCCAGGCCATGGAATGTATGACTACAAAGGTCAGCCAATATAGCAGTATCATACTCACCCTTGACTTGCTAGTGTAGAATTTGGGTTAGGGCTAGGATTAGGTTCAGGATTAGGAATCGAGGATTAGGGTTAGGGTTAGGGTCAGGGGAAGGGTCGGGGGTAATTGCCCAGGGGTTAATTGCCCTAGGCCTATTCTTAACTATGAGAGTAATCAAGACTTGAAGTGATTTCTAACTTTGCTGACTACCAGAATATCTAGAACTAGAACTCTAGCAGAATATTCTACTTAACTACTACATTACCTATTGAAAGGCCTACATGACAACTGGGAGATTCATTGTGCAAGAACTTTTTAATGCAATAAAACTGTGTAACGTCAATTACTGTATACATGTAGTCGCCACTTGCGTGTATTTCCTATGCAATCCCGGGTTGGCGAACTAACAATAGGCACTGACTTAGTTCGCCACCCATAGCGCGACACATATTATTAGCGCGTGTGTTATACACACACTTCAATGTAGGATGCATTGTGCATCATCGCGTTTGAAAAACTTTGTTAATCTGCCACCTGAAATCCATTCGAAATAAAGAATATTCTCGCATTAAAAAATAGTTTTGTCATCTGTTACATATGGTAAAATACATTTGGATTACAATTATTTGTGTTTTTATGGAGGAAAAAGGTGAATTAGGAATGTCTTTTGAGAGGGATGAAAATCCATCGCCCCAGCTGATCTCCGATCGCGGCGTGCATTACATGTCGGGCATCTGGTAGATTTTTGCAACTGGAGAAATACACGTCATTCACACAAAAACATAGTATGATATTCTATCCATAATGTCCATAGTTAAGATAATACATGTGCAAAATTTCTCACCATAATCATAAATAATGGTGAAGTTATGAGCAAATAAAAACATTGTCACGCTGTTAAAACCTTGGCGAAAAAGTGGGTCGCGAGCATAATGAAAATTCACTGTCAAGCGCACTCCAGTGGGCGGTGCTATTCACTGTGTTTATCACATTCAAAGTGCGCGTGCTTCTAAGGCTAAGCGCGCATCCTTGTCAGCTGGCACACACCTACCCAGCTAGCTGTGCGAGGCCCGCTTCGTTATCCCGCAGCACGCACTTGTACTTGCACGCACTGGTTTTTTCTGTGATGTCATACAGTATACATGCATCATGCCAGCAATACATACTTGCATACGTATGAGGGCAATTACCCCCAGAGGGCAATTACCCCCCCCCCCCCCCCCCCCGGCTAAATACTGATTAATGATAAGGTTAGAGTAAAGATTAGGGTTACGAGTTTGGGTTAGGGTTACGATTAGGTTCAGGATTGGGATTAGGGTTAGGGCCACGGGGAGGGTCCATGGTAATTGCCCAGGGGGTACAAGCAATTGCCCTAACGTTAGACCCATTTGCATGGTACGGTACTGCGCTATTGCGTTAACTACCATACTGCACTTACGGTTAGCTGGGAAAATACAACACGGAAAGTGAGCAACTGAGGTCGTTACAGAGAAATTTCTTGGTCCGGAGGAATTTTTACTCATTTTTCACATTCACGGTTCTCTTTCATGAGAAAGGATTCCATGAAGCTAGACGTATAGTGTAGTCTCCGCGGAACATATTCCCGGCCACAGACCGATTTGTACATGGGTTTACGAGACCGATGACCCAGTACGTATAAACATTGGTCTAACAGCGCGGCGGAGTAAAAGCGCACAGTGGTGCATGTGCATTGTTATAGCTTTTGGCCTACAGATTGCATGGAGACGCGCACATGTACTCACATTACGTACCGGCGGTGCGCTATGCTGTGCGGAGGCTGAACATCGTACCTACATTTGTATGTATGCAAAAACGACTCGACTGTTCTGGAGCTTCGCGTAAGTGCGCGCCGTAACCACGAGTCATGGCGTGTAACTACGTGTTTTAGATTTGTAGGCCCCACCTCGCTTAGTTCGCTGATGCTGTTACTATGCTGACAGGGTATCTTAATCGCTATTTCGCGGGTTCATTCCGTTGAATAAGCGAAAAACCAATGCTATTTTTGGATTCAGCACCATTGAATCCTCCTACATCAGCCTGGCCAGTTTCACAATCGGACGGAACAGCCGAGTTATAGCGATGTTTAGGCTTAAATCTGAATTTAGGTAGCAATACGTCTTGATATCTGAACTCGGCCTAGGATGAGAAGAATGAGACCACCACAAGCTTTCATATGACACCAAATTTATGGGGATTTGTTACCGGGATGAACCCGCGAAAATGCCTGAAAGGTGATGTTAAGCCAAAATTGTGGGTCCACTTTTCGACCAAACGCGCGCCCTACGTTTGCCCATTGCCCAACATGCACTGAACGCATCTGGTAGACGTAAGTTAATTTGAAAATGCTAGTGCTTTTGCAACCAAAATGTGACTTCCGTGATATCATATGTATCGAGAATGATATGATAGATTTCTCTTATTGTTAAAAAAAAAATGTTTTAAAGTAGTTTTATGCTCTGTAAATGCATAGACCTACATTTGTAGGTCAAAGATGACTTGTGAACTCGACTTGTGCGTGAATTTTGAAGGGGATGACAAAGCGCATCGCGCTACCGACGCCTATGACTACATGCGATGTGAATGTCTGGAGACTTAATAATGGTAATCAACGTGTGGTATACAGTTTTCGGCATAATGGTGATATAGTCCCCACTGCTGAGTGTCCGTACTCTAAATACAACCCTACCTAACCCTATACCCTAGCCTAGTCCGCGGGTGCACGCGCACTGTGTTGGGGCCTATGGTGGGGACTATATCACGATTATGCCCAGTTTTCTACTATTACTAAAACGACATTGTAAATTTAATAGTCTACCGTATAATCATACCAAAACTTCATAAACCATATTAACAGTTGAGTAAATTTAAGTCTGAAGAAGTTGCTGCGGTTGGAATGTTGGATTTTGTTTGTTGTGTCACTCTTCATTTTTTCTATGCTATGAAATGAAGCCCACAATGTATATGGAACACTCAACAGGACAACGGTATGTGTGCTTGGCCGTGTAATTTTTCACATGATCTCCTTTATCATGGCAAAGCAAAATTGCAAAATGGACACTTTTAAGCGAAAACCTTTCAATTACCGTTACTACAATGGGCCGGTATCGCTATATATAGTGTAGACCTATAGAAAAGCTATAGATCCTCTAGACTCTATTTAGATTTTAGATTCTAATGCCTTCCCTTTTTGGAAGCTCTCAGCAGGCAAAGCAAACAGCGAAAACAATGTATGGGACCATTAAAAACCCAGTAGTACATCCATCTAGGGGCCCTCACGGTGCAAGCCAACCAAGGAATCCACCTTGTTTGACTTTGTAGTTTGATATTTGTATAAACATAAACATTTGATAAATATCACTCTAAAGCTATCAGGCTATCAGGTTTTACCTGGTGTTATCGTCGATCCGACGTCACAGAACCTTCTTTCTTTGACAAAAGCGTTAGTAGCAGTAAACTCGCTCGCTGCTGATCCTGTACCGATACGTACGTGTGTGTGTAGTATAGTGTGTGTGTGTCAATACATGTACCAAAATACTGAGTATGCATATCGCATATACGTAATGAACGCGCGCTACATCACCATGTAGACGTCAGCGTAGGCAATAGAAGGGGGGGGGGGGGGGGGGGGGGGGGGGGGTGGGGGGGGGGGGGGGGGGGGACTAAAAATTTATTGACGTATGTATGTTGTTGACACGTGTTGGTCCAAAACCATGAGAAGAATCTACCTCCATGTCCAAACAAAGAGAGTATCCTTGGTCCAAATTACTGTACATGTCATGTTCGAGATTTTTGGTCTGCCTATCAACGCAATGAGACCATAGCTGGTGATCTAACAGCAGTGATTAGGATGATTATGATGGGTGTGGACGACGGAGAAAAAAAAGAGAGCGTTGAATTCACTTCAGTACAATTCAATTCAAATAATCTTATTTCCATATCAAAAGAAGTATAACAAGGTATAATGTACATAATGCTTAACTGAGTAAAGAATCTCAAATCACACAAATTCCAGTAATAGGCCTACGTGATACAATCATAGTGATTTTTTTTTTAAATCTTTAGGCCTATATTTCGGTAAATTATAAAACTGGGCCTACCAATACGTAAGCAATCAAAATTGTATTGTTTAACTCTATAAATATATGGAAAAGAGAAATCCACAAGAAAAGCAAAAGCTTGTAAAATTTGTAAATGACTCTGGAAGATAGCAAGGGCATATCAAGATCAGCCAAGGACTCCACGTCATTAATTTTGACATCATGACGTCAGACGAAACTGACAGAGAGAAAAAGACTACAACAAGGACAACTGCATACGAAACAAGGACGGAACCTGCAGGAATTTGCAGCATCCAATGGCGGAACTAGCAGTCAATGTGCAGCATTCCTTCTATGTGCATGAGTAGATGCACATCAGGTTCTGCATACCAGTCCCTGTGGGTTCACATGATTTCGGTGGGGGGGGGGGGGGGGGGGGGGGCTATTGTTGGTTAGTTGTTTTCAGTGATAAAGGCCTATTACGCGATAATGTGGCAGAGAATTTAAAATAGCCTGGGATCAGACAAAAATCAGTTATCACTCAAATCGGAGCGACGGGAAATGATGCCCCGCTTGAAGGAGAAGTCCAAAGGTTGAAGGTGGTGGTGGTGCACATGCCAGGGGGGATAAGGTGGTTCCAACATCCTTGCATCGATTTACCTTGAGGTTGATATAATTGTCGCTTCCTTCCGTCTTTTATTCCCAAAAAGGGAGAAGGAAAGAGAAGGAAGAGAAGGAGATGAAGACGAGGATACAGGCCCGTAGCCAGGGGGGGGGGGGGGGGGGGTGCGTCGGGTGCGTACGCACCCCCCCCCCCAAATTCTGAAAGGTCCACTTTTTCATAATAACGGTTTTTAGCAATTCTCAAGATAACAATCCAAATAAATATAAAGACACATTATATGCTACGTAAATGTGGAAGAGTACGTTTAACAATGTTAAAAATAATTGTACGAAACCCTTTTGTTGTATGAACCATCGGATCGTCCCCATGCACACAAACACAAATGTTATGTATCAATTTGTGCGAGCTATTATTATATTGGCACTGCATGCCATGGCCCTTGGCGCGTGTGACCGGTGTTTTTTTTTTTTTCCACTGGCCGCCCGAGTACGTGCGATTCGTGGATGACATTGAGGTTGACACTTGCATTTTTTCACAGGAACAGAGGTAAGTGGATGAAAATCTAATAGCCTCAAGTTTACATATAATGTGACCCTGCACCTCAAAACAAACAAATAGTTGCCAGACATGAATTTTTAGTTAAGACCATATTCTGAAAGAGCACACTTTAAGCTTTAAAATGATGTATAACTCAAATCAAATGGACTCTCCTAACCTATCTAAATATTGGAAAGAAAGCACAAACTCAGGAAAAGTGTGAACTGAGAAAAGAGGCTCTTATTAAAGTACAGTGTCTATTCAAGCGCTTAATCTTTACCAAACCGTGCTGGCTGTGCGATGAATAAGACAAAAAAAAAACAGGAAGTAAACCACCAGAGTAACAACAATGAAGGGATTATCAGATTAAACTGAAATTAAGCATGCCTCATTAACACATTCTGTCCATAATCAATGCCAACTTCAAAGCGGTAACACTATCTTTTCAAAAGTTATCAGTTGAAAGTGAAGAGTGTGGACAAGGTTTTTCAGAAATGAAAAAGGGATTCTAAAGACACACCTAACCACACTATTCTACCAAAAAATGTTCGAGATAAACTGCTAAAAAACACAGTAATTCCTGCCCATTTTATGATACCAAATTTTAGCATAATGTAAAGGAAGACCCTCTCTTTCAGAAAATATGAAAAAGTCAAGTTCGGTTAGGTTGACCCACTTCACTTATTTTCAGTCCTCACGCAAAATCAGAGTGTGCGACTTTATGTTCGTTTTGAGGTGCACGGTCACATATGATAAAAATTAAAGAAATTTCCTCGAAATTACTATAATCGAAAACCTGAGACATTTTATATCTACGTCTCACAAAGATATAGTACATGTACATATAAGTACATGTTGGCATGATAATGCCTGGGATAGATTATTATGTCAACTATTTTCCATTATGAATGCATGCTCCAATCAAATTGTGTAAAGGTGGTCATGAATAAGCATTTCTTACGAACGATCAGGAGAGACAAAACAAAATGAAAGGCCTGTCTTACTCCAGTTCTCTATTAGTTATACATTTTCTCATGTTGTGACAGTTTGATTGGTTCTCATTTTGAAGTGAGCCAAAACCTAAGAACATTCTCACTTATAATTTCCAAAGAGTATTATGCAGGCACGCAAACTCAATTTAGTTGTATTTCATTTAAATGTAATGGGTAAGAGGGTATGAGAGAGAATGCTGAGCTATGAAGTAAAATGGTAAAGTAAAAAGTTTGTCAGATAGTATTACAAAAGCCTGAATATTGCAAGAGCTCCGGAGTAAAAACAGTCAGGGAAAAACCCTATGTATGATAATGTAAGACGGAAAGATGGTACCCTAAACATTGGTTCATTGAGAAATCCAGTCCACCCGAAATCCTGTTTACAATTCCCACAGTTGCAAAGTTCCTACATCCTTTTATTAGCAATGTCATAGAACTTCTCAGTAAACTCCTGTTTACAATTCCCACAGTTTAAAAGTAACTATATTCTTTCATTAGCAATGTCAGTGAGCTTCCCAGCAAACTGGTCATGTAATAGCCCACCAGCACAATATACCATTTCCTCTAGTAAACCCCCATTAAACTGATATTTAATCCTTTCCTTTGTTCTCCCGGTCAAGCCCAAGTCAATCCAGACTCCTGTATTTACAATTCCCACCGTCAGTCCTTTGTCTAGTTTTAGTACAGGTAACCAAAGTAATTCTTACATTAAAGACCCCTTACTTACTAACCCTGATATATCTGACCCTCACATGTTGAGAGGGATCATTCTGGACGCCCCTGTCTTGGGCAGAAGTCCTCAACTCTGATTCTCCCTGGCCATCAGATAGATGGCTATGTTGTAACCTTATCGGGAGTGCTCTTATATATATTCGCTGTCATTCTACGCTGGATATACAGATTGTGTATATCTACTACCAATAAATATACACACGTTATGAACTGAATATCGAACTGTGTACTTCATATTTCTTCGCGTCTGAATGTATAGTAAGAGTTGTGATTGTACCACGCTACATAACCCGACAAGGGACTCACAAATCACGCTCTTACAATTGGTGGCAGCGGTGGGATTCGAACCCACGCCATCGAAATGACTGGTGCCTAAAACCAGTCATTTCGATGGCGTGGGTTCGAATCCCACCGCTGCCACCAATTGTAAGAGCGTGATTTGTGAGTCCCTTGTCGGGTTATGTAGCGTGGTACAATCACAACTCTTACTGTACATTCAGACGCGAAGAAATATGAAGTACACAGTTCGATATTCAGTTCATAACGTGTGTATATTTATTGGTAGTAGATATACACAATCTGTATATCCAGCGTAGAATGACAGCGAATATATATAAGAGCACTCCCGATAAGGTTACAACCATAGCCATCTATCTGATGGCCAGGGAGAATCAGAGTTGAGGACTTCTGCCCAAGACAGGGGCGTCCAGAATGATCCCTCTCAACATGTGAGGGTCAGATATATCAGGGTTAGTAAGTAAGGGGTCTTTAATGTAAGAATTACTTTGGTTACCTGTACTAAAACTAGACAAAGGACTGACGGTGGGAATTGTAAATACAGGAGTCTGGATTGACTTGGGCTTGACCGGGAGAACAAAGGAAAGGATTAAATATCAGTTTAATGGGGGTTTACTAGAGGAAATGGTATATTGTGCTGGTGGGCTATTACATGACCAGTTTGCTGGGAAGTTCACTGACATTGCTAATGAAAGAATATAGTTACTTTTAAACTGTGGGAATTGTAAACAGGAGTTTACTGAGAAGTTCTATGACATTGCTAATAAAAGGATGTAGGAACTTTGCAACTGTGGGAATTGTAAACAGGATTTCGGGTGGTGTCTGTGAAAACCGGGACAAAGACAGATGTTGATTGATCATTGGGAGTTGGTGGTACTTGGTTTTCAGGTTGAGGTGGGATGGTGGCGGCTCAAGATAAGGCTTGAGACGATTGTAGTGAATGCCTTTTGGACGGGAGTTTGGGTCAGACATGCACGAAAGGTGGTATATGATGCCTTGCTCATCTCTACGCACAATGCAATATGGGCCCTTCCATTTTTCACCTAGTTTGTCTCGTGATGCAGTTGGATTTGTCATTAGTACCTTATCACCTATGTTGTATGGCACAAATCGCACTGACTTGTCATAGTGGGACTTTTGTGAGTTCCGCGCTTTTGCTGTTTTGGCGTCAGCATGCTCAAATGCAGAATGCAGGCGGATGAGGAGAGTCTTCGCATAATCATCTGGTGTATGAGAAGGGACAACGGGGTCTGATGATGTGAAGAGGGAGAGAGGCAGCCTTGCCTCACGACCATGGACTAGAAAGAAGGGGGTGAAACCAGTAGTGGAGTGATGTGTCGTATTGTATGTGAGTTGATGTTGACTGAGGACAAGGTCCCAGTCAGTGAGGGCGGAGGAGAGTCGCTTACCAATTTCCAGTTTCAGGGTCCGGTTGTGTCGCTCCACCATGCCATCAGACTGAGGATGGTATGGGGTGGTGCGAGTCTTAGAGATGTCCAGCTTTTGACACAATGTACTCATAACCCGGGACTCAAATTGACGACCCTGATCGGAGTGGATGGATTCAGGGATGCCATGCTGGCAAATGTATTTGTCGAAGAGGCAGCTTGCCACAGCATCAGCTGTCTGATGGGGGAGGGGATAAAGGTTGACATATTTGGTGAAATAGTCTTCGACTACAAGTATATATCGGTTTCCTCGAGGCGTGAGGGGCATTTCGGTAATATCTACACCAATTCGTTGGAAAGGTCGCGAGGAGGTGATCGGTTGCAGGGGAGCGCGAAGCGCTGGGACGGGGGCACGACGCGTTTGGCATGGGAGGCAGCGTTTGCAAAAATCTGTAATATCCGCACGCATTCCCGGCCAAAAGCACGCTTGGAGTGGCTCTCTGTATTACCTTGTCAGCGCCAAAATGACCGGAGAGATGGGAGCCATGGAGGATGGAGAGAACTTCGGGGATGAGAGAATGGGGGATGATAACTTGGTCCACAGTAGCACCAGAGGGAAGACGGTTTTGCCGATATAACAGGCCATCACGAATGTGCAACCTGTCGCGCTCAACATAGAACTTGCGTAAAGAGAGCTCAGCATTCGAGATAGTTGACCTGAGGGGAAACGAACCAGAACGAACCCACGACACCACCTCACGCAAGATTGGGTCAGAATGTTGAGCCTGGTGTAAGCGATGACCACCAGCCAACAATGATGCACAGAGTGCAATTTCACTGTCCGGGGATGGAGATGCTAGGTTAGGATAGGGAGAAGAGGAAGATGTGTGGACTGAGTGGACTGATTGAGGGTGAGGACAAGAGGGGGTAGATGGAGATTGGAGAGCCGAAGAAGGAGTGGGTGGGGAAATGGGAGGATGTGCAGAAGACGAAGCAGGAGGAGGAATAGGAATAGGAGGGTGAGAAGGGGGAGAAGGAGGAGGAGGAGGAGGAGGGGGAGGGTGAGAAGGGGAAGAAGGAGGAGGAGGAGGGTGAGAAGGGGGAGAAGGAGGAGGACGGGGAGGAGAAGGGGGAGAAGGAGGAGGAGGGGGAGAAGGGGGAGAAGGGGGAGAAGGAGGAGGAGGAGGGTGAGAAGGGGGAGAAGGAGGAGGAGGGGGAGGAGAAGGGGGAGAAGGGGGAGGAGGAGGAGGAGGAGGGAGAGGGTGAGAAGGGGGAGAAGGAGGAGGAGGAGGGGGAGGAGGAGGAGGATGAGAAGGGGGAGAAAGAGGAGGAGGAGGAGGAGAAAAAGGAGTCACAGTTGCAATCGATGCAGGATCAGTTGATTGTGGTATACGTGATAGCGCATCAGCATTTGCATGCTTAGCGCCATCTCGATGTTCAACAACCCAGTCGAAAGTATCAAGCTCGAGTGCCCAGCGACCGCGGCGTGAAGAGGCAATGCCAGCATCGTGACCAACTGGTAGCCGACGAAGCCCTACTAGAGGCTTGTGATCCGTGACAATGGTGAATTGTGCCGTCAGCAGGTAATGACGAAAGTGCCGCACAGACCATACAATGGCCCATAGCTCACGGTCATACGTAGACCATCGTCGCTCAGCGTGTGACAGCGTGTGACTAACGTATGCAATGACACGTTCCTTACCATCCAGACACTGTGTGAGGACTGCACCCACCGCAAAGTTTGACGCATCAGTGTGTAGAGTGAATGGCCTGGAAAAGATGGGAAATGACATCAAAGGAGGTGAGGTGAGGGTGTCACGTAAAGAGTGGAAAGCCTGATCACATTCATCCGACCACACATATGAAATGCCTTTCTTCGTCAAGGTGTACAGAGGCTGTGCAACATGTGCGAATTTGTTCACAAACCGACGATAGTATGAACAAAGGCCAAGGAAAGCACGTAATTCCGTGACATTCCGGGGAACGGGCCACGAACGAACCTTGTCAATGTTGGCAGGGTCAGGAAGGACGCCAGCTGGAGAAATTACATGACCAAGGAATGTAACTTCCTGCTTGAAGAAGGCACATTTGTCAGGTCGCAGCTTGAGCCCGGCCGATCTGAGTCGGTCGAAGACAGCTTGCAGGCGGTTGAGTTTCTCATCAAAAGTGCGACCAAAGACGATAACGTCATCAAGATACACAAGGACTGAATCCCAGTGTAACCCTCGTAACACCAGTTGCATGAGACGCTGGAATGTGGAAGGAGCATTACGCAGACCCATGGGCATGACTGTGAATTGGAATAGATCTGTACCTGTTGTGAATGCTGTCTTAGCTTTGTCTGCGGGATCCATGGCAACCTGCCAGTACCCACTGGACAAGTCCATTGTACTGAAATAGGTGTTTCCAGCAAGGGAGTCAAGCGTGTCATCGATGCGAGGGAGTGGGTGAGAATCAGGGCAAGTGATCTTATTCAGTTTACGGTAATCAATACAGAAACGATATGACCCTGATTTCTTCTTGACCATGACCACCGGTGAGCTCCAGGGGCTGGAACTGGGCTCGATAACCCCGGCCTCAAGCAGGCGATCACATTGTTGTTTGATCTCCTGTCGAATTGTGGGTGATGCACGGTATGCCCTCTGTCGAATAGGGGAAGCATTGTTAGTTGGTATTTCATGCTGAACCAGATCAGTGTGCCCATAATCGTCGGCAGATTGACTGAAAATGTCTGCATAGTCATGAAGGAGAGCACTAACACGAGCCTGCTGAGACGAAGTCAGTGATGTTGATGATAGATCAAAGGATGAATGGCTAGGAAGAGAGGAAGGGGGAGAGTCAAGAGAGACAGGAGGAGCGACCAAAGCACAGTACTGCTCTCCTGTGCGGCCCAGCATGGGATGGAAATCACCGAGAGGCATGCCTGGATAAAGTGTGACCGATGACGATGTCGGGTTTGCAACACGAACTGGAACTGTACCATCAACCACGGAGCCAAGTGTACATGCAACAATAACAGGTAATTCATTACCAGGTACGAGCACACCATCGACCTCTTGGGGAAAACAAGTCAGAGAATCCTTACATAGAGGTATCGGGAGAACTGTCTCACTCCAAGGAGGGATGACGATCTCCTCATCGACGACTGTTGAAATCACCAGAGGAACTGCACGGTGAGTTCCTAAAAGGGGGAGAGTGACTGAGGAAAGTGACAGGGAGCCATGACTTACATCTAATATCGCCTGATGAGCCGACAAGAAATCCCATCCCAAAATGATGGGGGGATGAATACCACGAGCTACCTGAAAATGAAATGAAAACTGCGATGAATGAGCAGAAAAATCTACCAAAATGGAATCAAATGTGTCAAAAACCTCTCCAGAAACAGCTTTCACTGGAACAGGGAGTGAGAGGTATGGCCGAGAAGACAGAGACGGGAGAGACGATCGGAGTTTCTCATCAATGAGTGACATTGAAGCGCCAGTATCGATCAAAGCTGGGATTTCTGTAGAGCCAATAGAAATCAGAATGCGAGATGAAGGAGTCGGAGAAGGCACAGAGGGCAAATGAAGAGGAGATTGAGATTGGGTCTCAAATGAGGAGGCTGACGGACGACCCGCACCATCAGCTGACACTAGTTTTCCTGAAAAGAAACACGGCCAGGGGATGATCGGCGTGCTGAGCGAGGCATTGAATGGGCGGCAGGGCTCTGTGATCGATAACGGTAACGATCACCATCTCTGCGATCAAACGACGGGCTATGCTGACTACTTGGGGATCTTGAATTTAGTGATTGATGGTATGAGCGATGATATGTGTCACGATTTTGCTCCCGGTATTGAGGATAAGGACTGGGATCGCGCTCAGAGGAATACCTTCGTCTGACAGGAGTAGGAGATCGGGCATAATTTTGACGATACGAGGTGTATGTGGAGTCATACCGATCACGTGAGCGAGACTGAGCATGTGGAGAATTGGAACGCATGCGTGGTCGAGAGCGCGACACTTCGCGACGCGAGTCCTGTAAAGAGTCGCACTGAGACTGGAGCGTGTTAACTGTCACTTGCAGAGCATTAATTCTATTCAAAATGAGATCAAGGGGATCAGCATTAGCGCTAGCTGCGACACCAACCTGAGGTGCAGCAGCAGAGAAGGGGGAATTAAGCTGGTTAGAGACTGACACCATTTCCATTCGCCGCACGATTTCCATGGCACTATCAATGTCCTTAGCCCCGTGTTCGTGACACTTCGCTTGCATGTCAGGGCTCAGACCTGCTACGAATCGGCGGAAAATTTCATCTTTACGGGCATTGGCATCAAGCAGGGGAAAAGCAAGCGTCGTCAATCTATCGAGTTCTGACTTATACACCTCAAGTGGTTCGTTAGGTTGACGCGGGCGGGCATTAATCATGCGCTGAAACGAGGTTATCTCATCGCGTTTCGAAAAGATTTTGCTCAGCTCTTTCTTTGCCTGAACATAATCATTCTTAATGTCTGCAGGAAAGGCATACCAAACAATGAAAGCAGAGTCCGTCAACCGAGAACCAAGTGTTTTGGCCAAGTCAACTGATCGGGCATTGGGGCAAGCATCGACTGCTACCTCAAAACGACGACACCACTGCATAAAATCAGATGTCCCATCCCCAGAAAAGGGCGGAGGGAATTGAACAGGGATGAAAGCTCCCACAGTGGGAGAAGAAGAGGAACCAACATCAGTATCAGGCATGATGTTATGTTATGGAATCAATGAAGGAAGAAATAAGGGAAGGAGCAAAAGAAAAGGAACTGTGATGATGTCCACAGCAGAACAAAGTGCACAAAAAAAAATGAAAATGATGAGAGGTAGTGACGAAGCAATGAATAAAAGACAAAATGTGAAAGTGGCACGGCAAACTTAAAGTGCAAGCATCCTGTAGTGTTGTGAAATAAGCGGTTATTGAATGTAGACCGAAATACAAGGCATGTGAAGTGGAAAACTAATGAAGAGCCACAAAGCTAGATTTAGTGAAATGCACACAGATTATATAAAATGAGGATTTGAGAAAAGTTTACTCCAAATCATACGAAGAACAAAAATGCAGAGATAGCATATCACAGTGCAAGTAAACTGAAAGATCGCTAAGAAAAAGGAGAAAAAAAAAGAAAAGAGCTAGACGAAAACAACAAATGAACTTAGAAATGGCCTAAATAATTGCAATGTATTCAACACAGCCACACAGCATACATGTATATCTTCCAACACTGAAACTAGTAGAGCTAATAACGAGCCTCAATACCTAATTATGTTACAAGTAGAATACAAAAGAAGGAAAGTATATAAATGTACATAAATGCGTGTCAAATTTAACTATACACACCAAAAGCACAAATTATAATACACTTGAACGGATTATGTGTATGAGAGATGAGACAAGAAATATGAACTATAGAGGATCAACTTAGCAGTTCCGTCCTGGTCATCGGAGAAGGCGACACCAACGAGAAGGAACAGCAAATAGATGTCGATAGATCCAAGGGTGATGATGATGTGTAGCATTCCAGTCATCGACCACAAGGAAGAAGAGCAGAATGCAGACCACTACCGAAGGATTCCTAGCATTGAATTTGGATTCCAAGGCGATGATCCTTCCACAGTACGTAAGCAGGCACCTTAAGTGATCAGCGGCTGGAGTTCCACTATCAGCAACAGTCAAGATACGGGGTGGCCGGTGACAGAATCATCCGATCATGCAGCACAAAAATTGATGAAGGCAACACGATGGCTGTCATAACATGAACAGCATTGCAGGTATCACAAGTTCAGAGCTCATAGGCTGATACTGTAAATATTCAACGATGAACCAGCATCAACAATAATTGAAGGTAAAACTGAAGAGGGCTCTTATGTCCATGCAGTGTTGTTTACAGGGACAAAAGTATTATGTTGAGCGCGACAGGTTGCACATTCGTGATGGTCTGTTATATCGGCAAAACCGTCTTCCCTCTGGTGCTACTGTGGACCAAGTTATCATCCCCCATTCTCTCATCCCCGAAGTTCTCTCCATCCTCCATGGCTCCCATCTCTCCGGTCATTTTGGCGCTGACAAGGTAATACAGAGAGCCACTCAAGCGTGCTTTTGGCCGGGAATGCGTGCGGATATTACAGATTTTTGCAAACGCTGCCTCCCATGCCAAACGCGTCGTGCCCCTGTCCCAGCGCTTCGCGCTCCCCTGCAACCGATCACCTCCTCGCGACCTTTCCAACGAATTGGTGTAGATATTACCGAAATGCCCCTCACGCCTCGAGGAAACCGATATATACTTGTAGTCGAAGACTATTTCACCAAATATGTCAACCTTTATCCCCTCCCCCATCAGACAGCTGATGCTGTGGCAAGCTGCCTCTTCGACAAATACATTTGCCAGCATGGCATCCCTGAATCCATCCACTCCGATCAGGGTCGTCAATTTGAGTCCCGGGTTATGAGTACATTGTGTCAAAAGCTGGACATCTCTAAGACTCGCACCACCCCATACCATCCTCAGTCTGATGGCATGGTGGAGCGACACAACCGGACCCTGAAACTGGAAATTGGTAAGCGACTCTCCTCCGCCCTCACTGACTGGGACCTTGTCCTCAGTCAACATCAACTCACATACAATACGACACATCACTCCACTACTGGTTTCACCCCCTTCTTTCTAGTCCATGGTCGTGAGGCAAGGCTGCCTCTCTCCCTCTTCACATCATCAGACCCCGTTGTCCCTTCTCACACACCGGATGATTATGCCAAAACTCTCCTCACCCGCCTGCACTCTGCATTTGAGCATGCTGACGCCAAAACTGCAAAAGCGCGGAACTCACAAAAGTCCCACTATGACAAGTCAGTGCGATTTGTGCCATACAACATAGGTGATAAGGTACTAATGACAAATCCAACTGCATCACGAGACAAACTAGGTGAAAAATGGAAGGGCCCATATTGCATTGTGCGTAGAGATGAGCAAGGCATCATATACCACCTTTCGTGCATGTCTGACCCAAACTCCCGTCCAAAGGGCATTCACTACAATCGTCTCAAGCCTTATCTTGAGCCGCCACCATCCCCACCTCAACCTGAAAACCAAGTACCACCAACTCCCAATGATCAGTCAACATCTGTCTTTGTCCCGGTTTTCACAGACACCACTTTACCATCTCAGGAGTTGCCTACAACCCCTACCCCACCTTCCCCCTCCCAGGATGCTCACGCTCGAAATCATGACCCCAGATATCAAACCCGATCAGGCCGAGTTGTACGACCGCCTGATTATTTTGGCAACCCAGTTCCCTCCAATTTATAATGTTATTTTTCGTCTACTTCCTTGTATCCCCAGGTATCCTTTTCCCTTGGAGTCTCTCTTACTAACTTCTTTTCTATAATATGTCACCCTCTTATTACCCTTCTTTCCCCTGTTTTCCTATTTACCCTTACATTCCTGTTTCCTATCACACCTTGCAATTCACATCTATCAGTTTTTGATGCTTTATGATTTTTGTTATTGTTTGTGATTAGCTTTACTCTCGATGTTTTGCATCTCTTTTGAGTTGATGCAGTAATTGTGTATTTTGGTCATATGATTCTTAATTGATCATACCCATGTTATTCGCTGAAGCGCTCATTTCCTCCTGTTTTTCAATTGACTAGTGATTAGTACTTTTGTTATGTGTAATGTATATTACATGACTTCTTCTCATATTTGTCACGGTAATATTGTTGTGATGTAGGCTTATAGCATTATGCATTTTAGCATATAATAACAATATGATTACTAGATTTTTTTTTTTCACCATTGCATTGCATTTTTTTTAATGTTATTACAGGCATGCTTTCTTTTGTTGGATTTGCCTGTGTCGTTCATTCGGTGTGATACACCATGGCCAACATAGTTTGAAAGTTGATTGTTGAACAAGTGATATCAACATAATTTATATTTGATATGTATCTCACCAAATGTAGTGTCCATCATTTGCCACCACACAAGTTGATATATACATTGTATATACTACATGTTTACCTTATACTTACAAGTTTTATTTAATAATCATATTATATTTGAGCCTCACCATTTGTCTCATTTCCATGATACTTTAAGAAGCTGACCTTGCCCAGTACAACTAACCTTTCATTGTTACCTCCTCATGTTTTACTTTTGCCAATTGATCACAATATGTCTGTTAGTTTACACTGATTTTTTTTATTAGTCTTAAGGCAAATCCAGTACTTTTTGTTTTGGGATAACATGAGTACCATATGATTTCTTGTTTCTATTGACTATTTGTTTAATAGTTTCATGATAATTATGTTGTTCTGTAGTTGTTCATTTTAATCACAGTTGATGTTTTTTTTTTTTACTTGAGTATTTTGGTTGTTGGTATTTCTTTCCTGAGAATTCTCATGATTTTTGATATTGCGTTTTAATGTATCCTTTAGTGTTTACCATTTTTTTCCATTCATTCTATATGAGCATTTTCCTCACACTCTTTTTTTTTTCCATTTTGCTACAGACAGTTATTGCCCCAATCTATTCCACTTTTGGTTTTCTTTAGTCCACCAAAGTGATTGCCTTCAGTGCTGAATTTTATTTTCGACATTCGTGGATATCTTGGGTTCGCCTACTTGTGTTCTGTATATCTACATTCATTTCATTCCCTTAAATAGGTTGATGGAATGTCTCATAATTATATATACTACATCAGATTCAATTGAATCCTATTTTCTCATAATGTTTATGATTTTAGTTGTGTTTTGTATTCTCCACATTTCCTGTTAATATTGTTTTGGGCAATGCCCTTATTAAGCAATTTTTCCCCCCTTCAATATCCATCAGTTTGTAATCATGAAACGAGGACGTTTCTTTTTGAAAGATGGGACGAATGTAAGACGGAAAGATGGTACCCTAAACATTGGTTCATTGAGAAATCCAGTCCACCCGAAATCCTGTTTACAATTCCCACAGTTGCAAAGTTCCTACATCCTTTTATTAGCAATGTCATAGAACTTCTCAGTAAACTCCTGTTTACAATTCCCACAGTTTAAAAGTAACTATATTCTTTCATTAGCAATGTCAGTGAACTTCCCAGCAAACTGGTCATGTAATAGCCCACCAGCACAATATACCATTTCCTCTAGTAAACCCCCATTAAACTGATATTTAATCCTTTCCTTTGTTCTCCCGGTCAAGCCCAAGTCAATCCAGACTCCTGTATTTACAATTCCCACCGTCAGTCCTTTGTCTAGTTTTAGTACAGGTAACCAAAGTAATTCTTACATTAAAGACCCCTTACTTACTAACCCTGATATATCTGACCCTCACATGTTGAGAGGGATCATTCTGGACGCCCCTGTCTTGGGCAGAAGTCCTCAACTCTGATTCTCCCTGGCCATCAGATAGATGGCTATGTTGTAACCTTATCGGGAGTGCTCTTATATATATTCGCTGTCATTCTACGCTGGATATACAGATTGTGTATATCTACTACCAATAAATATACACACGTTATGAACTGAATATCGAACTGTGTACTTCATATTTCTTCGCGTCTGAATGTACAGTAAGAGTTGTGATTGTACCACGCTACATAACCCGACAAGGGACTCACAAATCACGCTCTTACAATAACATTGTGAGAGCGTTAGACTGCATTGTGACGCGTCGTTATTTAATTTACATTCTTTATTCATCTTTTTCATAAAAAACACAGGTAATGAGCCGGATTGGGTTAAAATTCTTACTTACAGCTTTGTAGAAGTCTGAGTCAACAGTATCACACAGTACTTCAAGACGTATTAGTACAAACGATTTCTTGAGCCTGCACCGTTTCAGGCTCTGTTCTGGATACGGCGGTAGAAACTCATTCTTTTTTGTTGTTTATTTTATCATTATTTACTAATCTCTTTTCTAACGTACAGGTAGCGGATTTCTTTGCAGGCCAAATTCGGAAATGTACTGTTGATTATTACTTATACATTTTCTCATGTTGTGACAGTTCTATTGGTTCTCATTTTAAAGTGAGCCAAAACCTAAGAACATTCTCACTTATAATTTCCAAAGAGTATTATGCAGGCACGCAAACTCATTTTAATTGTATTTCATTTAAATGTAATGGGTAAGAGGGTATGAGAGAGAATGGAAAGTGCTGAGCTATGAAGTAAAATGGTAAAGTAAAAAGTTTGTCAGATAGTATTACAAAAGAAACTCATTCTTTTTTGTTTGTTTATTTTATCATTATTTACTTATCTCTCTTCTAACTTAAAGGTAGTGGATCTCTTTGCAGCCCAAATTCGAAAATGCTTAGAGACAGCTAGTAACCAAATATGCTACTATAATTATTTTAATAAATAAGAAATAACCATTCCAGTATGTATCTTAGTGTGCACAGTAAGACAGATCAAATCAAATAGGATAACATCTGAGCACTAAGTCTGAGGTCTGAATTTGCACTCAACTTCTTCCAATGGCTAACGGATGTTTAATTTTTGAATTTCACTGACCTCCAAATTTCACAAAGAAAACCTTCTTAGCATGATGGTTAATATGACATTTGACTGATATTGGAGATGTTTGCGAATCGGATCTACTACCTTTAATATTATTAAATCTAAAATGATTATTTGAAAGTTCGGAAATGCTGGAAATATCCTACCACAAGGAGGCAAAATATAAATGGTTCACATTTACAATTCATTTTGTTTTAAAAATTTTCTTATTTATTTTCGTTTTTGACAAACTCGCATACCAACGGCTGATATACTGTATAGTAAAGTGAATGTTTCATCTTCCAAACAGCATCCAATGGGATGGAAAACTCCAACTGAAAGGTGGACACCGTGACCATACTCGCTAAAGAAAACGCGTAATAGGGGTCGTTTTTTCTCACGGATTAGATGGAAAGTGTGATGTACGAGCGTATATAATCAAAGGGTATCAAAAAGGCCGAAATTTGGGAAAATGGTATATTGTTCAATCATGATGAAGTATAATCTTTAGGGTGCAGGAAACATTTAAGGAATACTTGTTTTTAAGGCCCAAAAAAATCATATGATCATTACTCGTTTAGGGGCCATTTTGAAAGTCCATGTATGAGCATGGTGTCCACCTTTTAATTGTCGCTACCCCTCCCGGGACAGTATCAAAGGACCGTTTTGTTAATTAACGCAATCCCCCCTTCCTTTAAAAATCCTGGCTTCAGGCCTGCTAACGCGGGTATACAATAGAAAAAATAAAAGTTAAAACAACACCAGGAAAATCACTATTCTCAATTTTGCGGCGCGCTACGCGCGCAGAGTCTCGAACACAATTAAACTTTGCAACTTCCTGGCAAAATGAGTTTTTACTATTTCTTAGATGAAATACCGTAACGCGATTGCATGCAACAGACAAAAATACAAATTTCCTCGAGACTTTAAAACGTCATTAAAACAGTCAAAATTCACAATTTGCGACGCGCTTCGCGCGCAAATTCTTATACAACTTTTGTAGTTCGGTCGTCCAAAGAATATATATATATATATATATAATTGTGTGTGTGTGTGTGTGTGTGTGTGTGTCATCATTGGTATTGGTACCGAAGGTCCATTTTTTTAGTGACCGCACCCCCCTTGAAAAATCCTGGCTACGGGCCTGGGATAATACATTATTTTGGAGTCACTCAGGTACAGACAATCTGCCGGGGGAGAAGGAACTGGAAAAAGAGTATTGGAGAACTCAGAGGATGAAAAGGAGGCTTAGGAGAAGAAGGATGCGAGGAGATGGGGACAGGAGGACGGACTGTAGGTACCCTACATTGTGGAGAGAGAGGGAGTTCCCACCTCCCTGACTGGTGGAAATCTTATATATTCCATGTTGCGCAGCAATAATGCAGTCAGTGTTTTAGCTGATGTTTTATAGCTCGTTCTCTTCGTGTAAGACCAGAATGTTAATACTTTGTATAGCATGGCTGAACTGAAAAAGAAAGAAATGAAACGAAAAACAAAAAATGATTCCTTCCAACTAGTCTTATGCTATGCTCAGTGTGTGTCAGGTTATAAAAATAAGAGTAAGTCACAAATAAAGACATCTAATTTTAAAGCGACATGGACTCCGAATCACTCTTTATAAGAACAAAACAAAACAAAACAAAACACTAAAAACATGTTTTTCCATCGAGTAACAGCTATACTATAAGTAATGTTCATTAGTTATTCCGAAGACCGAAACATATAAAGTCTCCATACATAATACAGAGGTTCATGAAACCCGAAATGAAAAAGGATTTGGTCGTGGCGTTATTCCGAAGGCCCGGTATTCCGAATGTTCGTTACTCCGAAATGAAATAAGGTTCGCTATTAAGAATTAAATAGGGTTAGTTATTGCGAAGATTCCTTAATCCGAAAATGAAATAAGGTTCGTTATTCTGATGATTCGTTAATCCGAAAATGAAATAATGCTCGCTAATTTGCCGAATGGATCAATGGTGTTCGTTAATTAGAAAATGTATTGCGGTTCATTAATCTGGAAAAAAAAAAAAGGAAATAAGGCTCGTCGATCAAAGAATGAATATAAGGTTCGTTAATAACTCCGAAAATAAAATAAGGGTCATTAATCTGAATATGGAATAAGGATATAGTTAAACCGAAAATGAAATAAGTTCCGTTAATCCGAAATTGAAATAATGTTCGTTAATCAGAAAATGAATTAAAGATAGTTATTCCTAAAATGAATAATCTTTGTTGACGAATGGTTCGTCCTGACGATGATAAAGGGGGGATACAGTGGAGGAGGAGAAAATGTTTTTTTTTTTCCAACGGCACAATTCCATATTTCCAAATTATGATTGTCAAGTAATGTGCAGTTCGTCATCAGTATCACGTAATCCATAGGCCTAGATTAAATTTTCATTGCATGATATTCTACAATTTTGTTGTTGTTTTTTAACTACAACATCGTATTTTGTTACTAAATGATCTTTTTCCCATTTTCGGAATCACGAACTTTATTTAGTTTCGGATCAACTAACCTTCGTACGGAAGCTTTAAAGTGCCATTCGACTTGGAGACTTGGCGAGATAATTTATCTTGTCAAGTCAACATAATAGCTCTATCATGTCGACTTATCAACTTTATAAGTTGACATGGAGACAAAAATTATCATGTCAAGTCGATTTCTAAAAATTTAAATGTCGTCATGGCAACATAACATATCTTGCCAAGTCGACATCTAAAAAGTTACATGTCGTCATGGTGTGATAATGTATCTTGCCAAGTCGACATCTAAAAAGTTGCATGTCATCATGGTGACATAATGTATCTTGCCAAGTCGACATCTAAAAAAAGTTACATGTCGTCATGGTGAGATAAGGTATCTTGCCAAGTCAACATCGAAAAAAGTTACATGTCGTCATGGTGACATAATGTATCTTGCCAAGTCGACATCTAAAAAGTTATATGTCATCATGGTGCATAAGGTATCTTGCCAAGTCAACATCTGAAAAAGTTACATGTCGTCATGCCTACATAACGTATCTTGCCAAGTCGACATCTGAAAAGTTTCATGTCATCATGGCGACATAAGTTATCTATCCATTACGTCACTTTCAGGTCGTCTTGCCTCTCTTAACAAACAAACCTTGTCGCCGCCCCTGCTATAGATGGGCACATGAAGTAATAGTATATGGTATCTAATAGAAAGATATAACGGACTGTAATGTCTTTTTTTTAGGTAAAATGAGGAAAAATACAAGGCAATCAATACCATACAGTATAGGCCTATACGCCTATCAGCACAATGCACAAATACTTTTTGCATAATATCCTACTAAATTATAACATTAAATTATATAGGCCTATTTATAAAAAATGAGAAGAACAGGCTCGATTTTACTCGAGGAAATTTTTGCTTCAGCTGGACTTGGCCTATTTATAAAGCTTACGTCACATCAGCCCAGACAGGGGCGGCACCAGGGTATTTTCATGGGGGGGGGGGGTAAAACGAACTATAGATGGCCTTAATTTTTTTTTCAATTGAATAAGAGGGGTAATAGATGATGATGATGATGATGATAATAATAATGATAATAATAATCATAATCATAATCATAAATAATAATAATGATAACAATCATAATCATAATCATAATCATGATAATGGTAATAATAATCATAATAATAATAATAATAATAATAATAGTAATAATAATAATAATAATAATAATAATAATAATAATAATAATAATAATAATAATCGGATTTATAAAGTGTCTTTCCAGCGCTGAATCATTTTTGCCCCAGCAGCTTAGCACGAACTTCTGTTTTCAGGCATGGGTCGAGCGCAGCACAATGTACAGTATAAAATATTCTTTCTTCCTCCTCACTTTTCTTCCTCTTTTTTTTTCTCTCTCTCTCTCTTCTCCTCTTTTTTTCTTTGCTATTTGAAAAATCATAAGGGCACTGCCCCCCACCCCGGAACCCGTATGGTTTGTAAAGTTCTGTCTGTTGTCTGTTTTCGTACAGAGCACTTCTTACGAACATGGACAAAACGTCTGATTTTACAAGCCGCAAGGGCCCCGGAGTGATTTGTAACCAGTGCTTGAGGATGGTTAGTCAACTCAGTAAGGGATCGAACAATCTTACCGCCTCCGCTAAATAATATTTTAGGGATTTTATTTGATGAAATGTAAATTTCGTCAGTCCATAGAGTTTCGACGGTGCAAATGAACCGGGAAAATGAACGGACACATTTACCGACAGAATTTTGGTCATTTACCACCGCAATTGAGAAAATGACATTTCTGACTTATGTAGGAACATTGTCATTTCCTCGGTTCGCACCCTGAGAGAGGGGGATAGGAAATTATCAAGAAAGTAAAAAATGGTTCAGATTTTTTCTCGTTTTTTACCTAGTCGCCCCCATTCAAATTCGCCTAAAGCTAAATGAATGAATGAATGGCCACTCTAATGCAACTAAAATGTTAAATCAACATTTAAAAGGGTTGAGGAGTGACCACACTTTCAAAATGTTAGATTAACACTTTGAACATTCTAAAGTCAACATAAACTAATCCAACCTTTTGAAAGTGTGGTCACTCCTCGGCATGGGCGGCGGAACGAGAGGACAACACAATGGTTGGGGGGGGGGGGGGCAAAGCATTGTCCGGACACAATGCTTTGCCCCCCCCCCCCCCCCAACTCCATTGTTCGTCCGCTCGTTCCGCCGCCAATGCTCCTCGGCCTTTTAAATGTTGGTTGAACATTTTAGTTTTAAAGAGTGAACGAACGCACAAGTGAATGAATTTAATGAATGAATTAATAAGAAAATAGGCCTACATAAATAAACAAAAGGAGAAAATACAACTTCAAATTACACTGACTACTTCATTGTGGTTATAGAACTCTTACTATAATGTAAACTTCCGCAAAATTATGCGCTTTTATTTTGTCATGTCTGATCTATGTTTAAATAAAAACTCTCATAAGCTCGAAGTGGTTAAAAAGAGCGTTGTATTGAATAAAAACATAACATTTGTGCAGTTACTAGCTGGGGAAATATGAACGTAATGCAGATCAAAACATCCTCTTTCCTGTTAACTTTTTGGAGAAGTCTGCACATAACTGCACATAGGTTTAACCTTTGTAGGCTATGCCTATCAATACCAAGACCCCAAAACAGTATAAGGCCCGCTGTTGTTAACTGCATGCAAGATTAGAAATTATCAACACCATCAAAAATATTGATAAGACAATGTAGCATTTCTGTGGCTTCTTCATGAGACTTTGGCATTGCGAAATTATCCAAATTGTTTCCAACGAGTTCTGAAAGCCCATGAACAAAAGTTGGGGAGCATCCGTACTTAGGAAGTTCACTGCAATACACCCGCTTTACTTCTTCAGTATCATAATCAGAAAATTGCAGTGGAAATTTGTAGTCCCTTGATCCATATGCTCTTTGTAAAGTCAACTTGGCAAGATATCTTATGTCACCATGACGACATGTAACTTTTTAGATGTCGACTTGGCAAGATACCTTATGTCACCATCATAGGCGCCGGAAGTGGGGGGGGGGGCGGCCGCCCCCCCCCCCCATCCAAAAAGTGGGGGGCAAAACACATTTTTGCCCCCCCCCCCCCCCAAAAAAAAAGCCCCCCCCCAAAAAAAAAAAATAAATAAATAAATAAATAATAATAATAATAATGATAATAAAAATAAACGAATAAACAAAGAAAATAAAATAAATATGTATATATATGAATAAAAGGGAAAAAATATGGCTACAAACGGCAGCTTTTGGACTGTAAAATGTCAAAATTTTCAAGCTCGCTCGCTTCGCTTGCTCGCATCCAGCAGTTGAGCCCGGTGCGCCTCCCCCTTAATTTCTAAAGCGAAAAACATAGCTACGACGGCAGTTGTTGGACTCTAGAATGTCAAAATTTTCAAGCTCGCTCACTTCGCTCGCTCGCATTGAATCGTTATGCCATTCTCCTAATGTTGCTGACAGTAATTGCCAGTAGTTGCGCCCGATGCCCCCACCCCTTAATTTCCAAAGCGAAAGATAAATAGAGCTACAAACGGGAGTTTTGGGACTGTAAAATGTCAAAATTTTCAAGCTCGCTCGCTTTGCTCGCTCGCATTGAATCGTTATGCCACTCTCCTAATGTTGCTGCCAGTAATTGCCAGCAGTTGCGTCCGATGCCCCCCTTAATTTCCAAAGCGAAAGATATAGCTACAAACGGGAGTTTTTGGACTGTAAAATGTCAAAATTCTCAAGCTCGCTCGCATTGAATCGTTATGCCATTCTCCTAATATTGCTGCCAGTAATTGCCAGCAGTTGCGCCCGATGCGCCTCCCCATTAATTTCCAAAGTGAAAGATAAAGCTACAAACCCCAGTTTTGGGACTGTAAAATTGCGTCCGATGCCCCCCCCCCCCCCCCCTTAATTTCCAAAGCGAAAGATATAGCTACAAACGGGAGTTTTTGGACTGTAAAATGTCAAAATTCTCAAGCTTGCTCGCTTCGCTCGCTCGCATTGAATCGTTATGCCATTCTCCCAATGTTGCTGCCAATAATTGCCAGCAGTTGCGCCCGATGCGCCCCCATTTATTTCAAAGCGAAATATGTAGCTACAATTAAAACTCCAGTTTTGGAACTGTAAAATATTAAAATTTTCAAGCTCGCTCGCTTCGCTCGCTCGCATTTTGTTGTTATGCCATTCACTTTATGTTGCTGACAGTATATAATTTGTCGATCGTTTCACACCGTCATTCCATAATCCATGTAAGGAAAACTTACAATGTTCCTCAATGACTGCGTTGTTGAATGTATCACATTCCGTAATGTATTGTAGTCCCATTATTGCTCACGCACACACGCACAAGCATACAGACCGTCAAAATTACTTTGTGGTTCCCCCATGTTTCGACCCACCGTACGCCACTTTACATATATATATATATATATATATATAATAGATGTGTGTGTGTGCGTGCGCGCGCGTGTGTGTGTGTGTGTGTGTGTGTATGTGTATTGTAACATATGCATGGTCTAATCTTGAGCCCCCTCCAATGTTTGCCCCCCCCCCCCCCAATCCAAAACTGCTTCCGGCGCGCCTGGTCACCATGACGACATGTAACTTTTTTACGGAAGCTTTAAAGTGCCATTCGACTTGGAGACATGGCGAGATAATTTATCTTGTCAAGTCAACATAATAGCTCTATCATGTCGACTTATCAACTTTATAAGTTGACATGGAGACAAAAATTATCATGTCAAGTCGACATCTAAAAAGTTACATGTCGTCATGGTGAGATAAGGTATCTTGCCAAGTCAACATCGAAAAAAGTTACATGTCGTCATGGTGACATTGTATCTTGCCAAGTCGACATCTAAAAAGTTACATGTCATCATGGTGCATAAGGTATCTTGCCAAGTCGACATCTGAAAAAGTTACATGTCGTCATGCCTACATAACGTATCTTGCCAAGTCGACATCTGAAAAGTTACATGTCATCATGGCGACATAAGTTATCTATCCAAGCTGATATCTAAAAAAGTTACATGTCGTCATGATGACATGAGGTATCTTGCCAAGTCGACATCTAAAAAGTTACAAGTCGTCATGGTGACATAAGGTATCTTGCCAAGTTGACTTACAAAAAATTACATGTCGTCATGGTGCATGGGTCATCAAGTCTCCATTGCATTCTCTGTACATAAGAATTTCCCATTTTCTAAATTTTCTTGAAAGCTACATTTTTTCTACCCTATACTCTAAGGAGTTGTTTGACAAAGAGTGACAACTGTTCTAAATATACTCAGAGTTTAAGATGTGAAAATACATATTCTGGAAAATGAGAAATTTTGTGTAAAATGTGAATGGAGAAATACTCCTAAAAATACTGTGATTTCATCAGCATTGCCATTTTGCATATCTGACAATGAAGTACTAGATAATGTTAACGAATGTAGTTTCCTTATTCACTTATGATTGGATCAATTTTTTTTTTAATTCATCGTCTTCCACACTGTGTGTTCCTAAAAAGAAAAGGCAATACTGAACAATACATAGGTTTTTTTTTCTTGTAATTTGTATAATGGAATAAAAAGTAGCTCTCCAGCTTTAATTTGACACCTTGCTTGCGTCAACGTTGACATGCGTTAGAGAGTTAGGGTTCTTTGAAACTTAGAAGTAGATGCTGTATCATTTTCCTTCAAAGAAACCTTACTCGATCTGTAACAAAACCCATAACAATGTTGACGCAAGCAAGGTGTCAAATTTAACTTAATGAGCTACTTTTTAATCCAGCACACAAATTACAAAAAAAAAAACCTATGCATTTGTGATATAATTTACCTTTGAGGTTTGGTTTCCCTGTTTTTAGGAACACACTGTAGAAACACTGGACTGACTTGGGTGGAATTCCCCTTTTATCGAGGACTGCCACATAGGCATGAACTGGGAGATCATTATGCATTAATGCACCCCTTTCAGACACAAACTAAGGGTCTAAGGTAGCTAATAATACAAACTGCGAACAGACTGTATTTTCTGCTTGCAAAATGGGTAATCTCTTCCTTCATTCTCTTCAAGGAATGTGCTGCATGGAAGGTAGAGTGTGTGCCCACATGGAATGAAAAAGCTGTCTTTCTTTCTATTACAGCATATCCCACACAATCCTTGTGATTCTTGCTTGATCATGACCTGTAAAAAGGGTGAGAGAAGATGAGGAGGAAGATGATCAAAATTAATACCATTACCATGGTACATATTTTACCAAAAAGATGAAATCAAAATCATCAAATATAACAAGTGAATGCGTGTGTGTGTGTGTCCGTCCATGCGTCCGTGCGTCTGTCCGTGTGTGCTCAAATGTTAGAAAATGCTACTTCTCCGTCATTTCATGGCCGATTTTGATTTTGATTGTTTTATCTGATAGGGCTTGGCGAGGGCTTCCAAACTTCACGAAATAGTGAAATTCATTAATTATGCAAATTCATGCAAATTTATTCAGCTTGGATAGATAACATATGTCACCGTGACGACATGTAACTTTTCAGATGTCGACTTGGCAAGATACGTTATGTAGGCATGACGACATGTAACTTTTTCAGATGTCGACTTGGCAAGATACCTTATGCACCATGATGACATGTAACTTTTTAGATGTCGACTTGGCAAGATACATTATGTCACCATGACGACATGTAACTTTTTTCGATGCTGACTTGGCAAGATAACTTATCTCACCATGACGAAATGTAACTTTTTAGGTGTCGACTTGACATGATAATTTTTGTCTCCATGTCAACTTATAAAGTTGATAAGTCGACATGATAGAGCTATTATGTTGACTTGACGAGATAAATTATCTCGCCAAGTCTTCAAGTCGAATGGCACTTTAAAGCTTCCGTACCTTCGGAATTAAAATGAACTGTGTAACCGTGGCACTTGCCACGTATATAATAGGAGACAAACGTGGTTTATTTGGAACCATGGGGCGTGGAAAACAAACAGACAAAAAAGGAAGAAGACGAAGAAGAAAGAGAAGACCAATAGGAAAGAGGACAGGACGGGAGGCGGCCCTGCTAGGTTATGTCATTTTATACAGTACGACATGGATTGAAACATCCAATCCGTTTTGTCACATTCCATAAACGCTCGTTCGTAAACATAAAAAGTATAAAATCTGGTATAACGAGCTCACAGTAACTCACAATAACTAAAACATTAAGGCTGTGATTTATAGCTAAAAGAGTAATACGTGTCGAAATGGGGGGGGGGGGGGGAGGGGAGGGAGCACTATACTGCCCCCCCCCCCCCCCGATTTTGCCATTGCTGCAATATCATTATGTATATAGCTTCAAACAAAAGTCTGAGAAAACAACAGCAAATACAAAACTTACACCCCCTAAGAGAGAGAGAAAAAAAAAGTTTAAGGGAAAACTTGATAGCTGTAAGTGTGAAAAAAACGGCCGAAATAAAATTCAGTATTTTGCTATTAATATTTAATGTGTAAAACACAGGGTTATATATCTTTGGCTAAATCCAACTCATTTCATTTGCCATTAACTAGGACTATGTTTGCTAAATCCATGTTTTCTTTTACTGGCCCCAAATTTTGGAACACTCTCGATAATAGTATGAAGCAAGTTCTAAGTTTAAACACATTCACAATTAAACTGAAGAAGTTGTTCATAAATTCTTATATAGTTGAATGAGTTATATTTTAATTAGCCTTAATTCTGAGCTCTCTTTTATATCCGTTTTATTCACTCTTTTCTTTTATCTATTCCTTTCCTACATTATGTACATATACCTCGGTGATCCACCGCATCATGTGCCTCGCGTGTGCTGGTATAGACCCTTCATCTCTTCTCCTTTCTCGCCTTTCCCTGTCCTCTTGTCCCTTTCTGTTTCTTCTTTCAAAATAATTTCCTCTTTTCCTCTTTTTTCCTTTACTGTGTTTTGTTTTTTTCTCTCTTATCTTTCTCTTTACAAGAGAGGTTGCTTGTGTTTGCTTGTCCGTCTGTTTGTTTGTTTGTTTGTTTATATGTATAGGTCTGTTGTGTTGTACACCGATATATTATGTCTATATATATCTAATTGCTTTTTTATGTTATTTAGTCTTTTTGTCCACGAGGAGACTGCAAAATACAAGCTTAGCTTTTTAGCATGTCTCCTCCATTTCCTGCAACTTTAGTTTCAATTCAATTTTCATTGTTTACTTTGCTTTTGTGATGCGTAATATTGTCAACTTCACGTATTTTTCTTTGTTACTACATTGCATTGATGTTGTGTTATTTTGTGTATGAAAATGTTGGAAATGAAATAAATGAAATGAAAAAAAAGAACAGTATTCAGCTTTTTTTTTTAAAGACATCATCAACTCATTGCTGTGATTTGCATATGACTGTTGACGAAGTGTTCAAGTTGTGAAAACTTAGGGAAAATTAACAACTTCATAACTTTCTCAATTTTCATCCAATTTTGATCAAAGATTCATTGTTGTGCTTATGAAATTTTTCTCTTACTTTGAACTGGTCCAGATTTCCCATTAAATGTGCTCATTTTGCAGTGTCACTGTGCTGCACCAAAAGTTTAACAATCCACAACTTTTGAACGTATGGTCCGATTTTCCTCAAACTTCGCTGATTCTTTTTTAATACTAATATTGCTGCATTCACTCAATCCACATGTACATTTGGGTTTTATTACCCTTTAAGATATATCATGTAAAAGAGTTATATAAACAAACAAGAGAAGCATGCATTCTGCAGAGCGCAGACGGCCTCCACCAAGCAGCTCATTTCCACCACTGATCGTGTTCTTCCATAGAGATCAGTAATTTCTACTGATGCATGCTGAAAATTTTCCCAGCATAGAAGCGTTTTGTTTACCTCACCAGCTTCCAGTTCACTGACCCTATACCTGCCAAAATATTTTTTTTTCATAAAATCCATAAAAATCCCCGGATCACCACCATAATTCAATCATCTGTTCCTTATGTCACAATCTCAACCTTTCCTTTAAGTTTCATCAAAATCCGTCCATAACATTTTGAGTTATTTTGCACACAGACAAAAGCAAACAAGCAAAGCAACACCGGCAAAAACATAACCTCCTTGGTTGAGGCAATAAATAATGATGGATAATGTCGGAAAATATGCTAACAGTAATTTACAAGTTGGTTGATGTGAGTTCTGTCATTTATGTGAGTTGAAAGTGTACAGTAGTGAAAGTTAGGGCCTATCTACACATTTATACGTATAGGGCCTACATTTGTATTTGATAATACATACGGTACTTACATTATCTAAAAAGCAAAATCCAACCCCCCCCCCAAAAAAAAAAAAAAGAGTAAATAAATAAAAATTTTAGCCTTGTAGGCCTACATGTATCTAAAAGAAAGAAACAAAATAGCCCCACTGTACGTGCCGGTAACTTTACGCGATTTGCCCTGAAGAAGGCGTACTTCATATCTACATGGAATATTCAGATCAAGTTTGTGGAATACATAGTAGATGGCACACTGGTGATAGTGGTGCCCATCATGGTACATGTACATTGAATGTCATAGTACTCAGAGAGTCAAGATGATTCTCCTTTGTCGTTGGCATACAGCTGGCGCTGTGCACAACAAACTGACCACATAAGTAAAATTCCAAGCTCCCTCCGGAGCCCTCCTGTGTTGTTTGGCGCTAGCTGTGTGTATGCGTACTACTCGTCTACACATTGAACTCACTCCTCTCTACCCGCACACCTGTGCCATGCTAAACTACATGACTGTACTGCACTACTACTGAGATTGCAATACACGCTGATATGATTGAGCGGAGCGTCTGTATCTGACTTTTGTATGGTGGCTTCTAAGGGCCAAAGTAAAACGACTGTGTGCTGAAAGTTCACCAAAATTTCACAAATATTTCACAATATGTTCACAAATAATTCACAATTATTTCACAAAATTCCTCTTTGCACAAGATTCACAAATATTTCACAATTCTTTCGCAATAAATTCGCAAAATATTCACAAATATTTCACAATTTTTTCACAAATACTTCACAACTTATTGCGAAATCCTCCCATATTTATCGCGAATTTCTTTTTACTGTCCTGAGGGGTATGGTATTCACTTGACCGAAAGATCGGTCTGTATCTGTCCGTCGGGGAATGTTCCGCGGAGACTGCGTCTGGCTTCACGGATCCCCTCCGTATACAGACCGAAGTCAATGATTGCGGCTCCTGTGTGGAGCAGTCGCGCACAGATCAAACGTTACGATAAACCAAATTTCAGACAGCTTTTTTACATTCAAACAAGTTTGACATGACATGACACATTATGCAGCAATATTTGGGATAAATTTCTCAATTGTGCAATCGAAATACTCACATAAACTCGGTTATAACGCAGACATTTTATCGATATCGCAACATCGCCGTTCGCAAGCTGTAAGTCGCCATTTTGAATCTGTAAGCCAATCACATGCGAGGTACGTGTTTTAGTAAAACAAACACGTATAAACTACCTCGCATGTGATTGGCTAATAGATTCATACTGTACGTTTCTGCAGTTTGAACGTGACGACGCGACAGGCTGTGTTTTACGTTGAAAATTCTACTAAAATTTTGGATTATTCATTAATCTAGTGAGTTTAATGTATTCTTAAAAAGCTAATTTCACTATACAAGCTTAAATTTGCCGACCTAGGGCCGTGAATTAGACGCAATCGAGAAGGGTGAGGTACCTCACCCAATTTTCCATAGAGACAGTGGTTAAGAACATCCACACAGCAATGGGTACTGCAACCTTCCGTCTGTCTACGGAGGACAGCGTTAATGGCAAAATATAAAAAGAGTCCTCCGGACAGACGGATCTTTCTGTCTAGGTATTCACGTAACTAGACGAATCTGTTCGACAGTCGACGGAAGGACGCAACAACACTCGACGGAAGGAGGAATTCATATTAGCTGCTAATTCATCAACTGTACGTGTCGTTATGTTGACGAAAAACGTGAGAAAGGAGTATTTCACAGGTATGAATCCGCTTTCACTGCACACCGATATTATGGTGGATGAATGTTGTTACGTGTAGACTGTAATGTTAGTACCAATCATAGCTTTTCGTGTACTGTTGCCGAGTGTTGGTGCATGGTGTAGGCCGATAACGATCTGGCTAGCCAGAATCCCCCAACTTTACTTGTCTTGTCAAAGTCAAGGAACAGGGAATTGAAGCCCCATAATACTCGATTGGTATAAGCTAATTAGCTTAGATCTAATATACAAACTTTCAAAATATAACAGTAAAATAATAGTTGTCAGTACTGCACTGGTATTCAGCTATAAATTTTTAGTAACGTTAAACATTAATTTAGATCTAATTGCAATCGTCCCAGTTTGCAGACTCTTCAGGCATAATACTAATGTTACGTCTAGTTTATTTAATTTGTATCACTGTCTAACATTAGTAGAATACATGTAGAACCACTCTCTACATAAATAGTGAATGGTCATGAGTGCGATACAAGATTTCGCACGAGGTGAAAGACAGAGGCGCTCTATTTGACGAGGCGAAGCCAAGTTGCAATGGGTGCGCGCCTCATCTTTCAGTTTCACTGAGCGCAAATTCTTGTTCCATTGCATGAGTAAAGATCATATAAGAGGGATAGATCTTTTTGTTTAACGTACAACACATCAAACGTCAACAGATGTGGTCCACACGTAGATTCTTGAATTTACACAGAAATGGCAACCATTTTCCATGAAAGATGAGCAGCTGCACAGCTGCAGTCACCGTGTACTGTATCTTTGTACACGAAGCTGATCGGTTGAAGTCGTGTAAAAAAATGAGGGACAAAAGATCTACGAGCTAGTGCTTGTTTATGAGCGCGCTTGTACGTAATTACACACGGGAAATGCTTGTTTATAACTTAATTGTGACATCAGAGCTGTGCAATGGAACAAAAACTTCGAGTCAATTGTGAGTTTAACACAGAAGTCAATGGAAAATGGTGACATCGGCCATCAGTGGGCCATCCATTTTTGCTCAAACAAAGATGCACGGCTGATAGCCAGAGCGAGCGATGGAACTTTTTAAAGTTTTACTGTTACTAAATGTCATGTGATGGGCAATCGACTAATCGTATTCAAAAGCTACATTCTAGTACTTGTACCGTGTTGTATACGGGTGATACGTTTTAGTACTAAAGCTTACTCTTACAGTGTAGTGTCTATGCACAGCCCTGACACTGTGTACACACAAGTGTAGCTGCTGGCGCACGGCTTCTGATCGGGCTACTGTCTAGTGACGTCTCATTCTTAAAGATACTAAACATTACCATGGATACAATCATTAGTCTACATTTGTAGTAGTCAGTACTGGTGTGTGTTCTATAATTTAATAAAAAGAATCTGTACATGACTAGGCCCCCTACAGTATATTATAATGCCAGCAAATGTGCATACATTGTAAGTAGGTTCTGCTTAGTACTTGATTAATTGCGACCAGCCTGAACATGAAGCATATATAAGTCTGTGTACAAGGAGTGCCCCGTGGTTAAGACGATGATATTCCGTGGCAGCTTCAGATCAGTAACAGGAACAGATCCGTTTATATCAAAGTGAGGAAAATGGGGGGAAAATAGAATCTAGGAATTTCCATGATCTCGCAAGTACGCAACAGCGAAAAAAATTCACCCACGACAAATTTTGCCAAACTGCTCTTCACTACTATGCCATACCCTTGTTAGCTTATCGTGTTACACACAGAGGCATACAGGTAGTATAATGCACACAGTCATGTTTACAATAGCAAGTGCACTGGTGCTGAAAGCCTGCATCTGTACATTAGCTACGAGGTTAGAGAACTGTATAGAGTAGTATTGGTGTGACAAAATATTAAAATGTGTGGGTTTTTGTCCCCGCCGCACGAGTTCGAGCAGGGGACTATGAAACGGGCTCCGTACGTGTGTGTGTCCGTCTGTCCGTCCGTCCGTCCGTCCGTCTGTGCGTCCGTGTGTGATCAAAATGTTCAATTTGCTACTTCTCTGTCATTTATGAGCCAATTTTGATTCTGTTTGCTTTATATGATAGCACTACATGGGAGCTTTGAAACTTCTACACAGAATTTCAGTTGTGACCTTTGACCTTGACCTTTGACCTATATTGTACATTTTGCTTCAAAATGCTACTCCTTCGCCATTTCTAACCCAATTTCGATTCCTTTTGCTTTGTGTGATGGCACTAGGTGAGGGCTTCAAAACTTCTACACAGAATTTTGACCTTTGACTTCTTTGACCTTTGACTTCTTTGACCTTTGACCTTGATTTTTGACCTATATTGTACATTGGCTACAAAATGCTACTCCTTCGCCATTTCTAACCCAATTTCGATTCCGTTTGCTTTATGTGATGGCACTAGGTGAGGGCTTCAAAACTTCTGCACAGAATTTTAACCTTTGACTTCTTTGACCTTTGACCTTGATTTTTTACCTATATTGTACATTTTGCTACTAAATGCTACTTCCGGCAGGGACATATATTACGCACCGCGTAATTTCTACTTTTCCTTGTTTTATTAGGGGGAGGGCCGATATTATTATACAGTGTATGTTCTGAGGAACTTTTGCCATGAACAGTCAGTGAATTTAACAAAATTAATGTCCATGCTATAGCTAACTAGGGTAGGGGGCAGGAGTTTAAAGTAGTACCAGTATGACAAAATGTGTAGGGGTAGGCTACCTGTATAACTCTAAGGAACTTTTGACATAATGGTCATGTGGTTGAATGTTTGTGGTTTCGTTTTTGGGTCAAAATGACATAAAATGACATAACACAACATAACATGACATAACATAACATTACATAACATAACATATTCATTTGAACAGTGGTCACCACTAAATGAGCTGAAGTAATAATCTTTAAAAATGAAAAAATACTTTGCCAACCCTTGGGTCAGAGCATTTTTCGACATCATTCAAGCAATGAATTTCTGTGTCTTAGATATCATTACGAAGATGAGATGGATGCATGTACCTACATTGTGGACTTTTGGTTATACAAATGTGTTAATGGGACTGTACAGTATTGGTTGAGGTAGGTATTCATGTTTTGAACATTCCTAAGTGAGATAATGAGAAACCTCTTTTGAAATATGAAAGAGCATGTAATTTTAAGAAGGATTCAATGCTTATTTGATGAAAATTGGTGTTCAAATGGCTGAGATATTCAAAAAGCACTAATAATAAAAGGTGACAGGCCATGCCTTTTATTAGGATCTCTTTGTTTCACCTTGTTTTGGGATATCTCAGCCATTTCAAAACCGATTTTCGTCAAATAAACTTTTGATACCCCTTAGAATCGCATGCTCTTTGACATCTCATAGAGTGGTTTCTGAATATCTCGCAAAACGTTAAAAACTAAATCCTCACCTCAACCAGAACTGTACACACCCTTTAAAGCCTGAAGTTGAGATGTGGAGAAGTAGATGACACCCACCTACACTGTATATTGTGCAACTTTATTCAAACATGCTTTTCTTTTTCTGTGGGCATCACAAATTGTCAGTCAGTTTTCTTTTATAGCATGTGATGCGAAATTTCATTCTATCAAATGCCTCCTATCATCAATCATTAGTGTGTGATGACAGTTATTGAATCCCTGAACTATGTGTGTTAGTTAAATTGAACTATTTAACTAACACACATATCATCTATTCATAATCCTGCCAGTGAATGCAAACTAATCTGTATAAAGACTTATCATACATTGTATAACAGAAGTTGTCTGTGGTCTACTCTTCCCCCTCAGATGGTAATGGATGACCTGAAAGTGGATGATCTGCACACTCAGGAAATGCTCTTGACTGGAGAGCATGTCTCTTTGAAGAACTTCCTTGGAGAGACCAGGAGGTGCGGTCATGACATACCTGGACAGAATGAAGACTTGTGATGAAATGCTTGACCAAGTTATCACCTTGAGAAGCTACAGTGTATGAGTAAGTAAAAAACATAACATTTTGTTTTGTACATGTACATCTACATAAACTTAAAACAAGAATGCAGTCATGAATGTATATAACATAAAAGAGTTAGGGACAAAGTAATTCATTTTTATTTTCAGGAATAGAGCCATTTTATTGATGTCAGTGATGGAATGCTACTTAGAAACTCTGATGGTGTGACTACCATTAGAGGATCACTTACATCAAATAAGTCTTAAACACTGAACGAAATGTTCAGAGCTAATCTGATGAGTTTTCTGGACATACATACCACACTGAGGTTAGGGCAAGATGACGTGCATTTCAGATAACGATGAAGATGCCAATAACTACAATTTCAAAGAAGTATGGATGTCTCCTTTTCAGCCTTTCATTTTGTGTTTATTGTCACTGCTATTGTAAATAGTAGCATTGTTAATGTTAATATTATCAATCATTATTTCAATTCAAATTTCCAAGCATTTGATCCTTGTATTTGTGATGATAATCTGCACAGGAGCATACTAAGCCTGGAGCTAAATTCCTGTCTGTTGTGGTGATAAGCCATATTATGACTCCTGGTCACGTATCTATCTCACAATACCCTATCTCACAACCTGCAACTTCTTATGAAAAAGTAAGGTGTTTTTTTTTTTTGTTTTGTTAATAAATTGCGCAGAAAAATGTACTGGTTAGGTATGTAGTTGATACATATATCTTATTTCACAGCCATTAATTCCACAGCCCAGCCAGACTTAACTTCAAAGCCATTAAATCTATTTTCAGATCATCCAAATGCTGAAACCCACCAAAGATGAGAACACTGACCAACTGGAAGCAGGCATCTCATCAATGTGCCCTCTTGATATATTTCCATCAAAGTCTGACAGGCAGCATAGGTCACAGGCTTGTCATCTTGTACTCCACAAGGAAAGTGAAGTAAAATTCAGATGAATCCATGTATGTAGATAAGATGGTGACATGTACAGAGAAACTAAAAACAGAATTAGAGATAAGTGAGGTATTGACACATGTATCCCTGATAGAGATATTAACCCACGTAGTGTCATCTAAAGCCTGCATAGCGAAATCATAATAAATTGTGCCAGTAATTACTTTCCTGGAGGTGGAAAATGTAAAGAGAAACTGAAAATAGCTAGCAATGTGAGTGAGGACTTGGCACATGATGGAGAGGTCTACATTGTGTCATCAAAAGCCTGCATATTGAATACATAACAAGCTGTGCTGAAGTTTCTTGCGAGGCAGTGCCCAAGGAGATGCTGACAGGTTTTCCTTTGAGAATTGGAGGCAGAAAACAAATATATATGTTTGCAAAAGAGAACTAATGGAAATAAGCTATAGCAATAACAGCTATTCCAGGTGACCTTGTTACTATATGGGCAAAGAAATACCCTGGTAGTGATCTTGTCCCTCTTTATCTCTGATGTAATTGTACGTCCACCCACACAATGTGTGTATAGGGGTATATATCCCTAGGAATCACTCTGAGGTCAGGTGGTCGGGCGGTCAGTTATGCGGTCAGTGTCAGACGGTTGAAATTTTGGATATATGATCAATGTAATGTGTAGTTGTGCTGGAGACTCTTGTTTGTTTGTGAATAAATCTGTTGCCATGGCAACAGCAGTTTTTTATACCAATCATAAAAAAAATTGTGGGTTGATCGACCTATAACTCCCTGAGTTTTTGAGCAATTGACTTGAATTTTGGCACATGTGACCACTACAGTATGCAGATGTGCAGAACACATCTTCTGCTGATGTTGAACAATGCATTTCCATGGTAGCAGCATTTTTCACTAAAAAGAATACGAAAATATTATGGATTCTGCTAACTCCCTTGGTCTTTGAGCATATGACTTGAAATTTGACACATGTGACTGCTATGGTATGTAAATATGCAAACGTAATCTTTCGTCATTGTTGAACCATGCGTTGCTATGATAACAGCGTATTTTGAATGAAAAATCATACAAAAATAATGTGGATCAGATGTCTCCTTAGGTCTTTGAGCACTTAGCTTGAAATTTGGTACTTGTGATCGCTATGGTACATAGATGTGCAAACTTAATCTTTCGTCATTGTTGGGTAATGTGTTGCCATGGTACGTGTACCAGCATATTCTTAATGAAAATCACACAAAAATAATGCAGATTCAGCTGACTCCCTCAGTCTTTTAGCATTTAGCTTGAAATTTGTCACATTTGACCGCTATAGTACAAAGGTGTGCAAACTCAATCTTTCATCATTGTTAAACAATGCATTGCCATGGTAACGGTATTTTTTCACTAAAAAGCACACTAAAATATTGTAGATTCAGCTAACTACCTTTGTCTTTGAGTATTGATATATACACACACGTAGCTTGAAATTTGGCACATGTGACCGCTTTTGTACGTAGATGTACAAACTTAATATTTCATCATTGTTGAATAATGTGTTGCCATGGTAGCAGCATATTTTGAATGAAAATCATGGGATAAGATTATTTCAGGTTACTCCATCAGCTTTTGAGCATTTGACTTGAAATTTGGCACATGTGACGGCTATGGTATATAATATAGTTGTGCGAACTTCAATTTTTGTTAATGTTGAACATTATGTTGCCATGTTAGCAGTGTTTTTGTTTAATGAAAATCACAGAAACTGCCAATTTACTTGTCTTGCTTCCCCAGGTTTTGAGCACTTGACTATGATGCATGTGATACATGTGGCCATAGTTGAACAATTCAGTATTGAACAATACATTGCTATGGTAACTTTTTTTTCTTTAATAAAAAGCATACAAAGTTGAGCAAACTTCCTCAGTGTTAGGTGGGGTATTAATCACATTGAGTGATAGTTCTAGTTCTACATGTGACCGTGTCTGTAAGGCGTTGCTAGGGTGACACCATGTTTGGGAGGGGGGATATGCTGGAATGCACTTTTCCTTTGACGGAGAATTATAGCTTGCATATTTCTGTGGTATGTGTAGTTACAAATTGTATTAGCAACAAGAAAACATTGCAGGGAAGCATGCAGGCTGTGCTCAGTTTCGGGGAGGGTGCATTGCAGGTGTCTTTCCTTTACAATGTATGTTTGGTACTTTGCTGATTATTGACAGGTGTGGTCGAAAGCGGACTATTTTGTTTGGAGGGTCTTTCTGTGGGCATGCCAAAGAATCTGCATGGGGAAAGATAGTATGGGGACTAATTGTGAGGTGTATGGCGTATTAGGATTTTTGTTTAGCTGCACGGGTGATGATAATATTGAGGGTCAACGAAGGTTGACATGCATTTACACTGCATAGGCTGTTTTTGTTATTCTTTGAATTAAAATAAATTTTATAGTACCAGTAAGTTATCGAAAGTATTTATCTATTCGATGTGAAATTAGATAAAGTTTGATCTCCTTAATGATTTTAGTATGCAGTTAGGCTTGTGAATTTTATGAGCAATTAGGGCTTATATGTTTATTGTGTAATTTGACAGATTAAGCATGGATAGCGATACAACATTTGACTGTGACAGTTACTGCAGTTTGTTTGTTTTTTCTCCAAGGAGTTAGGGTTAGGGATAATTGTGATAGGAATTTAGGTTTAATTAGTTTGATTCGACGATTAGGATTAAGGTTAGGGTTAATAATATTTGGCTTCATGTGCAGACATTTCATGAGAGCAATTATTGCAGAAGCAAATGTCATGAAACCGTGCGTGGATACATTGTATATAATGTAGCTAATTGTTAACATAATAAGGTGAGAGTAAATGGTGATTGAGTGTGAATAGTATTTACTGCACATATTGACTGAAAAAATCAATTTGATTGTTTCAAATTATTAAGGGGATGGAATGAAATATGTATTATTTTTGTGCAATACATGTTAAACATCAGTTTTTATGTTTTTTTAGCTTTTAAGTGTAGGGCCTACAGTACTAGACACCATGAAAGAATGGAATCATATGACAATAATGAATTTGAAGTGGGCATTCCATTCATTTTTTAATAATCTTGATTCATGTATGATTTATGTAATGTTCTAGCAGTGTGTTTCTTATCGATTTGAAATGGGGAATAAAAATGCTATCAAACAAACTCCAACAAGTGATCTCATTGCAATCAGAAAGCTACAGCATTAAAAAAAAAATACACTTTCATTGATACCATCAAGTGTGACTGTGGCCAGTGTTACTATGTCTCTGTTTTGTTTTGTTTTACCAGTTATATCAAATTATATTATTCTTGATCAACAGTGGAATTCTTGTATACCTTTTTTGTGTATTGTTCATAGAATGCTGAGCTGTTATATTAAATGCAAGATGCCAAAATAATTTTTATTTTTCCAGAGTGATATCTATATGATGTGATTTTCATGCAGTGTCGAATTCTAAGGGATTGACTGATTTGTTGTATGTCTTTGTGACAGGACTCATTGTGCATACAAGTGTAAATGCTGTGTTTGCAGTCACACTGATTTTTGTTTTGTATTTGAGGTGGTTTATTTGTGCATGTGTGTGTGTGTGTGTGTGTGTGTGTGTGCATTTACTTATGTCTGTGTATTTGTCTTTGTATATGATACAGACTAGACTATACATAATGGTGTCATTGTAGAGTAGACTGGAATAAAAGAAATTACACTGACTTCATGAGAAAAATAGAATTCTAGACATCTCACAGTTCCTTGCTTGTAAAGTATAGAATGAAACTATGGTTGGGCTAGAAACTGTATCTCTCGATACATTCTGAGATTCGTCTGTAGTCCGGTAGGGACATTTCTAACCACTTCTACCGTTTTTTTTTTCATTCATTTATATTTCATTTCCAACAAAAACATATAGATATATTACAAAAATTGAATACAGTGCATACATTTCATTATACAAAGTAAAGGATAAATTTACAGAAAACTTGTAGGTATATAGAAACATGTTGGAAATGGGGAGGAATGCTAAAAAGCTGAGCTTGTAGGGGGCATTCCCCCACACGTAATACAAGAAATTTATATGATCGATTGACTGATAAACATTGAAAATGGATGAAACAAAGAAACTAAGACAAAAAGACCTATAACCTAACTTATCCGAAACAAAAACCCTGAACAAATCCCTACACTAAGTCGCTGTCATGCCGGAAGAGAGAGGAGAGAAACAAAGAAGTATATATGTGTGTGTGTGTGTGTGTGTGTGTGTGAGTGTATGAGAGAGAGAGAGAGAGAGACTACCGACTAATGTGTTTCTGTTAGAAGCATATACAGGTGTAATGTACCAGCAAAGATCAGAAACATGGACCGAACTGCCGAATGCCTAAGCTGTTGGAAAAAAATTCGCGACGAAATTCGCGACGAAGTGCGCTATAAATTGTGAATATATTCACAAATATTTGTGAAATAGTTGTGAAATTTTTTCCGATTTATTTCTGAATTTATTCACAAATAATTGTGAAAAAAATCACAATTTTTTGTGAAATACTTGTATATTATTTGTGAAATCTAAGACAAATTCACAAATATTTCACAATTATTTGTGAATTATTTGTGAATTCCGACTTAAATTGCGGGATGTTTGCGAAGTCCCTTACAGGCTTCCATACTTTTGTGACACCGGCCCGAAGATTCGAGAATTTAGTGGTTGTAAAACCCTTTAGTACTTGTACAGAGAGGAAAAGCACCCTGGCCTGTCGTTACATTAAATCACTTCAGAAGATATTTAGAATTGTGAGTATAGTCTGGGAATGTGAAATTTCATTTGTATCCTGTATTTCCTTTGCGACTGGTACCAGTGTGAGTAATGTGTTCTGCTGCATGTGAGGTTAGCTCCAAATGAATGAACGTGGCCAAACACGGTGAATTAACAATCACAGTCCCGTCTATAGATGTTTGTGTTGTGTAGAGTATATGCCAAACTACAGCATGCATGCAGCTAGCAGCTGCAACTGGTCGTAGAGTTTGGGATAGGGTAGATCTAGTCCCTCGTTCTCCAGATAACATTTAGGCCTGACGTGACTAAATTTATAGTCGGAAAACAAACGGGCGCTAGATCTTGTGCTTTTGTACCTTGCCTCTAGTATCTACTATTTTTTAGGCTCTAGACCAGTAGACTCTAGGCCTAGAGTAAAATATCCCGTTTGCGGCAGTTTAAGCATTGTTAAGAGTTTTTCCAACTTGTAAACAGATCAGGCAAATTATTTTCAACCATTTCATATATCATAGACAAGATTATTCATTAACACAATTGTTTTCATGAAAGAAATTTACCATTGACCAACGCAGTTTTCATGATTTGAATACCAGGGCAAAACCCGGCACAATTTTCGCCGATAAGGGCGATATGCGACGTAGTATTTCTGCTTGCGGCACGATGTACAATCCCTATGCAATATGCGCGTGCTCCGCGATCTTTAGCTGAACGCCTTCACATGTCTCGCGAACATTGCGTAAGCGTCAATTCCCATTGCGAAAGCACGTGAAAATAGCGTGTGCACATGCATTGGCCGCAAACAAGATCGCAATTCTGGCGGTGTTGTTGATGTCTTTCTCGTGTTTTTCTCATTTTTTTTCGATGGTAACATCCACTTTCCGAAAAAAATGGCGGCCCACATCGGCTCGCGAAAATTCTATTTTACGTGAAGATATGTTTTCAAAATCCATGAACATCGAGAAAACGACAAAAAATCCAGTTTCTTGGACCATTGTTTCTTAACTGTTATGTTAAGAAGTACCGAAAATTTCATTTTGGATGCGATATGTTGTCATTTAGGTGAGAAAATTTCACTTTCGTCAGAGATCGTGCCCATTTAATCGGTTGATTTTTGTTGATTGCTAGTGTGTTAGTATATGTGTAGTGTGCATGTAACAGTGCAATGCTGTGTTTAGCTGTATACTACCGTGTATGTTGTACCTGCCGCGAACGGCTGCACGGCCGCTTACTGACGCAGTTACTCTAGAACCTAGTCGAACCTTGGCACGGGAGGTCGAACCTGACCTGGTTGCACTGCCACCGGTGATGGTGAGAGTGCTGATAAACTCACAGGAAATTTTGAATTTTAAGGATAGCTTCTCAGTGAATACTCATAGTGATGTCAGCTTTACAATGATAATGCAACTTTGGTCATAAATTATGAAATCATTGCAGTAAACTCTGCCGAGTGCAAGCAGAAATAACGAAGTTCGCTCGCCACTTGTCGCATGCGTATGTGTGTGTGCCTGGCATACAGAGGAGCACGTTCTGAAATTAGCCAGCAAACGGGTCTAGTGTCAGTAGTGAGTGTATCTGTCAGTATTTGACCGAAAGATCGGTCTGTATCATCTGGCTGTCGGGGATATGTTCTGCGGAGACTGTGTCTGGCTTCACGGAATCCCCTCAAGAGCCAATAAAGTAAAAAAAAAATGATAAAAGACTCCTCCAATAGATGGATTTTTCTGTCTACGTCAGTATGTGATAAATTAATTGTCAGGGTAGGGACCGCATTGCATTGCTAGCATGGCTGCTGCCTACCAAATAGCTTTCCTGTGACAGGGCTGTGTATAGTTACTCATTGCTGGAAAGTCAGTGCAATTTACATCAAATGCAAATAAAGTCTGTTGCCCCAAATTTTCTGTTTAATCAGAATCAAATGCAAAGTTGTGTTTGAGATATTTGCATATGAAGTCAAATGTCCTTCCCGCAATTGACTTGTGTTTAAATGCAAAGTTTTGCATACAAATTAGTTGGCAGACTTGCATGTACTTTTTGGAGTTTCTCGCAACTGGGCCCAGGAGCAGTAAATGTCAGCTTTCCATCAAACCTAGCCAAACAACTTTCATGTATTTTGACACAAACTCAGTGATGTTTATTGTAGTCTTACTGATTTCAACCATAGATGGCTACAAAAAAAGCAACAGTTTTAGAGTTATAGTTAGAGCTGTTATACATTTTCTAATAGTCACTAGTGGTTTTCTATATTTACAAACAGAATCATAATTGTGAATGTTCCAAATCATAATTGTGAATGTTCCAAATCATAATTTTGAATGTTCCAAATCATGATTGTGAATTTTCCAAATCATAATTGTGAATGTTCCAAATCTTGTTTAGTAAGACAGAGCCTCACATCATTCCCAGGATATCTTCCATTTGAGACGTGAAGGAGTGCTACCATGCCTACCATAGAGGAAGTAAACGATGATGCTGCATTCACCAGTTCGCAGTCCGGAGGTACAACGTCATCATCCTCATCATCATCGGGATCCAATGGCAGTGATGGGTCAAGCTCTGCTGGCGGAGAGCAGTCAGGGGCCAGTAAAGTTATGGTGAGCAGAGTTCTGGGTGTTTGTAATGGCACTGTTAATTGAACTGATATTTCCTCTACCGGTACCATGCTGAATAAGCCAGTTTGGAGTTGGCTCATGGGCACATTGGTCCGATTGGCCTGTAGTTTTTTTCTCAATCGGTTAGGGGCACTTCACTCGCTTTCAGAGCGACATGATGTCCAAGCTTTACGCAACGATTTATGGTATTCATCAATCCTGCTCTTGTAAACAAACAATGAACTTGCACAGACCAGATAACTAGAATGATCCTCAGTAAACACTTGGGGGAAGTATCCATTTCGTTATCTTGCATTGGATGTATTAACAACCTCTTTGTATTGATATTGCCAAATACCACTTTTGCTGTCAGGTGGATGTGCTGGCAAGCAGCATTTGTAAGGATTACATGAATAATCATCATAAGATACTGTAAAACACGATATTTTCACGGCACAAAATTTTTGCAAATTGGAGCCGACAGCCTTTTTTGCAGCGTGAAATTTTTGTGAGTTGCCTCTAACATTTAATGCGTATATTGTAGACAAGAACTTTCACATTCATTTTAATTTCATGAATCTTGGCTGTTGTGAAATTCGCAAAATAAAAATGCATGCGAACATTCCTTGTTTTACAGCAATAATACATCACAGATGCATATCCAAATGAATTTAAAAACCAACATGCCTGTTGGTCCGAATGGCCTTTTTTCTGCTCATGCGCAAAGTGGAACTGCGAACTGGCTTATTGGAGTACATGAAATCTAGAAGATAATTGAATGGGAATCATGAGCTGCACTCCTTGCCATATTACATAATAGATATAGAGTAATGCGCCCAAGTTTGGTACACTTAAGGGTTTTTGTGCTATAGTTCCAAAAGAGATGAGGTCTCGAGTGTATCTTATTGAACATTTTGTGTCAATATAATGACATTCTAAATGCATATTTAAGATGTAAAAATTATTTAGGACATTTTGCAAAAAATGGTTTTTATGTTTACCTTCTTTGGTGCCATGTTTGGTACAGCACATCATTGATTGGTACACACACATGATTTGTATGCGCTGTAATACAACTTCATTCATTTGCATGCTTCAACATTATCACCCATAAGAATCATGTAGCTGTACCAATCACGGCACAGCGCTGTCTGGAGGCAAGGCTGACAGTATCATGTAAATATCTCTGTGAGCTCACTAGTCATTTGTAATCGGGCTGCTGTTGACTGAACATCACGACCAACTTCACTTGCACAAAAGGTGACTATTCACCATTCAGTGCGCAACAGCTGGTAAATAACGGTCCAAAATGAGGACCGCGTCTTTACTGGCCCGCTAATTTCCAGCTAGAAATCTAGTTTGGCGAGAGGTCATGAAGATGCAACTTTTTCTGAAGCTTTACTGGTCTCTGCTGCCCTCTTTACTGTTTATTTTGAGAGGTAACAGGATGCATCTTTCAAACATGATATACATACAAGGCTATGAATTATTTATTAGCTTCAGTGTGTCAAAGAATATTATATACCTCATTTCTAGAATCCTCTCATCTGATTGGTTAAAAGGGGAGTCATGAAAATAGCTGTGCCCTATTTTTGAGTTACTGTGACCGGGGCCCGGGCACAGATAGTAAATAGGTTTGGAGACAGTCGCGACCCCGTACACATAGATCGATCATTGTGTACGCACCAATGATACGACCGCCGCGCATTTGATCAGCGTGCTGTAAAAGAGACTAGCGGACTGGCTTGGAGACAGTCGCAACCCCGTACACTGTACATGTACACATAGATGATCACTCATGTACGCACCAATGATACGACCGCGGTGCTGTCGATCAGCGTTGATTACGAGTGCTGTAAAAGAGACTAGAATGTATATTTGCGGTATCTATATTTCGGAATCTGTATTTTCGGTATATAAAACAAATAATGACTGCTTGATATTCGGGGCACAGTTAAAATTATGTAGGCCCTCGGTGATGTGAAAACCATAACCATGCCCTCAGCTTCGCTTCGGGCATGGTTATGGTTTTCACATCACCTTGGGCCCATAATTTTAACTGTGCCCCTCATAGCAGTCATTATTTGTATACTAGGCTGTACCAATCATGGCGCTGTACCAATCATGGGCTAATTACTCTTCTTTAAACTGTGGCTTTATGTCACCATGTTCAGTGCCTCTCCTTAGGAGTAAAATGATGTGATAGTTATCTACTTCTTTGTTGATATGAATTTGTTGTCATCGCATGTATAATTTCTAATGAGAGAGATTATGTTTAATGTTACAAAATGAAAGTTTGCCTCTGATTTTACATTTTCACTGGCAGACCTATCTGATGACATATAAGGTGGATGCTGCGTTATGGGCCTCTAGGATTGGTACCATCCTGTGCAGTATTCTGTACATTCTGCCACTATTTGGGTGAGTCGTATAGTCCTTATGATTATCGCCTGATTTAAACTTCAGCAGGAAAGTCAGATTATGATAACTGCTATGCTATGTGTTATTGGCAGAATGCATACGATGTAGACAGTTTTAGCCTTAGTAATATGTTATATGTTAGCTGTATTTTCCAAATTGATTGGTGTCGATAAGTTGTTCTGTTCTCACTGGCAAGAAAAAGTCAATACAACTCGTTAGTTTCTGCTTGTAAGAAATCACCAACCTTTCACAATCAAACCTGCTGATAAACACCATGTAAAGGGGGCCAGATAAAAAACAAAAAACAAAACATAAAATAACAAATCTTGTTTTCAATGGCATATGGTCTTTGCAGACATGTTCAGCAGTGCGTAAAATGCTCTGAAAGGAAGCAAATGTTATGGTTTCATTGGGTAATATTTGGTTGTTAAAAGACAGGTGGTTGCTATTACTAAAAGCAGTTTCGACTACCTGGTAACTGTTCCATTCAACATCATTATCTTGGACCGCATGAGCTTCAGGTAAATGCAGCATTGTAGTGCAAGTCAATATCAAAGTCAGCAAGCCAACTCCAAGGTCTTGTGGTACTAAATGTCATACGTACAGAAGGAGTAATATATTTGATGCGTGCAGTTTGTGATGTCACGTACAACAATATAAAGAAAATATAAACAGAATTCCACATATTTTTATATTTCTGGCAAAATGAAAGAGTGCTTGACTTACCTTTTTCAGAAAACAGGGGGAACAATATTACCTTTAACATGTGTAGGTAATAAGTCAAGGAAATGTGTACTTTTCATCACAAATGAAATTTTGTGGAATTCTCAGATATTTTCTTTATATAGTTGTATATACGTGACATCACAAACTGTAGTAGTCTTTTCATCCAGCGATAGCTGCACAGAAACTTTAATAAATCATAAACTTTTGAATGGATCGTCTGATTTTCCTCAACCTTCATTGATGTGTTCTGCTAATATTGCTGCATTCACTCAAACCACACTTGTATTTGGGTGAACTTTTCCTTTAAATGTTATACTTCAAGTCAGCACTGAGCCTCTGCTATGAGTGTATCATCAGTGTGTACTAATTTTCCCCCCTTATCCCCAATCAAACCCCCGCCCCTTCCCTCGCCACTAGCCATGCCGCCAGTCTCAGCTGCTACCAGCGGGCCCTGATCCTCAACGGCCTGACCAGCGCCCTGAGGCTCCACCAGCGCATGCCTCCCCTCCAGTTCAACCGGGTGTACCTGGCCCAGCTCCTGCTGGAGGATTCCTGCCACAATCTCCTCTACTCGCTCATCTTCATCAACAGCTACCCACTCACCTGTATCCTTTCTTGCCTTGCAGCTTGTCAACAGGGAGATCCGTTATTGCTATTTAATCAGTAATTCAGTCATGGTTATCTGTTGTGGGTCATACAGTAGGTGTCTAGCAAGTAGACAGGCTGTAACTTCAAACAAGTACTGTATACGCCGTATATTTCGTGAGTCTAAATTTTCGCGAATCGGGACTTTCCGTCATTTTCGCGAGTGGTTAAATTCGTGATCGTGGAGTCCTGTACTGAATGGAGAAGTGTATCCGCGTATGTCACATTCATATCGGCATTAGAGTCAATATTTTTGTGTGTCTTTAATTTCCCGAATAGCAGCTGACTCATGACATTCATGAAAATAAAAACCTCGCGAAATATTCGGCGTATACAGTCGTAGGCTGACTGACTTATTGACTATTTTAACTAGATGACCACCTGACTCACTGATTAAATGCTATATACAAACCAAGAAGATTAACTGAATAACTAGGCTACAGATTTAAAGACCAACCATCAGATGATTTCAGATGATATATTGAAATGTAATTTTATTCATATTTACAGTGTCACTGACTGTCAGCTCAACTGACCCTTGATTAGGACGGGGGCAACCAAACTTTTGGTTAGGGCCAACTAAGATGCTTAAGATTTGTGATTTAGGTTGTCTGCCCAGGCATCAAGAAAACATGTTTCAGCAAGGCCAAGTTATTTTATCATTTTATACATTTTCCAACTCAGTCAAAGACACAGAAATAAGAAGAGTGTGTACAGGAGATAGGAGGAAGGATTGAAGGGATATGTATTCTAAACATATAGAAGAGACAATCTACGTTATGTACCAATATGTCAATTTGTTGTGTTTTCTGAAAGTAATGTACGTATAGACCAATTTGTGATTGTCTCATTTTATGCGTACCAGCCGTGTAGACACATAAAGTGAGCAGTGTCTCTGTCATAATCTAGAAACATTCTGGGCAACAGAAATGATAATGTGTTACAACAGCAGTCTCATTTTTCATATATCTGTCCCTCTAGAAAGCCATGAATTCAACTCTGAAGATGTGGTGTCCAGTTTCAACGCTTGTCATGGATAGCATCAAAAAGCACGCTACAACTTCCAGGAAATTTGCCAGAGCACAGACATGTTAATTATGATGCTTTTCAGAATCATTTCTTGGTACCAAATTTTCCTGAACAAGAAATCATCCAGTTGTGCTGACACCCGTGTTCCTCTTTGCTGTCCTGCATGCATCAAGTTTCACCAAGAAGCTTGCCAATGTGAGTGACATTATGATCTTGGACAAGATGGTCAATTTGGCTTGGTGTAGAGTGATTCATGACAAGTTGAACTATGTCAAACTTTCCATGCCTCTTCATGCTTTCTATTATGTGTTACACATGTGATTTTTGTTAAATTTTGTAGCAGTGGTGATGAAGGACAGTTTGAGAGATACGACTAATTTCCTAAGCAGTTTCCTTAAAATCAATGTGGACATTAAAAGTATTAATAGATTTAGATTCTCAATTGATAGGCAGTTGGACTGATGTTGTTGGCTTATGTGCTGATACATACTTCTTATGTAGAGTGTAGGTGAAACAAAAAAGATTATACTACACTCTACATGTGAAATTTACATCAGTTGCATAGTATTCAAGGAGTCAAGTGTTTTCTTGTCTTCATTTGGACTATTATCAGGTTTCAGTATAAATGTGTAATTTATATTCGTTCTGATAGTAACATGCTCACTTGAACTATAAACACATGACAATGACATTTACAAGAAACAAAAAAAAAGAAAAATAAGTGAAGTGCTACATCCGAAAATCTTCATATTTGAAGTGGGTTTCGTCTTTCATTGCATTTTTAGCATTATTTACATACCCTGGGTACAAATACAATGTCCAATTTACCCCATAACCTGCAATGGTGCAAGTTTAACCATCAACAACAACCCCCCCCCCCCCCCCCCCCCAAAAAAAAAAAAAAAAAAAAAAAAAAATAGAAAAAAGGAGAAAATATTAATTATTTGGGTTCATTCTTGATCTGTGCCCCCTGGAAACTTGGTTGGAGTTTGTTGAATTCAATTCACATGGCTATATGGGAGCACTTAAATGATTTTGAGCTAGATGCTACAAGACTGACAGCTGTAGGTCTTATCAAAGAATGAGGCAGTGGGGATTCAAGTGTCTTGCCTGGGGGTGCAAACGCTGCTGCCAAGGGACTTGAACCAGGAACCTCATGATTGATAAATCGTGGTCACATCCACTGAGCCACAATAGTTGGGGGCAGTAAATAATCAGCAGGCAAAACTTGCAGAACTCCTGCCCCATCAGCGGGGCCCATTTGCTTGCTACAAGTCTCTTTGCAAACTGTGATATGGTAACCGTTTGATTGACAGATGCGCTATTTGCATATTTAATTTCTTTCTATTGTTCTTTGTGGTCAGATGGTCGGACCAGACAGTGTCCCATTTGTACGTAGGATGGTGGACAAGGTCATCAGCCACCAGGTGGACATCCTGCGCTTCATCGCATTCGATGAGATCCTCATCATGCCGATTCTTGTATTCATGATGGCAACGTGAGTATGGGCGGCTGGAACCGTAGCATTGCATCAGGGCTTGGTCACATAACAGAGAGGCAAGGACAGTTGCTGTGATAAGAGCAGTCAAACAGAAACGGAAAGAAATCTGCAAATACGGTAGCAAACGTTTATTCCATATGACAAGGATGAGATGATTCAAGACAGAAGCTATTACAATTCACATCAAGTATTGCCTAAAGTCTCAATGGCTTCAGTAATGAATTGCCATGTTAGAGGAAGTTTGCTTTCAAATTGCCATATTAGAGGAAGTTTGCTTGAATGAAAGCAGTAAAATGGAAATAACATTTCATCAGGCATTTTTGCAAGTTTGGACAAAGTTGGCAATGTTGTAACCAGTCTGTGTTCAATGGGTGGTCTAATATCTCTTCTCATTGTAGGCATCTCAATACACAGTAACAAAACAAATTTGAAATGAACATCTGTCCTGTTGATGTGATCTGCTCTTCATTCCCGCCGTACTCGTCATTTGTGTGGTGCAGGCAATGCATTAGCTTGTGTTCAGTCGTTTCTTTAAAGGATAAGTCTGTTCTTGACTCTGATCAGCATACATCAAGGACAGTAAAGTTGTCACACATCCCATAAGATATACAAGCATATTCTTTGATGCAAAAATCTCACACACAAAACAACAACAAAAACTTTTGGGGGTGGGGGTGGGGGAGGTGAAGGGAAGGGAAGAGCTTGCTCTCAATGCAGTCATTACCATGCCATATACATGATGTTGCCTTTGTGACTATAATGCTTGTGACCACTACCAGAAATATTGATAAGTCATCAGATTATGTACAGCATCACATGATAGCCAAGATGGCTGGATACTGTAAAAGTGGTTTCTTTCGCGTACAGAAACTTTCGCGGTTTCCATCGGTGCCGACTTTTTCGCGTGTGTTTAAATTCACGGTCAGTAATGATGGCGTTTTAACAAGCGACGGGTTCAAAACATTTTCGCGTGATGTTAAATTCGCAGTTCAACCTCAAAGCGCGAAAAACGCGAAAATAAAACCACCGCGAAAGAAACCACGTATACAGTATATGAAAGTGTGTTACATAATGAATTGATGTAAATAAGAACTTGGTATTCAGTGTTTAGGTAGTAGTCATGATACAAAAAAAAAAATCATGGGCATACATACTTAGGTTGGACTCGATCTTACAATCTGCTAAGAGTGTTTGCCCATGATTTCTTTTGTCATGAGTGCTACTAAAAACACTGGATTATCCATCCTTATTGACATCAGTGTAGGGCAATTTGTCAATCAGTTGCCATGAATACCACTTGATGCAAGAATTCATTAATTTGAATAATGAATCAAGTTTTATGTCAACCCTTTTTCTTTTTCCTCCAGTGGTCGTGTGAGTCTGATTGCACCCATCATCTACTTCAGGTTTTTGACATTCCGCTATGCATCAAGACGGAATCCATACTGCAGGTATGAGAAACTCCATGTTTTTATACCGTTGTAGCAAGACTTGCTTGAAAGAGTAAAACTTTGGGTCAGCAGTGTTTTTTTTTGTTGAAACACTGATCATATCACATCAAAGTTGGAAATATTTGTCTAGTAAAAAACTATTAAATCTCTTATTTGCTATTTGATGTTTGAACATCTGTATTCTCCCAACCCCCCCCCCAAAAAAAAAGATCCAACCAAGCAACAACTCTGTGTTAAGGTAGAATTAATTAAAATATTTGAACCAGATAGATTTTTGGCTTATCCAGAATAAAAGTGAATGCAAGCAAAATTTGTGTGCACATGATTGAATATTGTATACGCCATATATGTAGTGAGTCTAAATTTTTGCGAGTCGGGACTTCCCAACAATTTCGCGAGTGGTTAAATTCGCAGTTGTGGAGTACAGAACTCAATGGGAAATGTATGGATGCAGGTCACATTCGTGCCATTATCAGAGTTCATATTTTTTTCATGTTTTTAAATTCACGAAATTCAGACAAATAAAAACATCGGGAAATATTTAGCATAAACCGTAAACTGTGTTTTCAAGATAATTACTTTTGTCGCTGTGTTGGAGAGAGATTTTCGTCAAATCTTTTGCAAGCTTTTGTAAAGATTGGCATGCAAGATGCAAGAGACAAATATTGTTTAAAATGTCAATCTTATCACAAATTTAGAACTCCTATTTTGGTTTGTTTGTTTTGCAACGTGATTAATAGGATATATTTTCAGTTCTTCTCATAGGTCTCTCAATATGTTAGCATCTTCCCTGCTTCCTTCAAGTGGTGATGCAGCCACATCCATTTGTGTCCTTAATCATTTATTTCTTGAGATTTAGCTGACTATGAACATGTTGGTACATATGTGGCAATGAATGGTAAAAGGTCACTGCTTACAGAAGACTACAAACCTCTCAGTTGGATGAGACAGTTGCAGGGAATATTAACCCTAACAAGGCCGGGCTTGCTATTTAGGTAGATGATAGAGCCGGAGGGGAGCCTCCCAGGCCCCTAGGAGGCTCCCTCCCACCCCCCGGCCTAGTTAGGGTTAAGATACCTGGGCCCCGTTTTGTCCCCGTTTTAGATTTCCTTACCGCACAGGCTGCCATAGACTTATGATAGAAATCAACTATATAGTCAATTATAACTCTTCATAAAACAGGGCCCTGGTCTCACCCACATGGATACATATCTCAGATACTGTATAAGCTGTTATGTTCGCATACAGGTATTTTTGCGAATGAGGCGGACACTGACATTTTCGTGGGATGTTGTTTTCATGAATGGACACCGAGGCTATCATAAGTGCACCATTACCGTAGCGCGTGGCGACGTTTTCGTGTGTTGCTTAATTTGCGGTCCAACAGTGACTTGAGAAATTTATGAAAATTAAACCCTTGCAAAAATAACAGCTTATACAGTAAGTTAGCCCCAAGAAAGGCCATAAAAGAACAAAGATGTCCTATCCAGTAGAGTGGGTAAAACAAATATAAAACAATGATGACGATGGTAAAGTTTTCACGCTCAGACGCAATGAATTCGCTGCAGCTGAATCGATCCGTGTCCTGCTCTTTGTTTGCTCCCGTCCCAGGCAAATATTCCACGAGCTGAGGATACGGACAGAGCAGTACTGCCAACAGCCGAACACGCCGACCTTTCTCAGCAACTTTCTCACAAAGTGCATCGGGATGCTTAGTCGCTTTGCACCACCAGAGGCTTACCAGCAAGCCCCACAGCAGTAGTAGTGAAAGTAGCAAAATGATGCAAAACGGATGATGTATCATGCCTCTGCTATACATGAACTCAGTTTCTTCTTCTTCTTCTTCTTCAGATTTGCTAGCACAAATAGAAGTCAGATGTACAATCTTATGTTCACCACTGGTAGGATTGTGTGCTACCAAACCTGGAGTGTCTGTTTGAGAGCCACTTTTACTAGATGGCAGGCCAGAAAGTTGAATATGCCGCATTATACAACACCTAAAAAGATTTTAGCTATACAATCAGTCAGTTGCTCATAATGTGACATGCAGTTGAAAGTGCCATTGCACGCTGTCCCTGTTGAGCCGTGCAACATTGTTTGAGCAAAAATGGATAGTGCACAGCTGATGTCATCAATGTACATTGACTCCCGTGTGAAACTAAAGATCAACTCAGTTTCTACACCATTGCACAGCTCTAATGTCACAATAGAAATACCTTTGCTGACTCAATCTGTTACAAGGAGCACAAGACCACGGCAGACAAAAAAAAAATGTAACTTACATGGTGTTAAAAAGAGACATTATTAGAACAATCCAGGTTATGGGGTATGTGGCCAAAACAGTGACCACTCATTATCATTGATGTACGCAAATTTTTCACCCTTACCAAGGAGGTTTGAGAAATGGAGTAACAATAGTCTCATTCCCTTTGATCCCATGTTTCATGCCGCCACACAGAATTATTTGAAGTATGTGCTAAACTGGAGCTGCCCCACAAATAGGAAGACAACTGATTCATGTGTCATTGCATCACGATTAGGTCTAGTCACTCTCAAAGGAAGATACAGTATGTCTTTATGATGGTAATTACTTTTTGCCATCCCTTCTTACAAAATTAAGTGATACATATATGTACAGACATGGGGATGTGCGAATAAAAAATGTTCAAAAATTTATGAAATAAAAATCAAAATTACTCGAATTTACATGACTTTACACTAATCTAACATATAAATAGATAAAGAACTATATTTGAAAATTATACTATTTCAGTTTCATTTATCGGAAGTGATCGGAAAGATGATAAAATCGGCTTTGTAGTGAGGTTACAGTTTCAAATATTTTCCCGACATACAGCTCAGGTTTACACTTTTGCACATAATCCTGGACGGGATTTACTTTTGTTTTATATGATTTATCATTAAGTAAACATTCATTCTATTTAACAAATAAACAAACAGAATATAGGTGATATTAAGTTAGAGTGTAAAATGAATCTTTAGATTGCTCAAAAAGACGGCGGCATGGAACCCCGGTTATCAAAGGCACAAGAGCACCTGTGGAATTCTTTTATGCATCAATAGAAAAAATGACATCTGTTTGAATAATTACAGCCAGTTTGAACTCCATCTCTTAAACCTCCTTGCCCTAACTTACCGTAACCCTGAATTGTGCATGACAGCCTATACTAAACATGCATTTGCTCACCTGATTACAAGACTTGAGACTTGACATTGCAGAGGACTAAGTGCTCTTTGCATGTCTCCCAATTTTGATTAGAAATCATGACACGGTTGGCATTTGTAGGACCACAGATAAACATCATCAAACATTTTCATTACTGAATTATTGAAGTAGGGGTATTCCCTTTCTTCTGGAAGCCATCTTCAGCACATCTCTTCCAAAGAAGAGCTATTCTCCAGTGAGATATGTCAGAGCTTCAAAAGTACAGTAGACAATCAGGCACATTTCACAGTGCACGCTGCAAATGGTGTTGACTGCTTGGTCAACATGAGCTCATTTCAGGTGGTTGCAAACCAGTTTTGGGAGATTAAGTGTATCTGTACACAACAATGTGAATATCTGACATTGTAGTTTATTCCATTAGTAATATCTCTGAGAAATCTGAGAGTGTGAGGTTGCTCTCATACAGAGATACTGAATTAAAAGGATCAGTCCCTGAATACCTGAAATTACAAGCGCCTTGATAAAAAAACTAGTAGTCTGGTGTTACCGATTGTATTCGATTACGTAGTTCTATAACTTTTTATGCAAATCTCAATGTTAGGTATCACCTTTTGAACTCGCAGACCCACGGACATACTTGCAGGCGTTACAATAAGCGAGGGGATACTCATAGAAAATATTCAGTATAAATGTTTGCAGACAGAAGCAAGCAGAAGAAACATGCACATGCCAAGGGGCTTTGTATGGCTAATATTTTGCAAACTGACCACTAATGCAGCATGCTTGGTCACACACATGTATTTCAAATTATTTCTCAGTTATGGGCACTTTTTGGGATGAGCAAAAACTTTCTCTAGGGTACTAACAACATGTTCTTGAACCTCTCAAATTCTAATTTCAGGGTACAGATACACTTTAACCATGTCCAAATTATTCAGGTGGCAGAGTCCACTAAGTCATGAACCCGGCACAACCAACGGGATTTTGCAATTTGAAGTTTAAAGTTATGACCTCTTTCTGTCGAAAGACAGCTGCCAATCCTATGCTCTGAACCTTTAAGTGTGGCTGAATTGTGGCAAGCAGGACACATCTATGTTGCACATGTTTTAATGGCATGCAACCATGGACAGGGTCCAGAAATAGAATAGTGCCCAGAAGTGAAAACACACTGTAAGGGCAGAAAATATTGTATTCTTATGTAGCACACATCAGAGCAAACTGAAATGTTTTTGTTCAGATAGTGATGAGAATTTCTCCCACTTATCAAACAATACTTTATTTGTGTGTATTTATCACCAATTATAAAAGTACAGTAACTACATCTTATCAAGTACACTTGCACATGATATTCTCTTATCGCAATTGAAATGATATTCACACAGATATTAGGTAGTTCCAAACGGTACAAGGACATTAGACCATTTTTGCAATGATGAAGATAAAAGCAAATGACAATGCAAGTTTAGTACATGCAGACAGGTAACTAATTTATAAGATTTCCTATAGCCGTGATATTTGTATAATGCGAATAAAAAAGTGAAAGAATAAGATGTTACAGCAATTCCATACTAAACCAATATTGATCACATATCTATCCTGAACAGTGAGATAGCCTTTAGGGTTCTGAGAGTATGCTACTCTACTGTTATTTGGTATTCTGTGCATACCTCCTTTACATAATTATAGTTGTCTATAATGATGTTGAAGCTTGCCAAACATAGCAACCAACAGTGTGGACTCTGAAAATGAAATGAAACAGGCAGCTGGCCAAGGGTCAGCTAGCTAGCTAGCTGGGTGCTTCAGTGTGGAGGAAACATCTGTGGATTTGGGTGCGTTCTGACACTCTACCCATTTGGAAGTGGTCTGTTACTTCAGGATCAGATAATGAATTTTGATTCTGCATTACTGTGTATATTCTCTGAAGTCTTTGCCAATAATGAAGTGTGATGTAGTGATGGATAGTACTGAAAGTAGTGGCATGTGGTTTTGGGTACCATTTCATTCCGCTGACCTTAAGATGTGTGGTCTTGTAATTGGAGAGTGTTTTGGCTCAGCGGATGGAATTGACAGTATGAATAATTGAATCTATGAATTTTGTCAATAGAAAATGTAATCAAACTGAAAGTAATTTCTATTGTATAATCTCTAGTATATACATTATTGATGTAGTATATTTTTCCAGAGTGAGTGAAAATATATTCCGATTTGGTGTGAGCAGTTATCCTCTCTCTCTTTTTTAAATCTTTTTTGCATATGAAGTAGGGCTTTCTTTGTTACATGCTATATCAATCAAACCAACCGTTGATGAAGCTCATGGCTCTTGTACTCCACAGTCCAAAATCATGTTTGATTGTACACTGCGTCAGTGAAATGTGATGTCAAATGCATTTGCGCATCGTGTGAGGGTCGTTTTGTTCTCTTTTTCTGCTGGATTGTCACAAGGCAAATGATTGTGGCAAAGATTAGACTCACTGTCCATGATCAGGTAAGGAAAATGTGTCGGTAGTAATTGTATTTTGCTTCAGACCCAAGCAGAAACATAGTATTTCATTATGCTAGTAACATGAACTCATTACATTTTTGTATGCAACCACTGCAGCAAAATGCCCGATTCAGAAGTCACCACATGAATTTGCACATGCATTCAAAGCTGTCTTTCACTCTTTATGTGCCATGGTGTAAACCCCCTGTTTGCCACATTATTCTGAGACAGCAACATAGTCATGCTTTGGAAAAACATTCTGTTTTTTCAATTCTATGTAACTTTTCTAGATTTGTGTTGCCCTGGACATAGAGTGAGCAGAGTGGTAGGGAAAATGACAAGCTTTGCTTTGATTTAAATTGTGTGACAAATCTATGAACAGTAGCTACATTATTGTAAAGGCATGAATTTTACACACAAAACAGTGACAGAAACTTAAGAATTCACTCGCAAATCCAGTAGGGAACAATTCTTGATGGTCAATCACCACTTAAAATGCAAGCTACATGTCACAGGAATAGAATCGCAAGAAGTGCTTTCATTGCACTGTGGCATTTGGCGATTTCTCGATCGGTTTGGGTGGGTTTGTACGTTTGAGCAGAATATGCGAACTTCCCCCAACACGCCGTTGAGTTAGTTGGGCGTGTGAATGTGGCACGCAAATAGTTAAAACAGCACCCACCTGTTCAATGCAGTCACAAAAAACTCAGCAGGGGAGAGAAATAGAAACTCTGTACTGTGGCCATCTGTCTCATGCCGGTCAGCAGACACCCAGTTTGTCTCCCATGGGTAATGCAGTCCGACCTCTCCTATCCGGACATGTTGGGACCGGCGCTTGATGGGAGACTCAAATATTTAATACATGCAGCTGTCTACCCAGCAGTAGCTACATGTGCATGTATTACGTCCTCGTCAGCTGGCCTGCGTTCAGAATTCTCTGACAATTTGCTCAATGAAAGATTGCCTCTACTGTGCCCTGATTTAATGCAAAGTTTTCTGTCCATGTTCTTGTGGTGATTTGGGAGTAGTGAATGTCTGAATGCATGTTATTTAGATGAAAATTAGATGTGAATGTATGTTTATTATGTTCAGAATAATATGTAATTTATGTGAGTTTGTGCTGGAATTCTGTTTTGAGTTTGAAATCCCTCTTTTCGCCGTAATTATTAGATTGAAAAAGAAATCACACCGAGAAAGCATCAGGATAATACAGAGATCCGGATCAAGGGAGGCCGGATAGGAGAGGCCGGACTGTAGTTGACTATACATACTGGCCACAAATTCAAGGTGGGGCCCCATCTGTTGGTGCGCTAACAGTAGTGAGCAAACTTTGTTTAGAATGATTTCTTGCTGGCATCATTCAGTAACTCTCAATTATTGTTACAAACTTTTGAGATCTGATGATATTACGTGATGATAATGAACATACATTCATGCACATCAGTTTGGGGGGTCATACACAATCTACTGACATTTGGACAATGTAGCAATACCTAAACTTCGTCAACCTACTGCACTCAGCCGATTGTGAGTCAGTTCACGTACAGTGGAAATGCGGTAAAACGAGAACAGATATAGCAAGATATCTGGGCGCAAAAAAAAAGAAAAAAAAAAGATACCTGGGCACTGATCCATGAAAGTTGTCAGCCCTGACAAGTTATCAGTCTCTGACAATTTCAGTACAATCCTTCGTTTTGATTTGCTGAGAAGCTCTGGTCACTAGCTGCTACTATACAAGTACTAGTAATTTTCGTAGACTGACAACTTGTCAGGGCTGACTACTTTTATGAAACGGTGCCCTGATATGACAAGGTAATTTTGCAGGTCCCATCCCTTTTATGTTGGTTTGTTTTTAGCCCTGATATAGCAAGATACCCTGATATAACAAGATGACTGATATAACAAGGACATTTCAGTTGTCCCAAACAGCTTATTACAACAAGGTTTTCTTGTACACTTGTATTTGTCTTCTCTTTGATATCCTCTCACCTGTGTTTACCTTGTGCCAAATTTTGCCCCTTTTGCCCCGTCCATTTACCATTTCTTTCTGGGAACATTATACATCTCTCTGCACACTGCAGCTTCAAGAAAATCGAAGCAGTTCATATCACCTAGTTACACAAAGTGTGTTGACACTTTCCCCTCAACATGTATGAATGTTGATGTTATTACGAGAAAATAGACGATCCACCTTTTTTTTAAGGTAAATAATGTTATGGGTTGTACTGTAGTGTTCATGCGATAATGTGAAAGGAGCTTGGAGGAGTTTGTATTTCGTACAAGGTATATAATTATGTTTTAATGAGACCCATTGAACCTGTGAAAATTTTTCTTGAAATCTGCACAGTGTGTTGAGTAAATGCTCAGTATGATAATAAAAAAAAAGAGACATGTATGCTCTTCTGAAAGTTCAAACAAGCAAATACTTTCATGCATTCAGTTTATATTTCTCCATTTTCTTCATCTCGACACAGAACAAAGTAACCATTTTGGACGTGATGAATACACATGGGAGGGGGAAAAAGATCAGAAAAATGGCAGCCACTATACATTACACACAAAATAGCCCCATGCGGGTATTGAAGGTACGTGTAGATTATTACCACGAGGAATACATATATATTGATTATTGGGGGAAAACTTTTTGCTTTATATCATGGCTATTAGTGGATGTAAGGATAGTATATGTACCATCCCTCCAAGGGTCATGATTTACCTAGTGTCTTTTTCTCTCTCTCTTTTTGCAGGGTGTTATGTATAAAATCTAGCCCCCATATATGTGTGTGTATGTGTGTATATTCTAAACATACATAGGGCCTACATACATATGTAAATGTAACATAATTTGGGTCTCAAGATATTTGCAATTTTGGGTCAGTTTGCATGAAATGTTACTCTCCAAAAAACCTTGTATTGTCAGCTGATGTCCATTTGGCATTTGTTTCTCAAAGTGTAGCTGTCTTTTCCTATAGCGTACTGTCTTTTGTTCATGTAATTTCCTATGATGTAGAGTATTTTGTCATGGTATGATAGAATACCATGTTGTTGTGTATGTTACTTTATCGTACGTTGTATTACTGTGAATTATGTAGCAACACAAATTCTGGCCCAGACATAATTTTGTGTTATTGGCTCGACATTGTTTGATATTTTTGTGTTATCCATGTACATGTACATCTTTGACAGTATGACTAACTAATTGTGCAATTTTGTATATGTGGAGTAAATTGAGAAATTGAGCAATTAACAGCAACATTGTCAATGCGCAGTTATTCTTTGAGTGTGGCAAAGCAATTCACTTTGTTTTCATATTCATTATGTTTTTACGTATTACAATTTCCTTATATCCCCCCTCCCCCCCCCCCCCCAAAAAAAAAAGATCAGTTAATGAGAGAACTATTGATTTCAGAGATCAAATATACTGTAGAGTATACAACAACAACAACAACAACGATGACATCAACAATAACAACAACAACAAATCATTACAACCAAGCAAACAAACAGGTGAAAATGTGCACTCACTTAGCAATAGACCAGTGATCTTTATAGGCTGAACCCATCAAAACCGAGCAGTATGTGAGTTTTGATGAAAAGAGCAGGGGGAAAAAAAAGCAAGAACTTCTGAAACATGTACACGTACAATACAACTTTACAATGCCATGAAGACATACAAACACCCCTGTAAAGAGATGGAAGGGCAAGAAACCCATTGCATGATGACATATTTGATACAAATCTGGGTGGAAAGAACTAGGCAATTCAAAGAAAACAATTCAAAGCAAAATTGTGTGACAAATTTTGGAAACAACTACAAGTACGTGTATTCTGCAACAGGGAATGAATAATTTAACAGGCATAATTTTTTTTTTGTAAAGACATGGACAAAGGTCCCCATTACCTTGGTAAGTTTAGATTTCATGTGTTTCAAAACACATGCTGATTTACATAATAATTTAATAATCAAAAGTTACAAAGTTTGTTTTCACAATAAACATTAAATGACTTGACTATCCTGGTACCACCGGGGACCTCCTGATTGCAAGTTTACCATTTTACCAGCGCATTGTCTGTGGACAGGGAGGCATGCGGACAATGTCAAAAGAAAGTACATGTGTAGTTCAAATATACTAGCAGCATCCTCTGAACATCAGTTCAGATAAGTCAAGAATACTATAGACACACTCAAACACACATTCCCCCCCCCCCACCCCATAATATGCACTTCCATTCAGATAATACCAAAAACAATTCAATTTGATATTACTGTACAAGGTAATATACGAAGTCAATGGTACCCCCCTTCGGAAAGCCATGAGTGTTGAGTGTTGTGATTTCATTCCATTTTTTTTTTTGTCTATTTTTTCCCGATTTTTCCCCAATTCTTTTTTTTTTTCAGACCAAAGAAACGTGGGGGGGGGGGGGGTACTGCAGCCCCCAAAGGCCTAGTTCCGCGGCCTCTGCATACTGTCTCAATAAATGTTGTTTTACCACAAATCAAGCCACTCTTGCTGCTATCATCATTTTCTCACATGAAGTGGAGGTGAAGGGTCATTGTCATTTTTTGAGATAAACTGAACTCCACATTCGTGTTGATTTTAGTAAAGAGAGTGCTCTGTGGTACAACAAATGAAGAAAATTCAGTAACATTGAACAGATGCCTACTACATGTACCATGTAAGCATGGAATCTAAGCTTTTCACAGTACAATTACATGTACATTAGCCAGAGTCACAATATGCAGATTATGTAAAGTTATGATGTCATTGCCTTTACAATTGTCTTCTTCTTTTTTTTAATCTCGCAAATCATTGAACTTCTTTTATTTTTTTTTTCTTATTCTGTTTAGCATTGTGAAGACATGGTAATGGTGGCTTTTAGAAAAGTATTATCTTGCTAAATTGAGGAAAAATGAATCGTGTTTATTCGTATGTGCTGTTAATATGCCATCATCAGCTTGTGTCTTGTTTGTCTAAGACCAGTTAGTGATGGCGTTAATCGCGTTCAAAACAAATTTACGACGGATAAGGAAATAAACACTCGAAAGAAGTGTTGTTTTGGGGGTTTTACAGTGAAGGGTTCATTTGCAATTAACACTAAGATGCCGCTTTTGAGTAACAATTAAATTGATTTATTTCTTGTCATCGGTCACGGAAACAAATGAGCCCTACTCTTGCCAGGCATTCTATTATCATTATCATCATCATTATCCAGGCAGACGGCGCAGCGGTGATTACTTTGTTCTCATGTGAAAATGAGGCCAAAACATTGAAAAGTCGAAAGCTGTCTATCGGCGTGAAATGGTGCCCTCTTCGGTGCAGAAATACCAGCTTTGGTTCGTTCATTCTACCTAGTGGGTGATAGCACCTCATTTTTGATAATTATTAGATTGCAGCTTGTTCTAGAATTAACGGAACTGTGCTATTTGCGTCAGTTCACTTCTTTAACTCGTGACATTTATTTTCTTTTTAATTGCCACGAAAAGGAGGTGCTTGTCTGCAACGACTTTTAATTGCGACTTTCAATCTCGTTGAGCTCCGCCTTAATGATGGCGGATGTTTATGTGTGCGGGATGAAATCAAAGCATCGTTTCTGCCGATTTCACCAATATTCTAGTCTATACTTGTTTTTACATATTGCAAATATTTACACAAAAAGGAAGAGGAAACGAATACTCATCGTTGTCTGCTGAGTTTACTCGGACAAGGATATATCATGGTCAAAGGTACTTCATATATGGCGCACGAAGCTGAATGCTTCAAAGATGAAATGCAATTCGAGAAAAATCGTTAGAGAAATGAAACCTAACAAAAAGTGGACACGTATTTCCATCAGCAGCATCGATGACGACGGATTATCGAATTCTATTGTGATTTTTCCTCGTTTAAGCAGTTACGAGTATGCATTAAGACAGTTTGTTAAAAGTTGGGGTTAGATATTCAGATATTTTCACGAGTTTTACGCAAATCACTAAGTGCTTGGCACCCTCACCGTCACCCCTTTGAAAGTCTCCACGACTATAATCAACACACTCAAGAATCATGTATTGAGATTTATTGTATTTATTATCATTATTAATCAAGACATTCACAAATCATTTATTAAGATTTATTGTATATATTATTATTTCATATATTTACTTCCTTCTCTATTTCATTAAGTGAAGATATGCCAGCTAATGAAAGAACTGTAAGGCGAGGACGTAAATTCAATTTCATTTTAGTATTCATTTTCTCTTTGGTCATCAACTGAAAATACCAAGCTGAAATAAAATTATTAGTAACATAATTGGTGACATTGTACCAAGTATATCGTTTTCAAGAAATTCACTCATCAGTCTTACAATGTGATCATGATTCAGATACCCCCATTTTCTCTCTCTTAAGAAAAACAAATAATAGAATATCAGGCCTAATGCAGGAATGAATGTTAGTCAAGTGCTCTTTCATTATGCTAGAAATGTTGATTTTTGTGGAATTCCCTTTATATTTTCTTTATATTGTTGTCCACACATAACATAACCTCTCGTATTCTCCTCATCCAGCAGTTCCAACACCAAAACTAAAAATTCATAACTTTTGCATCGATTGTCCGATTTTCCTCAAACTTTCACTGATGTGTTCTATTAATGTTGCTGCTTTCACTCAATCCACATTTCTCTTTGCGTTATGGTTTCCCTAAAAAAAGTATTGTCATATAACAGACATCATCATTATGTCAGTGCATTGTGCATGCCTGTTGCATGCTGTAACCATGGATGGGCTCTTCCTGTAGTCATCACGGTCCTCTAGGGACACATCGCGCATGCGCCCATGGGGACCCTGGGCAAATATTGAGAATATCTGGGACCCTGGGAATTGAATCCTCCCCCATGCACTCACCCCACCCCATTGCCCCAGTGACCCAATCCGTCGGGATAGGAAGCTCAATTCATCCATACATCGGTACGTTTCGGATAAAGGACAGCGATGCAGTAATCAGTTTCTGCGGAGTCAGTGTAACACTTCGGCTGTTTTGTCATTATCAAAGGGCTTTATCAAATATCACTGAATGTGTGTAATATTTAATTTCACTTTCCAGTTTCCTATTTGTGTACACATTCCGCGCTATTGTCTTAAGTGTTGGAGAAAGAAATGTCCTACTACTGGAATTGTAAAACTTCCATCAAAGATTCGTCACAATTTGACAAAAACGCATTGTGTAAGAGAGAAAATCATTCATCCTCGTTATTAAAGCCCGAGAAAGGGAGAAGAAACGTCACAATGTTGAAGCCTGCAATGCCCTTGACCCTCGTCTTGACGCAGACGATACCTAGTTTTTCACGGAGGCAAATCGGGAGGGGTTTAGGCGGCATTTCAACCAAACATTTTCATTTTAGTCATCACCGAGTATAGACTGTCAGCACTCGTGTGGTTTGAGATTTATTTTGATGCGACCAAACAACGCATTCGTCTATCACGTCTCATTTGTTCGCCCGCCATCACGCAGATCACGTTATGTCAACCCATTTTTATTTATAGCCGTAAAAAAAGGTGTTGGCGAAGGAGTGAGTAATTTGATGTGTATTTATGATTGACTAAGATGGTTAGAACTTTTCTTTGTCGTTGTTGTTGTTGATGATTATTATCATTTTTTTAAAACCGCCTTCGCTCACTTCCAGGATTACGTCGCTATGGATGATGAGGGTGGGTGATAAAATAAAACATGCAGAAAAGAGGAAACGGAGATATTATGTTTGACAAGCATGCGGCCTGCGAATAGACATGAGACAATGACCGGAGGATGAGGAAGAGGATAATTTGATAGAGAGGGAAAAAATATCAATAGATAATAACCCTCCGCGAAAAGAAAGTAGAGAGAGAGATAGATAGAGAGAGGGGGCGGAGACAGAATCTTAGCAAAAATAGGCGCGTATACACAAAATACCATTACCTGCATGGAAGCTTTAAACTGAAATTCCACTCACTCCATCCATGCATGTAAATTAGCTTTAATGAATAGGGTGACCTCAAATAAAGACAACTTAAAAACATATCGGACAAAGAACAACAAATATTTATGAATTGATAAGCTTCATAATTATGCTTTCACGGAGCTGCGATATTGGTGGCAACCACACTTAAGCATGTAATGAGATGTGAGGTGATGACATAATCAACCGAACCACTCTTTTGAGTGCTTTAGTGCAAAAGTGAGTATACGACCCAATTTTTTGTTTTTGGTCGATAACTACAACCAATCTTCTCCTAACAGCAAATATTCTTATCTATTACATTACATACGATCAGAATTTGATGTGAGGGATATATTTTGTCTCGTGGGTTTAAAAAGAAAAGGAAAAAGTGAAAATCTGTGAGGCGATTATGCCAGCACCTCAAGTCATTTTAGTATGTAGATGCGATCAACAGCATTGTATCGTGAGGACACGGGAAAATTCCGCAAATTCCTACTTTAATTCCAATGTCCGATTTCGATGAAACTTTTATCGTTTTGTTTGTTTTCCATTTAATAATGAAAAAAATTGTAATTGAAGATGGAATAAAACAAAAGCACAATGAAGAATGATGTATGCTAAAACAGAAAAAAAACAAGAGAGCAAACGGTTAGTTATCACCTCCCTGGTTATCTACAAACCAAATAATGAACGGCAGAAAAAAAAGTTTCGCCAATGGACCAGGCGAAGTGACTATACTAGGGTTCGAACTCATGTCTGCAATGGCCGAGCTGCCGCCCAGATTAACCGTAAGACGCTCTCTCTACCACGGGTGGGCATAATATTGCTGTAGTTGTTATTGCTCGTGATCCATCACTTGTTTCTAGCCTATAAAAATGACATCACCTAGAAACGTTTCACCCATATTTCTTTCTTCCTCAGTAACAGATACCTTGGCTGTATGGTTTTCAAAAGACTACTTGCCTCTGCGCTCTATTAATATTGATACATTCTGATCTACTATCTGTCTCTGTTCTGCCATGGACGTCACTGCCCGTTGGCGATCACTGATGCAGTGATCGCCTATAGAGGAACATTTTCTGTTCATTTCATTGACTTCAAACGAAAATGTGAATTGTTTTGGAAAAGCACAATCTAAGAAACAGCAAAATTAATAATTATTCATTGAAACTGTCTCCAAGAATCGTCCGGATGTATTAATATCTTTTGGAAGGTGAGTTTAGATAAATCAAACTAACTGCATCGAAACTAGACCAAAGTTTAGTAGCATATGACAGGTTTCTGCAATGAAAACAAAACGTAGAAACACGCACGTACACATTGTACCCAAAAGGGTTGTTTCGTAATGCTCGCATGAATGTCACCACACCGGAACGCGATGGAGTTTTCTTCCCCATTGTTGTGCTATACACCAACAATGTGATAATTACCTAGTAATCATACGTTGAGACCAAGGGTGGAAATGCGCCTTTCGAATATTATCACGTAATGTTAAAGCGAGGGGAAACAAGTGCACGTATGATATTACTTGAGCCACAAATACATCTAACGACCTATTGTCCTTACATCGTCAAATGCAATGGCCTTTTAGTTTGGCTTCTGAATCGCCATTTCCTGCGTTTTTGGCAGAGCATAAAAAGATTTATCAAAGATTTATCAACCTATTTGCTATTACTATTGGAGAATTAAACCCATCATGGGCCTAAGGATATAGGAAGTAAGGGATTGTATAAATACGGATGAGTACTATAATGTTATATAATGTATAGGCAGTTAGAATCTGGAAATAAATATTCATTATTTGGAATTCATTTGACACACCTCGGGAGCATATTAGCGATAGTCGAGACTTAATGATTATGACCTCATAATAGAGTAAAATTATGATAACGGACGTAAATGATTACCTGGTATTAAAGTCGAACAAAATATCTGAGCTTACATGCTTGTTTTTTCGGTTATGTTTGTTTGTTTGTTTGTTTTGCGTCATCATCCACGTCAATTTCCTAACCATCATGGCCACTCCGTGATGGATTAATGAAAGGGAGGGCTGTTTTCAACAGAAATGGGTCAATTCCTAATGTATCTTTTTGTCTTCTTTTCAAAAGAGGAGACAACAAATCACTGATGATGAGTATATGGCTGCGCGGGAGATGATGGGGAGCGCCAAGTGCTCGAAAACTTCAGGCTTCTTTCGCCGTCGTTACAGGCCGGTGTGCATCAGGGAGACTCGTCATCGTTCCATTCCGAAAAGCCGTCTCTTTCTCCTAGTGAAAATAGTTTGTAACATTCTGTTTCCTGTCAGCGATTAAAGTGGGCCTTCGACCGTCACACCGAATCAAACGGGCAAATCTCACATCTCTCTCGGTCTGTGTCACAATATTGCCCGCGATCCTCGGCAGGGCGGCAATCTTGAATATCGTTGGCATTATGAGAAACCGAGATAGGGGGGGGGGGGGGGGGGACGGTGAAAGAGATATACAGACAGTCAGATAGACCAATCACGTTAAGTTATAAAAATATAACAATGCTTTCAGGTTGGTTGCGATGACAGTTGCTTGACGACGCTCATTGTATTCACCTAACTGCAGGAAACGCTAATCAAACTTGAACGCGTTGTTTGTAGTTCTGACTTGTTTGAGGTTGTGTGACTGAGATGTGGAATTGAAACTCACCGGCTCATGATTAAAACTTGACCATAATCTGGCGCACACATTACACACACATACACACACTCACACACGCACACGCACGCAGACAGATACATATTCATACTTACCCACACATGATAAAGAAACACATAGTAAGCAAGTTTGCCGTGGTTCCTGTGACGTTTAGACACACGGAAGAAAATTTTTTTCATGTTCTTGATCTCTCTTCCGCATTTCAAATAATATTGGCTGTTATACGTTTCTAAGTGGTTAATCTGTGTACAACAAAAACTTGGGAGGGGCGGTATGGCCTATCAAACATGACATGACAACTATTGTGATAACTGTAGAATTATGCGACTCAAGCTAATTTTCTGATGATGACGTCATTTTTCCGAGTTGAAACTACAGTATACAAGTCTTTTTTTTTCTTTTTTGCTCCAGAACAAAAGCCATGTGTGGTGAAGCGTACATAAACACTCCAATGGACAAGTTAACTTGAACACAGGACAATGGAATAGTGGAAAGGGGGTGGATAGCAAAAAAAAAAAGAAAGCTATGGAGATTAGAAGTATCCCGTGTTTAGTTGTTTAACGACGTGGTGATATATTAAGTCACAATCACATCAAATGTAGCTCCAGTGATGTGATGATGTCATCGCCTAACAAGTATTCCGCTGCCTTGTACACGAGTCTTTATAGTTTCACATTTTTAAACATTATTAAAAGATGAAATACAATAACATTCTTCTCATGACGTTCCTGTTAGGCTTTAAATGATTCTACGACAATGGATTTTAAAGGTGGAGTCATAGTTATTATGATTGAAAATAGAATTGTTATGATAATTAATATGAACGAGTCTAGAGGGCTGTGGGATGAAGAATGACGTCAACACCTTACTTTACTGGCATATTTGCGACCTATAGCTGAATAAGTCTGAAACTTCAAGCTTCCATTACCTAATTTTACCTGATTTTGTCTCATTGATTCTTTCATTTTTTCTGTATGGTCGAATCTATTCCCCGTTGTCAAAAGTCAAGTTGGAGATAAGGAAGATTAGTTACTTGGTATAAAGCCATTAGGTCTCTGGGACTGTAATTTTCAATGCATTGTTTTACCCTGCTAGAAGTGCTGATTACCGTTTGGAGAGGAAAGTGTGTAGAAAGGTATCGAGTCGGAAGTTCCTTACATTATGTTGAGGGTCTGATCTCAAAATCCCGATTAAACATGGCTTTAGTTTCGTTCTCTTTATCCACCTCCTCCTACACTCCCCAATCTCTTAACTGGTGAATCATGAGTCGCTTCGCTGTGTTACGTATACTGCATAATCATGATCAAGCATTTATAGGCTATTTTTCTCATGCCCACAACTTTAAATGATGTTTAAAAATGACCGTGTTGGACACAGCGTTTGGCAAGCCTGCCGACAAGTACGAAACATAATGAATACTTGTGAAACGTTGCTGCATGTTAACATATTAACTGTAATACATATAATAAAAATTCGTATACATACATACACTGTAGAAATTCAATCAGTAATGTAGAATAATGACGTAACATGGAATGTTATACATGTATTTTCACGTGTTGTCACAAAACACTTACTTAAGTCACAATAAAATGTGCAATTAACTAAACGAAGAGATGAGGTTGTTACTTCACAACCTGTCCATAACCGACTTCCTTGCAAATCGTCACTAAATGTTTGTTTTTCTTTTTTTTTGAAATGACACGAAATGAGTAAACTATATGCCTCAGCCTCAACGCATTAAAGAGTTGCAATAATTCAGACATGACTGTTGTTTTTTTTTCTCTGTCTCTAAAGTGATCAGGTTGTATATAGTTATCATAAATCATCGATCATAGTGGCTTAGTGGATGAGACTCCTGACTCCCAATCGGAGGACCCGAGTTCGATTCCCTCCAAGTTCTCACGTCCTTGGACAGTTGGACAAGACGTTTTTACCTACCATGTCCACTCTCGACCCAGGTATATAAATAGGTACCTGGCAACGCAAGGGTAATGATAATGGCATGGCCCTCTAGTAGAGCAGTGGCAACACTGAAGAGGCTACCCTGAATAAAGAAGACCTTATTATTATTATTATTATTATTATTACATCATCATTATTATTATTATTATTATTATTATTATTATTATTATCATTATTATTATTATTATTATTATTATTATTATTATTATTATTATTATTATTATCATCATCATCATCATCATTATTATTATCATTATCACCACCACCATCATCGTCATCATCATTATAAACGTTGAGTGCTGAGAGGCTATAACGCTATCATCATAATTTTTACCTAATATGCATCTGCAGTTGCTATCAACATAATGACTGATTTGTGAAAATGTGTGAAGGTTGTTGGACTCCATAACTTTCTTATCCCATAATCGGGTTAAATGAAACTAATTCTACCGTTTCGCGTGTTTGATTCAAATCCGTCTTTTAATTATAAACTCTTGAATCTTTCTCAGTTTCACTTTTATACCGATGAAGTTCATGTAATCTCAGATGCATTAGATTTGAAATATAGCAGTAGCAGCAGGGATTCTCCAATATCTTAACCTGAAACTGTAACATGAGTGTTTGAATAGGTGTAAAATATTACAGGTATCATCATATAGAGGACAACTTTCTAATGAACGCTGATCTATTTACGTCGGACGTGTGGGCTAACGATCTGCTTTTGGCTTTTCAGCTGATGGAAATTGTGAGTAACGTGCTCGTTTATTTTCAGTATCAATTAAGGAAAACAAATACGCCCCTCTTCATTTTCTGGGCCATGCCTTTTAAGTACACGCAGAAGGAGGGTGATAATTCTAGCCATTTTGTAGATTAGGTACTATCGCAACTCTATTTTTTCTGACTGGAAATCAGCTTGATCACGTAGCCGATATTACTTGCGAGGCATTTTCCCGCTACATGATTGTTTGTACTTTGTTTGGTTTTCACTTTCAGATCTCATCAAATAAACATAGAAATTGAGGCAATCTAGTCGTAAATGACGCATAATTGATGCGAGTTGGATGCCATCATAATTTCAGGCGATATTCTTCCGCAGGAATTTCGTTTGTTTGTATGTTTGTTTTGCCTTAAAATTTACCTGCTGGATCTCATCAAATGAGATTAATAGCCAGACAAACTGGTCGTAAACATGTTTAATTGATGGAAGTTATCTCATCACAAATTCAGGCGATATCTTGCACTACAATTCCCTCCATTGCATCTGTTTGTTAGTTTTTCCTTAATAAAATAAACCTTAAAATGGGTTAACTCGTTGTCACGCGAGCAAAACCGACACAAGATGAATAGACGGATGATATAATAAGTGTCTGTTTTCGCGTTAGTGCGGCCCACGTATTTTATTTTGGAAAGTATTTTTTTTAAAGAGGATTACGTCATTCTGGTATAGTACAGGTATACTTCCCTGACAACGATTCAAATTGAAATTGTATCATACAAACTAAAGGAAACAAAACTTGGGAATCTGTAGCATCTTCCCACCTTCCTGTGTTGCTATGGTGAAATTGATGCGTGACCAAACACAAACATACATAACAAGTCATCCACAATCTATCAGCCACTCATTCAGTCAATCAACCAATCAATCAATCAATCAATCAGCCAATCATTCAGTCAATCAATCAACTAATCAATCAATCAATCAATCAGCCAATCAATCAATCAATCAATCGATCGATCGATCGATCGATCGATCAATCAGCCAATCATTCAGTCAATCAATCAATCAATCAATCAATCAGCCAATCAATCAATCAATCAATCAATCGATCGATCAATCAGCCAATCATTCAGTCAATCAATCAATCAATCAATCAATCAATCGATCGATCAATCAGCCAATCATTCAGTCAATCAATCAATCAATCAATCAATCAATCAATCAATCAATCAATCAATCGCTTACAGTACACCATCACAGCAATACACTCAACAACGAGACGTTCAGTTCACGTGGTGGCTTGGATGAAAGTTTGGTCGTAAAATTGCTTCTGTCAACCAATCTGGTTTAGAAATCAAGTTTTTGGTAACAGAGGGCCATAAATTCCCACTTAATCTACCGATGTTTATTAAGTATTCGATGGTAGCATTGACACAAAGACAAAGAAGCAAAGACGGAGTTCGCAATATACCGTTCATGGTCAATATGAAAGGCGCCCCAATGCTCTGCACAGTGTGAAGAAGGGAAACGTCGGTAGTCAGTATCACTAGGTATAGAAGTCGCGACGCGTTTTCACAGTTAATTCTGAATAATTCCATTACGGAAGTTCCGCAATTTGATGCGAGCCTATGTTTTCGTAATGATTCTGATCAACACAAAGTGAGTTTCAAAGCGTCTCGTTGGTATAAAAATCATGTCCTCTTTAATACACAGGCAGCGATATAATTCATCGAGTCATTATCGGGACAAAGAGAACAAAGGCATGAGCGTAAACGCACTTTATCAAAAGCAAAAGACCTCCACGGAGATTTCGGTTTCGTGGACACATCATTCTTGGTGCTTTCTTAGTATTGATGAAGTACAATCCAACAGGGAAAAATATTTCCAATGAAAGCAAGTGAAACAATTTCAACAGACTGGCGAAAAAAAAAATGGAAGTAAAAAAAAAATCATTTCGATATTATTGTCACTCGAATGCCCGTAAATCTTTTGAATGGACTGAACATGACTGACAGTAAAATTGTCCAACTTCAATTTTCGAGTTTGAATCAAAGTTCAATCTTGTTTTTGTTTTTGTTTTTCTGTAACGACTCAAAACAGCGCGCTGACAATTCAAAATCATCAATGCCCACAAACACACAAACTTGTATATTTTCCTCTGTCTGTCTGTCTCTAGCTCTCTCTCTCTCGATATGTAAGTTATGATATCTATTTTCATATCTACAGGTATATCTATCTTTCTATAGGCCTGTGTGTGTGTGTATGTGTGTGATAATTGGTACAATAATATAAAGAATAGAACAGAACTAAAGAAATGTATCATGCTGTCAATACCAACAGTTTATTTGAAGAACACACTCAGTTTTCGGGCTCCTGATCCTGCCCTTTGTCAAGTGATCTTGAAAATTTGTGTGTTCTTCAAATAAACTGTTGGTGTTATAGACAGCATGATACATTTCTTGTGTTCTTTGCTATTTCTTATACATACATATGTGTGTGTGTGTGTGTGTGTGTGTGTGTGTGTGTGTGTGTGTGTGTGTGTGTGTATGTATAGAGAGGGAAAGAGAGAGGGAGAGAGAACGTATTATGTTTTCGCCTACTTCGGAGCTTTGAAATGCCGCCATCGCCTGCTGGTCAACATCTTCTACGGGGAAGCATTGGCTTGCCCTTAAAAGTTTCCACTTTTCACCTTTTTTAATGTTATTGATATTCGTTTGGGCTAAAGGTGACAGAAAAGTTGCGTGTGAAATTGTAAGAAGTATCAATTTCGAGTTACACATTTACACTCAGAAATTGTGAATAATTATAGAAATGTGTTTGTCTGACTAGTTAAAACAACTGTGCGCGCACACACACGCACGTACTCACTGGTCGTACTCTTGCTGAAATTCCTACAAACAGTGAGCAGTATGAGTCCACATCCGCCTTCCACGGGATGAATGCGTGTCCTTCTCAGAGCTTAGTTAAAGGGATAGTACAGTATTGGTGGAGATGAGAATTGGGCTTGTAACTTTTTGCGAGATACCGAGAAAACACTTATGATATAGTACAGAGCATACCATTTTAAGAGGAATTCAAAGTTTATTTGATGAAAATCAGGTGTGGAATGAATGAAACATCCCAAAACAAAGTAAAACAAAGTGATTGTAATAAAGTGTGGGTCCCACACTTTATTAGAATCGCTCTTTTTGGATATCTCAGCCACTTCAAAACCAATTTTCATCAAATAAAAGTTGAATTCCTCATAGAATTACATGCTCTTTCATATTTCATAAGAGGTTTCTCATTATCTCACCAAAAAAATGTTAGAAACCTGAAATTAGGTCTCAACCAAAAGTGTACGATCCCTTTAAGTATCACAAAGATAAACAAGAGCGCTATCGAGTCCTAGTAGAAAATGACACTTTTCAGCTATCCTACCCACGCATAGCATTCCCGACTTGGGCTCTTGTGTTTATAGAGCAAGGGTACACCTTCTAATGACATTTCTCTTCTATTATTTTTCGTGTCCCATATTAATTTCATCTCTCCGATATCAAGATTGGCCAAACAGTTGTTTTGGCTGTTCAAACACACCTTCCTAAACATACTCCGTCTCACCCACACATTACCACAAACAACATGAAAAATAAACAGAAAGTCCAGGATTTCCCTCTTCCATCCAATAATGAATAAACAGGTCTCAATTTTTCACTTCTTAAAGATAATATAAAGTTTTGGTACCTCAAAAGTTTCCCTGAGTTTCCTAGTCTTAGTTTGTGTTTCAGGTTAAAGTACCTTTCATATAACTAACACTGTGAGACTTACTCGCCCCAAAGTGTTCTCATGTCTTAGTAATCATGCAGTAATGGTTTCGTACCAGAGCAGAGCGGGCTCTGAAAAATTCGAACGAGCCGTTGGTTTGACTCGACACGGTACCGCAAGAATCAATATACACGTATTGTACGAAACCATTATTGCATGATTACTAAGACATGAGAGCACTTTGGGGCGAGTAAGTCTCACAGTGTTAGTTATATGAAAGGTACTTTAACCTGAAACACAAACCAAGAAGGAGGTCGTAGGTTCGAATCCTGCTCGAGTATGTACGCCCATGATTTTTTATCATGGCTACTACTAAAAACACTGATCAATTCAGTGCTTATTTTACGTCGATGTAGGGCAATTTGTCAATCAGTTGCAATGAAAACATCTCGACGGAAGAAATTCATGAATTTGAAAGACAAAGAAACTCAGGGAAACTTTTGAGGTACCAAAACTTCATAATGTTATCTTTAAAGATGCAGTGCATCCAGGTAATTATGTTAGTCTGGAATTAAGTGCAATTTAAGTACAGCAAGCAATTATTTGTACATTATCACTGAGGAAAAAAATTACTGAAGGATGCTTCGGTGTTTAAACAGAGTAAAGGGGATGCCGAGGATCACGTTCACTTCTCCGTTGTTCACTGCAAGGCAGCTCCATGTCGACTGTGAGATATTGGGATCAAATTGATTATTTAATGATTTCATAGGTATTTTCCCTTGTCATCAATTAACGACAGGAATATGATTAATTATCAGGAGTATATCTCCCCTTCTCTTTCACACACACACACATACAAACACACACACACACAAACACACATATAATCATAAATGTACTTATATATTATACATCATGCATTACGTATTATACAATATGTAATATAAATCATATATCATATGTACGCTGGACACATACACACACGTAATACGACATATGATATGTAATATAATGTATATATTATATATCACTTATCATATATCATATTACGTGTGTGTGTATGTGTGTGTATAAGTGCATATACATTTTGAATATCTATCAAAGCATCGTAGAACATAGGGCCTCCAGTCAACTTCACCTACAGTAAACTCACAATACTCCAAAAATTTACTTTGTCAAAGAAAAATCTACCTCGGGTAGATATACAAGCAAATGCTAATTCTATATTGCCATATTGTGATCATCAAAATTCACCATGAGTCAAAGGATTCTCTCCGATCCCTTATGATTGGACTCGGGTCACAGGAATCACACCCAACCTCTCATGCACTCATCTATTCCCCGAGGAGCACCCCACCACACCTTGAATTCTAACCACATCAATGTACTGCTCCCTCTCAGCTGTGTTGTCCATTCACACATCCATGCAGGGACTTGAACCTTGGACCTCCTTGTAGAAAGTGACCGAACCACTCAACTATGACAACTTTTCTCGATATATGTCTGGCATCATGAACATGAAATTTGGTTTGGAGGATATTGCTTAAGAGTGTAAAGAACAACAGAAAATAAATCCATTACCTTCTTAATTTTCTGTCTTTCCTCTCTCTTTCTTTTGGTTACTTTTTGTACCACCCTGGTTACACAAAAACTAACAAACAAACAGACACACAAACAAAGCACTTCAGACAAATCACACATGTCTTCGGTCTCTTTTTACACTGAAGTCATACCTGGACGCACTGGCCCAAACTTTATTGCAATATTGCTTCCCTAATAAATTAAAAGAAATAATTGACTTTGGAAAGAGCAAACAAGACAAAAACAAACAAAAAATCCAAACATAATAGATCAACAACAGTTGAGAAAGGAGCATTGGTGAAGATGAAAGTAACAGGGCTCTAAATCTAGAAAGAAGAAAAAAATAACAAATGTACAGCTACAACCCTTCAATGACGATAAGACACAATATCTACAATTCTGTATATGTTGCAACTATTTTTTTTTTGTCCGAAACTGTACATTTTACACAGACTTTCATACAAGAATATTTTTTTTTCCGTTTTGCTATAGCATTATTCATAGTCACACATTATTTTTTTCAAGTCACAAAAATACTTCTAAAGGTGGCGGAAAAAATCACGACACGTTTCATCGATAAAAATCTGTCGACTGCTTCTGAAATCAAGAATGGCTGACAATCAAGTAGGAATAATTGATTACATGAGAGAAAAATTCTTTGCCAAGAGACAGAATGGCGGTCAAACCAAATTATAGTCATCAGAAATTTGAGCTGATTTCATGGGAAGCATTCACTTCTAAAAACCCAGAGAAGTGCCGAGTACTATTTCTATTCAAGGATGGACATTACACCCCTGGACTCTTTTGGGGTAGAGACACAATATGCGTCTGTAGCACTTCAATCTGATACCATTCGATTCTCTAATTCTCTATTGTAAATTACCTTTTCAAAGATGCATGCACCTTTTTGCATTTTCTCATATTCACAAAAACATTTCAACTAATGGTGTCTGCAACTTTGCGACACAATCTCTCAGTCTGCTCATGCTCAAGTAAGATTAAACTGGTCCAAAAATTGACCACTCTATGATTAGGATGGAAACATTATGGGATATGTCACTGATAATAACACGTGGAATAGCAAATTACACACACACATACATACAGAAATCCATATTCCACAATTTCTGCTTGGCATACTGTCTCGTGTTGATATCAACTGCTACCGCATCGTGTGGACAAGAAAGGAAGAAGAAATACTAGAACGACAGCATCGAAAGAAAAGAGGAACAAGAGATGTTTTTGGCGAGACAATTTAGGACAGAGGAAAATAAAACCCTGAGTTTAAACTGAAGATGATACCAGGGATGAGACGGAGGGACATCATCCCCTGGCAGTGCCATCACATTTATCAACGTCAACAGACAATAACGACTGCATGATTGACAGATGATAGAAAGAAAAGGGTGTTTAACAAATGAAATAATATACAGATGGGAAAAAAGTACATGGGATATGTCTATCTGACAACACTTAATCTTAATTTCTACAAGAAACATTTCTAGAAAGAAAAGGACACAAAATCATGGTTTGGTCACAATGTGTCTTAGGAAAACAAAGAAAGAAAAAAAAATACTGTTCATAATTCTTCATCATCTAGGAATGTCAAGTGATTAATTCTACTCATTAAATCAAGTAAACACAAATAGGAAAATGCTACATTGTCCAATTTAGGGCTGAATATGCACTAGGCAAGATCTCACGCTATCGTCACTCGTCATCGAACTGGACGAGCTGGAGTTCGCACAAGAAATTTACACCAAACACATCCTCTCACGAACTTCAAGTGTAAGTCATGCATGACAAAGCTTCTAGTATAATCTCCGACTTCAAAGCATCTGATTTGGTGAGGTGCAGTGTATGCTCACTCCTGTGATCAACGGTGGGCTGTAAGATGTGTAACACATTCATATATGCACTATCACTGTATTTTAACACACTCACACATAATTTAAATTATCCACAGTTGGCTTAAATTGAAGAAAAAAAAAGAAGAAACTCACTCAATTTTTTTAATATCAATATATTTACAATCATGTATAGATATATGTATATTTTCACTTCCTTAAGTTACATTTGCAACAATACCATAGTCTACTTCAAAATAAGTAAAATCTTCTGTGGATTGAGATGCTCTACTGAGATTTACAGTAGCTCTATATTGTCCAGTGGTCACTACAGTACTCAGTACTAGGCTAAACGGTCAGCAACTGACCACATAATGCATTGGCTTGCACATAGCATAAGTGGATGTGGAATCAGTGAAACCCTGTTTACATCTATAATAATTCACTCTAAAGTCTAGAATAATGATCATATGTTATGATTTCAAGCACAAGATTTCTCTCAAGTCAAAGGTGGTGGTCTTATAGATATCCACAAAGCATCTGTTTCTCTGTTTGTACAAAATCACACAAGATATGATTTATAAAAACAAAACACATAATCACACAGAAAAAAAAAACCAAAAACATCCTGGCTCATAACAAATTAGAACACAGTCACCTGGTATACTATCAATCTCTAATAAAAAAACAGTGAACTAATCACATAAACCTACGTATTCGTGGCAGATTATTTTTGCAATGGGGGGGGGGGGGGGGGGTTAGCAAACATATACTTGGGAGAAATGTTTTGTTGGAGTGGTAGTGTGGCATAGCACAGGAAGAGGGGCAGAACAGGTGGGACAAGGAACAGGGATTCCAATGGAAATAGAACTTTGGGAAGAAACAAAGGAAAAGAGGATACAATAAAAGGGATTGGGTGTGGGGTGTACCTATATCAAGATGGCGGATAGTTCAGTCTGTATAAGAAGTTTTCTCGGAGATTCGGTGGGCACAGAAATTCAAACAAATGTTAGAGAGTTTTCAAATCGACGGCAATCCACCGCCTCCAAGAAAGGGCAGCTCTAATCCATTTGGAAAAAAAAGCTCTTCTGATCTGTCATCAAATGTAGCAAGTACTTTGCAAATTTTTACGTCCATAAGAGTTGATAAGCACAGAAAAAAAAAAAATGTTTCATGCAGAGAATGCTCATAAAAATTTACATCTATATATGCAACGTTTGGGAAGATAAAATCTATCTGATGCAAGTGAAGATATGATAAGAATGCTGAATTTCTCTGCCACAACGTCAGCTTGAGAACAGCTGGAACAAGTCCCATCTGGGCTAAAAATACATGATCGCCAGAATATGATAAGTCATCCGGCGATATGATTATGCATTCTCCTGCACAGCAGTGAGAGGGGGAATGCAATATAAAGTGAGAAAAAGAGAGGGATTGAGAGCTTGAAAAAAGAAAGATGACTGAAACCTCTCATTACTTTCACAGCACAGGTTGGCCGATCAATTCAAACAGTGTCCAAACCTGATCCCTGCCTGTTGCCAATTTGATGATTCACAGTAATAGTGTACAGATTTGTGGGCTTGAGACAACCCAAGGGGATAAGAAAATACTATCGGAGAGAAAAAACAACAACGATGAAACACGACTCCAAACTCCCTACAATGGTGCAGGTAAATGTGTGAGAAAGGGCTGTTTTTCATTCCATTTTGGAGATAGTTATTCGTGCATAAAACGGCAAGCATTACAACATACCTCTACTTCCCACGTCAGAGTACCTCTTAAAGTAAAAGAATCTGCATAGTGTTCTGGCAAGTCATGACTGTATCTGAAATGAGGAAAAATCAGGCGGGTATTGCCGGCTTTGATGGATCCACATCACAGCCGAATCACCCAGAAATTTGTCACGTTCTTAATCAATAAAACATTGGTGACCCTTTCAATTTTCTTAACATCTCCCCACCTCCCCCCCCCCCCTCCCACCTTCCAGGCTCCTGCTCCTATCCCTTTTGAAACTTTGCTGGCTGTTCACTGAATTAATCAAAGTATCTGGTGATCCAGTGGTCAATTTCATGGTTAATGCACAAACATGCCATGAGAGTGGCAAAGAAGGAGGTCTCCTTGCTTATTGTCACGTGACTGGTAGAAGGGAGGTGGCTTCGGTGGATTATTGAGTATTGGTTTGGCATGATTTCCTATAGTCGTCAGAGCTCGTCTGAGGCGTGTGGCCATGATCACTACAGGCAATTATGAAGGAAATGATGGAGCAGTGCTGGTGCATAAAAACGTGAGCCAATTTCTAGGACGACGTACTTCTGACGCACCTTTTTCGTCAGCTTCAGGACAACAAAAACCCACCATGACACCAATGTGCCATGGGTTAATATATCAATAACATGTAGCACGTCATATAATGACAGATTCTGAGTGGACATCACAATGAAAAATGCTAATGGCGACTGACGACACCATAGTTATGCTATTTTGACTAGAGACGGCTTCCTGATTACAGCTTGCACACGAGATATAGTGGTATCGTTACAGGTGTAAATAAATACAAGCAAGTGAATGGAAACATTTTGTAACGCCATCTAATTGAGGAATAATGAAAAGTTGAGATAACATCTACATTGTCACTAATTATTCCTCCTATTTAAGTTAAATATATAGAGTTCTCCCTCATACCCATCCTTGCACGTGGTAACTTTGGTATGTCCAGAAAAAAAAAGAAAAAAAAAGACAGAAGCAAATTCTGCCAGTAGCACAAACCTGGCATTATCGGTGCGGTGATTTCAGCTTAGTTGGTAAGTTTTAGGCATCTACATTTCTGCACAATTTCAACATCTTATCGGCTAAATTACTCTCGCTGTCTGACGAGGGCGCACCTGTGATCTGATTCAACAGACTGTGTCAAAAGTTCCATACATGCTGCCAAAACTCTTTTGCCTGTATGTACAGTGCATGACCAATGTCTGTAAACTTGTGGAAAAAAAAATTCTGTGTGTCAAACATTAAAAACAGTGCATATATACATCCATTTACAAATAGAATTCTCACCGAGTATCAAAACAGAGCTCAACTACAGAATCTGATGTCAATAGTCCAATCCAGATTTCAATTCTGAAAATTAATCCTCTACTTTCTTGTCTGGAGGGTGGGAAATAACAGCACACCTTTTTTTGTTGTTGTTGTTGCTTTATACTTGGTCAAGCTTCACATAAAAGTATTTACATCACATTAAAACATTTATAATGATTCAGCGAAGCAGCTTCTTGCGCCACGAGGGAAAATATAAACAATTGCTCCTCTCTGACAAGGTCATCGAACCCTTGGAGGTTAGAGAAGAATATCGCAAACACAATTACAGAAAGCCATTTCCAGAAAGTGTCCTTTTTTTTTATGTCGTGACACTGACGTCACAATCGAAAAGAGTGCATCGCCTTCTACCCGTAGGGGGCGTTCTCCTTCTTGACACAGGCATCTGAATTCGTCCAAGCCTCGCTCAGTTCAAAACTTGTCCATTGTATCCAATCCATTCAACAAGTCTTCCATCAGAGAAGCAAAGACGGGACGGCGTTTTGAGACTCGCTTCCAGCATGCGCGTGAGTGATGAAAGGTCGATAGACTTGAGAAGTCGCTGAGCATTCACAACTTCTCCATCGATCTCTGCACGTGTCTGCATAGCCCTGTGCATGATTTTTTGTTTTGTTTTGTTTTCTTTTGTGTTTTTTTTCTCCGAGTGTGGTGGTTGCCATGACAATGCCAGGTTGAGTGTTGTCTATGTGGCTAGTCCGGGGTTGAAGAGAAGTGAGTTTTTGAAGTATAATCTTGCATCTGTATGGTTTGAAAGAAAAGAGAATAAATAAAAAGGTAAACAACTTTCATTTGTCACATAAGATAGATAGATAAATAGACAGACAGACAGATAGATAGATAGAGAGAGAGAGAGAGAGAGAGAGAGAAGAGAGAGAAAGAGAGGGACAGAGAGAGAAAGAGAGAGAAAGAGAGGGACAGAGAGAGAGAAGAGAGAGGGAGAAATAGGAGAAATCGCTACTAAATAGCGGACACACCTGTGGTGCAGAGTCCTGCACACAGATTGTGCAGGCTCTGACTTTTGATTCACCCCCGAAATAAAGTTGTGTGATGCCAACTCCACCACACTCCCTTCACTGCCAATGTACACTGACTGCCCAATACAAACATCAGGGTATTTCTCTCATTTCCTTTTGGCAGTAACTCATACAAATGTTATTTGTTTTCATTACTATTATCATTGTGTCAGGTAACTGGTGACTAATGCTAACAAAGAAATAGATGAATGCGCCCCTCACACTGACAGAAACGACCTAGTGGTCAACTCATCAAGAGCCCTCTCAGATTGGAGAACTCTTTAGTGAAAGTGATACCTACTTGATGAATGTGTTTAAAATACTTTTAAAGCTTATCAATGTTTTTTCTTTCTTTCTTTTTTTGGAAAGTCTAATTATATGGAGCAAACAATGTGCATTTGAGGAAAATTCTGATGCAGCTATTTCAATCATGTAGCTCATTGGTAAACATAAAATGTTGGTTTTCATCCCTTAAAAAAATGGATACTACCACTATATTTCTCCACACAGCTTGCAATAGATCTATGATAACATGCTATTTAGCATGAAGAAAAATCATGTACAAATTATTATCTGATATAAACACTATTTGCAGTTCAATCCCAATATTGAAAATATAGGATTGAATGCTCTCTTTACTTTTTGTTATTCTTGTTGTCTTGTTTTTCTCTTAAATGCTGCCAGCATGCAGACATTACTTTCCTTGACTGTAGTTTAACACTCACTCCACTTAAATCATTGGCATGCTAATATATATATACCACACAAGTGGGTATCCTTGGTTCATTTCCTTTTCCTGTTCAAAGCCATATTGTCCTATTTATCATTAGTGATATTCTTGTTTTCATCCTTACTCGCATTCTTAAAATAACCGCTTTCATCATTACTAATACTACTATTATGACAGTGAAGTTTTCCACTTGGTGTTATTTGTATAAAGATGATGTGTACATTTTCATTTTGTATTGGGTACGAAGTTATGCATGAACCCGGTATGAAGAGATAGTTTATGTTGGTTGATCAGCATGTGCGCGCCTGTAAAATGGCTGCGACTGGCTGGAACACTCCCCAGGGAGTGGAGAGTGAGCACTGTCTGTGCTGGTTAGAAATGATGTATCCAGTGACCGGGGTGCTAATCGTCTGTAAAGCGCATTGAGATACTTAACAAGTGTGAAATGCACTTTATAAAAACTAGCTATTATTATCATTATTATTATTATTATCATGAACCACCCATCATGATTGTAGTTTAAGAAGCAAATACAGAGCGCCAATACATTATTTTAGATTGAATAGTGATTGTCCTACAAATTAACAAGCTCTTCAATTAATGCATTCACTTGTGTGACACTCTTGAACAGTGAATCGTCCTAATAATATATATGTTCTTCAGTTAATACATTCACTTGTTTGACACTCTTGAACAATGAATTGTCCTACGAATAAACAAGTTCTTCAATAATTGTATTCACTTGTTTTGTATGTCTCTTCTTTGTTTTGGTTTCTGGTGATACAATGAGTACTACAAGTGATCAATTTGGTCTCATAGCATTCCACTCTTCAACTTACATCTAATATCACATGCTGCCATCAAGTAGGTGTTATTCTCATTGCGACATGTAATGCTGATGCAAATTCCACCCCAGCGTTGGGCAAATACTAATTAGAAAATGAATGCCGAAGACATGGTCATAGGCTAACCCATTAGCCAAACCATTTATTCACATTAGATTACAATTTGATCTGCCAATTCCATCTATGTGAGAAGATGGCATATGATATTTCAAGGGCTCCAAATGCGAAATGAATTGCTCCACTCCACTGAGCCACGTACCTCCAACATTTGTACATTGTGGAGTGATTACAACCAATCATCTACTATTATTACTGCGACTATTACACAAAATACTTCATTAGGCACACCCCAATTTCGATACTGATGAGGCAGAACACGCTAATTTTGCCATTCAGAGTTGGCGAAGGAAGATTAAAACTTCATCTGTCAGGAACAAGATGGCATGATTGAAGTAGATGCTCTTCAATAAAATGACTTCTCAATTCCCATCTCTTCTAAACGACATCATTTAAGGACTCAATATGAACAGATCCCTTGCACCTTGAATGACAGATGCTGGAATTATTTGTAGCGTAAGTGGAAGGGGGGTGGGGGCGGTGGAAAGAATGTTTTCTTGTGTGCCAATCAAGAGTAATTGTACCCGGCAATGATGAGTGTGCTAATTAGCCATCAGTTCAGCACACTCCAGTGTTTTATGGATGCTCTATATAAGGCCCAATTAATTCTGAGCTATGGAACGTGATCACTTGCATAGTACATGTACACATCCACCAACACGAAGGAGCCTTTTTCAGGTGATCAAGGGCAGGCATTGAATTTTTGTGGTTCCTTTCTATGATGAACCATTACTGTTTGTTCATACTGTCATGTCAGCCAGTCAAAGAAGTGGTAAAGACCATCTTTCTCAATATTTATTCATTCATTTTTTAATCAATTAGACACCAAGTCTGAATTTGGCAGGCATTGTTTACCATAGTAACGCTTCATCACATGCCTTCACCTCCTTTCCAAACTATGCCGGCGACAAAAATGTTGTCTACCATCACCATTCACATCAACCCAGCACTGTAATATTGAAAAGTTTTCACAGTCAACCAACCTGAAAGACTGAACACTATCTTGTAAAAATAGTTCACAGTCATGTAGGGTGTGAAGTCATGTGGCCAACTTAGCATTATCATGTAGGTTCTGTGTGGTACCAACTTTTGAATCGTGACAGGACATAAAGATATTTTCTACTTAAAAATACAATTGTAAGTTGACAGTAGGCAGAGAGCATAAGTTTAAACCATTTGTTTTTTTCTATAGAAGTATGCACACATTTGCTTTTGATAGCTAATGCAGGAAATCCATTGAATACTGAAGTAATAATCTAGAAGATTATGATGTATACACACATTGAAGCATTTCACATGAAGAATTGCAATCCTTACTTTGATAATTTCTTCTTCTTTTTTTTTTGGTTAAATTTGAATCTTCTAATGAAACAAAGGGTCACTTCATTTGAGCAAAAAAAAAAAAATAACAATAATGAGTATTCTAGTTTATATAGGTTGCCACCAACATCTGCAAATTGCCATCTACCACTGAACACAGAAATCTGAATATGTAAATGGTTCAAACATTCTTTTAGGGACAATGTACTTTTCTCTCAAAGCCTCTAGACAAGCTCTGTACAATGCAGTCATCACACACATCTAAAAATTACAACTAGCTATCTTTTCTATTTATATTCTTGCTTAACTCTCTTCCTTCACTGTACTTTCCCACAAAATATCAACAACATACTTTAATTTGAAGCCACAAACTGCTAACGCATCCAGTTGAAAACCAACACTATTCACAGTTTTCCCCAAAATGATAACTCTTAATTTCATTGGAACTTACGAGCAACTTTCAAATTGTCATAAGCACATATCGATTGTGATTAACTGTCCCAGATTTATGCATGAATATACTGAAACATACATAATTCATAAATTAGCACAATGTTTGCAACAATCACTTTCATTCAGAATGGTCTATGAATGTACTTGGGTGTAATGTAAAACTCTTGACAAATTAAAAAAAAGTTATCATTTTCGTCGTTACTCTTACATAATAAATAAAAGAATTTAAAGTGTATCAAACATCCAGGACAGGTGAACAAAAAAAAAAAAGAATAACCAGGGCTGGATGGGATGTTAGGTTCCATGGTGAAAAGGAAGAGATGATTGAGAATATGACAAAGGAAATGACAGCTGAAGCGGAATGAAATGACAAGACGGAAGGACAAGTGAAAATGACTTCTGGTGGTCGGTGACGTTGTAAGTGAAAGTGAAAAATCATGTCATATGAGGACGAAAGGAAATGAATAATCACAACGATGAGCAGACTACAGAAATGGACTAAATGAACAAACAAATGAAAGCACTGTTGATCAGAAGTATTCTAAGCGGGCCCCTGGGAATCATTTTTTGTCTCTGTTTTGTTTTTTTTTTTTTTTTTTTTTTTTGTGGTGATGAGAAATTGCACAATTGTGCAGTAAACTGCACAAGTAGAGACCACACAGTGAGCACGGGACCGCTATGAATGACTTAGTCAGTTAGCGAATGTTCAAGCATGAATGGTACACGACAAATGATCACACACACACAAAGACAAAAAACATTCACAAAAAAGACAGAAAAATAAGCTCTCTCCTTAAATTTAAAAAAACCCCAATAAATATTTAAAAAATGCACTATTCATAGTGTAATAGATAAAAGTGACGGAACAAAAAAAAAAAAAAACATGTGGGAAAGCTTACATGTAAAGAAATGTCAATCAATTACGGTAACAATAAGAGGTCAACATCCATCAACATTCCAAAACTAGACTTATTCAAATGCAGGAACAGAATAATGCTATAAAACTTTGTTCAAATGAAGATTAAAATACACTGCCAACTCCACAAGATCACCATGCATCTATTCAGGATATGGGCACAATTCACATGGAAAAAAAAAGTGAATTGGAAAAAAAAATAAGAAAAGGTAAATAAGAATTTACAGAAGAAGTGTGAAAAGGGGAAGATGGAAAGAATGGAAGATTATATACGAATATGTTCTGTGAGGAAAACGCTTAATTTCTCATTGATTTTTATATTGATATAAATATAAATGTCATGCCCACATGGAAAGATTAATCCTAAATGGACCGATCTCTTTGCAAGTTCTGAAGTGTTTACCGTTTTTTGCTTACTGTTTTTGTATGCTTCCTGGCATTTGTAGTAATTTCATTTCACGATATCTCTAGTTACATTGTGGTAAAATATGATTCTAAATATAGTGGAGTTTCTCTTTTAACTCTGAGCCATATCAGACTGAAAGTTCATATTGGATTTAAAATGCTCTCTAATGAATGGTAAGTAGCAGCAGTAGACAGGGGGTTCATTTCATGAAAGTCTTATGAGAGTTTTTTGATAAGACACAAGTATGAGAGACTTCATGAAGTGGATTTTAAAGTCTCTCACAGCTACATGTACATTTGAGCGACTTTGGCCATTCTGAGATTTACGTGATGATTTCACGAAACAGACCCCGGGTTCTAGTAGGCCAAGGGTTAAGAATGAGAAAAACTATATCCTTGATATTTCCTTTTACAATAAATTTCCTTCCTTTTACAATAAATTCCCATTCTTTTTAGTTTCTCCTATTTTCCTCTCTTTCACTACACGTGTATCTATTTCTGGGAAGGAGATGTGATCTTACCACAAAGACAGAAGAAGGTGTAGGAAAGCAGTTCAAAATGACTGAAATTTGGGTGCTAACGACGCAACTGGACAAAGAAGGACAGAAAAAGGTCACTGCTAAAAAAACAATACGACTTTGCTTTGAGACAATCACATGATGATAACAGAGGATGACAATTAGTTTTGAGTGGAAATGACAATTGTTTATGGGGTTACTTTTGTTTTGTCGAGTTGTTACTTGGTGTTGCTGGGGGGTGGGAGGAAGGGGGTGTCGGGTGGGTTGGGAGGGTTGGGAGGGGAGAAAGGGATTGGGGTGGGGTGGGGTGGAGATGATAAGAGGTGGTGACATTTAATGGGGGCGGGGTCATTTTAGGGGCCACACCTGTCCGTTCAAGGATGCGTGCTTCCGTTAATACCTTGGAGTCGGCTGACGACCTCACTGCGGGAGGAGCTGCTGCTGCGATCCACTTCCATCTCAGGTGACATGTTGTCTGCACAGCGGGGAGAAAAATAAAAGAGAATAATCAGGGTGAATGAATGAATGAATGTCAATGCCATGATGCTCTGGTGCTGTTTTTGTTGTTGCTGTTGTTTTTTTTTTTGCAGTCGTGAGCCACCGAAGTGACCACTTTCTGCAACAGAATACAATACAGTAGAGTGTATACGCCATATATTTCCGGAGTCAATGTTTTTGAGAATCAGGACTTCCCACAAATTTTGCAAGTGGTTAAATTCGCGATCATGGAGTGCAACAATGAATGGAGAAATGAACGCATGCCCGTTACATTCATGTCGGGGAGTCAGAGTCAACATTTTAGAGAGTTGTTATTTTTGCGATTAGCACCGGACTCGTGACATTCATAAAGGTAAAACCCCTGTGAAATATATGGCGTATACAGAATGGAGTGTACTGTGAGTCACAATAAAACATGGGTAAATGTTAAGAGTGTCGGTTGTTTTCTTCTCTTTTTTTTTTGGGGGGGGGGGGATTTCATGTTATCCACAGATGAACTCACATGTAATTTTTTATTCTCAGCATTTGAGACATGGCTAATCTTGTTTTCATAAATTACATTACATTGATGTCACGCAAAATCTTCCCACTGTTGTACCCACTAGTGAAATTGACACTTATCAAACTTAGCAAGAGAGTCAGAAGACATCACATGCAGTCAATCACTACATCAGCGTGTTGTGATGGCACAAATTGAGGAGAAAAATAACACGGCACACAAATAAAGCCACTTGGATATTTTTGGCGTAAAAGGCGGATCACGCTTTGACTGAAGAAAATCCAGAACATGTGATATGTTTGTCCGCATAAACTTTATGCTCTTGTTCTACACTGGGGGTGGGTAGCCTACTAAGGTTCGACCTTCACAATTGTTCAAAATTCCCCTTCACTGGGGCTCACAAATGTCAGTTAGTTTTCCTGCCCAGCTTTGGAAGTAGACAAATAAAGCCATTCAAACTGCCTATCTTGTGTGGGTATCGTTGCATAATTAGGCCACCCTGTTGCTGAAGTTGATGGGCTGATGTGTTACAAGCTGCATACAGACCCCCACCCACCACATCTCTGGCAGTTGGCCAGCTGACGCAATGATTACGTTCCCAGCGGCTAGCTCAAGGTTACACACTCATTATTACATGACTAAACATGTAAACACACTCAGCATTTGTCTCATTCACATTCATAATTCCTTTTTTTCTCTCGCTAACAATCTCACCCCACAACCACACTTAACTCATAATATCATTGCATCTGTTTTCCCAAGTTTTAAATGAGTTACATTGGCAGTGAAATTTTTTCTTTTCTTCCTCTTTGTGGCATATAAAATTGGTCAGTATATCTGATTATTAAAATGAAACAGGATCACATCAAATTATTTGGAGAATGGGATATATTTCAAGCAAATTTGATACTCTATTCTCTCCTCGCTAGCCCATATAAAGTTTATCTGTTTCGTTCCTTTAATCATTAGTCTCGCTTCATACATTTAGAGGAGCTTTTACAGCTTATCGACAACAATCATTTCACTGGTATACCTGTTGTGTTTACTATTATCTTTGCCATTGTGTCTGTCTGTCTTTTGTTTCTTTTTGTCTACTGTCGGATAAGCCTTTCTCCACAAATCGTGACCAAAGCTTGAAACTACAAATTGTGAAGCTCCAGTAATAATTGATTAGAGATGGAGGCCCTCTGTACTGGGAAGCTTTATGAAGCTCGGTCGTCAATAGCAACAGCTTTCACTATTCACTTGCTCACTGGCCAATGAGGTTGTCCATCGAGAAAGACGTGAATTGAATTTTCTTTTTCAGAGTTGGCTTTTTGCTCTGTTTTTACACGAAAAAAAAAATGACGAAGGGAACAGCACTGGATTGGCAAATATGTGATACCGGACTGATACAGTATGTGAGATCAAGGAGGAGTTTCCTCGCGGCAAATTCAATCGCCATGACGATAACTTACAACAACTTTCTCCAGAATAACTTTCTCTAATTCGCGTGTCTTCACGGCAGGAAATGAATTGTCATGCATTTTTCCCAAGAATTTGAGTACAAGGAAGTCCTTGGGCTAAAATTGCTTCACAAACACAGCCCTCCCTAAGTTTTTGTTTCCCCTGTCATTCTCCTTCTGACTCTTTAAAAGCATCCCCTTGCTCTCCCTTGCTCCCACTCTCTCTCCTCTCTCTCTCCTGCTCTCTCATTTTCTCTCATCCTCTCTCTTATTCTCTTTCTCTCTCATGCTGTCTCATTCTCTCTTTCTCTATTTTTTTTTCTCTGTCTGGGTGCGTTTTTTGCAAACTTTTTCGAGGTAGAAACATGATTTTGAAACCGTATTTTGTAGTTTGAATTTTGCTATAAACGGTAGTCTTGATTACAAACTCAGGTTTGACACGTTGTTTTGAAATGCACTGTGAAGGTGCAATACAAAACCATGTGTCACTGGAAACAAGGTTTTGAAAGTCTTATAACTGCAACTGTGATTTGAAACACTGTTTATGTGATGTCATAGTTGTGCACACCCTGTTTGATCAATCTAATTGCCAAGGGACGAGCTGAGCATAATGAGATGCACAATGGCACAGTCCGAGCGAGCCAAAAATGTGCTCGGAATGATCTCTTTCAGAGCACATTTTAAAACCGTGTTTCTCTGTACGCAAAATCTTATAAATGCAACCGAAGCCACATCCTCTGCAAAATTCCTCCAGCCCCACTCACCTTTCTCGTACACATCCTGGCAGCTGGGCCGGCGGTCCCCTCCATTCAGGGCCCGCAAGGGGTCCTGAGCGGCCTGGATGGGCTGGATGGTCTGGATGGGTGGGCTGCGGCTGGGCTCCTGGTCTGACAGGGATCCCTTCATGGCCTTCTGCTGCTGCTGCTGCTGTTGCTGCTGCTGACTGGATGACTCCACTTGCTCCTGCAGTCGTCTTCTGCTGCGCTTCTCCTTCTTCAGACGACGGATAAGGATAGCTGAGGAGGGGGGAAGGATGGGGGATGTAAAGTGAGAAAAAAGCACCGAACTTTCAATAAATCTTCATTTCTGCTCAGTTTAAAAAAGAATTGATTGATAGAATCCTACATGCAAGCAATCAACATTTTTAGATCATCTTGTTTCTGTCCAATTATAGAGAGCAGCTTTTGAAAAAATTGTTCACAATTCTGGTGTAGCTGCATAACTTTTTTCCATCCAAGACCTCGTCGGTCTATATCAACTAACTTGACAAAAGAGGATATAGTTATGAACTGGATCTCATGTTTTTGAATTATCCTCAAAACCCCGTGCCATGTGTGTTGTCCTAGAGTTGTAGAACAAGCGATTCTCTTATCTCTTTTATATTGCAGAGAACAAGGAAATCTATTCAGATATCCACAACATGTGTTTGGGTTACTTAAAACAGAGAAGTTGGGTTATTCAAAACAGCAATCTCTTCGATCTCCTTGTCGGACACAACAATGTGGCAGGCAACGTTGCGGGATGGACTCACCGAATCTCCTCTGCTCCGCCACTAGCTGCTTCTCCAGGGACTCCCTCAGCTCTCGCTCCCGCAGAAGTTCAAGCTTGAGCTCGGCTGTGGAGGGGGGGGGGGGGGGGAGCGGCAGCAGGGGATGGGATAGGAGACCAGGAGAAGTAGAGACATAGAAAATAATGAGAGACACAGAGAAAGATGGCAGATTGAAGGAGAGAATATAGAATATGTGTTTGTCAGAGAGACAGAGATAGACAGATAGACAGATAGACAGACAGACAGACAGACAGACAGACAGAGACAGAGATAGGAGGAGGAAAGGAAGGGGGAGAAAAACAAAGATAAACAAATGAACATTGTGTGATTTGGGCAAGCAGTTAACATCGTCAAACTGCAAACCATCAGACAGAAATTATATGAACATATATCACATATCATACCTATCTCTCTCTACTCATCTCCATATACACATATACTAGTATACATATATTTCTGTGTGCGTGTGTGTGTGTGTGTGTGTGTGTGTGTTGGGTGTGTGTGTGTATATAATATATGAATACATATAAACACGATACCAATAAAGCTAAATATATTCAGTCGTATTGATATGTTAGGGTCGCAGGAAGAGTGAAATTTTGTTCTTTTTTGCATGGCCTAATAAGACAATCATTCTTACTGCATATCACTGGATGAAATTTGTGAAAATAAAAAAAAACACTTAATGACAGTAAACTGTGAGTGAACGCACACTGACTACCACAAACAATAGCCTGAGAACGGCCCTCAGAGTACAAGGAACAACAAGTGACATTGATCTATTTTGCCGCAAACTTTATGTCACACAGAGCTGAATGAGTTTCCTGAAGGGCTTATCTTTGATTGCTGGCTGCCTGCGACTCTTGCCATCGTTTCCCAACAACGGAGACTGAATATACATCCTGCAATGATTCTTCTTTACCACAAGAGATACATATTGATAGACGCAAGGTTTTATTTACTTTACAGCTCTCTCGACTCCTCCCTTATCAAGGGATTTAGGGCTGTGGAGTGAGAAACAAGATGACATTTTTCTCTTTTCTTTCTTTTTTTTGTTGTTGATATCATTATTTTCATTTTTGGAGACCACTAACCTTGTTAGTGTGTAAAAAAAAAAAAAGGTAAGGCATCCCAAGGCAAGATAGCGAGTGCATTGTATTTAACCAAGGATATGTGATGCAATATACTGCAGATTTTACCATCTGAAGCACTATAGCTGTGACCATTAAGAGGGGGAGGTAATTCCACATTAATGGACAAGTTCACCTTAATACATGTGGATTGAGTGAATGCAGCAAGATTTGTGGAACATATCAAAGAAAGTTCGAGGAAAATCGGATAATCCACTCACAAGTTATGATTTTGGCTTTTTTTCTTTTCAGTGCCACCACCACTGGATGAGAAGACTGCTATAGTTTGCGGTGTCACATGCATAGAATGATATAAAGAAACTAGAAGAGAATTCCACAAAATTTCATTCTTTTTTTGAAAAGTAAGCATTCCTTCCAACTTGTTACTGACATATCTTAAAAGGGTACTATTATTCCCCCTGCCTTCTGTAGGAGGCAAGTTAAGTGCTCTTTTTACTGTGGTAGAAAAATGAAAATATGCTGAATCTTCTTTATCTTGTCTGATTTTCCTCAAACCTTCAACAATGTGTTGTACTAATATTGCTACATTCACTCTATCCACACATGTATTTGGGTGAATGTATCTTTTAAAATTAACTTTACAACAAATTAGTAAAACCAAGGAAAAATCATAACAGTGAGAGGTTTTCAGCAAACTTGGACAAACAATGACATTGTTATCAGAGCTGGCCATTTGAACAAGTTTTCAAGAAACTATAGTGATATCAGTTCCAATCACTAAGCCAGCTACATAAGGCAATAATTCTCATACCCACTAAATTCTCCAAGTGGTTTCAAAATACACATATTTGGTAAAACTGTTCACCTTAGTCGGTAATTTAGCAGCTCTAAGTTTAATCACTGCTTCATTACTTCAACTCTATTATTGTTATTTGATAAGAAGGATAAAACCTTTGATAGAATTCATGTCAGAAAAAGAAGAATTAAAAAAAAGGGGGACTGCTGAAAATACTAAAACTTATATATGTATCATAAATCTGATTTTCAGAAATCTGCCATCACTGTTTGCTTCTGTTTGTTTGTTTTACTCTTCTTTTCCTTTGTCAACCTTGGAACTTGAACGGGGAGCAGACACAAACTGTAACATTTTTGTTTTATTTGCATATTGCTGGCACCATAAAAAGGATTTCAGAAATCTTGCCAACTGAGAAGTAGCAAAAAAAAAAAAAAAAAAAAAAAAGTATACCTCGTTTCGCACCGACCAATTCCTACCACCGAGATCTGGCGAGTCATTTATGTGGTTTTACATTTTTCCAAACAAAGGGAGAAACAAAACTCCTGATACTATTGACAACTCGTATTTCAATGGACCAATTACATTTCAAAACTTTCATCATCACAACTCCGCACATTTGAGATGCTAAAAGAAAGTACACTCGAACAATCACATCTTGTGATATTAATTGCAGTTCATAATTGGTCGGGGGTGGTGGGGGGGGGGGGGTGAATGTAGAGAGACAAATCTGCAAGCCAAGATTCAAACGAGCAGGAGTACTATTATGACAGGGTTGTTATTTGAAGGGATAGGAAGTAGCAATCACTGGATGACAACTGGGGCGCACGTAAGAAACACTAACAGTTGGGAAAACAATGCCCAACCAGCTTTCACTTTGACCACAGGCCTCTACTTTTGCATGCTAGCAACGGTGGGAAAGTGATGGCTGCATTACAATTAAATTCTGGAATAAATGGCTGGTGCAGTTTCCCTCGGAAAAAAGCACTTGTAGCAGACACACAATCGAAGTGATTTATTGACCTTGTTTTGATAGGGCATTTAGAAAATTGTATTAGCTCCTTTTCTCAGGGCATTATGGCAGACACAATTATCTTTCATGACATTCAGTGCTTCATCAATTATCTTCTGTTGTTGTTGGTTTTTCATTAATGGCATGCACATGACTGCCGCTTTTCACCCACAACAGACATCATTTTGATAATGTAGTCAAACTCCACAAGACTGGTTCAAAGCTAACCCTTTCTTTTTGTAGGTTCCTAATGACTGGTGTCTTGACTGGCATGCGACTCCCTCAAGAAACATTTAAAAACTCTAATATTTATTTCTTAATCTTGCTCTGTATTTATGCACCTTGAGCCATCTACAGAGTGAATTTGATGCAATTTAAGTTAATATCATTCGTAGTAGTAGTAGTAGTATCACTATCAAATATGCCCATTTATTGTTCATATTTCACCATCTTGAAGTAGCAAAATGACATTTGACAACTGAATGAAGAGTCACCACATTCAAAGCAGAGTATTCACATCACAATTTGCTATGCATTTTCTATTTACACTCACTGCTACACAAACTACCTTTTGACTAGCCATTTTCGTCCACAGAAGTGTAAAGGATACCATTTGAATTATTTATTTGCTGAAATTGCTACTCAAATTCAAGTTGGAGAATTATTCCATGTGGTGTAATTAGGTTTAATAAATTATCAAGTAGTTATTTAGCTCAAGAAGACTTTGAAAAGCATACAATTTTCCAATGAATGTTTTACTCTTCTGCATTCAAACATGAATATACAGCCAGAGCAGAAGTTGGTGTACTCTCTATGTAGCAGGTACTCCTCTTTAGCTTAGGCAAGCATGTATTGGTAATGCTTTCATAAACTTTTGGTTCCTGTTGATGCTTTGAGAACAATCACCAAATGACAGATATAAATCATCTTCTACTTGTGTTGCAAACCAAAGACACTATTTCACACACACACACACACACACACACACACACACACACACACACACACACACCACACACACACTCACACAAACACTTCATACAATTATGTGTGTATAATTATATACATGAATATATTTACATATACAATAATCAAAAGTTGATTTGCAACTGGAACCAAAACTATCATTACCACAACAATGATATCTACTCCTGTAATAGCTGCTCACGGCACAATGCAAACCAAAAATTTATACACCCAGTTATAGTCAAACCACAATCTCTTCACACCCTTGTATTTCATTTTATTTTTTCTTAGTTGTAATGGCACCCAGTGAATATGATAACTGCAGCAAGGAGAATATTGAATGAACAGTGCATTTCCGGAGTATTCGAATGCAAAAGACACAGTTACGATACCACAAAGTTGAGGAAATGAATGCATATTACTTTTATTGAAGCAATATTATGCACTGTATTTACAACTAGCACTCATCAGTTACCATCATGTTCATCACTGTATGCCTGCAAATTAAAGGTAGGGGTTACCTTTTACAGACCTCCCAAAATGCAGCAAAACATTAAATATGAACCTCAGGGGACTTGCTTAGGCCACTGCTTAGAAATTTGGAAGTCAACAGTTATCTAAAATTTGAATAATGCACAAAACTCAACTATTCAGTAGTTCTGTGTGTCAGCCACACTTAAGCCTTTTTGTTGCATTCTTCTGTATTTGTGATCTATAAACACAAATCTAAAAGTACAAGAGCTGATGTAATAACATATAGAGTGTGTGGTAAGAATGTATATAGAAATGTTTGTAAGTGTTGATGAACTTTCTTCACAAAATATACATGATGGACACACATGCAGTACATGGGTCTGCAAAGGTAGCCTAGTAATGTACTGGAATTTACGGTGAGCCCCGAAAACAATTCAATTCAAAATCTAACCGTCAAAAAAATGTACTAAATGTTACCTTCCACTTTCAATACTTTATGGCAGTTTCTAAAATGATATTCTCTTCAACATACCATAGTATTTATAAAACTCTTCATTTAAGGCGTGCAAATGGGATTCCCTACCTTTAAAGTAGCAGATATATCTAATAGACAAGCAGGTGGGGAATACTGAATTAGAATCCAGTCAAATAAAAGTATGATAATTGTGATTTATATAACACATAATAATTATCAAGATATTGTCCATGTGCTTTACAAACATTTGTACATGTAGTGAGATTCAGATATTAACATTAACATAATTAATTTCTAAAAGTTAAGAAAGTAATGACATAACTTTCTTAACAGTATTTAGAGTAACAGTTAAATATTCTTCTACCATCTACACTTAAGAACAGTCTTCAATAATGCAAATGTAGGTCTTTTCCTTATTTCTGTTAGTAAGGAGTTCCAGAGAACAAGAGCGGATGCTGAGAAGGCTCTCTTGCCATATAAAAAGAGGAAGAAACAATGCCCCCCCCCCCCCCCCACATGCACGGAATGTTTAGTCGTACAAATTATTGAAACATCAAGTGCATTGTGTGAAAGCATAATTGGTTCTTTGCCCACAGTGGATATTGTTTTTCTCTGTGGTACCGTCTTGTCACCACCGTTTGTCATCGTCATATGTTGGAAAGGACTAAATATGCATACTGACATTTGAGATTTAAAAAAAAAAGATCAAAAAGACATGGAAAATGGTTTAAAGGGATGGCATATTTATGGTTTAGATGGGGCTTCAGGTTTCCAACTTTTTAGTGTGAGATAATGAGAGACCTCTTAAAAAAATGATAGAGAATATAATTCTTTCTAAGAGGAATTCAGAGTTTATCTGAAGAAAATTTGTTTTGAAATGGCTGAGATATCCAAAAACAAAGCAATCCTAATAAAAGGTGGGATCCACCTTTTATTAATCCCACCTGTTATTACAATTGCTTTGTTTTACTTTGTTTCTGCATATCTCAGTCATTCTTAAACTGATTCTCCTCAAATAAACTTAGACTTGAGTGCTCTTTAATATTTCATAGAGTGGTGTCTAAGTATCTCTGAGAAGGTAAACAACTCAATTCTCACTTCAACCAATTCTGATCTATCCCTTTATGGGGGAGAGGACAAGAGAAGGAATATGAACTAGGAAAAGATAGACAGAAGGTTAGATAGAGAGTGATAGAATGAGAGAAGGATAAAAAGAGATGCAAGAGATGTGAGAGGAAAGATACAATGACATTGAGCACAAAAACTTTGCTCCCCCATGGTCGTATGTCACAGAGCCACTCTTCACTTCTCGTCTAAGCCGAATGAGCCCTGACCTTTCTGTGCGATGAAAAGTGCTTGGTACGGTTTGTTGGCTTCTTGAAGCCGAGTTTCCCCCCGCCCGCTGCTTGATAACTTCATTCACTGTTACGAATTCGCAAACATTTCAGTAAATTTTGGATGTCTTTCTTCTTTTGAAAACTGTTCATATCTATACCACCATAAACCATCTTCCTACACAGTTAAGGGGTGACCTTACTGGTCTAGAAATAACAAGGAAAAGTAGAAATTACGCGGTGCGTAACATATGTCCCCGCCGGAAGTAGCATTTTGTAACAAAATGTGCAATATAGGTAAAAAATCAAGGTCAAAGGTCAAAGAAGTCAAAGGTCAAAATTCTGTGTAGAAGTTTTGAAGCCCTCACCTAGTGCCATCACATAAAGCAAATGGAATCGAAATTGGGTTAGAAATGGCGAAGGAGTAGCATTTTGTAGCCAATGTACAATATAGGTCAAAAATCAAGGTCAAAGGTCAAAGAAGACAAAGGTCAAAATTCTGTGTAGAAGTTTTGAAGCCCTCACCTAGTGCCATCACATAAAGCAAACGGAATCGAAATCGGGTTAGAAATGGCGAAGGAGTAGCATTCTGTAGCAAAATGCACAATATAGGTCAAAAATCAAGGTCAAAGGTCAAAGAAGTCAAAGGTCAAAATTCTGTGTAGAAGTTTTGAAGCCCTCAACTAGTGCCATCATATAAAGCAAACGGAATCGAAATCGGGTTAAAAATGGCGAAGGAGTAGCATTTCGTAGCAAAATGTACAATATAGGTCAAAAATCAAGGTCAAAGGTCAAAGAAGTCAAAGGTCAAAATTCTGTGTAGAAGTTTTGAAGCCCTCACCTAGTGCCATCACATAAAGCAAACGGAATCGAAATCGGGTTAGAAATGGCGAAGGAGTAGCATTTTGTAGCAAAATGTACAATATAGGTCAAAAAATCAAGGTCAAAGGTCAAAGAAGTCAAAGGTCAAAATTCTGTGTAGAAGTTTTGAAGCCCTCACCTAGTGCCATCACATAAAGCAAACGGAATCGAAATCGGGTTAGAAATGGCGAAGGAGTAGCATTTTGTAGCAAAATGTACAATATAGGTCAAAGGTCAAGGTCAAAGGTCACGACTGAAATTCTGTGTAGAATTTCAAAGCTCCCATGTAGTGCTATCATATAAAGCAAACAGAATCAAAATTGGCTCATAAATGACAGAGAAGTAGCAAATTGAAGATTTTGATCACACACGGACGCACACACGGACACACGGACACACGGACGGACGGACACACGGACACACACACGTACGGAGCCCGTTTCATAGTCCCCTGCTCGAACTCGTTCGGCGGGGACAATAAACCTCGTTTTCTCTTGACCAGAATTTTGCCACTTTGCCAATTTTAGGTCTTGATTAAGAAAATCTTCCTGTTTCTACAAAAAACATTTTTCCCCTCCCCCGTGACATCCTTGATTAGAAAAAATTACTTTGGTAACTCTATCACTACTTTATTGGACAGCTCTAAGGACTTTACAGAGTAAAAACATTTCCAACAAGAGATTAATTACATCTAGGCCACCCACAAAATTATTGAGGAACTGAAACATGTCTGTGATTTAACAAACTGCATAAAGAAAACAAATACACTGTTTTTCATTCTTCCTTAAAAAATAAATTATAGTGTCCCCCAGAATGATAAAATATTACAGTCAATTAAATGATAGTTTACCTAATGTTGTACGTTCATCTGGGGCCCTTTACCTAAACAAGCTGTGCTCATGAAGATGGTCCCACACCTTTCCAATTGGACAGGTTTTTTTTTTAAACTTTATTCAAAGTGTTTCTCTGCTAGTGTACCTACAATTTGACACTGCTTTATGTCTTTAATGTACACATTTCTCCTGTGATTGTACTACATAATTGGTGCATGTAAGTAATTCATTTAATCATGCCGACACTTTGTTACATTTTACTATATTGCATTGAAAGTGGAATGCAAAAATAAATACTGAACTGAACAGAAACTGAATAAAGACAACCCCTCGTTCCGGCAAAGACAATACGCCATGAATTCAAGTGACATGTAATAATGAACTCGTATCACGTGAGTTGGAATCAATGGGAATCGAGCTATTTAGTAGGCCTGGTGGCAGGTATTTCATTTCATTTTAGTATTGTCACAACAGGATGCACGCAAAACATGGTGTATGTATCTAATTGTGGCAAAGAAACCACGACCGCTGGTTAAACCGTTCTGCTCACGACCCTATTGTCACGCATGGACAGGAAATAATACACTTAGCTTGACTGCAATATCTTTTTACCTTGCTCCAAAGCTTCTCTTTTTTTTGTCAGTGTCAATTGCTTTCTTCCGACTTCCTATCACAATTGCACATGTCAAAATCTTCTGCCCACAGTCGCGCTTGGCAGAGAGAGGTCAAAGGTTACAAGGAGACTGGGTCAGCGGCCAGTGGCTGTGCAGCTGGTCGATGGGAACTCAACTACTAACATTACTTGCTGTATGAAATCACATGTGACTAGCCCACCATATTTTCTTGAATGGCAGTGACTTGTGCCTCAGCGTTTTGTTTTCTACTCCCAATTTTTGGTCGACCGCGAAATTTAGCACAAAAAGGAAACAAAAAGCTCATTTTCTTTCAGTGTCTGTTTTTCCCAGCAATGCTACAAGTGATGATTACTGTGCCAGTAACAATTATGACATCATTCCAAACAGAAAAGCAAAAACTACATAGGCAATTTCAGAGGGAGGAAGAGGGGAGGCCACTACAGTATTCAAGACAAAATTTAGAAGCATCACGCATGAATATCATGAGCTGAGCTCAGCAGAATACGAGACCTGATACAAACTGACAGTGATGACATCACGCGAGGTGGAGAGATCACATGATCTGGGAAATCATGTGACATTGGGTATCTGTCATATTCTGGTACGCTATCAATGAAAAAAAAAATAACCATTCTTGGAAGAGGCGTATTAAAAAGTTGTTGAGCAGGGGAAACAAGGAATTTACTATTCCTAGGTATATGGCAGGGGGTAAAAGATGTGAACGAGGGAACTTTTTTGTGTGTGCGGATTTCAATGTGTGTTTGAACTTATCTAATCTGACAACATTTGTAACTTCATCATCTTTCACCATGAGTTGTGGAAACAAGAGATAGACCTATGGAAACCCAACTTGTGAAATTAACCTTGCTAGAGCTGGCACAACAAATCATTTTGCATTCACCCTAGTGACCTTGGGAACAGATCCCACAAGTGTCACGCACACATTGGGAGGAGGAGGAGGATGAAATGGGAGCTTACCTTTCTCTAGGTTGATCTGCTTGTCCCTCTGACGGGCGTTGTCTGAGGCGACCTTGAGGAGCCCTTGGATGTTGGTGAGCAGTGTCTCCATGGAGGATGGACCCTGCTGTAGCAAAGAGAAAAGAGGAGATGTCATTGGTTTGAAGCCTAGAGGGGATGGAAGTCACAAGGGTCTATGGCTTCCTCTAACATCCTTGGGTCCCTCCAGGAATGATGTATAACATGTCATTATGACTACCACATCATCTGTATTGTCTTTGTTTTGTCTTCTCGATACTGAGCACATATCATAGTGACTAGTGAATGTACAAGGTGTTGAGCTACGTGAACCTCATAAATGGGACAAAAGTGAAGCCATGCAAAGTAGATTTCATGAATACCAATATTAACTTTCTACCTGTACTGACAGTCCAAAATACCGTATAATGATATCAATCCATCTTTTAACCTCCATAACCCCATTCTTTATCTCACCTTCTTACACTCTTTCCCCCCTTCCTGACCAATCTACTCTCCCTCTCCCCCAACTGCACCGGACATACATTCATTCCTGCTTACCATTTGGTGGGTCAGCATGTCGCTGGCGGTCAGTCCCTGCAGGGTGACCGCTGACTGGCTGGTACTGTTGCCGTGGAGCTGTTCATAATCGTCCGGCCTGGGGTGGGACACACCTTCGGTCAGGGAGCCATCTGAAGTGGACAAAAAGGGAAAGGACGATGTACTCACCATTAAATCTTTTTTCTCATTTAGTAAGCATTCCTCAAAGCCAGCCACAAGAGTAGATTGCATTGCAATTTTCCTCCCCCCCCCCATAACAAAAATAATAATTTGAAACCTACACAACTTCTGATCAAGATCATCCACACATATTCTTTATACTATAAACATCACTAGCACACATGGGCTCACACAATGCTTCAAAACCTTGAAGACTGATTTTAAATTCCTCAAAAATCAAGCATTTCTAGTATGCAAACTGTGACATTTATATCTCACAGCCCACTGCATGTCTGTAACAATCTTTGTAAATATTTTTCACAAGTGTTGATATGAACAAGACTACCTATTGCCATGCCAAAAAAAAAGAGAGAAAACATTATGGTGAGCTCAGTATCAATTACACATTTTCTGTTATTTCTGTTAGAGTTGATTGTAGGTAAGCACTGGTGAAAATAGTAGAATATCTCTACAATGATTCTAGCAATTCTGCAAAATGCAACAGCTAGAGTTTCACATCAACAAAAATCATTTAGAGAGATGTTATTCAAATGCTTGCAAATGCTATAATATTTTTTCTTGATGTTAATGAAGCTAAAAGACATGCAAATTGAAGAAAAAAAAGAACCATGGACCTCAAATCATATTCTCATACTCCTTGCCTATAGAAAAATATGTTGTTAAGTGTTATGGTAGAAGGAAGCAGAGATGAAAATTAAAATTTGGAAATAAATCTTACTCAAGCCAGAGTTTTTGCTTTCCTCCCTGGTTGCAGCTGTTGAAAGAGTGAAGAAACAATAGGACGAGAGTTTGAAAAAAAACCATGCAAACTTAATGGTCTTAAAATGATGCAAAGAATATGCTGTCTCTTGACGGAAACTCTAGTTTAAAAGTGACTTACTTTGAAAAAAATAAATAAATAAAACTTATTCGAATGCATTACTGTCGTCATCCACTGAATGCTTTCTCCTTCATCTAATTTCAACGCAATGTCCATGATGATGAAATGCTAATCCTTAGTGCACTCTAGCATTACAAAGCACTAACAGAGGAAGTTCAATATAACACTAATGAAGATTCACAGGATTATGTTCATCCTACAAATACAACAGCAACAACAACAACAACAACAAAATCCACTTCCTTCTCACCCCACCCTCCCTCTCGTGGATGATACTGGATCAAGTTGTCAAGTTTAAATCAGAAAAAAAAAAGAAAGCAAAATTGGAACTTCGAGTTGGAATGCATGCTTGAGCTTGGCATGTCTGGTTCAATTATAGACAGGAATCATAGCAATAGTTTCATTATTTGAATATGACACTACCCCCATCGCAGTGTGGTGTTCAATTAAAAGTGTAGCTTCTCATAACATCAGTTCATCAGTTACTGGAAATCAAAACTCCTTACATGAAGAATTTGTGTACATTGTGGAAATGAAGGGATGAACGAGTGAAAGAAAGTCCATACAAAATTCCAGCAACTGTTTTTCTTTTCCACTTGATATCTATTTTGAAAAAAAAAAATGAAAACAACTCATTCTATCTCACAAATAAAGCAAATGCACCATAGAATACAACCTGAAGTTATCACCTCTCTGCAAAGGCAGAATTACAGATTACATGGAATAAATAGACACTTTAGAGGGATGGTCAGCAGTCACACAGAGCCAGAGTTGCCCCAAGCATTGGGGAGTTCCTGCCTTCAAAACCTTGGCACTAAGAAATAAAAAGAAAAAAAAATGAAACAACATGGTTTGCGGTTCAGAATAATTTTCTTTACGACAGTTGCCCAATCTTGCCTATCTGATTGGTTATGTCTTTGCACAACAGAATTCTGCAAAGCGACACCCATTTTAGGGGATACTTATTCATATATCCTTCCCACAATGCATCAGCCAGCTGCTATTGACGCTGCATTTGGATCTATTGAATTCTCATCTGAAGTGGTTCTCATCAAAAATAAGTAAGTGGGAGAGTTGGTAAAAAAGGGGAGAAAAAGACCTCACATGACCATGTCACAAGCCTCATTTGCCGACAACAGTGGACTCAAATTAGTTGCCCTGTGCCTGAAGTGAGAGGTTATAAATTTCCAAACGAGGTTCAGTGTTTTCAATGGACACACACATATATATGCATGATCGTCTGCTGAGTTTGGTATGGGCTTCAATTTGAGCGAAAATTTCCCTCCTGGTAACGGCTCTCGCTAGCGAGAAACTTCTTGGTTTATTCACTCCGTGCTGTCGGAATGATGTAGCCGTACCATGGCACACCATTTCATCGATTCTAAACTATGAAATAGGAGGAGGGGTTACTCTCCTGGTGAAACGGATGTGGGCTATAAAGAATACACTTTAAAAAAAAATCTCTCCCACATGGGTATCTTCTTTTTGTCACTGTCAACCCGACCCCATTTCTGATTTACACCTTGATTTAGAAAACAAACAAGCAAATAATGCCCATCTGATGACTTAGCCAAATTCTGAACAGCTCTAATAATGGTGACGACTTGCGTATCTTATAAAAAGAGTGTGCCGAAAAAAGATGTGTGTATAAATATCACGGAGACAAAATTACCTGACTGGCAACCACAAATTTTCAGGAGTCACCATCTCAATCCTGACTAAAAATAGAATTGTTACCATGGAAACAGTGACTTTAAAAAAATCATGGAAGCATAGTCCATATATATCTTTTTCTGCAGCTCTGGCTTCTTGTGTAGACGTGATCTGACAGTATCCCTCTACAGTGGGGATGAGGTTGGGTGGTTTCTTTTCTTTTTCTTTTTTTTTTGGGGGGGGGGGGGAGGGAAGAGGGGAGGATGGAGTTGGGGGAGTGAAAAGGAGGTGGGGTATGTGTGGGAAGTCCAACCGGAATACTTGCTCATTGCGTGAAGATGTTGGCGAATCAAATCTCGTGTACCTAGGCTGTGCTCCATGGCAGCCATGGCCTCCTCGTGGATGCGGTCGCTCTCCTTCTCATCCTCGTCCTCATTCATGGCGGACGAGCCGGTGCTCTTTGGGGACAGCGCCCCCTGCGAGCCGCCAATGCCGGGACTGTGGCCGTCAGAGGAGCGTGGCGAGATCTCCCCGTTCTCCAGCCCTTCCTCCTGGTCGTCGATGTCGGCCGAGGCATGGCTGTGAGAACTGGGCTGACTCGACTGTGAACAGACATGTCAAATGAAAGAGTCAAACGTTGTGGTTCAAAGAATCACTCAAAGGTCGCATATATACATTCCTTTTGCAAATGTCAAAAAAAAATTCATGGTTGAAGAAGAAATGTACCTAAACATTGTGTATGACATCTTACAATAATACACCTCAAACGAAATGAATAACTAACCCCACAGCACTCAAGAATATAATCCCATTTTGTACCGAGAATAATGGTTGGCACTTTTTTTTTGGGGGGGGGGGGGGGGGTCCGAATAAATTTGCTGGAAATCTTGGGTCTTGTTTCCCCCTCCATTGTAAAGAAGTATCCAGTTTTATCATTTGGAGGAAAGGTCTGAATTACCTACCTCTACGATTTGCCAGCTTATGAAAGGAATCTAATTTTCAGCATTGAATATGGGACACACAAACTTTAACCCTAAAAAGACTGGGGGGGGGGGGGCCTAAAAGGCCCCCCCCTCGACATTTCGCGCGATTACTCTGCAACATGCAATGCTCTCGCGGCGATGCTCTATGACTTTTTTCTTTCGAGTTTCCCGCACATTTTGACACCAAATTTGTGACGCCCGGGGGTACGGTTCTGAAGTTACATAACTTTTTGTACATGCACGTGAGGCCGAAAATGGCTCAAAAATGTGATTTTGTGTACAAAGTCAATGCAAATTGATTTTTTTCACATGGTTCATATAAATATGCTTATTTTTACTCTCAATGGCTGAAATTAATTTGTTTTAGGAGTATTATGCTTCAAAAAGTGTCTGCCACAAATTTTGTTAAAAAAACAACAAAAACAAAAAGGTCGAAAAAACAAGGAAATACATAAGAAATTCATAAAACAATAGAATAAATAAGAAATTAATTTTGATACTGAATTTTTTTTCAAGTACATTTGCTAAGAATGCCACAAAGAATAATTTGACCAAAAATGAGCACTTTTGGAGCTTTATTTACTGATTTAGATCAAAGAGTCTGATTTCTCGCATAAATTAGCATAATTAATCAAAATAAAATAAAAGAAGACTATTTTATAAAATTTAAATATATGATCTTGTAGATTACATCGCACACTACCATTGTGCAAATTTCCGCGGCGATCGCGCGATCCACGGCCGAGATCTTAAGGGGGGGCCCTTTAGGCCCCCCCCCCAGTCTTTCGAGCTACCAAAATAGCCCAGTCTTTTTAGGGTTAAATCATACCATCTTTCTGTATCTTCCTTTAATTTTGTACATGACACTTGACCTTTCACCAAGACATTGCATTTGCATCATGTCTGGACAACTATTAAAATTGACAAATTCACCGACACTTTATGTCACGCAGAGATTAGATTTTTGAAGTCAATTTGCTGGTACTACAGGGTGAAAATCATCCGATTTTTCTTGCTTCTCCGTTTTACTACACAGGGGCTTCCATAAGCCATCAAAAACAATTTTATAGTCACTCTAAATAACTGGACATTCTTACATAGTACACTGAATCCTGATGTCCACACAATTGGAATTACATCCATACTGGTGAAGTAATTTGCGACAATGATTTGAACATTCATGAGGTAATCTACTATATGACAATTGCAGCATTGCTGCTTGTGCCAGATACATTTGATGTGGTATAACTGGGATGTACTCCTTCCAGACAATGGCACTGGATGTCTTTGAATGACTGGACATACTCCTGCGAGAATGAACACATCCCCTAAACAAAACAAGAATTATGACAAGTGCCACGGCTCTTTGTCTGAGGTGATGGAGCTAGCCCAGGAGAGAGAGACCGGAGTTCTTACAACTCTTTCTTGCCCTCCCTCCCCTGGGTTCGAAGCTCTATCTACACAATCTGCAAGCCACACCTCCTAAATGTTGCATCTGTTACTGGGCGAGACATAACCTTCATGCTGAGGGGGCAAGTTCGATTAATAAATCAGCGAGTCAATCATTCATGGGCCCCCGGTTAAAGAATACAGCCAGAGAAAACACATCAATTTCTCTTGCCCCAACTTTTTTTTCCCCCAATCCACCTCTGCTTTTGCCGCGGAAACCGTGAAAATGGGGGTATAATTCATGAGCATCGGGGGAAGAAAGAGTTGGAAAACTGTGTCAATTGTTTCTTTTCAAGCTCGACCCGAAATGGGCTCATGTGATGCATGTTTAATATCGTCATACATCACACCGTTCCTTCTGTTAACAAACTTGTGCATTAATATCCGGGGACTGCTGTTTTGAAAGATATGAGAAAGAAAGAAATAGAGGGGGGTGGGGAGACTGACTCAAAGAGATAGATAAACAGACAGACAAACAAGAAGAGAGAAACAGACAGACAGACAGAAAGAGAGAGATAGAAAAAGAGAGAATGGAGGAGGGGGTCCCGTTTCCATGACGGCAATTCTTCCCTCCATTTGGCTGTGGTAATTACCCCTTTCACTCCGAGGGCATCACTCTCCTTCACAGCGTTTTGCACATCAAGAGCATTCATCAATGATAGAGTCAAACACACAGTCATTATTCCCTCTCTCTCTCTCTATTCCTCACCAGTCGCTGGCCGGAACAAAGAGATCCAGTACAACCCCCTCTACTGTTGATGCAGACCTGTGATAGTTGACAGATTTGTTCCCCCCCCCCCCCCAAAAAAAAAAAAAAAATGCATCCAGATAAAGCTTTTCAAACTTTTCCTCACACTTTTGTGTTTGCGTCACAGTATGTTGCGTATATGTTTTCTTCTCTTATTCTTTTGCTGTCACCATTAAAAAAGATATTTCTCTCTCTTTCTCTCTTAGTCTATCTATATATCCACCTTTTTCTACCTGTATATGTAAATGTATACATATACATAGGCACACACAAGGATACATATATGTATTTTTTTCTTTCGTCATATTTCATATATATACACATGTGCATACATTGGTATTTTTGTGTGCCACGTGAGTGCATATATCTTACCAGATGTTAACAAAAAAATGTGCTCCCCGCAAATAATGTTTAAAGTCTGCCTCATTTATTTTTTTCTTCTTTCATTATCTTTTCTAATCACACTGAGAATATTCCACATATCACTGACTTATGGTGACCTCTCTCATAAATCTCTTCCCAGCCCTACTACATCCATGCTCACAGACAAGACACACAAAACACACACACATACACACAAACAGAAAGAGAGAGAGAAAAAAAAACCCCGCACACCCAAGCTAGAGTCTCTGAAAGGGATATATCTCTATCAAGTGGAGCTCTTTATACGCTGTACTTCCCGGAGCACAGCACTCTCCCCGAAACGGTCGCCAAGTTTTTTTCTCGCTCGTCGGCTCTCATCTATTATTTGCGGCTCACGTCTCGTTCGGTGGAAATAAAAGTTCCATCACTCCGGGGCTCCAGGATGTATGCTTCGACAACACAGTTAATGATAAATCAAAGAAGTAACCATACAATAACTGAACTTCAACGCTTCCTTCCTTCTCTCTCTCTCCCCCTCAATTTCTCTCTCTTTCTCTTTAGTAATCTTTATGTGACGTCGAAGATTTGCTCTAAACAAAGGACATTTAGCTGAAATATTCACCAGCCTTTCAAGGAGTATGAATCATATTAGTCAGCCAGCTACACCTCCTTCAACTGTTTCAAGGTAAGGCTTGAGCTCCAGACACATTCTTCTGTTCCTACGAATACAATCCCACAACATAAATACATTAAAGTCTTGAAAATTATGAGATGAAACTTTCATGATTATTGGAGTGTAAATAAGTCACTGGCAGAGGGGAGGGGAGTATAATGATTACCGGTATTAATAATTTTTGGTACCCTCATTTAAGAAATAATGGAGATTACTTAAAAAGGTTGTGAATGTTTAAATGTCAATTTTTTATCATTAATGAAGATGGACATAGTACTTTTATTGTCTACAAAAATAATTAAGCAAATACTTTGGCCCAGTTTACTGTAATGGATAATTATCTGGTATACCTTATGGTATTCAAAATGTTACTTATGACATGTTGATGATAATAAAGAAATTGTATCAACCACCATGGCTATATCTTTATCTGCTTTAGACTTGACAGATGATAAAATATGATGAGATTCATTTTAAAGCTTGACATGTTCTATCCACACGCTGCATTCCATTATATGAAAATGATAATTATATCTACCCTCTCATCACATCTAAAATGCATAATTTAAGCCTGGAAGACCAGAACATTTAATAAGGGGATGCAGCTGATAAAAGGCTGTAGCTAAAACAAAGGCATTTGTAAAGTCCAAATGTGTTTTTCCATTAGTGGATTCTTTTAGTGCTCTATCACATAATTTTAGCAGATACTATGGCACTAAGGTTTATTATATGCATCTAGATCCCACCCACCTCATTTTATTTATTGCAGATTCTGTTAATTGAAGTAACAGAATATTGCTGTGACCCTAGCATCGGACAAATATATCTATACATATGTGTATGTGTAAACACACATAGTTTATATTTCTATACATATATGAACAACATACAATGACAAGGATGTTGTCTATTTGTTGATTCATATTGCTCTAATGTCGTAACCTACCATCTCTCCTGTTTCCTCTACCCAAATTGCGCCCACGTACAGAGTATAAACAAGGAACTGACTGCCATTTCCCACGATCCTGACATACAGCTTGTCGGACACACTTTGGAAAAAATTCACCTCTTCTTACTTTTCTAAGGCACTTGAAAAAGGATCAAACTTTTTTTTTCTGATGAAAACAAACCAAAAAGAAATCATTGAACATGCAGGATTATCTTGGCTTGACATCAACCCCTTTAAAAACATCCCACTCAAAATATTCCTCAACACTCAACTGAAAAAAAAAGAAGTATCAAAGGAAAAAAAAAATCAAGGCCAGACCCCAAGTCAAAATAGTGGTCAGATAGATGAAGGAAGCAGGTCGCACTAACTTGCGATGATTTCCTTAATAAGAAAAATGAGTTGATATAAAAATGTAGGAAGGTAATTGATCATCAGCGTGCATCACGTCTCAGGTGCACCTTTCTCCTGCTCGTCTCCGGCCTAGATCTTATTTCTGGCCGTCGAGCTGGTGAGACTCTGCCCTTGAACTATTCGCAGAGTCTAGACACAAATTCCAATGCAATCCAGGTGTCTGCGGATGATTGCAGCTTGTTTTGGAAGCAGAGGGGTGGGGTGGGCGTTGATACATACCAACTAAGGAAAAACAAAGAGGCAGAACTTCACCAGTCGATTCTGGTCAGAGAAACCAGGATGACCGACAGATGGCAGTGACTTTTGCATCACTGATGAGACCCTTCCCCCTTTTTGGTTTGCATTGTTGCCATGCATGGATGCTCACAGGCGATAAACAACAAACATGGATATCGGCACCCTGCCAGTCTCTCCTATCTACACCTAGGTGAAAGTCATGACAGAGGCAAGAGGCATTTCTGTGCTTCTATGTTCAGCCTGTCTAATAACAGGAATTTACTGGACTGAAAAGTGAAGGTGGAAAACAAGAACCCCACCTCAATCTGCCTTGTATCTCTCGTGCTGCACCTGCCATCGAGTGTGGAGCAAGAAGGGCATTTGTATGGCTCTCTTTGGATCTAACAACCTTCTGCTTCTAACACGATGATGTTCGGCTCTGTCTGTCTCCTTTGGCCGTGCAAACACCTTAACCTTCAACGTATCACTGCTTTAAAAAGCATCCCCCTTTCCCCCAGACTTCCAATGCATCTTTGATGGGGAAAACTCTCCCTCTTTTGCCGGGAAAATTCTTGGCTGGTCTCAAGTGAGGGCAAACTTGTTGAGATGGCTCTCAAAGGGGATGTTTGCAATGCAATTTATTCCATTTCAGTGGTGTGCCATTTGCACCCATGAGTGCTCTCTCTTTGTGCATGGTGTCAAGTTTGCACATCACAATCCCCTGTTATTTCTGATGCAACTGTAAATTACTAACCATTTGCAGAATACCTATTCTCTTTGCGAGGCAGACCCATTTCTGCTAGAATATTGAAGTATTTGTCAAATTCGTCGATGCATTTTACGCTCCGGATAATGTACTCGCCTTTGTTAACCGTTTTCTCATTGCACTGCATATTGCCATCTTGTAGACAATTGGTTCCTGCAGTGGGCATTTTGAACAAGCACGATCAGTATATTTTTAATTACTAATTTCACACTTTTAGCGACATATTCTCCATCTTCAACTATTCTCCCCCTCCACTATCACCAGAATATATTATGTCTGTAACCTTCCCCCTGTGCCCTTTTCAAATGGAAACAATAGCCCTTCAATATTTAGCGACTAAATTGCATCACACCACCACCTCTCCAGTCGAACAGTTGCTCAACTTCAATAATTGAGGCCCAATTACATTAAAATTTAATAATAAGCACACAGCAATTAGGCTTCCAAACTGAATGCATGGTTAGGCATTCAGTATCGGCACAGAAGACAAGGGTTAACTGGAGTGATGGGGGGGGGGGGTGATGCAGGGGGCAGCATGGATAAAGGAGAAGGGAAAGTCTCATATTCTGTACTTTCAATGAAATGAGCTAGTGTCTTATGCACAAAGCAGATCCGAGTGTCAACAGTGGGCATCACAAATTGCTGCTGCAATCTTTAATATCGGAGAGTTTGATAACACTCTCATCACCCACCTTTCAATTGGATGAGATGGAGGTAAAACTTGCTCAAAGCTGAAGTAATTTTCCCCATCCCACACAAGCAACAATTAAAATTTATCCCTCTCAGAAAGGTAACTGTCACAGCGCCATTGCTATATTTCACTTTATATTTAACAAGCAGTGATAACAGAGTTAAAAGCTTGCACTTTTTTCACAGTCATTGCAGGGGTTGACAGACACCAGGACTGAAAAACAGGCAGTTAAACCTTGCTTTGTTACCCTGCCATATGCTTTACTGAATATTGTCTGGTATACACAAAATTATAAAACATTCCGACATGCACATATGGACCTCTGCACACACACAAACTTGTGAAAAATATGCAAACTGATAGGCCTATACCAGTACACCTATTTCGCAGATGACATGCAAATACCAATGATCTTCTTTACAAAATTATGCAAAAAATGTTGTCTTCCACAGAAGTATAGTGTAAAATCCTATTCAAAGAAAAGCACAGAGAGAGAGGTATAAAAATGCCAAATTGATGATCCCGCAGAACTAAAACTCTGGAGTCGGCCACTTTTGTTCCACCAGCACCAAACTAGCCCTTGCCTTCCTGGTCACTTCATCACACGGCCATACACACATGACGATGGTCAAAGTCTTCCAACACCTGGTTAATTTTGGAATGGAGGTGAACTCATCTCTCTCTCACACACTCCCTCCCTCTCTCTCTCTCTCTCTCTCTCTCTACAAGGCAGCTGTCTGATTGGCCACGGAGTGGTGCGTCCTTGAACAAAATTTATATTTCAGCTGATTAAAGGTCAATGGAAGTATGGAGGTGATTAAAGTGTACTGATGTGGTAATTACTGAATATGAATTGAAACAACCCCATCAATTATTACCATTTGGATTGTCCGTATGCACCTATTAAATTAGCTGATTAAATCATTTCAGCTTGTAGAAGGCAAAAATGTAAATGCCCCTCACTCTTTTCACCAGTCCAAATTAAGTCTGCCCTATAATTCCCCCCAAATTCATATGCGCAAGATTTTTTTTTTTTTTTGAAAAGAACTTTTCTATTTTGCAGTGCCCATTAATGAGTCCTGTCTTCTAAGTGGCAGTTGGATCTAATTTCTAATCATCTAATGCTACCTCTCACCAGCCAACTCCCTTTGAAGAATGCCTGCAAAACAATTATCCCTTTGTCAAGGCTAATATCAATTAATGCACACTGGTAGTCAAGTTAATAGTTTTAAATGCAGAATCAATTGTCCGCTGAACGATGATGGGCAACGATTAGGATTTAGTAATGATGCACTTAGCAATTTGTGGCCAGCAACATTCATGACTACAGGAGCATGTTCCTCCTCCACATGTTTGGCTACCCAATCCTCATATCACTGTTTTCCCCTTTTTGGCTACACCCCCTCCCCCCTTATTTGCCCCTATCTGCCATCTTCCTGCAGAAAAATTTACTTATTTAGGTCACGTCACATTTGGGTTGCACAAAAGAAGACAAACTCAGGAGAAAAAAAAGGATGAAGACCAAAAATGACGACGACGATAAGACAAAAACAAAACGGGAAGATGTGTGCAGAGAAAGTGCACAGGACAGTTTGGGGGACAGGACAAATGAGTTCAGACAGTTTTTCTTAAGTCGCAGAAATTAATGATCCGACGTAGCAACCAGACTGTTCAACAGCCTGTAGTTCTCTTCTTCTTTCTCTTCCTCATCAAACCTCTCCCTCTCGTTCTCTCTCTCCTCTCTCCCAACCTCGCAATGGTTCTTGACAGATATCTGCTCTCTTCTCTCATCCCATCTCTCTACTCCCCTCTCCCTCCCTGCCTGCCTGCCGCTCTGTCGCTCTTTCTGCGACTGTGACAGCATTATGGTGAAATAATTATGGTGATTAGGAGTCGGATGAATATTTGACGAGAGTCCTCCGGTAGCTGAGGATCTAATGGCCCTCATGAATATGAATGAGTTCATGGCTATGCAGAGTGAAGACACTGTCAAGGCTTTGGGGTGAGGTGTACTAAGAGGGACTTGCAGCCTTAGATTGCCGCCTAGCAACAATGGGATGGGTGGGTGGTTGGGGTGCGGCGGAAGGGGGGTGGGGTGGGGTCAGTTATGGTTGTCATTATTTCATGCCTTGCTCTGTAAGACTCTATTTTTTATGGCAGCGCTCATCATTTTTTGATTCCATGTGTGCTGCACTGGGAGCTAGTATCGCCATTTGCTATTCCCCCACCAAAGTAGACCTTTATATTTCTCTCGCCTCTTCCCCCTAGTTCCCATCTCCTTAAATGCAGAACTATAAATCTCCATGGTGTCATCGAAAAAAAAAATGTGAGCAACAAATAGCACAACTGAATGCATACATTCATTTCTGATGAAATATAAGCATATCTCTGCATTGAACAATCAGATTCAGTCAAAATTCATTGGTTTCAGGGGAGTTTGTCGGAAATAAACTTTTCTCTGAGTTCATGTCAACATTTTCTAAAGTACAGTGTACATACATCTCACGAAAATCTATTAGGCATTGAATGAAATTCTCAACTCTCAAATCAGCCTACACATTTGAACAATCTATATCGTATCAAGATGCAATTGTACTATTGATTGCTTTCTATTAAAACTAAATGATCCTCAAAAAGGTTCATATCCTGTGCAGACGGCAAGCACCATCACCAATTGCACCCTATGGTATCTTCATAACATCGGCAAGAAAAGTTTGTGGTCACTCAACCATTTCACGGTCATCATCACCGTTGCCATGGCAGCCATGTGCTCTTACCGATCTGGGGATACCCACGGAGAGCTTGTGCAGGTTCTGGAGGTGCGCCGCCCCCAGCTCGGCCGGGTGGAGGTGGTGCAGATCGTTGGCCTTGGTTGGCGAGGTCGTGAGGTGGTTGGTCGGCATGGCGATGGAGGATGGGATGAAAGCGGGATGGGTGGCCAAGAGGTAGGGGGAGGCGGCGGCGAGATGCTCGTAGCCATTGAAGGGGAGACGGTGGTGTCCTGTAGGTGGGAGACGAAGGAATGATAGGCCATCTGAAACCAAAATACACAGATAGAGTGTAAAGAGGTTTACAGAATACTGCTTTTGGGTCTGCATGCTACATGTACACTCAACAGTTATCACAATCACTAAGTTCATTGAATTTTTGGTTGGGAAAATCATACAGAATTAATCATATTGGCATGTCAACGGAGCACATGTACTTCTAATGCATGCATGATTCTCTCTCTTAGTACGTTGACATAATTGTGAAAATATTTTCTGTGCTGTGAGCACTCAGTTTTCAAAAAGGTGATGTCACATACTGTACTACACATATTTGTGTGACAGTTCAACATTCCTAATGGCAATCAATTACACCACACACAGACAATTGTGAACATACTAAAAAAAAAAACAAACATTAATTTTGTCTCACTGAATCTCTTGGAATATGTTCCACTCAACTGCATGTCGCTGACTGTCAACAAGCAAAATTATCAAAGTGCTAAGCCATATCTGCATCATCCATGCCTTGTATAAAACTTTAGAAATAATCACAACAGTTTCAGTAGCTAGTGCACAATAATTAAGAGCCTGAGTCCATCCTTTGCTTCCACTGATGAACAGTCCCACTGCTGAAGATTGTATTAACCTTCTTTGAAGCAAACATATGGACATAAATATATCAACAACACATATTTACAGTGATGCTTACAAATTTGAACTTTTTCATTCTTATCCTTTTATTAGTTGTTTTGATTTGGTTTGCTTCGACAATTCAGGAAGGACTTTAGGTCTTCACTTTCTGTAAATAATAGTTGTTATTTTACTACAAAATATTGACATAGATTTCATTAACATCAGGAGGGGACAATGTACTAAAATACAGACATATATGACTAGATTGTAGTTGATCCTGCATTATGAGAAAACATAGATATTGGTATATGACAGCTAACAAATCCTGTTGGGCAACTCGAGTGAAAAACTTCCAAAAACTGGCATCTTGTGCATAAGAACTGAACTTTGTTCACACCCTGTAAATATCATGATGGTCAATAAATAGAAGGGGTTCCTTGGTCATTGATCTGCTCTATAGGTGAATTGACAAAATGAAAATTAGGCATCTGATGTGTTGTTGATTGATGCACACACCACTGTCTGCCACATTTTGCACACATGACATGAGGTGAATGTAAAATGAGAGAAATACTATCCACTTTCTAATACTTAAAAAACATACAGTGAAATTCTTCATGACTTGTCCTATACAAATACACTGTTAATGTGCTCATGATGCCTTAACATTGTTATGTATCTGCTGAACACACAGCAAACCTCTCAAAATTGAGACACCATTCCCATCAATAACGTTTTGTTGTACCACTGACAAAGTACCTGTACTGTAATACCAGAAACATTTGCGGCATGACACTTTTGCGAATCGGAGCTGACCGCCTTTTTTATGGCATGAAACTTCCATGTAATCAACCATGAAAAGATTACAAGTATACTGCATATGTATACTAGCATTCAATGCATTCTGTACACAACAAAAAATGGCATGCATTTTATTTTTTATTTTTTGCAAATCTCGACTTCTCACAAATAAAAAGTTTCAAGCACACACATAAAACAAAATCTGTTTTTACAGTATGATGTCACCAATCAGTGCTTTGCTACATGAAGTCTGCCACAAAAGTTTAAATTTCACAAAAAGACAAGCAAGTCCACATACTTTACACCAAGTGAGAGTCTCTTCACACGAGATTTGACAAAAAACCGTGTGAGTCTGCCGATTAATTGCAGAACATTACTTCTCCCCCTCACACTATGTTGTTTGCACACGGCAGTTCGTTCTGCCCGACCATTTGGCCAATCAAATTACCACAGCTAAAACAATGGGAATGTGAATGTAATCGAGAGAATGCCGCCAGTAAATACAACTCCAAATTATGACAATCTCTTATTCATGAAGGTCGTTATTGGGGGGAAAATTGATGCGAGGATGGCTGGCGCTTCTACTTCCGACATCACGGGGAACAAAAATGATGCTCTTTGGGACATCTGTAAAATGATACCAGGACTTAATCAGCTAATGCAAGTTTGAAATTGATGCAGAGAAGAGACAGAACAAAAAACAACAACAACTTATGCAAGTAATGATGAAACCTCCATTATATCCCACTTATCAAGGATTAATATTGGCGAGGCATTGACTGTAATGTTCAATTGACAGACTTTTAACAAGAATAGACAAAAAAAAATGTTGCTCACAATAGAAGCTTTTCAAATCCTCATTCACAGCTGACTGAGAGAATGCTGTGCGCAGGCATGAAGTCGCCACGGCAACGCATCACTTTAATCATTGAAGCATAGCGCGTGGACTGAACGTACTCTCATCAAGCCACAAACAGGCTGAGATAAATTGGCAAACGTTTTTGAAAGTTCTATCCGCATCACTTGTACAGTTATTCACTCAGTTGAAACTATGTGGCTCGAAAAAATGCATTAATATCACTTTGTAAAATCATTGTTTCACATTGACTTTTGCTATCAGTCACACTGTCTCACTTTATACCAACATTGAATAATTTTTTTTTAAAGTCCATTTTGTGTCAAACTCTGAGATGCACCACAAAGTTATCCCAAACTTAGCTATGCTGTCAACCTTGGAATGAATTGATGGACAGTCACTGACTAACGAGAGAAAAAGAGTCAAAGCACTGTCTAACAGAAAAATGTCAAGTTTTACGCCTATTTCTCCATGTTGGAAAAAAAAAAACCGACAACAGCAACTGCAAGACTGCTGAGCATTATGTCCATGAGTGCTCATGAGTCAAAGAAAGGAAATCTTCTGTCAAAAGTGATTAAAAGTGACTTAACACTCTCCTCCCACATTTAATAAAAAGGCAAAACAGAAATTCTCACTTTTCATTCAATACACTCCATCTCTATCAATTGCATCCAGGCGGTGAGATGGGGGGGGGGCACTTATTACCTCCAAAGATCACACCTGGCATTTATTTGTTTCTGCAATTGTCAAAACCTATAGCAAGCCAGAAGGGACCAAATCGAACAAGGAGACAGAGAGAGAACATGCATCCCCGTGGGTATTGTGAATAATACATCTAATTTTAACATTTTTCGGAGGTTTAGGGAAAGAGCAAAAAAAGAAAGAAACTTCGCAACTCTGGGGGATGGAGTACAAATCGATGAGGGCAAAGATATGCAGCAGGAAACAGCATGGAACAGCTTCCCAGTGGATTTCAGACATGAGCCGAGTCTGGCCCTGTGTGATCTGAACACAATCTGTCATGACTGCAGTAATCAAGAAGTTCTCCATCATGACAAGTGAGCCAATACTGTCCATCCTTATTAAATGAAGGAAAACACATAAACATACTCTATTCATAATACAATTTGATATACAAAATATTTTCCGAGACATATACGACATGCCACATATTGCACAAACTATAGTCCTCTTTGTTGAGGACCCGTCAATTAATTTTTCTAAGGGATAAACCTATCAACTCTCAAATAATGCCAATCCTGAAGTTCCAATATGGGATTTTCCCAGTTCGGAAAGAGTTGCTTACTGTCGCCTACAGACAAGATGAATTGAATGCTCGTACAGACAGCCACAAAGAAAAAGTGATACAAAAGGGATAGAAAACTAGGACGTGATACAACAAGGAACAATGCCCTTGGCATACTAAATGCAAAATGCAAAATGGCCTGATTAGTTGCATATTGTCATAAGAATAATACATAATTCCCTCACTTGCGCCAAGAATGATCGATGGTAACAAAAGAAAGATAACCCATTATCAATGAACGAGATGACACAACCAAGAGTCCTTGGAGGTAGCTTGGTAACACATAAGTAAAGTCAAATAAATGGGAAAACTTGTTTATTTTACACTTTGTTTCATGCTAATTGCACATTACCCCCTTCCCTGAATACCTTTCACCATAATGCTTCATGTTAATAGCATCACATGATCAAGATGGCATCTTACATTCAAAGAAATGACAACGGGAAATGAATTTGAAATGACACAGAGGTCACACAAATTTAAAAGGAAAATCATCAGAGGGAGTTGAAAAAGAAAGACAGAAGAGGACAAGGTAAGATATAGAGGGTGAGAGATTGAGAAATGAAAAGAGAGCAAGGAAAAGGGGAAGGGAACACTATAGGAGCAAAAAATGAAAAGTAAAATTTAAGTAAGTAATGTGGCTTCCCAAATGCGGCGATGCCCTCTTCTCAATTCTCACATTCCCATTAACTTTATACAAGAGCTACCCAGTTTTCTCCACAAGCAAAGGGCTAAACACCAAACAAATATGACTTTGAAGGCAATAAAGACAATAAGTTCAATGGTTCCTAATCAAAAGTATAAAAAAACCCAAAAACAACCCAACAGAAATGATTGTTGTACTGTTCCTGGGTACAAGCACACATGGAGCTGAAGTTACAAAATCATGCTTCGGAAGCGTACATGACACATACATCCACATTCCCTAATCTCATCAGGTCCTACCCATATTTCTCTTCTCTTCCAAGGTTCTTCCTCAAACAAGACGAACAATAAAAGAATTCTACATTGGAAACAATGTCTAGTGGGACCTCAGATTAAATCCTGCACAGGTTTTGTTATGATTGAAGTTTCTCCCAGTCTTTCCCTCCCATTCTCTCCCTTGGACAGGGTCAAAAATTTGAAGGGAGCACTTGACTTTAACAAAAAATAAGAAAAAAAAAATGGGTGGAAGTTGAGGAAGGGCAAGGAATTGAAACGGGATTCAGCTTTTATCTATGGATTTCATAAGATTTGTGTCACTCCTCTGTGAGCTTAGCTTACAGCTGACGATTAATAGTTGTGACATTTCATCCAACATTTCCATTGATAAAAATCAAGCGACGGTGTTTGGGAGCTCACCTACAGGTTGCACTGATAGGAAGACATTAGTAATCACCTCGCATGACTAAGAGGGGACGGCTTTTGTGCATTTTGATGGTTGGAATGATAAGAATGTCCGTAGGAGAACCGATGCCCGCAACAGAAAAAAAAAAATCAAATGAAAAATAAGGAGAAATGACATTTCAACCTAATATGATATCATTCACGCTACCTGCCTTGCTTGTCCCCTGAAGGCGTTCTTTTCTTTGCTATTGATCTGCAATCTTCAACAACAACAAAATTAACATAATTTGGCTCCATTTGTCGGTTTTGTGCGGATGGAAGTCACCAATTGTGGGGGATTGCTATCTGTATTTCTGTTCATGCTATCGTTCAGAACGCATCGGACACGTGTTCATGAAAGTGGACTCAATTCAAACTGTCCCTGTGGGGGGGGGGGGGGTAGAAGGTTTTGGGACAGAGGCATTCATTTTCCCCTCATCTGCGACTGATTTTGACTGCAAGTCAAGTGGCACTCTAAACAACAGTCGCCATGGATAGTCTGATAGAAGGTGATTCTTTGTCTAAGCGAATGGCTCCATGTACAGTCCAATCAGGTTGCAATTTTAAAACCAACATTTTCAGTGCTCTGACATCAAAACCTTTTAAATATGCAGTATTTCAATGCAAAAGACTCTACACTACAGTTTTAGTTTATACAACACTCCAGAAGACAATTTACTTATTAGTTGGTTAAAATAAGTCTATCAAAGGGTGAACTCACTTCAACTCACTATCAACTCACTTCTGGCGTGGGATTAAGATTTCCATACGACTTCTAGGGAAATTTGGGCAGATGATAAATGCAAAGCCGTTTTGATTATGGGGTTTGAAAAACCTTTCTGAAACGCCAAAAAAAGTGCACTCTAAAATGCATTTCTGTAGAGATGATAAACACAAAGTCATTTTAAAACACACTTGTAGCTCATTCCATACCCACACAAACTACATGACCTCTGCTCCTCTGTTCAAACAGCAAAATGGAGCTATCTTCCTCTTGACTGGTGATAGAGATGATAAACTCAACAACTCAAGAAACATGATCCGAAAGGCCTTTGCAAACGCGTTATGATGGAGGACATTGAAACGTGTTTCAATCATGGGAAAGATGTCAAGTGCAGCCAAAAACCCTCATTGTTGCTGAATGATAATCATTGCATCATCTGTATTGTTTCGTTTTCTGGATCTGAATGTGGATCATTTTGAAGCAAAAGAAAGCGACAGGAAATTACGAATGATAGTCCAATATAATCACAAGTTTTTAAAAAGGTATTTGAAAGACAATTATGAACTACTACAACTAGAACAATCATGAAATACTACACAACAATCCCTCCAAGTGTACGGAACATCAGTAACAAGGAATAAAACGCTCATGCACTTTTGGCTTGGATACAGCACATTTTTTTTTCCCTATCACATTTCTTTTTTTGTTGATTGCCTGTCCAACATGAAAAAGACATCACAAGACTTTGAAAGGTATTTGGAAGACAATTCAAGTCTACGTATGAACCACTGCTACACAATTCATGAAAGTGTACGAGAATAATCAGTAGGCCCTAAATCTGAACAAAGAGCAAAACTGCTTACGCACCTTTTGGCTCAGATACAACACCTTTCTGAATTTTCTTTTTTCACCTGTCCAACACGATACAGGCACCAGTTCCACTGGAGACACTCCACAAATATTGTTGATCGCTTGATCTCTTATCGTCTTGTTCTTAAAAATCATTGTGACACAGCAAAAAAAAAAAAGAGAGAGAAAAAAATTAGTTGAACAGCGACCATTCTGAAACAGTTTATCTCAACAAAGAAGACCCGAGTGGAGTTGTAACCAGAGAAACGGGGTGAACGACGTTGGGTGATGCTCTTTATCTCCCCTTCTGCCTGTTTCGAAGATGACGTTTAACTTTTGATGCCATCGGCAAGAATGTTGAGTGTGCAGCAACTATATAGCCCTGAAATAATATCACATGCTTTTTCATCCACCGACTAATAACATCCCCCATCTATTTACTCTTCTCCGTGGACATATATTGGTGCAAGAGAGGGAGAGAGGGGGAGAGACAGGAGAGAGAGGAGAGTTTAAAAGTCGATGACACCGTCCAATGAAAACAAGCCAATTTGGCACTGCTGCCATGGCAACCAAATGAGTGAGGGGCACTTGGGAGTTGGAGCGTAGCGCCTCTTTATTTTCTTAACTCAAGGAATCATATTTTTGTTTTTTCCATGCTAACTTTAGCATTTCAGCACACGGAAGGAGGGGGGGGGTTAGAGAAAGGTGAGGGGAGAAAAGAGGCAGGAGTGAGGATTTCGGGGTGGGGTAGAGAATATGGCTTTGGTTGAAAAGTTAACTGTTGAACAGAGAAGCAGATGGAGAATAAACTGGTGGACAACAGGTGGAATAAAATCAGTTACGCAGATCAGATACACAGAGATAGGATAAAAGTGGCAACATTAGTCCTTCTGGAGTACTCGTTCAGCCTCATTCAGCCAGCGAATTCCATCTTTTGGCGCAAATCAGCTCACATTTACACATGGCTGGCATCAAAGAAGTCAACAGGAATATCAGTCCGTTCAAAAATCATGCAGCATTGTGGAGAGATTAATACACTATAAACAATTACACAAGAAATACTCCCCCATCATAATGACGGTAAAACTATGACATGCTGATTGATTGGTCGATAGCAAAGATAAACACTGACCAGACGAATGCACCGGTGGACATCACAGCCGGCGGAAGAGAGACAAAGAACCAACAGAATTACCTACTCTGACCATGTCAGACATACAGCCGAGTCTACAACCCAATCCAGGAAGTCTTCATCCCACAAATAACAGACAGGCCGGGATGGGGGGCAACGATGTCTATCAAGACGGCAAGCGCAGCGCATCAACCGAGATGCCTCACCGACACGCTCGTGAGCATGAGACGGGAGTCCCGGCATTTATTGTCCCATCTCGCTTGCTTCTCTCTCTCCATCTTTCCTTTCTCTTGCTTGCTCTCTTGCTCTCTTCCTCCGTTTGTCCTCGCACTCGCGTTCTCCTTGAGTGTGATTCGGCAGAAAAGTGGCACGGAAGCGTCTGTCCGTGGTCCGTGCAAGATTTTGGTTTGGGCAGGGAAACGGAGATGGGGTGTCACGAGCCAGTTGGACAGACAAGCAGGTGACCCTTTCTTCCAAGGAGTGGGGGTGGGGAAGGGGGTGGTCAATGATGATGATGTATTACAGCAAGGAAAGGGAAGAAGTGTTACCAGTCTTCTTATCTCACAGTCTGTCAACTCAGTACATGTGCTTTGTGTCTAGTTCTGGGCACTCCTATGAAGGACCAATGTCATCTGACATTTGCATTCAACACTCGCATCACGCAGATAGACCAGAATTGACATTCTCTCCCCCCCCCCCCCTCACCCCCTCCCCATCAAATCAAAATACATGAAATAATGACCCTCCAGCAGGCTAAAAGAATCAACCAACACCAGCATGAAAGGCAGGACACTTGGATCTCAAAGTGGTCTACAGTGACTGTTTAAGGAATCATAAGATACCAACAGTCCTTGAAATTCTCAGGACAAGGATTAGTAATGACATTTTTACAACATTGCTTAGTATGTCAGCAGTGAAGATGCAACACCTAAAATAATATCATAGACTTGTATCTTTCTATCTTTCGATATTTTTGTTGTTGCTTTTTATTTTTGTCTCTTTTTTTGGTGGGGTTGATATTCACACGATTTTAATCTTAATCATCTCATTGAAAGGAATCATTCATCTAAGTCAGACTAAGATGTGTGTTCGTTTTACACACCTAAGAATTTACAGAGGAGCTTGTGTCCAACTCAACCACTCAACACCCTCTGATTAGACTACCGTGATATGCTCAGATCTATTGTTGTTGTTTTTTCCCCAATCCTGGTTTGAATTTTCTAAATATCAAAAAAAGAAGACCCAAGAAAGTTAGGAGGCACACAAAAACAGATACTTCCTCCTCTATGCTCCCTCAGCACTAGAAATACCACAAAATGACAAGAAACTTGCCTGTGTGCCCTCTCACGATTGACGGATGCGATCGGACGGGGGATGCTCACAGAGCTATAATCCCAAAACAAACCCACTCAGGAAAGTGACTAAAATTCGGATGCCTGGTCTTATCCAAATGCAAATCTATCTCTCTCTCTCATGCTCCGACAAAAGCACACAAAAAAATCTTGCTTTATCCCCTCCTCATCCCCCCTTTCGCTTCCGAAGGGTTAACTGGGAGCTCTCACTCTCTCGATGTCGATCTCCGTGACAGTCAGATATCATTAATTTCTGTGGATGCGGGATTAGTCATTGAAGGCATTCAGCTTGTGGGGCTAACACAGTGACAGTATGCAGCGTTTAATGCCACACAGTGCGTAAACAATAAGACACGACAAGGCAGAAGAATACTGCAATAATGATGTGAGTTAGCCTTGTTCTCCAGAAGTTTGGTTTTCTTCATTCTTGCATGAGGGTTATGGCTGCAAACTTTGAAAGCACTTGAGAGGGTAATAATTCAGCCATCCCTTTCTTCTTGATAATCGCAAGACATGAAAACTTGGCTCTCTTGAATGATTTCTCACCAGCGGCATTCAAATCTAACCCTAAGCTCATCAATATGCTAAAAAGTCATTTCAGAAGAGAACTGGTTGGTTTCTGCTTATCAATCATCGACAAAATATAACATGACATCACACAATCTTGATGACTATAGAACTAGAAATTTTTGCATGCACAAAAGTTTCGCAAATTTCGCTAAGAGCTGAGACTCGCAAAAGTTTCATGCTGCGAAACTGGCCATCGGCTCGAAATTCACAAAAGTCTCATGTTGCGAATGCTTCTGGATTTACAGCAGTCCTCCACCAAGAAAACAAGAACAATGATGAATGATTATTACTATCATTTCAATTTGTATCAGTGTTTTGTTTTTAGTCTTACCGTTTTCAAGTTTCTGTCGTTTGAGAACATCCAGACCGTGTCCCATGCGAGAGAGTCCATGGATGGTGGGTGTGAGGGAGAGCGGAATGTTGCGCTTCGGCGGCCTGCCTGGTCGACTGCTGAAGACAAGGGTAAGACAAAGAGAGAAGGGGGGGGGGGGAGAGAAGAGAACACTTGCATTAGACATAAACAGTAGACATCATTACCTTAAATGTTCATAAATCCCACTCAAACTGACAAATAAACAACACACATGATGTGGCTGGAATGCAGCAAAAGAGGAGTATTTCATCCTTTTATACTGTTATTTAATCATACATACAGACTGCATTCTCCCTACAAAATGATATTGTTGGAAACATATATTTCCTGGTGGATAGACCAAATCGCTTCAAGTCATGAGCATGTGTTGATTCAGTATACTGTCAAAAAGCAACAGTACGTTGAACCACATGTACGCAAGTGCAAATTTTCTGTGACAGAGACTTCACCACATACCAAACCATTCACAAACAGGTTCTCATATATAGTCAGTAATGTAGTCACTATGGGGTGAGCAGAAGTGTGCTCTTACTCTAGAAAGGCTGTTCATCCTTCAGCATCAATCATCTCATACCTCATGGTTTTCTTACTCTGATCTCCATACATCAAGAAAGCATCACTGATGTGGTTGCATGATAAGGACAGATATCCCAAGGATACTCAATGTGATGTCCCCTCTGCTAATAAAAGGGAATATACACATAAGACTAACTTTCCCTCAAAAGAGCTGATTTTTAAAAATGTCACACAAGATTACAAGTTTAAAGGTAACAGCCAGGAGTGGGTAAGCATCCACATGTATCTTGTGTGGAACTCTGCAAGTCAGCAGTATGGAGAATAAAAGAAAAATAAGCATGCAGAAAGAGGTCTTCAGCTAAACACACATTCCCACATGAATGCCAATCATGGCTCCATTTTTCACAAAGTGCATTGCACTTCCAGGCCAAGAAACTGGTTAAAATCCATACCAACATCAGCAGGGGAACCCTGTTCTACTTTGGGGTAGAACACAACACCCTATCCCTCCCCTACTGCTTTACCCCCTCCCCCACAAAGAAGAAGAAGAAGAGGAGAAGGAGGAAAAAATAAAGAAACCCTAGAATATCGCTCCTGAACTTTTCAAAGTTTTATGAGTCCCCTAGCACTATGACAGTCCCCTTCGGAAGCCTCCATCAACTTGATTTCATTCACAAAACACAGCCTCATAACTCACTGCCTGCACTTGACTATGATAGAACACACAGACATGCATACACACAAACACATAACCAAACGCTCTGTGTGAGCGCGAGAAATAGTGGGAGAGTAAGAAAAGAGGGCATACAACAGAGGTTAAAAATATGGCACAGGGGGGTTTACTTGGAGACACCAGAGCACCCCCCAGAAGACGGCAGAGGCTGGCTGACGCGATGTCGTTGAACCCAGCAGAAGTCTGAGTGGGGACGTGGACCCAACCGTCATTGATACATCTAGACTGAGCAAACAGGCCGTATTATACCAGACTGGGTTAGACAAACTTGAACACGCTCGGTTTACGTGCGCCCCGACTCGCTCGGTCCACCGTCCACTGTCACTCCGTCCTCAGCGGGGAAACCGAGCAGGGGCTACTGGGGGAGACCCATGGTACAAAAATGGAAGGAAAAAAAAAAAGCTTGAAAAATGCTAGGGAGAAAGGATCTGTTCATTTGCTCAGCGATTACGATGTCATGACGAATGAAACACGTATTTGTGACAGAGGGAGAAATGCGAGGAACTCAAGTGGGGGAAGAAGAAAGGAGGCAACGATTGACCTATTTATTCAGGGAAGAGATGTAACTTACGGGAGCTGTGTCAATTCCGGACCAGTTTACGATTTCCTCAAGACCAGCCACTTGAGTCAAGCTTGGGGAGCTCCAGTGTGGGAAACAGGGAATTTGAGAAATGGTTTTGGCTTTTGGTTTTCGTGTCATTGACTTGCCTGCAACTCGAGAAGAGTGTACACAGCATTAAAAAGAAAAAAAAATGAAGAAAAGAGAGAATGGAAAAAAAGGCCTCAATCCCGGGGTCGGCCCAGGTGAAAATTATAAAAGTACGAAATTGATTGATTGATTGACCGTGTGGGCAAACTTTGTGCATTTTAACCTCACTTTAGCAATGGAAACATGCCGAGTCTTGAGACTTCAAACATTCTCTGCTGAGATCCGTGGCTTTGTTTCAACACACTGTGAGCATCTTTGTTTGTGGAACCCCCCTTGGAGGTGACTTTGATTTTCACCAAGGAACTGAGGAGTTTACACAGGGGTCTGCGCACACACTCTACCAGCACAATCTTGACAAGACTTTCATGAAATTTTGGCACTGGGATGTCATGGAATATGGAATTTTTTTTTTGCAGGGCATTCAAGTTACTCCATCTATCCACCCAGCCACTGCAGAGTCTCTGGTGATAAATGAGTAACAACATAGAAATATTCCTCATCAAAGTGCTTGATGATTTAATGGTTCCATGAAGTGCTACAGCTAACCAGATGAAAGCATGTCACTTGTCGCATGGAGTTATGCCTTTCATGCTCCGCTTATCGCCATGGTGATGCTCCCGTCAATTCATTGGACGTGACACGACAGATTGGTTGCCCATGAAATTGCTTACTCGCTGAAAGGTCTCTGTGCTTCTCACTCTCCCCTCCCTTCCATCTCAGGGTATAATTATGGTATTTACTGTGACCTTAATAACCTTATAAGTAGGCATATCACACCATTTTTAAAACTTTTTTATTTTAACTTAAAACCGTTTGCAGAGGAAGGAGGGGCATAAAAGAAACACAAAACAGAAAAAAAAATTGAAATTCGTTTTTTCGTTCTCGAGTTATGCGAAAAATAAGACTCGAAAAAAGACCCTAAATTCAGCCATTTTGGGAAAATTGCATTTTTGGCACATTTTGACCCAGTATTTTAAAAAAAATCATAAATTCATAATTGCCCAAACACCGTCAAGTTGCTAGAAAGCTGGACATACCACAAAGAAAAGAAAAAATGAGCATTCAGAATTTTGTAATTTTCTTGTAATAAAGCGTGGAAATACCTCAATTTGGTCATGAAATCACTGACGGGCCAGTCAAATTTGTTGAAAAATTAACTAAGTCCAGCTAACATGTGTAAAAGATAGGCATAGCGCTGCACAAGGTCAAACCCTGACTCGTGGTTCGCGGCCGTAGCGTAGCGTAGGAAGTTGTGCAAAAAAGAGTGGAAGGCGGAAAACAATAAGCTGTCCCAAATGCCATGAAAATAATTGAAAAATGAATCATATATCAAATGAAAGGAAAATACTTCAAAATTAATAATCTGATATCGAAATTTAGATATTCGAGCAAATTCGGGTAAAAAAGTACATCTTCTTGCCTTCCCGTCGCTTGCCGGCGCGAGTCGCTATCTTGGAAAATTTCGGGACTCGGTACCCGATGCCAAGGTATACAGCTTGGTGATTGGCAACCTCATTTCCAGATATATTACGTGTGGCACCCGGAAACGATGCAGAAAGCACACACAAACAGGTTACGAAATTGCGTGGCGCGGAGGTTGCCACCGAGATATCGCCGTTCGAGCTTCCCTGACCGTGTCGGTAAGCCGCGCTTCAAGCCTCTTTTTTTTCGTATTTGTCATCAAAAACAGACACACATCAACACAGACACGCAAGAAACAGATATTTTTTTCTTAAATATGTATGTTTTTATTTCTCATCATTCAAAAATTTGACAAAACAATCGTGATTTCTCACCCCAGTATCATCACTCACTTCACATGAAAATGGCCGAACACGCACGATCATTTTGAAATGGCTGATTTTTGGGTGCGCGCGAGTGACGTGCCTATTATAAGTTTCTGGGAGAGGGGAAGCCGTGTACCCCTCTGGCACATGTAACATCCAATGAACTAGAGATACCCATCGGACACACACGCACACACACACACACACACACACACACACACACACACACAGTAGATAGGCCTACTTGCTATACACACAGTGTTCACTTTTCCCCTGCCCCCCCCCCCCCCACTCCCAATGACCAGGTAATCTCCAAATTTCCCTTGTTAACGTCTGAATACCATCTGCCAATTTCAGCTTCGGATATGAATGGGATGGCCGACAACTGTGTGACAAGACTTATGAACGGAGGATGATCTGCTGCATTTCTGGCAAGCCATTGCCAACAGCAACCTTTCCTTCTGCCATTTGTCAATACATCAGCACAGAACTCCCAATACTGACAGCCTGTCAAGTGGGATTATGGAATCCCCCTTCATAACTATCACCATCACATTGGCCTTTGTGTGGGACTGAGGCATCATTTTATACACCTGAGTGGGTTCACGTGTTGGTTGCGACCAAGTTTTGTAGAGGGGAATTTCGATCAGATGCTGAAAACATAGCTCCGTAAAAGTTAGTTGGCAAAGTGCATCAGCACAATTAGAAGAAAGAGAAATTAAAGGAAGATGTGTGCACAGGCCAGAGGGATAGTTTAGAGATGATATCAACACCTCATATGAGTCCATATCAATATCATTATTTTCTATAAATGTAATTAACAAACTGCCGAATTCTTTAACTACTCTATTTCAATCTCACTTTCATAATGAGACGTGATTATTTTATTTGTTTATTCTATAACTGGTATGCATTTCACTGCGAAAGGAAATTGTATAAACCCCTTACATGATCTGTGTATGTCAATGTCATGTTGCCCAAATTGGGCTTGAAGATACACAACCAGTCCTCATTTTTTTTTTCCTCATTTTCAATCAGGAACAATCCCTCCCACTGATGGCTCTCTATCTGTAAAGCACAGACCGAGTTCTGAGGTCACGGCAGTCTATGTCCAGTCAAGGGGTATTAGGGCCGAGAATTTTGAACAGGTGAGGCAATTAGACACATATTCCGATGTCCTTCTTCTGCCATGAGAATGTACAGATGATGCAGAAGGGAGAAATGCTTGTATTTACATCATCAGCTACCTTTGCAGTAGGACTTTCTGGTGTTTTTTTTTTTTTTTTTTTTTTTAGATCTTGAAAATGTCTGTACCTTCCCACTCACTCTTAAATGAAAGTGCAAACAGTAGTAGATTCATGTCAATATGAAAATGATAATGTGCTTTCCATAATAAAGTCAAGACTCAAAGCTAAAAAATATATGATATGTATATATGTTTTTCGGTTTTGTTTTCAATACCGCCTTCAGCATCTGTTGAGACAGAGGCTTGGTAAGTAATAAAAGACATCTCTCAGACTCTACATGATCATCAGTAAAATGAAAACAGAACCAGAAATACATCAAGTTACATACTGACACACACAGATATTAATACAGCAATTTGGTATTTCCTTCCAGCTTGTTGTTTTCCACGATGCTTTCTCTGCACATATTGCGTCACATTTTGCTTTGCCGTGGTGTATTATGGATATGTTAGATGCAGCACAGACACTGCAAAAATTGAGTATATGCTAACGATGAATAAATAAAAACAAACAAACAAACTGGGACAAGGCTTTCAATTTGAAGATATTCAACAACCTGCTGTAGAAATTGAATCACACAAGGCATAGATGGCATTACCATGGCACTGCAAAGCAAAAAGCACCTCCGATAATGACCACCATTTCATTTACCCATGGATTTTCATTATTCTCTTCTTGGGAGTATGCAAAATCATAGAAAAAAACAAACAAACAAAAAAACACTGTTGATTTCCACATTCTTTCTACTTGCATCTACAAAGCACTTAATACTATATCTCAATCTGTCGAGGCGGCTTCAGCGTCCTTGATTCATGATTAACATTGAAACAGGAAATTATGTGAACATCACAGAAAAGACAAAATGTCATAGTCAGCTCATTAAAATTATGATGAAAAAACACACTAAACTGCTCTTACTAGTATATACCAGCATATTCTTTCTCTCTGTCTGTCTGTCTGTCTGTCTGTCTCTCTCTCTCTCTGTAAATGTGATAAGTCATATATTTCTCTTGACATCGTTAGATGCTGATTACGAAGCAATAAAAGTGGAAATGACTTTCCAGGAAATGAAAGGAGAATATTCCAGTCTATTATTAGTTACTTCCAACAGATAGGATTGACACCAAGGCTGACCCTTTTTGTTTCCTCTCCCCCCAAAATATACATGTAGAAGAAAAAGTGATTTTAGTCATTTTAGCTATTTTCAGTGATGTCAGGCTAAATATTAAGCCCCTCTCTGCCAAGCATGAGAGTCATAGGTTTGTTAACATATGAGTGGAAGCTAACTACAAACGAGAGCAAGCCATGGGACAGGCAGGGGGTTAAAGTCCCCAGCAATCATGCGCTAGCTAGCTGCACTCCCTGGAACCAGGCAGCAAAAAATAAAGGGATTAAATATCTCTTTGATAATTGGCCAAAATATCCTGATCCAATTTTCTCACGGATGTAACATAAAAGTTGACGCAGCGCAGGAATTGTTGCTCCCTGTTACATGTTTGACAGCTCCCCCGAAGCCCCACATGCCAAGAAAGACGACATGTCGTGGATTACATTCCTGGCCATCATATACATGAAGGCCCCTGCAACTTTTCATCACACATTCAATGACATACCAGAGAAAACAAGAACTAACTTTTGTTGCTGTTTTTTTTTTCTTGTGAATTTTCTTTTCAAGAACACGCTTTCTTTTCTAAGAACTGAAAGATGTGGATTCTCCTACTCCCCCTTTCCTCTCTCTCTGGTATACTGCACAAACATCATTGGAATGATTTCTCAACAATACCCAGCTTTGTCATTTTCTACCAGTTGTTTTCCCAAGTCAAGCATTAATGGTACAAAAATAAAATCACAAGGCACGGGAAAACAGAAATTGGCATTAGACAAATACGGTATATCCTGGATATAAAAGGAAGTGTTGTAGGTGGCAGAAAGAGAGAGAATGAGGAAAGAGAAAAAAAAAAATGGTAAGGAGAGTTGCAGGCTTTGGACTGCGAACACAATTTTTGTTGAAGCTTGTTTTATCAGCGAGGGAAAAAAAAGGGAAAGAAAATCTGAAGAAGAAGTGGCAGTCAAGTTGGGACAGCAGGAACCAAGTCCGTTAGCAGCTAAAGCTTTCTTATGTCTTCCTTCTCTCTTTATTTTATTATTTTTTTTTATTTCAAAGAGAGGGAGGAGGAGAAGGATGCAGTTTTGAGGGATTTTTTTATTCTTTATTTTTTGACACACAACACATCAAGCAGAACTTCTATTTCGATTACATCAAGTCAATGCCGGCTAAAACGTCTTTTAGGCCCTGTCCGCAATCCCATTGTGTTTTACTTTTTTCCCCCCGTCCTTTCACTCGTTGGTGCGCAGGCGACAATGGGGGATCGGCGCTGGAAAAGCATGTTTGACTGTTACAAAAATACAACTTTCGCTTGTTGCTTTTGTGGGGAGGCAAAATAGCCCCCTCAGCTAGAGCTTTGGCAGCCGAGGAGATGAAGCTCAGAGAGAGAAAGAAAGAGAGAGAGCACAAGAGAGAGCAGAATGGGGGGAAAGAAGCCCAAAGACTTAACCCATAAAGGACCAGTTGGCCCTTTGCTACATTTTGTGCCTTTTTGTCATTATGTACGTGTATTTGAGTGAAAACCCATGTTATTTCATTCACACACATTTAACAAATGTATAAAAACAGAAGTTTCGTTGTAAAGTGGGATTTTAAAACAACAAATGATGTCAAAATATGTATTTTTACACAAAGTACTACAGACAGAAAAATCATTATACGGGACTACATGGACACTGCAGACATGATTCACAATTAGATGCAAACATCGTAGTAAAAAGTAAAAAAAAGACAAATACCTGAAATTTCTGTATTTGTGTCCTCAGATACTAATTCATAAAATTAGAAGAAAATATGGAAAACCATCCAGAAAAAAATTGAAAAATATAATTATGTCATTTTCTCCAAAATTTATGGTATTTTTCAATATAAAAAGCTGCATTTAGTATGAAATATTATAATGATATATAACATTTATTCAAAGGGAATGTTGTTAGAGAATTTTCAGTCTATCCTCTTCTTAATGGGGCATAGCATGGCATAAACATTAGAAATTTAATATTTTTTAATAATCCAAAAAAAGAAAAAAAAAAGAAAAGAAGAATGGTGTGGACAAAAACTAGAAATGTTACAAGTACCCTCAGTAGTTTAAGGGTTAACAGAATGTGGGCTCTACAAATGTGGGGCTGCTGATACAAAACTTGAACACTACAAGCAAAAATCAACAAATACGCACTTAAGAATTTATATCAAATCAAGTCATGGACCCATGATTCAGTAAACTAACAAGGGGAAAACAATTACTCAACTCATTAAGTGGGAGTGTGCATATGCAGTCAACTACAGGTGATATCAAATGACCTGGTATATCCGATTTGGACTCTCTGTAGAAGCAGACTTTCGATACAAATTTTAATACTCTTGCTAATTAAAATAAACATAATGACAAGTATCAAAAAGTGTTTAAGCTCACCAGATATGCTGATCTGATGCTAAAATAATATTGAAACTTCCTTTCTCATAAATGTTTTTTTTTCTCATATCACAACAGAATAGGAAAAGCGAGGAGATGTTGATTGAAAATTCAACCCAAATATTCCCATCAATCAAAACCAACAGAAATGACTGGCCTCTCCCTTTTTATTTTCCTCGTCATTCTTCATTCCGAAGTATCAAGAGAAATCACAGCGGACGCATATCTATGCATGTACAAGGATTACTCTTCGAAAGCCCGAGACAAATGTGCCGAAAATGAGCGCTGGCGCTTCTTGTGTGGACCTTCAGCTCGTCCTCCTGCTCCGAGATTGACATGGAATCCGTCGATGATTTATCAAATCATGTTGACTTTCCCAAATTGACTGTAGGTTGTGGCAAAGTTTACTTGTCATCAGGAGAAATATTTTTTGCCCAAGGGGGCTGAAGGGAGGGAAGGAAAGGGGGGGGGTAGGGGGTAAGGATAGGGGTAGGTGGGGGGTTACAGTGAGGGCCACTTGATGGGAATGGATTCTTGGGTGGATCCAGGAAGCGGACAAGAGAGGTTGGGGTGGGGAGAGAATAACAGGGTTAATACATGATTTCATCTTTCACTCCATTTCCTGGCCCCTTACATCTTGGTTCCTTGACATGGTTCATTCAGTCCATGCTTCACAAAAAATCAAACTCAAAACAATTTGGCTTCCAGTGAAAATGTCAACACGTATTACGCGACACATGAACCGATGGCACATGTAAGTAGAAATGCTCAGTGATATTGGGTTTATCTTCACCGTGTTCTGTCTCAATCAAACATAGAGAGCAATAGGTCGAGACCTCGACAGAAACAACAAACTTTGTTGTTTCATCAATCACTTGTACTTTGGAGTGCTTTGCAATCAATTTGCAGACCTGTAGAGGACTTGAAATGAACCTGGGTGATGGCAACAAGCTCTGTCATAGGAGCTGTCAAACTAGTCAAATTCAACAGAATCCCACAACAGTCAGAACTAATGTGAGTACTTTTAATCTATCTGCTTCTTTCTTCAAGCAATAACCACTACACACCTACCCTGGTTGTCCAGGATAAATTTCAGTGATATTTGGAATAACCTTGAATAACCACAATCTCACAAATTTCATTTGTACAGTGGGCAGACAAATTATTGAAAACTCATAGCTCATATCTTCGCCCCCCTCTGCGTAACCTCTTGAGGGATGGGCTGATTTCCTACAACATGCATTTTCCATAGACACTTGCCCGGGTATGCTTGGGACTCGTCTTCAACAGGTTAATAATCTTGTGCTTTCATTTAATCTTGATTAATATTCATATATGTTCTTCACATTCCTTAAACTAGGAAGAGGTTAGTTCTCTCTTTCTCCCCATCAAATTCTTGCCTAAGGAAACAAAGAAGAAGAAGGTATTTAGGGAGCTTCAAGAGGTACTTTTGCCTTTAACATCTTTTGAGTCTCTCTGCTATTCTAGCTTCTTTTATCCAGTGGCCTTGCAATGCTAAAGTATTAAGATGGGTGCATTTTTATTGGTCTTCTCTGAGTGGTACTTTTTAAAGATTGAGCCTACCCAAATTTGAGGAGGGGTTAGATTTTGCACAACAGTGTGGAAAGCTTAATAGGGAGAGAGTTTGTCAAGGCATGGGGGACATCTGGATATCAAACAAGCAATTACTGGGGGAGGAGAAGAATACTTGAGAACTCATACCGGTAGTTCAAGTCCAGGATTAGATGATGTAATGACATTTCCTAGTAAAATACAAACAATTGATGGGGGGTCAGTCTTTTGGAACGGCACAATTGAATTCTCTCCCAACATGTGTGCTCAGGCTGAAACATTCCCACTGTAAATCCGCTGCTTAATTCCCAAACAATAAATCCTCCGCCCAAACACCATTAAAGGGCAGCAGTGGGCAGAATTTCAGCAATTCTCTTTAATAAAAACGACTCTTTGTTCAATGTCCCCTTCCCCCTCCCCCCAACTCCATCCAGGAATCCCATACATGCCAAGGAAGAGGAAAATAAAGAACAAAGAGCATAGATAAACAAATCCTATTGCAGTCTTATTTCCAAGGATAAGTCATGGATTAGAGACTGAAAAGTCCAAGCATTTGGGCCTATTACCACATTGAACTTGGGGTCAGTCAGACTAGAGCAATCAGGTCCTTATTGTGGCACTGGTACCAAGAACTGGACCGGATTAGAGTGATTTCATTGAATCAATATGCAGACTATTTTACAGTGGGATCTTAAAACCTGGGAGTGTTTGTCCTTATTCATCCTTCCACACTCTGCCCCCTCCCCCTCCAAACAAAAGGGAAGAAGATTCAATGAAGACTAGAACTTGGAAAGAGAAGAAAGAAAAAGAAAATGAATTAGGAGGGACACTTATTATTGGTCTCTCTACAGACAGTGTGGATGAGCAAAGCAGACCCGCTTTTCCCCCGTCTTCTGTTTTTTTGTTCTGTCACTGTAAGTGTGTGTGTGTTTAGTGTGACCACACTGTGCTGTGGTTCTTTCTCAGTATGTTACAGTGGATAGTGTTAGCTGAGATGGCACATGTATATTGGCAAGTGTGGTTGATTACTGAAGGAACTGCGGATTTTCACGGAAACTTTCAGCCACCCACAAAGAAAAGGATAACATTTACCATAAGGATAAGAATAGCATCAACATGCATCCATTTCAGTAGTAATGATGAAGAAAAAAAAACACTCCAAATAACAACAATAAGCATGTGATGGGTGCTATTTTGGATCTACAAAATTTACTGAAGAGTAATAAAAGAATAAGATACTTCATGAAGAATGTAGTATTCACAGACAAGAGAAATTAGTGCTTCTCTTTAACTTCAATCACGCATATGGATGAGACTAATTTCTCCCCAACAAAGGCAAGGCGTGGTGATTTCACTGTCTGAACCCCCGCACACAGCCGAAGCCACTGCGACAGGGAGCGATCGTGATGCAGTGATGTGATTCCATTAGAGGGATTGGTGCCCAATATCGGCATGGTAACCCCTCCTCCGATGACAAAAGAGAGAGAAAGAGAGAGAACAGGAGGAGGAATGGATGTTAAGGCAGTAGCTACAGTCTCAAAGAAGGAAAAAACACCACCAAAAAACGATTGCTAACATAAACTGATTTCTTATCAGATTTGGGGCCATTCACAGAGAGAGAGGGAGAGAGGAGAGAGTGAGGGGACGGAAATAGGGTAAAGAAAAAGAAATGCTCAAAATATCAGGAAAGTGAAAAGCTTTGGCAGAGGAAATGCATGTTTTTCGAGGTGACGAAAAATAAAAAGGAGGGCCCCCTGGGCATGTTTGGAAAAGAATTGCAGGGACATTGTTCATGATTAGTTGTGTTTTTACAAATGCTTAGTCTCAGTGGCGACACTAATCCATATGTACACCTGGCCAGAGATCTCGATGAATTCTTTTTTTTTCTTAGTCCCCTGTGGTATTAATAAGTAGAAGCGTTGCTTTGAGTTTCTTTGCATGTCTGTGGACCGAGGTAAGGCACCGTGGAACCATCCACCAGTGAGTGACAGGCTCAAACAGTGTACTACTGTATACACACAATATTTTGAGGTGTTTTTATTTTTGTGAATTTCCTGGGCCGACCAATATTTGCAAAATTGATAACTTGCAAAGAATATCGCCACCTACAAGACAAAAGAAGATGTACTTGATATCCAAGATTTGGGATTGCAATTTTTTTCTAGAAATTTTTTTCTAGAAATGGAATGTATTTATTTCTTGTTCCATCACAAGAGTTCTATATCATCTCACATGTCGCATTTGCAAAATATTATAAATACAAGGCATATACAGTATCCTGAGGGCACACAGTTAATTCAAAAGTGGGCTTCACCTTCTCATGAGTATCTTTACGATCTACAATAAATTTTTCTTTACCATACAATTTTACAAATTTTTCATTAGGAATCTTTTTCACACTCCCCCATCACTCCCACTATCATCATTAACATCAGTCCCCACTTCTTTTATACCCCCCAAAAAAGATTTAAAAGTTATGTTCACACAAAATATGTGATCTTAGAAGTTTTAAACTTCAATGATTAGCTTGCAGAGTTAAACTAAGATGCTTCGAGATAATCTTTAAGTTTAGGAACGTGGTGTGAACATAACTAAAAACTGTGATCCCATCTCACTCTTCATCTTATCTCTGAGGGACATGGAGGATGGAGTTGAGATCAGGTCGGGAGAGGTGAAGATATGATATATATGACCAAAGAAGAGTTGAAACACATTACTCCCAACTCATCTCTCATTTTACTCGGTATAAACACGCGTGCACTCATGAAAAACTAAGGGGCAGGTGGACAAAAACTCAACTTCCTGACAACAAGTTCAAACGCGAAGAATTGTTCGGATCTGCCAGGGTCCTTTGTGTGCTTTCGTGTCGGACGAACACATCGTTGATGCCAGCTAGCTTCCATTCCGCCCTCGCTCGGCTGCGCCTGAGTGGCCCAGTGGTATGTATGTTCCTAAGCTCCCTCCCCCCTTTTTTTTTTGTGCACCAAGTCCTCCCTATCCAAACAGGGGGATAGGGCGGAAGAAAACTGATATAGGTACAAAAGCAGCACAGCTTTCAAATCTTGTTTTCATTCTATTTCTCTGTCTCTATTCACCGGGAAACCTCCTCCCTCCCACTTCCAGTCTCTGTTTAAGCTTTTCCCTAACAACAGCATCTCAACTCTAAAGTCTATTGTCCTGACATCTTTCACGAAGATGGGTTGGGATGGGGGACGGGGGGGGGGGGGGGGGGGGAGGAAGGAGGGGGCAAAGAGATGAAATGGAGAAGAGGAAATTCATGTCAAAAACGTTGAAGTCACTCTTCAAAACTTACTTGATTCAATAATCTCTAAGCTGTCAATAACCACCCCCCCCCCCCCCCTCTACTCTTTAACCCCTCTCAGCTTGTCTGCAATTCATCCTCTCACCAAGATGGCACAAACTCATTAAATCTTCCACCTTTGGTGGTCAGATCATGGACCTCTCCATACACACTGACAACAGTCCACATCATTTGGTTGCCATGACTACATTGTGCCATTATGTGACTTATACCACCCATCATCCCATGTGCTCTGTGGATGAAAGCTATGCCAAACTCTTGATACTGTTTCTGCTAAAATGCCACCAGTAACCTTGCTCATCTCAAAATGAAAAAAAAAAAGTTTGGGAACTAGACAGAAAGAGAGAAAAAACCCCATCCCAATTTCAATGACAGAATGCTATCACATCCTGTAAGAAAAAGAAACAAATGTCCAATATACTACAGAAACACTGGTTGTTGGGTGTGTTTTTTTACCTAGAAATGAACACAAAGCAACAAAAAGCAAAAAAAACAAAAAAATGGAATTTGTCAGAAGAGGCTGAAATTTGATTCCTCACTTGCACTTGGCCAGTTGTCATAATTCGGTGATACCCTATCCCCCAACCCCAATTAGATGTCCATTACCGGCGAGTATTTATGAGGGTCAAGGGACTTGCGGGCAACACCGCTCCTCCATTCAGGAGTTGCAGACTGGTAATGGGTACTGCTGGTGGGGGGTGATTGCAAGGGAGAAAGGAAAAACAGACAAACAGACAAACAGATAGATAGACTGTGAATGCAAGATATATTTCCTTCATCATGAATCAGTTGGTGATGAGATGTACACTATCATGTACAAACCGATGATCACGGTCGATGAATGCCTCTATGAAATAATCCATCCTCAAGCCGCAAGGAGCTATTTCAAAAGTTATCAATTGATGGAGTGTTCTCTATCTAAAAGTATTCCACTCTTAACTCACAACTGCCTAAGTCTATCTACCCCCAATTATGACAAAGTTGAATATTGCACCATTCCAGGGACACAAAATATGTATTCAAAATCTATGAGCATCCCCAGCCCCCTACCCACCCCCCCCCCCAAAAAAAAGTGAGGATTCTTCTAATTCTTGAAATTGAAAAATACATCACTGGAGTTGTGGAATCAAGGGAACATAGACAAAAGATCTAGAATTGGAAGACAGAGAGAAGTGACAGACTTGGTGACTGGGACTGGTGAGAAGACAGAACACATATCAGCAGAAATATATGACACACAGAGCATGGTGGACTGATTGCTTTTGGTGAGCTATGTCATCGACTTTCACTATCACATTCAGAAGAAGAGGAGAGAAAGAGGAAGAAGAAGAAGTGAAAGAGAATAGAAAGACAGACAGACAGACAGACAGACAGACAAAAGTAATTGGCATTAAATGGCACCATGCTAGGCTCACCCACTCTGACTTTTTGACAAGTTCCAGAGCAACCGAACACTGAGATGCTATGGAGTAGGATGGCAACACACAAAATATGGTGCAGCGGCATGGTTTGACGATGGCTCATACACCTCAAATATGGTAACGAAGAATGAATTGTAGCATCCAATGGAATATATTGGGGGAAAGGGGGACAAAACCAAATTAAGAAAAAAAAAGCAGCAACTTTGAGATGAAAGAAAGGACAGAAGAAAGAGGGAGGTGGAAGTAAGACAGATAGAAAGATAGGATACTTTACATACAAAAAGAAAGCAAGGACCCATCTTCAACATCTCCTGACTACTGCTTGTCAAGATGTATCCACATTACTCACACTTCACTTCCATTCTGAAAAAAAGGAATGATGATACAATACCTATTGAAACAGTTGATTATAGGAACATTGCAGTTTGGTCACAGCTCTCAAAAGTTTCCATACACATACAAATACACACACACACACCCACACAATTGCAATAGAATAGGACAAGAAGCAAGTGTCCCACTCATTGGCCCATATATAGCTTGTATGTTTAAACAATCAATAGTGACTCTTGAGTCAGCATGTGTGAACAATGTGTGCTAAACACACAAACTGATGAATGATGAAAAAAGAAAATACAGCTATACATCATGAGCAAATGCAGTAGATAACAACAAACACACACAAAAGAAAACTAAGCAAACAAGTGCATTCAGGCTCTTTGTAATTCGTACAGTACCGGTATATAAAAGAAAGTCTAATGTGAAATTACAAGAAAGTCCGGACTTCTACATCTAAAATGCACATTCAGATATTGTCTCAAGTTGACATGCTGTCGTCTCTGTTGATATGAGTGAAATATGTATAAACATGGCTATCTTGTCTTGTGTTGCCACAGTTTCAGAGGGAACAACACCCCTAGCATTATGAGTGAATTGAAAGAAAAAAAAAAAAACCACAGCTAATGAGATAATGATTTTAATATGATGCATGCATGATATGAGTTTAGGATGTAACATAGTCTGCACAGGAAGACTTGCTATGTGAGCATACAGCATAGCTCCATATATTCTGGAATATCTCAAAATGTGTCTTTTGTGAAGGGATCGAGGATAGGCCAGGTGAATGGTTATCATCGCACATCAATGTTTTTGGCACTGCAAAATATTAAATCATCCATGAGAAATGGCCATGAAAAAGGCTTCTATCATCTTGATCCTGTAAAGAAGCCATAGAAAAAAAAATACAGAAAATTTCTATAAGAACAAAAAAATATGGAGGCACGTGAACTGGTTGCCGAAGAAGAAGAAGTCTGGATCGCTGATAGGTGCAAGGTCTGTCCGGCCCAAATGTTGTGTTTTGACAAGAAGGGATTAAATTCAAAGCGATGTGCTTTGTCACAGCTGTCTAAACAGCAGTGGTATCACTGTCTTTGTGAAAGATACTGGCCCGGCTGTATGGATTTCATCCAATATGTGTGCTATTAATCCCGTCTGGAGTTCAGTACAATTTTATTTTCATTCATTTTTTTTCCTTCACTCTCTCTTTCTTTCTCTCCCTCTCACATTCTCTTTTATTTTCTATTAACCCTCAATGACTCTGGGTATAAAGAGAGAAATACGGAACAGAGGTTGATGATTTAGACGTTCAAATTCAGTCAATTAAAAGTCTTTTTTAGCCTCATGACTTTTACCTTTCTATCAATTATTTCAGTGACATAAACCAACTGTATATGGGCACAAAAATGTCATGGGATGGGAAGGGGGGGGGTGGGGGAGAATTAATGTCTTGCATGACACATTTCAACGATTCTACCATTTACCAAGCAATGCACAGTGACTATCTTGTGAGCCTGCAGCCCATGCAGTGCTGTAATAAAAACACAGGTGGCATTTCCTTAATATTTTCCTTGACGAAACTGTAATTTGAGAAGCGGATATACATTTCATCCGCACACATTGTGCAGTGTATTAGAGCCTAATAACCAAATTAAAGTATGGTAATTCTTTTAGTGCATCTAAACATACAGGCGTACTTGTCTTCATATTAATACATTCAAATTCATTGTTACTCCTTTCAGTACTACTCCAGTAGAGAAGATTGTTATAGATCCATTGCTTTTGAACCTGCCATGCCACATTTTCGTGGAAGAAACACATCGCACCGGAGTGGAACCTGAAACAGTAATAACAATTATAAATGCAACAATAACAACAATAATTACAACAATAATATCAAAAGTAATAGTAATGGGTAATATTCATAATATTGACAGAGACAACAATGGTGCTGGTGCTGAATGACGTCATGTGTTATGATAGTGAAAGAATATGGCGAACATATCATCATGCTGTGGGATTACAGGAAAACTATTCTGCAAACCATTTATGAATGTTGAAATCGCCTTGAATAACTGCAAGTTCCATAACATGCAGCCCCTTGCATGTGATATAATCATTTGTGGCTCACTTCAGACTTGTTTCTATTACAGCTATCAATTGTTTGGCAAATAAAATAAATACAAATATCTGCCTTTATCTCACAGCGTTCTGAGCTGGGAAAAAAGAAATACACCGAACTTTGACCATTGTTGGCAAATATCTTGATGAGAGAAAAACTTTGAGAAATTTATGGAAATGAAACCATTCTAATGACTATTTGCTTTTCAAAGGTCACTCAATGAAGTCATAAACGGCTTATCTCATAAGAGTTAGTCCCATGCCCTGCTTTTCAGAGCGAGTGTAGAGAAAACATCTGTCATTTCCCAAAATATGCTTGTTTGTATTCATAATCGCTGGATCACATTCGCCACGGGTGATCCCATCCCTGCTTTGTCAAGACAGATAACTCACAATGAAATAGTGTAAGTCAGTGCTTGGCAATAGACTCATAAAAAATTATTCCAAGTCTCCAAGAAAAATACATCTCTGCATCATTTGTGCCGAGTCCAAGGTAATAAAAACCCCTTGAATAAACAACCAGGACAAACCGAAACAATACAAAGGAAACAGGGTGGAAAAAAATCAGGATGTTTTACAGAACCTATGCACTGCTTACCTTGCAACAGATCTAGCTTTACTTGGAGATTTATGATGACATGCTGAAATTTTACACCTTCCTTCTTTTGCCATACACCGTTCAATGAAAACTTTGGGATTGGGACGTGCAACCGTCAAACAAAGGGAAATGGACACCTAATTTCGGCAAAATGAATATGATTCTCCCCACGCCACAAACGGAACGGCGATGGAAGAACGGTCTAATTGAGGCTAAAAACAACAGAGTTTGATAGCCAGGGATAAGAGGATTAGAGATGGGGCTTGATTTGAACATCTGGCCATTTTACTGCTAATGGTCTGAGAGGCAATGGCTCTTGTGCACCCAACTCCTTCTTACTACCGCCCCTCCCCTTCTTCATGGGCTGCATCTCCTCTTCCCTTAGCCTCACTCGGGCTACACAGAACTGCAGGTCCACCTCCAGTTTTTTTCGTTGACGGAGTCTCCTGAAAAGGTGGCAGACGAGGGAAATCATGACTCGAGTTCCCACGCTGCCTCTTCATCTCTATTTATTGAAGAGAATGACGAGAAGTATCGAATTCCTGCAGCAATTTGTAGCGTGAATTACGCCTCCTCGGCATTCAGAACTGGCACAATGCGTAATACCTTGTATGTCATGTTCAAGAGCAACACTCATAAACTCGTACAATTTACTTCACTCCCCTTTTGCAATTAGCAGGTGAGGCATTATGACGCAAAAAAATGTACGCCTGTCCAAATGACGGAATGAATGATCGAGACGGGGGACGATATATTCTGAAGGGCAATTTTCTTTCCCAGATGCAGCCTCAAGATCAGAAGATTTATAGGCCTTAGGTATCACTTCACACACAACAGACTTAGAATGGAATGATCTTCTCTTTTTTTCTCAACATTTCTTATTATTCTAAACCATTCCCAATGGCTGCTTGGCTTCGGAGATAAGTGTAACCAAACAGTGGATTAAAACAATGGGAGAAACCATACAACTTGTGAGAATATTTTCCCTATGTGCAGCCTGTGATGTGCGTTCATGTTATACTAACAATATTCCTTGACTTAACAAAGAAAGGGGGAAAAATGAAAAGAGAGAGAGAGGAAAAAAAAAAAGATGTAAGAGAGTGCGACAAAAGGACGTAAAGAACAATGGTAAAAATAAGAGGAATGAGGAAATATTTTGGCAGGTAATATAAGAGAAAGTATGTGATTCATTATGAGTACACTTGACAGAAACATGGTAACTTAGGAAGGACAAAAAGGAAACAGAAAAGACAGGGGATCAGAGGAGTGAGGGAGACAGAAAGAAGGAGGGAAAAAAAAGAGTGGGAGGGTGATGATATTACTGCATTATTTGCCTATCCAGCGGGCTCACTTTAAGTGCAAGGGTGGGGATAGAAAAAGATGAAGGAAAGTATAGAGAAAATTGAGAAGAGAGAGAAGGAGGGACTGACAATAAAACGAGAGGGAGAGAGAAATCTCGGTGCAAGTGTAGTTTGGTGAATTATAGCCTAAGAAACTCAGGGGGGAAACCATATACTCTCTTTGGCCATCTCAAGCATTAACCTACATCCAGTTTTCGTTTCCAATTAGTGACAAGCACCACTTGTGTGGGTGATTTGAGGCGTAATTCAACTCTTTTATGGCCTTTGATGCCGGGAGATTGATACACCAAGAGTGTCGCTGGTGCATCCGATAATTAGCCACAGAATATCATTTCCATTAGGCATGGAATCATATAAATTGAGGTAAGACGAGATCATGGTTTTTTTTTTCTCTCTCTCTCCCTTTCTCGTTTTCCTCTAAAGCCACATAAGTTATATTTCCTTTGAATATGATGGCTCTTATGCCTCCCTTCTCCACGATAAAGAATGTCGTTCTACACTTGTTGGTCACTTAGACAAAGTCACATCTTGGCACCTGCACTTCAGAATTGACAAAATAGCAATCCATGTTCTGGAGTGAAGTGGCGTGTAGTCCATGATTCATGATGAAATACAAAAGTGATGAACAGATCACCCCTGTATGGTTTTATCTGGCACAGATATTGACTGCACACATCCCAACAAAAGAGTTCCACGTACAATACTGCCAACATACAGCCTATCATCACATTTTCTGCTAAAGGTTGGAGATATTACTGCCAAAGAAAACACACCTGACTCCCCCCCCCCCTAGAAAAACAAAAAACAAAACATGTGCTTTGCTCCTAATATAAAAATAATTTTTCTTTTTGAAGGAAAGAAAAGGAGAGTTTGGTATTCTTAATACTTTTTGTCTGAATGCCAAAGATCAGGAAGGTTTTCCGCATATGAAACTTTTGTTTTGCTTTGAGAGAGGCATGTTACAATGGTGTCTCAAATTGGCCTTTATTTGTTTGAATGCATTGTGTCCTAAAAAATTAACTGCAGCTAAATCTTTGATGCCAATTCTTTCCAGAAATAAGCTCATTTTGGATAACAGGTTTCTCACCCTTTTGTGATAAGTAGGTTTTTGTTTTTCTTAGATGAAATGGAACAAACTATCAAAAAGTTCAAAATCTGGTTATTTCAATAAAGAGAGAAAAGAAAATTATGATACAGCAACTCTGTTGGGTGTCTGTGGTAAGAGGTCACTTGTGTGCATTGCTTCAGCATCAATTGCACGCCAGGTTTTAAGTGCGTCTTCCTCTCGGGATGGTAAAACATGAAAGGAGAAATGAATCCCGTTCCATGAACCAAACAACGCTATTCAGCATGTGAAGCAAAAAATCACACCCAGATACAGCACAGTGATTCAGCCAAAAATCACACTCAGTATGAAGTTGTCACTCCCGGGGCCATCATTGATACTGACAGTTTTTGCTTTTCGGAAAGTGAACGGATACCGCATTAGTCATGTGACTTTGTCCAATTCCAAAACCCTCCCCCACCCCACCCCCCTTTTTTCTTCTTCATCCTGCTCTTCATTCAAGTCCTGTTTGGCGAGTCATAGGTCTATTCACAGAGTTTACAGCAGGTTACTCACTTCAAGTTTAAGAAAAAAAAAGTCAGCAGCAAAGTACATCATATACTGCTTTTAGAAGTTGACTTTGTGGGGAGTACAAAAAAGAAAGTTTTCCACAAAATGTACTCAAGAGTCCTTTTCCTATTCTAATGCTCTTGTGGAAATCTCTCTCTTCTGCTGAGTGCACAATCTTGAAATGAATACAAAAAAGAGATAAGCATCTTTTTTTTTTTTTAGTTGCTGACCAAGAAAAAAAAAACACATATCAATTCAAGAATTCAAGTTCCAAACAAACATGGCAGAGTAGCCTTTTTCATCTGTTTCAAGCTGTTCACACAGACAAATTAGGGGGATGTCGATCGGGACCCAAACACCAAGATTAGTTTGCAGCTATTCAGATGGACAGAAATCTCCCTCTGACATCATTTCATTTCATTTCATTTCATTTCATTTCATTTCATTTCATTTCATTTCATTTCATTTCATTTCATTTCATTTCATTTCATTTCATTTCATTTCATTTCATTTCATTTCATTTCATTTCATTTCATTTCATTTCATTTCATTTCATTTCATTTCATTTCATTTCTCAATATTTACACAAATTCCATTCGTGAAATACATCCAGAGATCAATGAATAGAACAAAAAATATTTGAAAACTCAGTGTATAGGCCTACAGACTATACATTGTAAGTTGGCACATAACACACAAAAAGTACAGAGATCTTCTACAAGAGGCTAAATAAATTCTAAAGTTGTTGACAACAGCTCTCGCTTCCTTGTGTAAGACCCCTCCCGAACGAATCCCCACAAAACGAATCGCAAGACTTGACCTCTGACCGAATGTATGTGCATCACATGATCAATGCCTGGACCAATGGCATGTGATGGCCGTCATTAGCGACTGGCTAGCCTTTTATCTCCATCTTTTGACGAGAGCCAGACATGGGACCACACCTAGCTCAGGGCCATTTACTTTTTAGCTGTCTTCCTTATAGATCAGTCTCTCTGTGTCTCTCAATGGAAAACAGTCACTCAAAAGGTAATTTTGAGGGAGGTGCTTTTCCTCTTTGTTTTAATTACTCCTATTCGAATATTCATTTTCAGGACACCTGAACATACATGAGTTGGCATGGTTTGCGAGGAATCAATAACATTCCAGCCACATTTTTATTACCTCTTCTTGTAGGTAAAATAATGGTACCTGTGTTCTCCTCAATGAAAGACATCAAAGTGAAATTTCTGAAGCATGGTTCAAAGTTCAAAGGTCACAGGTGAATAAAATATGACCACATCCGAGAAAGAAGATGCCTAATGCTACACTTTCATGGATTAATTGATTCACTCCATTAGAGAGGTGTCACGAGACTTATCTTTGTGTTGTTTCTGACTTTTTTTTTTCATTTTCCTCCCAATGAAAGGAATCTTATTCACAACTCGGCCCAACCAAGGTGATTCCAGAAGAACTGGATTCTTATAATAACCCCCATACAGAGGCAGTAAATAACAGCACCAGAGCGGAAAAAATACATCTTTAGTATCTGGAAAGATACAAGATGTGATCTTTCTCTCTGTTGCGATCAGATTCCAAAAGAAAAAGCAAGAACACAATCACTTGTCTCAGAGTAAGGGGATAACTTGATATTTTGCCAATTGAAAGAAGTAATACTTGCTTCCTACCTACCTAATCCCACACACATCCTTTTTCATACCCACCCATAACCTGCATCCTTATTTTAAACAGAGAAAATTCTCTGTAACCCACCTCAACAGAAAATTTACCGACAAAACAGTTAAATAAGAGGTATTTTCTCATTCATTATTCCGGAGTCTTGCTCGAGACGAGCGGGGATAAGGCGACTTGAATGAACTCTAATCCAGCCACTGAAAGGCCTTATCAGCCTAATTCCTGCCCCTCTCCCCCCAATTGCCCCTCTCCCTTTTTCCTGTGGCTGTGGCTGTGGGGAGCTGCAAACATTCGGTTCACCCGTTTTCTGCAGGTCATTCACCTCCACACTCGCCTCCCCATTCCCCCTCCCGATCCCCGGTTCCTTCACCTCCCCCCCCCCCCCCCCCAAAAAAAAAAAAACATGTTCCTCTAGTGAATAGCACACAAGTTCCACAGAATCATATGAGATGTCTGGCTGTCATTTTGGTAACACACATTTCTTGCCATTGAACGACATCTTTTTTATTCCAATCATCCAACAATCATCACTGGCATACACAGGGCAGTGAAAAGTAAAGATAATTGTACGTACCATAATGGAGTATAGGGTATGACTTCACGGCCATCTCTTAAAAACTCTAACCAGTAATTGGTCAACTGAGAACTAATCTATGTACCTCACCTATCTCATTGGATCAATTAACTTAAATCATTACAATGACCTTTTGTAATTCAGCTGCATGACCATTTGCTATTTTCCACAGAATAACTATCAAGTTTTATTGGATGAAACATCTGCACAACCACAAAGCGGTGAGGCCTATGCATATACTGTACATAAAAAAATATATCTACAAGATCTCAAAAAAGAAAAAGAAAAAAGGAAATGTAATTGCTTGTACAAATTTCTCTTCTTCTCTAATCACTGTGGAATAAGTTTTCTACCTAAAATTTCCAAGATGGAATGTTCACGGTCCTCCCCTACCCAACGAATTAAGCTTTGTTTGTAGTAAACGCTATTATCCACGGGTAAAGAAAGAAAGAAGACTGTGATTGCAAGTGTGGCACAGGTTCTACACTTCATTTCTAATGGCTATTTGCTCAGAGAGTGACTAATCTACCACGATCCATCAGTTTATTTGCATTTCATCAATTCCCATGTTTTCTAGAGTCTGCAGTTCCTCTTACAAATGCCCATTCCTCTTTCTCTGGGGCTTAAAGGTTTCTAACGTCCAGGTTTTTTTTTTTTTTTTTTTTTTTTTTTTTTTATAAAGAAAAGAAGGGCTGGCTCTGAAAAGCCCTTTCCCAGCCCCTTGCTTTCAAGCAGGTTGAAAGTTGTTGGATGTGTGTGTGTATGTGTGTGTGTGTGTGAGTGTGTGTGTTTTTAATTGAAAGCAAGCATTTTTGGCAGGATGCAGTACAAAACATTACACAAAAATCATATTCATGTCATTTAATTTCCTGATCATAAGTGTCAGAGGAGACTTGTAATGCATTGTCTTCACAATTATCACAATTGTGTCACAACGATTTCTATGTCATTTTATAAAATGAATTATAAATAGGATTTTTTTTGTGGCAAACATTAAGAAAGTATTGGCATAGTCAACAACTTGTAGCTGCACAGTTAAGTCAAGTTCAGATATGGACTGCAGACAAATATCAACAAATATCTCATAAAGCTCCATGACGCTGAATACAGCAAGATTGTCCCATCCCACGCCAAGTCGTAATTCAAGCCTGTTATGCTTGTGATAGGAAATCCAGCGAGTAATCAGAACTTTTCCGGAATGCAGCTTTTGTCTGGACACCACACTCACTGGTCAGCTGTTGGATTTCTGGACACTGATATTTGTGATCAAGTTGACGACATAATGTACGCACAGTTTAACACTGAAGACACAAACCTGGCACTGAATGGGATAGAATAAAACAAAGACATTACCTACCAGTATTGACTCACCACTGATGGATGTCTGTGTTGGCTGTTTGACGGAAATCATCTAGATTTAAATTTCTGTGCAGTAAATTGAGTGCCGAGAAATGAATTTTATGAGCAATCTGGCCTTTAAATTGGCCCTAAATCCCTGCTACATTAGTGGCATCAAACATTAACCAACCCTGGTGGTGTTGGTTGGGTAAACTGTTTACTCGGGCATTTGTATTAGCGGGGCAAATGGAAAAATACATCTGTGTATTTGAGTTAATAAATATCCATCTACTGGGGGGAAGAAAAGGGGGTGTGTGAATGTGCGAGATGCCGAAGTTTCCCCTTGCCATCTCTACGGCAGGATTCGTATCTCATCTCTCCTTTATGAAATAATTACTTCAGAAAAGACTCAGCACTGCTTGTGCTACTATCAAACAAATGCTTGCTCTTATTTGTCTCTGTAGCCTTTTATCTCTTGTTTTATTTCTTTCATATTTTTGTTTAATGATGAAACAGAAACCCGGAAATGGCCAAGAATCTAATGCCCCTAGTTCATTGAGGGATATTTGGTATCAACTGATCCCATTACTTGAATGGACAGAGGCATAGCCTGGTGTTTGTTCTATCCCAGTGTATAGAAGACACTACTGAACATCCTGATTATCTCACATTGAAACAGGCTAATTGTATGTAGCTTTCAATGACGACAAAGTCCACTTACTTTTAATCACATGATCAGATTTATGGTCATAATGTGATATTTACATGGGAGTATCTATAAGGGAGTATTTAGTGCCTTTCTCTCTATGACTGTTTGAAATGTCTGTTTATGTCACTCTTATCAGAAATCAAAATTTGTCTAAACCAAACTGATGAGCGCTTTGACTGTGAGTTTGGCAATTAACTGCTTGTGAAGGTAGCAAGAACTAGAAACTGAAAACATATATGCCTGCAAAAATGCAAGCATATACACACATATATACACTTACAGAATTACAGTAATAATCATATCATAGCTTGCAGTCCTACAGAAAGGATAACATCATTACGGTAGTTTACACATTACATTCTCTTTTTGTACAGTATGAATAAGCCTCAGCTCTTTCATGGAGAAGACATTCAAGATCAAGTCTTCACTCCATCTCTCTCTCCTTTTCCTCCTCCTCCTTTTAAGAAGGTCAAGAGTTAAAGAGTTAAATTCTCCTCAGAAGGCCCACAATTAACCAGCTCTCATACCTCGCCACCTCTCCTACATTGCCTTCTCTCCTTCGTCTCGCCTCCCCCTCTGTAAGGGGCTTGGGGTCACCGGCAGAGGAAAGAATTCATTAATGCCTGTGTACGTTTTGCTCAATTCAAGGCACTGCTATAAAACAATAACAAAAACTATAGTGACCAAACAAGAGAAACATTACCAGGGGGATAAAGAAATTGGGGGGGGGGGGGGGGGAGGAGGAAAGGGAGGAAGGGGGAAAAATTAATGGAGCACTGAGCAAATGATTTTGCTGGGAGACAATGCGAGATCTGTAAATTTGCTTTTCATATCAGGCACCGGCTTACTCTCTCTTGGAATCGGCCGAGTCCCTTCATTATCTAGAATAAATTTGATTCATTTTGCCCTCTCTCAATTGCCTCATTTGATTTGTTCAAGTTCCCTTTGAGGATTTCCTGAGAAATCATTTTAGATTTGTTTTTCCTAACCCGCCCAATTCCTTCTGTTTCGTCTTGGTGGCGTTCAATCACACATTCTGTAGCCAAAGGGGGAGTGAAGGGCGGTAACTGAATGAGGATACAGCCAGCACGACGGGGCGAAATATAGAAAGGGAGAGTGAGATGTGTGTAGAGAGAGAGAGAGAGTAAAAAAAAATGACTGAGAAGGCCCAGAAATGTTTGATATAAAGAAAACACACAGCGAAGCAGCCAACAGCAGTAATTTATAAATGAAATTTGTACACAGCAGCAGGGGAAACTGCGAACAGACAATTCCCCTAAATAAATGCTTTCTTTCCTTTTTTTTCCCTCCCCTCCCCTTTCAATGTTACCCTTTTTCATTCTAACTGACTACAGGGATTGCTCAGAGGCTAAAAGATGAAAAAAAAAAATGCAAATAAAAAATCACTTAAAAATGACATGTGAGGTCGATCAGCCCACACATCTTTGATATTACATGACAAAGAAACAAGAACAAATTTCCACTCTACATTCACCACGACAGAAGCCTCAGCCTTTTACTTGACCTATAGGAATTTGAGTTGCCAAAGGCAGGTAAGAATGCATGAGGGCTTGAAAGAGAGTCATTCTTTATTGTCTTTCATTTATTACATAACTTTATTAACAACATGAAGCTATCAACCCCTGGCATAAAGCCATACACCTGGTTGATTATTCATGATTTTTTTTTTATTCTTTTAAAGATAGGTCTAATCAGTAAGTGCCCAAATGAGATTACCATCATTGTATTCCTGAATGCCTTCTAACAAAATATTATTTTGAAAAGATTGATAAGAAGGGAGGAAAATCCAACTGGAGAGAGGGGAAAGTCTTGTTATTTAAGAAGAATTTGTGATCCCAGTTAAACTTGTCAAGTTAAATGCACCCAGAACGAGTCAAGCGCTGACTCGTCGGCTCCTTCAACACCACCATACACCTGCGGAGACTTTTGTCGTCTTCCTTCGGTCCCCAGACGTACTGTATGTACCCAATTCAGTGCTCTGAGATTGCCAACTGGAGGTAGATAAGGGGATAACTGGCAATCCAGGGGAAACACCACCAAACAAATGTTCCTCTCCGAATTCGCTTTCCAGCGATCCCCTTACCGCAAAATGAGAGATGGAAGTCCACTGATTTCTACGGGTGGATTTCGTACGGGATGAAAGCAAGATCTTATTCCACTGGGGGAAAAAGTAAACTCACAACTCACTAAATTTCTAACAGGATGTAGAGTGATTTTTTTTTTCTACTTAAACTGGGCCTGATACATAAGACTCTCAGTGATTACTACATGAAATTTAAGAATGCTGCCCCATTAGTAATATTTTTCATTATACCTTATCCCTGGAGAGTAACAAATTGCTGAAATACACTATAGCTGATAACAGTTAACACCTACATTGAGAAATGGCCGTGTGAAAGTAATGTTCATTTTTCTCTGTGATGCTTAGATATAGTAGCATGCTCATCAAGACAAACTTGTACAGTACATACAGGTCATGTGTACAAAAACAAAGACAGTGAAGAGTGATGCAAATCTATTCAGGCTGCACACTAAATACAACATGGACGGACACTTCATGGCATTCCACTGCTCTGCAGGTTTGTGGCAAGCTGAGTTATTTTCACTAAACTGAAAAACCCAGAAGTTGTAGCTTACCTGAAACAAAACCAAAACAAAGGGGAAAAACCACAGCCTAAGGAAAACAAATATTCCAGCTTGAGTGACATTGAACACCATAATCTGTCCCATAATGCACAGAGATTTTAAGAAATCTGGAGGAAAAGAGCCTGTTTATGTTATTTTTCAAGTATGTAAATGCAAGAGCAAAACATCTCAACTCAAAACCAATTCTGTGAATCAAAGAAGACATGAATGGCAAATGGTGAGTGTTGGCTGAATTGACCTTGGCTAGAAAAAATACTGCTCCGCCAAGAAGAAAGAGAGTACACTTCATACCTCCCCTTTCCACTCTGTTTCCTTTGTTGGTCTGAAATTGGCCATCAGGAACTCTAAAACAATACCATGAGCCCCTAAACTCAAACATCTGTCAATACGGCTGAAACTGTAATTACACACAAGAAATACAACTTCTTTTATCACGCCCTTTCATCTTTTTGTTCCGTCAAAGTTATCGAGCCGGTGCGCCCTCACAAGTGACAGGCGCGCTTCGAGTCCAGAAGTGACTGGGTAAATCCTTATCTCGCTCGCAAATCACAAATCTGTCCCTATCTTCAACAAGATTAATATTTCACTGTAACAAAAAGCAGTAACCATAACAATGGTGGCTGATTGATACATGCTTTTCGATCAATTGGAGTGAAACATCTCAACCGACATTCTTTTTTTCTGTAAATTTCCTTCTTTCCATTTTTTTTCTCCCATTTCCCGCTCCTTGCCGCTTGCCTGGCAGAGGGAAGGAATGAATGGGAAAAAAACAAAAGGCAGCGTACTCATTCTCGCAACCCCAGGAAAATCAGATAATGACTATTATTACACACTGCTTACATTTGCATCCAATATGGGGACATGCATGTACCAAGCGCACAGTGAAACAAAGGACAATTCAAATCTGAGGGTAAATATCTACCTCGTGTTGGACGCACTTTCGTTGAGAAACTAGCATTTTCCTCCCTCCCCAGAATGATGTACTGGAGTTCAAATGGGTTTTGAAGGGGGGGGGGGGTGGGAAGAAGGGGGCTAAAGAAGAGGAACAAGAAGGGTGAATAGCAAACCTCAAGAAACTAGTGTTCCCTCCCCCTCAAGCACTAGGCACTTTGTAATGAAGTTGTCATCCATGTAGCTGAAGCCACATTACACTCAACACCTTCCATTACAATTCTTTTTAAACCCCTTACTCTCTTTCTCTCCCCGCCCCCCTTTTTCTTCTTGGGATCCGTTTTGTTTTCAAATTTCAGACCACTTCTGCTTAGAGAGGTGGGGAATAAATGATTTGTAAGCCATGACATTTGGAATACTGTCATTGAGCAATTTCCAGATCACATTATCATGTTTATTATGTCATATCTACAGCCTCTCCCTACCCTACGACCTGCATGTCATATCACGTCTTTCCCAATATACTCCCCCCCCCCCCCCCCCCACTTTCCACATTTACTGTCCCCACCCTACCAACTGACCTGAGCTGCCTTAGGACTTCATGAGGGGCCTTATCAGTGTACCCCATAGGACAGGGAGTGGAGCAGACGGTGACTGGACCAGTTCTCCTGCTTTGGCTTGCTAAGGAAGCAGGCATAGATTCATGAATGGCTTCCCACCCCATGTCTAAGACAGCTTTAATAAGCAGAGTAACATCAGATGAACAGAACAGTAGACTTCTCATTAAAATCAGACCAAGAGTAACAGTTAAAGAATTAATATGTTTACTATGTTTCCACAAATCAGTGCTATCAGTCACAGCTATGTATTCAAAGGTGACAATGCCATGACATTACAGTTGCCACATCAGTGTTTAAACAGATGTATCATTTACACTATTTTCTGGCCAATGACTAACAAACTCAAACTCTTTTCATCACAGCTAGGCTATGAACCAGACCATGATAAGATGACGTAAAGAGTTGAATTCATTGCCTTTGTGTTTTTTTTAAAAAAGGACACTCAGTAAAAATATGTGTACAGTTCAATGCTAGCACAATAGCCTTGCTACACTGTACACAAAGTGATTTATCAACAATTGCAAATATACAATGATTACGATTGATAATGGTGGCAAATGAACAATGGCAAATCAGCTGTGACCATTTATTTTAGATGGTACTACGATAACTGCAATCACCTGACTTCTAGTAACTACAAATTCCTTTGTGAATGCAAACACTGGAACCTATAGCCATTTTATTTTAATGGGCCTATTGTAGCAAACAGCAGATGCACAGATAGTTTTCATTATATCAATTTATGTCAAGGGTTACACTGGAGCTATATCATTTTAGAGTATGGCAAGGGAAGAAAACTGTCTTTTCTTTCTAATACTGGAATAAGGGCAAAAGGTGTGTGTGTCTTACCAAGTTAAGTTGTGTTGCTGTGTTTTCTTGAATTTTTCACTCTATTTTTTTCTTGATTTTTCTCCTGCAACAAGAACAACAACTGCAACAACAACAACAGAAGTTTCCAAAAAATTTGGAGAAATGAGGCAAAGTTTGAGACACATTGTACTTATCTAATTGTCAAACTCTTGGTGATACTCTGAAGAAAAGGGTTTCCTCGCAAGTGATGCCAAAAATAAACCACACACGGTAGGTAGTTTTTCTTATTAGTAGTAAACATGAGAACATTTGTCACAAGTAATTGCAAAGTAGACAGACAATAGGCAGATAGTCTTTGTGTTGGATATATAGGGTCACAGTTTCTGCGATACTTCATATTTCTACATCTGGTTTATAGCAGCTGACGTTATTCAACCCCTTCACCGAAATGACAGAAGGAGATACTGAATGACCTCTGGGCCCAACGGAAACAATCGCCTGTGACCTCCGCTATGACAGTGATAAAACAGCTAAATAACAGAAGAAATGGACTGTTTATTATTCAGAGGTATACCATACTCTATATGAAAGGAAGGAGAGAAAAAAAGGGCAAGAAATCATCGCAATAACAAAGTGAAATACTGGTGTCCTCCACACACCCCTCTAAGAAAAACACCTAACCTCATTAAATAAACCGTGAAATATTTGAAATCAAATTTGTGCTTCCTCATCCTTGGCTTCAAGCTGAAGAGGATAACAATTTGTTATTGCTTGTAAGACATTTTCCCTGAGCCATTGTTTATGACAACTTTTGAAGAAAGGAACCAAAAGCTTTCAGTCATCCCCATCTTCGCCTCCATCTTCTTGACCTTTTTTATTTGGATTAGGAGAGCAATGGCCCTCGAATTGAAGTCATAAACAATCCACCCTTTTTTTATCTAGGATTTCTGCTATTTTTCCTGGTGTCAGGTCACATTTTGTTTGATTCTCTATCGCAACAACTGAGGTTAGACATGACCCTGTCAACATAGAACTGGAGATCTCACAACACTGGAATTTTTATGGGTTATGAAAATTTAAGAGCTGCCAGATCGCGGAGTTTGGTAATTCTAGACCATCTGCACAAATTTCTGAAAACGATTGTACCAAGATACAGTCTCCACACACGTGCATGCACACACACACACACACACACACACACACACACACAAAGCAAGATAATATCTCTGAATTAATCATTGGCTGGGATTGGCAAGGGAGTCGGTCATAGACAAAAGATCTGTCCCAAATAGAACCATCATCAAACAGCAAAGAATTCATTACTAGGTTGCCCTATATGCATGTCCTATTTTCCACACAACTCCAGATCTATTTCAGTATGTTTTTGTCCCTTTGAAAGAAAAAAAAAAGACAAGAGGAAGAAAAAAAGAAGAAAAGTTCTATCTCATAAGCAATATAGAGTTGATGCTTGGATGATGATTCCACACGAATATAATATATTATTTCCTCTTCAATTACGAATGATTGAAGGAACATTTGCACTTAAGCTGACACTCCATTCCGTTTCACATATACCACCCTTTCCACAGACAGGAAGTCTATAACTCTTTTAACTGTCACTCCTGGCGAAGACTTATTTTTGCATATGAGAGGATTTTTGCTCCTCCCTCCCCCCCCCACCCCCCCCCCCCCCCCCCCCCCCGAGGACTGATTTCCTACCCAGACATATGTATCAATTTCTGTGGGCAATGAGTGCGCTTTTGAAAGAGACAATTTGTCACGCATTTCACATGGCAATATTGAGTATTACATGGCACTCTAGGCAGGACCCTCTTTCAATTCAGAGGATTTCATTACATAATCTTACTCTACTTTCCTCTTTTTTTGTATTAATGACTTCCTAGGTAAGTAAGTATGTCATGGCTTGAGCATTTACGTAGGTTGCCTGGCTGAGTTGATGCATTAAATAGATGATAAGACCAGCCACTGCTTAAAATTGATGTTACCAAAGTTTTCCATCACAAGTGAATATCAAACTCCATATTGATGCAGTCAAATTTGTCATGGTCTATACATTTTTTTAATCATCCAGTTAGTTTTTGGTTGATAATCTTTCTATACATCATGCTATCTAGCCTCTCATTAATCACTCTCACTGTGTTTACCTTCCAAGTTTCCCTCTTGGTCTTTTTTTTCATTAAAAATAAAAATCGATTCCATGGATAACTTGACAGATTCTGTTCTGCATCATAATGTCGTGATGACGAAGCTGATTTCTCTCGTAACAATTCGCAGGCTATCACTTTTTTCTTATTTTTTAGAGCCAAGGTAGTAGCTCAATAGAATGGAACATTACACAGCAGAATGTATCCCCGAAAATTGACAGGGTCAATAGCTGCTTTGTGAACAAGACGAGATTTAATACAAAATGATGAAATTCCACCCCAAGTGTAGATCATTGAACGGATGACTTTGAGAACTTGCCCGAATCTCTTGCGATAATTTTTATCATCTGCCTCAGACAAAGTTGCTCCACACGTTTTGATGGACAGACAATACACACGAAAGAGACATTTACTACTCCGGAAGTTTTTGGGTTGAAATGCTGAGGTGCTAATAAACTCATCTGCAGTGTATGACACATGGATTTTTCTGTCTTTTTTGTTTTTTTTATCACTCCTCTACTTTCAGTTGTATGCCCTAGAGTATGTGCCACTTGCCTGTCATGGAATATCATCCAGACGGGTCGGGGGGGGGGGGGGAGGGCAAAGAAAAACTCTTCTTTTAATTGAGTGGGCACAAGGGGGTGGAACAGGGAAGGGAGGGGATATTCTTGGGGTGAGTGTCCGAAAACAATTTCCTTTTTGTCTAAGTTAATTGTTCCTGGTTCGGCTTGACCCATGCGAGGTCAGAGGGGAAAATAGCATGGCCCGCAATTTTCCAGACTTCCTCCAAACAAATCTGTGTTTTTGCAATGCCGCTCTTTTCGCTTCTGTTTTCAGCGGGATTAAGGCAATCTGTAAGTCCGAAATTGAGCAAATGTAATACTTCCTTTTGTTAAGCATCAGATTTCAAGAATTGCCCTGCCAGAATGCTTCATAATGATATGTCACAACAGGCCAGAAATTGCTATAATTAGACATCGTGCAATTGCAGAACATCACATCCATAGTGAGGTATCGCTAAGAATGAATCAAATACGCAGCACTATTCACACAATACACCTGCGGCAGATCAGGTGGAGTGTATACACCATGGGTTACGTTATCTCTTTCACTGTGTTAAAGGACATTTTTTTTTTTTCAAATCAAATGTTTACAGTTTTTTCTATGAAAACTATTTCAACAAATTTGTTGAATGATGGAATTTTGTAAAATCTGATTCCTTTGACAATATTCATGACAGATGTTTCTAGATGATAAATTTGTATTAACAGACAACTGTGACCAGTAAGTAAAAAAAGTATCCAAAGAAATAGTAAACGCTTCTTAGGTCTATGAATGAATGATTTCTTCATGTGATTTAAGTGCAGCACATCCCCATATACTGAAATTGGCCTATCGCAGAAACTGTATCCGAAAGATGCCTCGCCGTTCGTTCGTTTGTGAGACAGACAAGAGGATAAATCCAGGGGTGTCATCATCACCTCCTGAATAAATCATAAAGCAATCCTCCTCATTTCCACCCACAAATGAAGCCCATTCTTCAATTGCAACCCATCGCCATGGAGATGGCCCCTGCCATAAATCAACATCTGTAACTGATCATGGTGGCAGTCACACCCGCCCCGAAAAACAGACAAATGACACATTCGGAGGGTGGGGGGGGGGGGGGGGATGGAAAGAGAATGAATGAGCAAAGGCCGGGTGGCACACAGACTGGAGAGATAGTCCGAGAATTAGGTTGGAAGCAAAAAAAGTAGACGGAAGAAAGGAAATCTGCAGAGAGAGGGAGGAAGGAGAAGAAGAAGAAGAAGCGAGGAAAGACTAGCGCGTATCCTTGAGAGATGTCTGTATGATTTGCGGCTGAAACAATTGCGAGCGACCAATCACTGCGCTGCCCCGCCATCCCGAGGAAACTTGTATAACGCCGACTTCACACCTTCTTTGTCCGGCCCTCGCATTTGCGGGTAATTACAGCCTCTGATCCTTGGCCGAATCTGTCCGCACTCTGCGACTCCCTAAGACCTTTCCTCATCCCATCTCTCGGCCCTCCCTCACCCCTCTAAATCCGCACCGATCACATCGTCCCACCTCAAACTGTTCCCCACTCCCTTCGACAAGATGGCAAAGTGTCTGATTTTTTTTTTTGGGGGGGGGGAGGTGGGGGAAGGGTGAGGGACGAGTTTCTTTGGAATCTTTCTTAATCATTTAATTTTTTAAATTTCAATTTTTTTTTTTTCAATTTTTAAGAACATGGATAGATGACAGAGAGAGGCAAAGTAATAATAAAGTACGACAGAAACTGACTGGATTGGCAAAATATGATATCATCAATTAGCCTCATTTGACACTGCTCAATTCATTGTACCCCTTTAAAAACAAATCTCATCAAACTCTCCCTCAATGTGAAGCCTATGATCATATATACTCCTCTCTTTCTCTCTTCATATAAACATATGAGATGCATATATGGTGTATATAAATATATATTTTACAGATATACTTATGAAACTATACTATACTTAAATTATGTTTTTGTGTATGTGTATCATGAGACATAGATAGCATATGTATGTAAATAGATTTTCTTCCTTTGCTTTGTTTTATCACATGGGAGATTTTAGGCAACATGCATATCAGTTTATCTTACTCATGTTTGTTGTGTTTTTGGTGATAGAGCGCATGAGACCTACTTGCCTGCACACTGTGCATTGTTCTTCTATCAGGTTCTCACGACCATGAGTAGAGAGAGAGAGAGAGAGAGAGAGAGAGAGAGAGAGAGAGTAGGGCTCAGCTGGAATGCCCTTGAAATCCTGAAAGGAAATATCCTTCTAAAAGAGCGATATCAAACAGGAAGGGATATAATATCATTTGGATATCAAGTTTGTCAATGATTTCAAGATGTCACCTGGGAGAGAAAGAGAGAAAAGAAAAGGAAAAACAAAAAGCCACAGATGGGAACTGGAAATGATTTTTGAGTTCTCGACTGGAAGTGTAATATTGATGTTTCTGCCTCAAACAATAAACTTGACTCCCATTGAAATCAAACTGATGTTCATCTGGCACTTGAGTGGCTTGGCTCACTAGTCTTTGTCTCAGACACATATCTGTGTCATCCTTCACCAGTTTACTTTTGCCCTGCATGGTATATACAGCATGCATAAATGCCAAGTGGGAAGGATATTATCCTAAGCAGGGAGGTCCCTGTCCTAAGGCAGCTTTGGCGTTAATTGTGAATACTTCTTTGTTTACACCAATTTTGCCCTGTGCTTCTGAATCGGCAGAGTCCAAGAAAAGACGACAATACACACATCCAAACTGCACCACAAACACGTTCTTAGCTATTGATACAAGACATTAATTGCATGCACGTTTTGATAGCAGTCTTCTAGTTTTCTCACAGGAGACTTCTACCAAGACTACAGGGTGCAGCGGAAGGAAGCAGCTCAGTGCTGTTGACATTACGGTGGAAGTTCATGTCTTGTTGTCGGATATTGCCTCAAACACATCCAATGTTCATGACCTTAATAAACACATCTCTCTCTATATATATGCAAGCAATTCAGACCAGGTCACACGCTGATTTACCTGAAAAAAAAAAATCTAAACTGAGGAAAAGAAAAATTCATCGTCATTCAGGCAACTACATCAACAACAACTCATAAAGTTACCGACTTATCTTCCTCTAGCTCCTCCCTCGTTTTATTGGAGCGTTCGCAGACCTACCCCCTCTTGCGCTAGACGATTGAATTAAAGAAAACTTCCCCTTCAAAACATAATTGTGTGGACTCATCATCGACTGACAGCTAGTATGTGCAGAGTAAGGCATATCTTCTTCTTTTTTCTCTTTTAACAAGCCCATGTTTTCTACCCTCTAACTCCTTCAACGACAACAACAAAATGTCCACATCAGCACCTCATACTTCAGACAAGACACTCAACATTTATGCTGCACCTTCCTACACTATAATTAAGACCCTATCAAAAATGATGAACACCTCCAAAATTGTATGTCAACATGTAGGCCTATCTATTACAGTGACATTCCCTTTCTTTTCAAATAAGCTCATTTCCAATCAAATTACGCTATTTTCCCTAAAAATAATGTAAAACTAAACACAAAAATAAATCTGGTAGTGCCTTTGGATGGTACCCTTTAAGCAAAAGCATTAAAAAAATCTCATAAATTGCCTTTTATCCAGCAAACTTCAAAGTTTGTGATTCAGTTGTATTGATCATTATGTTAAGCTTTATCGGTAAGTTATTATGATATGACTGAACTCCAACCAATAGGGACAATCAATTCACATCCATAATATATTTATGTGTGTGTGTGTATGTGCGTGTTTGGATGTATGTGTGTGTGTGTTATTTAAGTTCTTGGCATTCCTGCTAAACAACCTATCAAACCATCACGGAGGTTACTCAAGAGCAATGTGAGATGCATGGGATTACAGAGCTTAGCACAGCAAGTGTAGTGTGAAGCAAACCAGTCTGGGAAGATGGAGAGATTATCAACGAGGCAAAGGGGGGAGAGTTTTTCCCGAAGAAAGGCGGAAAGAATGAAAGAGAGACAGAGGGGGAGAGAGAGAGAGAGAGAGGGACAGAGATCCTAAATTAGAGGTGGGGAGAAAAATGATGACGAAAGCAGATGATAGGTCGATGATTTATAGCCGACTTCTGGATGCCGATTCTGCTCATGTGTGAATGATATTTTTGGTGAATCGTGCAAAAATCCGACTTTGACGATCCGTACGAATACTTTGCTCAGGGGCAGGTATACATCACAGATGACCACAAACTGACGATGCAAGAATGCATTTATGCAAAAGGCTCTCCAGAAGTACACCTTCACATCTTTCCATTCTAAGCCCCCCTCGTCCGTTTCCCCCTTTGTTTCCCGCTCAGTTTCCCCACAAGTTTTGTCTCTTTTTAGGGGGTCTATTTGTTTCAAATTCATTTCTTTTTCTTTTTCTTTTGATTGATTAATGGCAGTGTAGTAGTCTGGCTAAACACCTTGGATTTTTCTCCCTCAAACTTCTCACTTTACCTCCACTCATTTCTCTCTCACAAATTCTTTGTCTCTTGTCATTTTTCTTTCTTTTCTATCCTTTTTTTTCCCTTTAGTCTTCTCGCTGAATGGGCCTCATTTCAGAAGACGCCATCTTAATTATTCATCTTTGACAAATCTCTGTGAATTTGCCTGTTGGCATTGCTCTAATGTTCATCCATCTCCACCTCCTGTTTCAGATTGCAGAAACAAGTGTGACAAGAAGTACGTGGGAGTGGGATTTTCTTTTTGTACTTTTGATTCCATACTCCCACTTCATAAAATTTGAAACAAAAACTCTCTCTCTCTCTCTCTCTCTCTCTCTCTCTCTCTCTCTCTCTCTCTCTCTCTCTCTCTCTCTCTCTATCAGGGGGATGATTGTGCACAAAGACTTCCGTTTGGATTGGGAATCACTTCACAGTTATTGATTCCGGGTTAGAGGAGGCAGGTTAAAGGCAAACGCACATATCCACTGGTAGGGTGGTTCCCACGGGAGGAAATGGAAGAAACTTCTTCTCTCCTTGTAGAAACACAGCTCTGTTATTTCTGTGCCAGCACAAAACCTAAAATCAGTGAGTAAACCCCCCCCCAAAAAAAAAAGGAAAAAAAAGAACATAAGTGATCATTTTTAATTCTGACCAAGTATAGATGGAATGCAACAGTTTTCTACTCTTTTCATATTCACATGAAAGTACTACACCAGTCTCTTACATTACGAAGCAATCATTAAAGATTCTGTGCCATATTGATCGTATTAAATGTCTTTTTTGGTATCATCTGCGAGGAAAAAAGGTGGTGAAAAAGTCCATATGGGAATGAAAGGCTACGACTTCATTCATTTTGATCAGAATTGAGTCAGACTAATTACTACTTTCAGATACCAACACTGCAGAAGAAATAGTAAATGCGAGAAAATGCAAGAAAAAATTAAATACACAGGCATCTATTTACAGGTGTATCATCCACAGTGTCATTAAGAAAAATGTCATTAAGAACACCGTACACATATGATATCCCCAATACACTTGCTGACTGTACACAGAAGAAACCAACAACACAATACAATATAATCGATGTAATTACACATGGCTATATTGACAAAGAAAACAGATACACAATGACAAAGGAACTATCGTCCGCCCACAAGGCCCCATGATGCCTAATCTTTTTGGTAAATAAACTCACAGTATGGCTTAACCTTTAAGCGTGCATATTGATAATAGATGAAGATTGCGCTTACAAGCTTTGCGTGAAATCAACACACACAATGTTGAAAGCAACCGTGAACAATCATTCTATTCATGCCCTCTATTTTGAAGTCATTAAATTAATGGTAATGTAACACAGGCTGAAAAGTGCTACATAAAGATGAAATAACGCTGCCTTTTCATCACATAAGAATCTCCAACCAAAACATTTCACACTTTCAGGAAATGAGGCAAAAACAATTAAAAACCCACTTTCAAAACTCCGGACTGAGTAGCAAAACATGTTGCAACATCAAAGTGAAAAGTGATTACATACTTAAAACAATATGAATTCACATTTTTGAGAGAAAAAAAAATACAAGTGTCCTCTTCTCAGATATTTTTATCCTTAAGGTTATTACTAATTGAGATAATATTGTTTGGTTTCACATCTCGTGGTCTTAACACTCCCACAGTTATTCAAGATCAGAATCTATGGCCACTCAATGAAAAACATTTGAAATGCATTGTTCTGCTCTGTTCCAGATCTGACAATGAGGTTTGTTATTTGGATAGAATGGAAAGAATAAACAGAAAAATATCTAAATGCTTGTTAGGCACAAGAGCCAGATACAATGTGACCCCAAACAGGTCACTCTGTACAGCTGAGAGAACAAATCAATTTTGGCGCGATGATGATTAATGACGGGAATATTTGCTCAATTTAAATATTGTGTAATGCCCGACATGATGCATCATTGTGCAAACAACAATGGCTTTTTCTTCCTTTTACATTTTCTGCCTCTCTCTCTCTCCCTCTCCGTCTCTCTCTTCTCTTGGTGTCAGGCAAACATTTTGGTACATCTCTCTCGTGCCGCTCTCATCTTCTGACCAACTAGTGGGATGAAGGGAGGAGAATGGGTACGTGTTTGCTAAACAAATCTGGAGTTACTAAGTCTTGAAGAAGGAGATTGTGATCTACAAAGGAACACAATAGGACTCTGAGATTCTAAGATTCATTCATCTTATATGAAGATGGAAAAAGATTACATTACCGTACTGTAAAAGTGGAAATTTTCGCGGTGTTGAAATTTTCGCGCAACGAGAAGCTAGCGGGAAAATAAAAGCACACAAATATTTTTGCATGCCATATGTTCCAGTACTTGATGTCTTGATTCCACGGAATTAAAACCACGCGAATGTCTTCTGACATGGCCAAGCGCAAAAAATTAGTCGCGCAAAAATATCCACTTTTACAGTAACTGGAGGTATCAGTTTATAAGGGGATGGAGGAAGGGCTGCTATGGGGGGGGGGGGTGGGCAAGGAAGGGGTTTTATAACTGTGTGGTTTGAAGACACCTTGTAAGAAAAAAAAACACTTGACAAATTTGTGGTGAATAAAAAGCACAACACAAAAGCATCTTTCTATTGTCAGAGGAGCATCAACACACCTCGCTTAACAAACAATGACAACTCCTCCAAAGAAATCTAAATTACTCAGCCCGAACAAACACGGAGCTGGGAGAGACATTACTCACAAGAGCCAGCAAGAGAGAAAGAGAGAAGAATGAGGAGAGAGGGAGAGAGGGGGAGAGACAAAGCCAAAAATGGTTAATATCTAACTAGATGAAATATATAAATATATATATGTGTATTTCTTCCCCTGCATGACTGTTTAGACTTCTCTCAGTTATGATGATTGCTTTTAATTGCCGGCCTGTCAAATATTACAGGCTGGCAATAGACTGGGCAAATTCCAGCTGCCATTTCTGCGTTTCTGTAAATACGCCAATTCAAACAAAACGAGTCAATGCCTGTATCAATTATTGAAACGTTTAGTTGCTAACTACACTTAATTTGGAATGCTAACCAGATGGGCCCTTCTGTTCCACATTAGGCAGTGCTTGTGAGTTGAGTCCAAGCTCATGGGGCAACATGCACACACTCAATTTGTCCTGTTGATTTTTTTTTTCTTGAGAGAAAGAGAAGTATTTCTTCAAATTGCTCCAAAAATATTGCACATACTCTCTTCCTTGTGTTTCCATGACAAGTAATATTCAATTTTGACATGTTTGAGTGTAATGAAGATTACTTATATTCTCTTTGTTGAATGAAGTAGAATACAGGATACAGTTTCCACACAAGTCCTCTGATGTCACAAGATCTCGGGTGTTTGCACGTATATCAACCTCTTATTTGTTCATCCTACTCTTTAGCTATTTGATTTCCTGCCGCACACACAATGTCTGAAACGATTGATTTACACACACAAGCACACGCGTGCTCCTCTTCAGTCTAAATATATTCACCTGATTAACTTGTGATAAGCCACAAAAAAGGTAATTTGGGACATTTTTCCTTTACTGAGGGCTCCATACTACAATAGTTACAGGCAGCGTTGGAGGGAACCAAAGGAGGGGATGACTTGACAATGATTTTAATGCAATCATCACTGGATGTTGCATTACACCGCAATGTAGTTGTGGTGTACTGCTTCACCGAATGTAGATTACAGCACAAATTCTTGGGAGGTACAGACCGATGACTAAAAATGCGATCTCACAATTGAAAACAAACTTGCTTTCTTTTCACTCTCACATGCCCACATCACAGCAAGAAGCCGGCCTATTTAGCGAGATAATGACGGAGACGAGGGATTCTATTTTCAGGCTCTCTATTGTGGGGAGCGGCAAACCATCACTGGGATGCGGTGCTGCTACCCTCACCACGCCCCGCTGCAGTTGATGAGGGGCGAACTCTCCGACAGACATCCCGAGCCGAAGTCGTCCCACTCCGCTCCGTGGTGCTCACCCCGTACCCGCTTTGATGGATGCTAAGCCTCAGACATTTTACGTGCTGTTTGTCCATCAGTCAATTATTAATCAAAGTGAATGCAGTGTGGTGCCCGAAGTGAAAGCCTGCTGTGCACTTTTTTTCTCCCCTCTCCCTTTTGGGTCCTGCCTGAGTACAGCCTGATCTTCATTTCGTCTCTTTTTCTTCTTGAGTCATCCCATCTCTTTTGCCTTCATTTCTCTGACTCTCTCCTCTCACGAGTCTAACACACACAACTAGATCAGTTTTACACCTCTCATTCTATAGCATCTGAGCCCCTTCTTTACGACAAACACTCTGCATACATCCTCTATCTGTTCATACATATTTGTCTCACCTGATTTCCTCTCTTTCTTTCTATCTATCTATCTATCTATCTATCTATCTATCTATCTCTCTCTCTATCTATCTATCTCTCATCTATGCAGACTATCTCTCTGTCTACCTATATACCTATCCATCTACTTATTTCCATCCATCTAGCATATTAGCTAATAAATGATTGTGTCATGCTCTTCAAAGGGAGAGAACAGGGTTCCTCCAACAGCAAAATACTCCTATAACAAAACTACTTATACTCAAAAACAAACTCTAAGAAGCCATTAGCTTACAGAAATTGTGGAGTACTGCTCAGCAAAAGTCTGTCATTTCATAACCACAAGGGTTAAGTTCAAGATTCTATCTCCCTCACTCTCTCTCCCTCTTTTTCTCCCACTCTCCCTCCCCCTTTCAAACTATTCCCTCTACATCCCCTCTCCCCACTAAAAAAAGAAAAAATTCCCTGAACTTTTCGAGATGGACCTGTACCATTCATTCAGTCAAAATGAGAACCAGCGAAATAGGACAGAGGTTGGGATGTAAAATGGATGCCTCGCTCCCTGACAAAGTATCCCAGAAGATTCACAGCTTTGAGCTGACTTATTGATCCATTCATGAATTTTACAGACAAAACAGAGTGCATATCACACTTTGAATTATCCATTTTTGAGCTACTACGGGTCATCCATGATGCAGGCACACAATGTATGCATCACTCAGGTAGGAGTCTTCAAATTTGAATTGCTTTCTGGAAAACACAAAGTGAAACATTTTCGGGTAAACTGGTCTGCAAAGTTTCAACAACAACAGAGGCCATAAGGGAGTGCTAAATAATTTGCCAACTTGCATCATACCATTTGCCCTATCTTTCGATTGACAAAATTCATTCAGAAATTTTCCTATTCAGAGCTTCAGCCCATACAGTACCTGAGACTACATCAGTTTTCTTTTCTGTGTTTTTTTTTATTTTTTTATTTGTGCAATCCTGAATGAGACAAGTATCGTCAATTGCATTGCGCAGACAAGTATGTTCCACATAAATGACTTATGATTACTGCTGTGATCTTATCAGATGGTAATTACCAGAGAGCACTTTTACTCTCAACATTATCAAGCATTATATCCGAGTTTCAGGCCATTAAATCAACAACAAAGTGCAGCTTTCAAAATTTAAAGCTCAGTGATGAATGACGCTTTCATTTTCCATGATTTCTATTTCGATATACAAAGAGAGCAGTTCCTGGTTGAGAACTAAATAAATAATGATGTAACTCAATCTCTTTTCTCCCTTTTTTTTGTCGCCTTGGCCCCTGCAAATCAAACAGATTGAATAATTGGATTCAAAACTGTCAGGTCACCGCACACTTCATCCAACCTATCAGGAATACGAACCAAGTCATTTTCATTTTATTTTCTGCTTCCTTCCATCCCATAAGTCTGTCCCATGATATCAATTTTCTCCAGTCACTTTCAAACATTTGATCTCATCGGCAAATTCCCTTGGCCAGTTTGGCTTGGACTGTCCGGAATTAGCGGAGCAAAGGCCCGAGCTCTTGACCAACTGAAGGGTGACCACTGACCGCCCCAGTAACCTCAACCTCCATCTCCCTCTCCTCCTCCTCCTCTTCTGCTTCTAATGGTCAACAGAGGAACTTGCATTCAATACAGCAATGATATTTGAGCATTACTGACCAGTAAAACATCTCAATCATGATTAGTGATAATGACTACTACTGACCGGTAAAGCTGTTCACTCATGATTTGCTCAGATAACAACTTTCTTCCCCCAAGATTGAGTCTGAAGGGCTTTTTACACTTGCAAATTTTTCCTTAGTCCCATACCAACGGTGGGGTTAAGGGGAGCCTTAGCCCCACCGTTGGTACCGGACTTTCCTTAGCCCACTTTCTGTTTACACTTGTTTTTGCCAAAGTGGGCTAGCCCCACCGATAGTCCCGTACTATCCAGCCCTGCAAAATAGCAGGGTTAGCGCCGCAATTGCGGTGCCAAGCAAGCGAGTGTAAACAGAACGAAAAAATAATCCGGGGCTATAAAAGCGACCGAGACGAAGTCCGACCCCCACTGACCAATCAGAAACGAGATAATCTAGTGCTGCCGGTGCGTGCGTGTACGTGTACAGTGCACAGCGTAATCATGAATATTCATGTGGTTTGGAAAGTACCAGAAATACGAGTGTAAAAAGGGTCAATTTCTCCTTAGCCCCGGGCAAGAGCTTAGTATGGGACTTATTGGCGAGTGTAAAAAGCTGAAAAGATTGGTACAGGTCTAACGATAGTCCTGGGTCAGAGAAAGTACGGGGTTAAGAAACACAAGTGTAAAAAGGGCTATAGGAAACCCAGCCCAGTTTCACGGACAAATAAAACTCATCTGAAAAGAGGAAAGTAAAATATCTCGTTCTGACTGGCTTATGACAAACATTACTGCATAATTCTATGTGACTGTGTTGACAGGCATACTTTTACAGAAATCATGGCTTGATTTTGATTGTATGCTAGAGACTATGTAGAGCTGTATGCATAAAGAATATTATAGATAATGGTTTGTAGGAGTGCTGCAATTTTTTTTTCTCTCATTACAGAATTCAAGTGTATGTCACTTAATATTAAATGTGACTGTAAAATTTTGATCCTTATAAGACCATTGCTTTATTAAATCCAATGTACACGCTTGGGTTTTAATATTTCATATGATGTGCAGTCAAAGATATGTAAAATTTGTAACTTTCTGGCATTTATAGAATGTGTATTTTGGTCTAACAACAGTTACTCTTTCCATATAAACAAATGACATAAGTAAAACTGTTCAGCAAAAGTAGAGAGTTGTGGTAATTACAGTAGCAAAAGTGAACAACACATACACAATATATTGTCACTGTGTCATCCTTAATGTTATTATCAGTAGCATAATTATTTAGCCTAGCAATAATTTAATTGAAATCTAGAAGGCAAAAGGACTTCTGAAATGGACAAAATCGTTATACTCTAGCAACATTGTGTGTAGGTGTTTATGTGTGTGTGTGGGTGTGTGTGTGGTGTAGTCAGCACGTAGTTGACTCGATAATGACTAAAGATAGTGATTTTGTATTTCTGTGTCATAGACAGTGCTGTTTGTTATTTTTTTCTCCATCCCGTGCGCATCCAGTGTACCATAAATAGTGAAATTGATAACAGCATAGAGGAGCAATGATGCAACAACAACAACAAATCAATTAGTGAGTTTGGTGGAAACACTAACTGCGTAATTGGATGAAGAGATCCTCAGGTATACATGGTCTGTGTTTGGCGTATGATGCTATTCTTTGATTGGATTCCATGTTGCTTGTTGACTTCAGGTCCCAGCCAACAGGAAGTGGTTATTACAAAGGAAGAAACAGGGTAGAATCAGAGCTGACAAGCCTTGCCCTGGTGATGGTGTGAGACAGATACCAATAAGAGCCCCTGCATGAAAAGATGATCTGCCAGAAATCAAGACACATCCTATAATTTGGCATTCCCAGAAGCCATGAAATTAGATCAATTCTGTCTCAACAAATCAAATTAACTTGCCAGACTGTTCCACATCAACCCCACCCCCCTCCGATTGGATTCGTCAAAACCCGAGGCTCACTCCCTACGACCAAGCATAAGTCCATGACGGAGGAAAAAAAAGAATGCCATCAGCAATGAAACTGCCCCGCACAACAAGATTTGTGCTGAAACCATATGTGTTATAAACCAAATGATAGGGGTGAAGAAATACACTCTGCCAGCAAGGCACAAAATATGTAAAATTGCAAATAACCCCTTTAATAAAGAAAAAAAGACACGCTAGAGAAACCTACATCCCTTTGGCTACACTGCTTCTTCCTCTACGAGTTCTCAAGTCAATCCAGCAGAGAAGAAAGTGGACTTTTTTTTTTCTTCTTTGGTTAAAAAGGAGGCACATATTCATATTTGAATGCGTTTCAAGAAACTAATGATGGAACATTCCCCCTCTCAACAACTCCTTCACAGTTCTGACCGAATTCCTTAATTAAATTTATCTTTCAAATAGGGCCATCTGTCCTACATTCTGAAGTGACAGAGCGAGTCTTCATTTTGGAGGAATCAGAATTTCTATCTCTGGGCCAGGAAGAATTAGCAGGGGGGGGGGACAAACGATAGAAATGAAGACAAGTTTGTGGGAGGGGGTCGCGGAATCTTTAATCATTTTCTTGAGGGGGTCAAGCTGAACGCTACTCAATGCAAAGTAAAAATATTTGTCTCTATTTACCACCCTTCCACCAAACAAATCTTCAAGACTTTTAATTTGTCCTGTGTGTCCAGTCATTTCTGGGCAAATACAGGCCATGTTGTCACAATTACACCGAGAGGCTTTCCCCCCCCTCAGCCACGACTACATAAAGCAAATATTAGGTCATACTGTTATCCACCAGGTACACGACCCCCCCAGCTCTCCTCGGCAAATTCTTTTTAATTAAAGCTGTCAGTTTGAGAGTTGGATAAATATGTCAGCCTGTGCTATTTAATTAAATTCCACAAAACGAAGCAATTTAATTACAGTTGAACTGACAGAGAGAGATGGAGAAAAAGAAACAGTTATTTCTGGGATACCATCCCCCTTGTCTCCTTTCTTTCTCTCCTCTCCCCCCCCCCCCCCCTTTCTTTTCTTTTTCTTTCTACGGGAGAACTTGGGTTAGGATTGTGAACTCACAAGACAAATGCTCTGCAAACAGTACCCTTGATGAGGATTCTCCTTTGGCATCTAAAAAAAAAAAAAAAAAAAGGATGGGGGGAAAGATGTTAACCTCCTAACACTGGTGTGCGGGGGGGAAAGCAATCCTTTCTAAATATGTCGACAATCTTCCGGGGGTGCAGAGCAACTTTGCTAAAACCTTGCGAGAAGTGTTGAGACGTAGAAGGTTTTTTTTTTCCTCATTAACAAAAGAAGAAAGAGGTAATGTAGCAAAGTTTCACTCAATTACACTGGTAGAGATCATACTCTCAACCAGCAGTATACTTGTAGTTAGGATTGATTGCCTGAATTTTTTTAATGGGCATGCATGTTGACCATTTACAGCACTAGATTCATTAGTATGCTGGCGGATGAACAACAGCAATGAAATGAGCTGCTCATAAAATAACTCCTCCATAATGTCATATCTGCACTGTACATGTACAAGTTACTGTTTAGCTTGCAGGGTTTCCCAATCAAGTTTGTGCAATTTCATACTTCCTTATTCACTGGTCTACTCCGTCTCATCGTACACAGAAATTTGGACATGTACGTCTATGTTCAGTAGTTCCATTAAAAAGACATTAGAGAAAATTTGTTTGCACCAAAATATGCTGTGCATTTTGAAACTCACTACAACATCAGCTGTTAAAGAAAGACTGCAAGTGCAACAGAGAAGAAGATGGAAAGATTCATCATTCTATCTCATGACTGTTCTGTGTATCACACTCTGAATACCATAGGAATACATACTACACTTATGTATCATTTCTAGGAGAGTGGGGACTAATTGAATAGATCCAGTGCGTGAGTGCTGGGGGAGGGGGGGGGAATATTCTTCATGATATTATTCCAAGGCTCTGAGGCCGACAGTTTCAAAATTTTTGGAATATCAAAGTGTTTCAGACAGGATCATAATGAGGACAACCAGTGTATGATAAACAAAATTACAAAACATTTCCTTTGAGTTTGCATGAAACAATGCACTAAAGTTTGCTTGTTAAAGGTTGGTTTTTTTTAAATTCATTTTGCAACAAGATTCAAACAATGTCTTAACTCTTTTATATTGCTATTTTTATCACTCAGCTGCTCACGCTATAGAACTCCCTGACAATATACATGATCAAAATCTTGGGCAGTTGAATGTAAGGTGATGCCAAAAACTTATTGCACGCTCACACCAAAAGAATTAATAAAATGTGACAGGAGCCGTTTCTTTGATGATGTAGGCCTTGAATTTCCCCAGGCAAACCTGCTGTTGTAGGTAATATCACAAACTTCTCACACCTGTGACAAATTCAAAGGTGACAAAAAAAAGAGAAAAAAATGGATAGATTAGATTTGCTTTTTTTCTTCTTTTTTTTTACCAAGAAACATATTCTAATTTCTACTTTGCTTATAAAACTTCTATTGATATTTTCAATATATTTTCTCATATTCAGAAGGAACAATAAAAATTGAAGGAAATCTTCATACAATGTCTCCTGAACCTCATGAATTCCTCAGGAAAATTGACAATTTTTGCATATTGGGTTGGACTATATACTTATAGCTGAAATCCTGTCCATACTTTCACAAAAATCTCTGTGCATGCAAAGAAACTGCTTGCCACCAGAGCTTTTCAATTTTAAAAAAGTCTCCCCACCATAGAGAAAGTAAAAATTCATTTTTCAATTATATATATTTAAAAAAGGATAAAATAAAATGGAGTGATGAAGCACATGTACACATATATGATCAAATCCAAATTAAAATAAATAAATAAATAAATAATTTTTAGTTAATTTTAAACATCAATGAACCATCTACCAGGATGCCCTATGAAGACCATAAAATGATCCACCCTGATCACATGACTAGGTCTTCTGCACAGCTTTTCTTCTCTTATATGCCATCCAGTGGGTTTTCACTGACTTTGCCATATCTCCATGGAATTCTTCTATCTGTGACTCTCGTAAAGTTTTTCAGGTTCCTAAAAAAAAAAAAACCAAAAAAAAAAAACTATAAGTATATTCATCTTGGTCATTTTATGTACATACTAAATGGGGCACTGATTGACATATGGAAAGGAAGTCACAGTCAGATGATGATCTCTTTGTCATTGAGGATCAATACTGACTCTTATTCAATCAATTATGATTTCTCCAATACCCTCAAAACACAAAAGCAGGGATGATAAATTTTAACATTCCACACCAGTTTAGCTCTCAAAAAGGAAAAATGAGTTGTAAAATACTACATTGTATATGAACTTCCATTTCAGTATATAGAGCCTTACTTTTCATGTTATGACCCCTACGATATGTCATGAATGAGGGCTAAAAAGTAAAAGGCAAGCTGCATCTGACATCAAAACAAATTACACACTGGTTCTTTCTGTTTTTAATTCTTTGCGTGCACAAGCATGGCTTAAACGGATTTAGTGAGCAAACATCGTAAAAATTATTTTTGAGCTGCATGGCATATCTAAAAGCTAAACAAAAGCCCAAGAATACAGTTTAATCCTTTTTGTGCCAGGGACTTTGGACAGCATGCACAACACTATAGGGTTTTCTGTGCCACGTGCTCTCGATAAGAAAAATCAGTTGTTTCATTTTCAGTAACTGCATCTCATTGCATATCGCTGCTGAAAACAAAGAACAAAAATCTCCATGATGAAAAGGCTGATCAACAGCAAAAGGTGATATGTTCCTACAGCAGTTCTCTGTGATGCAAATAGACGATGCGACTATGAGCCCTTAATGCAACAGAATCTAGCATTCAACATGGAGGAGAGTGACTTGCTAAAACATACATTCATCAGAGATCAGAGTATGATGGGAGCTATCAATGCAAGGAATCTAGGGGGGAAAAAATCTGCTGGGGTATCTGGAAGAGCTTATGATTATTGACAGGATCTGAGGTGGAAATGCAAGACAATTGTATCCATCAAGAAGGGTGTTATTTTTGTCTGTGGACAGAAGTGATGCCTGCCTCATTATGTATATATCTCTATGTTTTACATCAGGTGCTTCTATCTTCTCCTTTTTTTTTTTTGTCCCAGCCGAAGGCATGGCGGAGGGGGAAATGTTTTGCGGTGGAAATTGGCAAACGAGCTAAGTCACTGTGTGAGAGAGAACCTGGGTCAGATCACAAATATTACTGAATATTACTGCTCTGTAATATAACCCCGCCTGCTTCCACCCCTCCCCTCCTGTCTCTTGCTATTTGTTACGAAGCCCAGGTAATGAGATAATCCCGGCAAGGGGATGCTCGACGGAGCTGCACGAAGATGTTTCCAAAGAGCACAAATACTTCCGGCTCACTCAGATCTGTAAATCCGCCTATGTGATGTCACTATCTCCGACAAAAGATGAGGGCAAGTCAACAACTCCACACATGCTCATTTTAAGGCACATAAAAAAAAACACACACGACATGCGACATAAATACACAGGCACTTAATTTGCTATTTAAAGCTCATATATACATAATATCACAATAATATACCCACGTACATCCATACAACCTGAGGGAACTACCCCCCTAAGAAAATGAAGATTTCATTATCATTTGCATGCCTCAGTGCTTCTAGTAACAATACTTTTCAATGGGAATTGACTTTATTTGTGAGTGTGATTAACTCTATGCTACCTCCCATATATTCTGAAATAAGGGGTTTCTTGGACATCAAAATTATAAACGCTCACTGAAGATATTTACGACCAGCATCCAACATGTTTATGATGTTGTGGGACTACAAATATTACTTATCATCAGAGGAAATGTTTCAACATCATGTTACAGAACCAATTTCTTGTTTTTCTGTTTCATTTTACTTACAAGAATTTGTCATATTATTACAGATAAGATAATGGTAAGCCTATATCATTTCGCCATTTGGAAAGCAGAATAAGAAACACTATTTGGCTTTTATTCTACAGCATGTTTACATATCCAATCATACAATGTATATCGTCTGTCGGGAAGTATCAATGTGTTGACAATAAAGCAAAGTCTAAGGAGTTGAGCAAACGTAAGGCAATTAAGTTTTGAAAAACAAAAAGAAATTAGCACTGTACAAAGTCTGTGCTTAAAGGGGTTACTGTCCTATCTGTTCAGAACTGGCAATGTGAGGTTTTACTTGAAGAGTTGACAAACTGTCAAAATTTCTCTCATGACTTTACATATTCATTGCTGAAAGATATGTTCAAGTTTACGATGGCAATGACTTTAAAATGGGAACTAAAAGACTGAGAAGTGACTCAATCATGTATGTTTGTGTGTGTGGGTGTCCATGTGTCATGCTTGACTAAGATTCCATCTTTAATAATGCTGCTACCATACCATTAACTGTTACTACTGTCATACATTTAGTTCTTTGCAATCCCCTTTCCCCAAATACTTCATCCGTCCAAGACATCAACTCCTTCCTTTCTATGTACCACTGTATATCTTTCTCCTTCTCTCTTTTTTCTCTTCTAAAATTTTCCTTGACAATATTACTCTTTCTGAAAGACATGCAGCAAATTAAATGCCAATCAGCCAAAGATTGATGCTGTTTCTTGTTTTATTTCCTCCTTCTCAACATTAATCACCTTTTGGTAGAAAAACAGAGTGAATTAACCAACCAAAATTGAAAGAAAGAAAGGGAAAAAGGGGGATAATATTCCTGAGGGGTCATTCATTTGGGGGATCAGAGCTATGTTGGTTCAAACAAGTCAGGTCTGAAATTAAAATTTGCCACAATCGGAAACTTCCCTCTGTATTTGCTCTCATTTCAATCATATTATTTTGTTTCAATTAAGTCTGGTAGTGAGAGCCCGATTCAGTCTGGAGGGAGGCTGGATTAAAGACGACTCAATTTTCGCGGCAGCTTGAGTTACGCCATGCGAGAAGGAGACGCATGCTGTGAATACAAGTGTACCCTCCGAGCAGGCTGCCTGTCACTTGACGGGCAAAATCGTGCCACGGCCTTTTTTGTGGCCGTGGTTACCTCCCCACTCCTCCAGGCCGCTTGGCTCACCAAACCAAATCCTCCACCCTCAACCCTACCTCCTTCTCCCTCATCATCCTTCCTATTTCAATCCTTCTCTCATCTCATCCTTCTCTCCATCTCTCGTTTCCTTTCCTCTCCTGTTCCACTCTTGTTCGTCTTCCGTTCCCTCCCTCCATGCATCCACCCCTCCTCCTCCTCCCACCTTCATCATCGCACACGGCTTTTACATCATTTTTTAGCAGGTTGACATGACAGGTACCCACTCATCGGCCGGAAATTTTGGTAATGTTGTCGGTTCGGAAACAAAAGGCGCTTTAGCTCCACAGACTCTGCAGCTTAGCAGTCAGTGCCCTTTTGCTTTTTCAGTGCAATGATGTTAATACATTTCCATCCGAATGGATCTAATCACATGACAAAGTGAAACATGATTGCACAACTGTCTAGTGGTATTGTATGTACACTGCTGGTAGTGGTACACAAAGAAAGTGGTAGCCACTTGCCAGTGTTACTTTGGCCCTCCTAATGAGGGTGCTCCCCCTTTTCATACAGAAGGGAGCACACCAAGAATCATGTAGGTGTCATAAACATTTAAACATTTAAAATTTAAATATGTTCATCAATTGTGCTGTATTTTGTATTCCACTGACTATGCACTGTTGTGATGCAGATTTTCTTGTTGTTCATACAGTGCACCTGTGGTGAATTCCAAATCTAGTAATGCATCCTCATTACATTATGTTGACCTTCATACACAGAATGAAGGAAGGGTAACCTCCCACACCCTATCATCTGAGATGACAGAGCCCCTCCCAATCTTTTCCCCTTGACAAAAAAAAAAAAAAAAATTCACCAGTCAGCCCTGTGTAGACCATGGAGCATGCATGAACAGGGATGGATTATAGGGTAAACAATCGTGAGAGAAATGCAATAATATCAGCGCAGCTGTAACAATTGCAGCTAAGATAAACAGCAAAGAGGAAAACCCCTTGTCGCTGGCTGGCTGGCTGGCTGGCTGGCTGGGCTGGCCGTCTCCTTGCTATGCCTGGTTTACTCCCCGTTCCATGAGCAGCAGTGCGAGGAGAGAAGAGGACAGAGAGAGGAAGAGACAGAATGCACAGGCAGCCAGCACACACAGCTCGCCAACCAGCCAGCCCTGTAGGGCTGGGTGGACGCGAGCTCGTGGCATGCAGAGTTGTCCGCTCGCTCTTCCGAGTTGTGACCGGGTTCCCCGACACAGCAGCGTAGGTGGGGGAATTAATTGCTGCAGAAAATCACCGAGAGTGCAACAAGAAGTCATTTCCTGGACTTCTGCTCAAAAAAATTTCCATCTCAGAAATTTTGAAATTGAGCCAATGAAGGTCTGTGTGTAATGTGAATGTGTATGCTTCGAGAGTCTCAGATGTAAAGTGTAAATACCCTTGGAATCTTTGCCAATGTTATGCAATGGCACCACTGTCCTTATTTTTCCATCTCTTTGCTACCACATGGAAAAAAAACAACAACACTCAAACGTCATAAGTGTAAAACAATTCCCTTCCAAATATTCCAAAAAGGGACGTCAAATATTCCAAGAAGGGAAGTAACAGTGAATACTAATGCAGATGAACACATGCACTGAATCTTGGCATCATCCCAAATGGAAATAGTGCAATTTTAAATGTCACATATCCAAAATTACTCCGCCGGAAATCAAATTTCAAGGAACTATTCGATTGAGAACACACATCCACACAAAAACATTTCTTTCCATTACATTCACAGCAATAACCTCTCTCATGTTGATTTGTTAGTCTTTTTTTTTAAAGGGAAATGTAACGGCAGGATCAAGAATGAGGGATAGGATGCGACCACAAGGGAACGCCACAGAGAGAGTCATCACCACAAGGTATAGACAAGATCGAGGGCGCAAGGTCTCGGACGAGCAGACACTGAGAGAGAGAGAGAGATAGCGAGGGCAAAAATGAAACAACTGTACATGCATTTCCGATGTGAAACAGAATCCCCCCGATCTCCAGCAAGAATCAGGTGGCATCGGAGGGCTCTAATTTACAGCCATCATCAAACTTTAATACGGCTAGCCTTTGTCGGTGCAGTAATTAGCATTCATGAGCCAGAGATCTCACACAGATAGATATATCGACTAATGATGGGGAAAAAAAAAACTGGAGAGCATCGGCACATCAAATATTAACACTTATGACAGAGCGATGTCGAAATGACCGATGAAATATTCAGATTACGGTGCATTTGATATTCCAATCAGACTATAATGTGGATAATGGTGGGGAGATTAACTATTCTAATGAGCCGAGAGGTGGAAAGGCAGGGCTGTATCGCTGCCACATCTAGGTAAATGATGATGATGACAGTAGGATTCCATAATATGGAGATCAGACGGGCCACTTTTTTGTTTGGAATGTGGCTCGTTCCGCAAATCAGACTGACATTTTTGCACTGGGGCGGGAACGGCAGGACATGCATTGTTTGTTTTGTCATTGTTGTCTACATGATATATGCTAAATATCAAATTTTGTTAACACACCATAGCATGAAAACAGGGCTGAAAACTGGGTCACATTTGGTCAGTTGTAACTGACATATATTGCAACCCTTCCATTTTTCTCTCCCTATCAAATCTTGCAAGAGAAAAAAAAAAGTTAATGGAGCAAATAATGACTGGGACTGTTACCCCCTCTCGTGTGTGTGTGTGTGAGTGCATTTATTAGCCTAGTTTATGATGCTTTTAATCTTATACAGGCCTCTCACTAGCCCTAATATAACGTCTTCTTTTTTTAGGTGAAATTTTCTGCACTGCTCTGCCTGTTTCGAATGCACTAGATTTTCATCTAGAACTTTAATCATCTTAAAATATTCATCCCTTGTTTGTTTGATCACGCCTCTCCTCTTCTTCCTACCCTTACCATCTTGTGCTCTGTCTCTTTCCATCAATATTTACTATTCATTTTCCTATCCCTCTCATATATATACATATATATATATATATATTACAGTATATGTATTTTTTTTTCCTCTGGTTTTCCTGTTCCTATTTTGCCTTGCATAACCTTTTATTCCCCTCTTAATTGTGAAATTGTTAAAGAACCATATTTCTATTCAAGAATATCAATAGACATATTCCTAATGCCGTATACTTTTGACACTGGCTTAATTAAAAGGCAGAATATTTATTCATAAATTAGTTGATGAATGTTTCCAAAATTTTTCTTTCAAAAGAAACAAATCATGGTATTGTAAATAGGCACAAAATTTCAACTCTTGTGTTACAATCGATCAAGAAATAATTTTCCTTTGAAATCACACTCAAAAGCTTGAATACCCACAAAGAGATTATGTAGGCAGCAAAATGTGTTCACTTTGATGAAAACTTGTCATCTCTAATGGTTGAGAAACATTCCAATCCATTTATGTGTTTACTGACAATACACAACTCGCTCTGGAAATCTGCTGCACTACAGGAAAAGTTTCTTCTCTTGCTTTGTTCATCAGGTAAAGCAGTGCACCTACATTGTACCTAGTTTACACATGATGCTTAGCTGTTCCGGCAGTGTTAACAAGGAGGCACAAATTGTAAAGTCTCCATATGATAATGGCAGTACAGAGACATACTGAGTCCCCCCCCCCCCCCCTTCTTGTTTTCTATTAGAGCAATAAGCTGTTAATTAAACCTTTGTTGTGACCTTTATTCAAATTCAGCCACCAGTTCCTTCTAGGGTTGGGATGACGATTTCCACCTATAGTTGGCATCAGCGCTTGCCCAGAACAAAGAAACTCTATCCCTGATGATAACCAGAGTCAATCCTTTCTTTGTTTGATAGAGCCAGAGGTGTCTTTGGGTTACAAGCTAAAATGTCTCTTGTCTCGCTCTCTCTCTCCATCTCTCTCTCTCTCTCCCTCCCATTCTCTTCTTTATTACTGGATGCCTAAGACATAATCCACTGATATGTAACCCCATTGCATTTTACACTCCAATGCTGAAGATTAATGGCCAACTTCTTCTTTTGAACTTGAGCTTTTATTTGGCCACATCTCCAGTGGAAATCAGCTCAGTCAGCCATGGTGGCCAGGCACACAAACAAAGGGACCAAACAAACTCAAGATTTTTTTTTTCTATCTTTCTTTCTTTCAATCTTTCTCCAACTATCATTATCATTCAAATTGAGGAGATAAGCTGGGGATTTTCTTGCATACCAGTAGGGAGCAATAAACAAAAACTGGAAGAATGGAGTCTGAAGAAGGGACATGGGAAGGGGGGGGGGGGATAAAGAAAAAAACTATCAAAAGACACACAGTCATTTCAAAGACATTCATTGTTAGTTCAGCTGTACTTGTCCATTACTTGTTTACTTGTACTTTATATTTAAGCTGACATTTATTTGACCATGGTCAATTCCTCAACTCCTCCAACTCTTTACAGTCAAGTCTGCCATTTTAAAAGGTTCCTTACATATCCAAATGCTGCATACCCATGATTCTCTAGCTCCAGTACCATTACTATGCACTAATGTATCCATCCTAACCTGTCAAGTACAGATATCATCATCATACAGTGACTCATTTAAGTCACCTACGAAAAAGAAAACACACTATTTACTCAGCAATATTCATGATGAACTTGTTCCCCCCCCACCCATTCTTTTTTCTTTTCTTTTCTGTGCAAAAACAATAATTTTGCAAGTCAGCCTACTTAAACTAAATAACAAAAAAAAAAAGGTGACACCAGTGCTTGCATTGTGAATTTTTTATGATGATTCTGAGGTGACTCTGCATTCAATTCCAAGTCAACTATTTCCAGTGCTGGGGCCAATGCCAAGTAACCTACACTGAAAAGAGAGGTGCATATATCATATACAAAATTGTTACTACATATAGGGAGAGCTACACACAATACTGCAATATCCACAGCCTATTTCCTGACTTTAGACACACACACAAACACACACACACACACACACACACACACACACACACACACACACACACACTCCCTCACGTATACATACATACACAGGAGACTACTATACTTCACCGTTGCTCGGAATAGGAAAAGTAGCTAGCAGACACATTTTGCTTCTGAGCAGCTATGAAGATGGCGGCTCTGCCATCACACAAAATGAATGCATTCATATTCTTTTCCAATGAACCATTATCCCCTATCCCTCCCCCCCCCCCCCCAACTCCTCACTCACACAGGAAAAGGGGTTGCTATGACCTAAGATATCTGTCTGGTAGTTCTTCAAAATCTCCCATTTACCACCCATTGTCAAGTCAAACACTCATTGTCAGTACTATTGGTTTTCCTCCAAGTTCTTGACTCCCCAGAGCTAATACCCCCACCATCCAAGTTTCTCCTATTGTTGTGGCTAATCTTGCAGATAGGGAATCCACTGAATGACCAGTGCTGTATACACTTCCCATGCTTTGTGCTCCCCTTCGCCCTATTTTCCTGATTCCTGGAAAGATTGCTCCTGTTTTCATCTCTTCCCACCTCCCTGTTTTTACCCACCACCAGCACACAAGGCATAGGCAGTGAGGATCTTGTTAAATCATTTGTGAATGCAGCTTGAGAATGAAGAATGATGTAGCCACGCTGCCACAGTTTGTAGAAATGCGGGATGTGTAGGTCGATGCGGTTACCCAACTTTAGAGTCGAGATGATTTTGAAGAGGTCTCAAAACCAGAGTCCTTAACAAAACCAACAAAATGCCCATTCCTTTGCCATCAGCGTATTATCACATCCTACTATGAATAGCATGGCTCGGTGGATGAGGAAACCACACACATCAATCTAGTCTGAATCTTGCTTTCAATGTACCACAAACCATTTGGCAAATGCAATTAAATGATCTGTGACACGCTCATGTTGCACAATTGGTCTCTGCCTAATATCCGAGGGGTCGTATCTACAGATTATCATCGCACAAAGTCCCACTCAATAATGTCCACGAACAAGAGACACTATCGCTTCTGATCTGTGAAAGAAAACACATCGTTAAATGTGAGGCGAAAGCATATTATAAACATGACTCTATTCATTTGATGGACGTGAGAATTAACCTTAACAACTCCTTTCCCTTATCTTCGTGTGACCACAGTTTGAGATTTTATAGAGAATCCCTGCAATAAAAAGCACTCCCTTTCCATCATGTATTGCCCAACTTCCAGACAATACAAATATCCTTAATGCTCTTACATATTGTTAGCAGTCACTTATAAGACAATTTGAGACATAAAATTTTCAAGTAAGATACGTTTAAAACAGAGAGCACAATATCTGATGTAGGAATATTATTATCTGAAAAAAAAAAGAGACAGAAAAAAAATAAACCTCTACCATTTGAGAATCTCTTCAGTTCCTTGTCGCTATTGTGCCAAAAGCTTGTCGTGCAACTGCACACATCTACAAATTGAGACAGGCTGCATTTACAAAGGCACATAATTAATATCGTAAACACAAACTGTTGACTGTACCAGCACTTTTGCCCAAACCTCTCTCCTTTACTGAGAAAATTACTGCCACATCAATGTTAGCAGCAGCAACATAGCAAAGTGAAGCAAGGGGTGTAATCAACCCATTTTCAAGGGGGGGGGGGGGGGGAGGGGATTCTACCTTGTCTAAGACATTGTGCTGGTATGCATAGTGTGCTTTTTATCGCCTTCAGAATGGTGACACTTTCAAGGAATAAGAAAAAACAAAAACAACTGCATCAGTAAAAAGGAAAATACTTGAAACTCCACCTCCATGTTTTCCTTTTGTTTAGTTTCATTGTTCCAGGGGTAATGAACCATGTGAAACAGTTGGTAACACAGGAAGACATGTAAACCTTACATGGATACCAGCTTTCTTGTGAAATCTGCTAATCATAAACTATGATGTGAAGGCTAACAAAGTGAGAAAAATCGAAATACTATTCGTAAAAAGAGAAACCATCAGCCACAACAGTGTCACTAAAGACATGTAGCCAAGAAGAATTACAACAGCAGCTTACTTTCCTCTGTGTAGCTCTTTTTGGTAGGACAGGTGTTAATAGGTAATATAATATTTTTCCATTTCCAATTCCTTCATGAGTCCTTGCTTTGTCCACTGGGGACTTTGTTCTTTGGTTCCCTGCCATGCCTTTCCAGACTTACATTTCTTCTTCTCCACTGCTTAAAGGCATAATTTACATTTGCAGATGAAACAAAAACCCAGCATTAGTGCTTTAAAATAGTTCTAAAATGAGAGTTAGGGATAGAAACAACCACTGTAAACATTTGAATCCGTACAATCGACGTTAAGTATTGTTAAATACACAAAATGTGAACTATAAGTATAATAAAAATGTTTCCACACTAAACCATCTACAGTTATAGTTTATTGAGAAAAAATATCTTGAAAAGTTTTGAAATCACTCCTCCCAAAGGTAAACAGGACCTTTAACAATCTCAGGACCATCTTTCAAAAATGCCATTGTCATTGTATACGATCAAGTCACCAATGGGTTACAACAAAAAATGCATACACTTTTTATTCTCACATGCTAGTAATGTCTGTTTCTTTTGGTGGTAACATTATTCAGTTTCTATCCATATTTCTGTGAAGCGGTCCAACGAGCAACTGGTAGAGAGTTATGTGTATATCAAACATTTGTTGACTGTGCACCTTTTTTTAAAAAATTTTGCCTTTTTACACAAACATTTAAGATGCAACCAGACTTTCTGTCTGTGTTTTGTTCTCGTTGTTTTTGTTTTTGAAACTCCAATATTTTATCAAATTTGAACAACATTAGAACAGAGCCATTCCCAGACACTTGTACCCCAAGCTTGTAACATCTCCTCGGAAATTGGGCTTGAGAGATGTTCTGTTTTTGTCTTGGAGCGAGTTTACCTTATGGCGTGTCAAGCCCTATCGATCATCATACCACACATCATAATTGAGACTGAGCAAGACTTACTCCAAGTCGTCATCTTCATCTTTTCCCTCCCCCCCCCCCCTGCCGAATCTCTCAACTTTTAGGTTGGTGAAGAAGCACATCGCCAGGGTCACACCGCTCACACTCGATCTAGGAAATCACCACAATACCTCTCCATTAATTGAGCTGACATCCATACACGTGCTGATTCACTCTCCGCCTGTAGTTGTTGTTTTCTTCTTGTTCCTATTTACGATACTTACCCGTTTTTTTTTTTCTTCCCGCTCATGTCAAGACTTCACAAACAAAAACACAAACCCTGAGTCACAGGCAATATATATCAATAGGTTGAGAGATGACCATCAAAACTCACATCTATTATGTCATGAATTTGGATGTGTTTTCACAAATGTACAATTATGCTTATTCAGTATGCTGACTCAAAGTCTAAGTTTGATTCACTGGCTCACCTAATGGCTCCATTCCACACAAATTGACTGCAATGTGATGCCCACCAGAACAAAAGGAAATTCTTGCCATACACTACAGTGTATCTCAGCTCAGGATTGATGCAGAAGAAAATAAATGTACAATTTTTTGAATTGTAAAAAAAAAAAGCAAAACAAAACCCTCACACATTAAGGCAGATGTTTCCATTTACAGAGTATAAGTTTACATCCATTATAGAGCAATCATCTATTCTCAGAATGTGCATTGCAGTTATGAATATTGAAGACATTTGACACATCCTGGAAGAATTACATGATAGCATAGGCCTACATTGTGTTCCATTCAAGCACAAACACTCTTTAGAGTTCAATTACATTTGATCATTTGATACTGGAAGCTTAAAGTCAAGTAATTTGTAGGTTCTTCAGAACGTAGAGCACAGCGTCACTTATTACAACAACTACATACAGTGTAGGTGTCAATGATATCAATATCATGTATTCTTACATAGCAATTGTGAAGTGAACCAACTGCCGGGATCAAAGAAACTGTTCCTCCTCTTTTGACACATCACCCCTGCTGGTACAATAGCGAAAAACCGATGAAGCAAAGAAACATGTCCCCAACAAGATGTTCAAACAGATGAGGGGACACTCCTGCGCGTTTGGACGATGACGATTCCTTCTGGAAGACCTTCATGATAGAGTGGAGATGGGGGAGAGCTCGACACCGTTTTTTTGAAGACGACGAGGAGGAACCGCCAAATAGTCATTGGAAATGGGAAAGTAATTCATGATGTCTGTCTTGCCCCATTATTGGTGCAGATGGCAAACTCGCCATGAACGGGTGTAGCGTGCCATAGAACAACATCTTGGAGTCCCTCTTACCTCCCCCCCCCCCAAAAAAAAAAAGGAAGGGAGTTGAAGAAATGATCTCATTCTGTTGGTTGAAGTGTTGGCAGAGAAATACACACACCAATAGGCCCAGAAGCATAAGTCAAGGACTTTGTTGAAAATTGACTGGAGTTGATATATGTAGCAACTCCTCATTAACAGGTTGACTTGATGACGTTGGTAAGAAGTAACACTAACATCTGCCATGGAAAGACAGAAACACTAGAAGATGAAGAGAAAGACAAAAAAAAAAAAACAAGAAGAAAAGTTGCAAAGACTGAAGTAACAAGAAAGAACAGATGGCTAGATAAAAAAGAAGCATAAAACTGAAGTACAATCTGGAGCGGAGGATTGAAGTGGACCTGTATGTAATAATACAAATATATTTCCCCCTTTAGGTCTACGAGGAAAGTTACAAATGTTACCATGAAAAACTGTTGCTAAAAACAATCAAATACATGAAGTACATTGTCTATGCAAGTGATATTCCTCACACCTTCTGTTTTGGTAAAAATGCAAGCAAGTGCGATCCAATGAAGGTGAAACTTAACAGGAGTGAAAGAAATTGTGCAGTGTCTCAGCAAATAAAAAGAGAGGCTATCACTTTGCAGAGAAGGCAAAGTGCGTTTACCCACTTCCTTTGCGGGAGTACTCGGGATTCAGATTCATAAAATCACCCAAGTGAACATGATGATTGTTATCACATTATGTCGCACTCTGAGCTGATTGCTGACAATTATTATCCTATATCTGGGCCAGCGAGCAGGGAGTCGCGATGCTATAACAGTCGCCGGCCAATTGAGCAACCAGAAATCGCCCTTGCCGGGCGAAGATCAAAAAGACACCTCCACTACAAAGGAAGCCCCATCAGGACAGAATTACGATCACATCTGGAGAAATTCTATCAGTTCTAATTCTTCCCTACAATCTCTCTCTATCTATCTCTCCCTCTCTCTCTCTCTCTGCTGTGGCTTTTGGAGGAGATATCAGTGAGAGAAGGCAGTTTCTTCTTCAGATGGTAGTGAGGAGTTCTAGACGACCAGCCAGATTTCTTCTTTCTCTCTGCTGACGAGGGGTGCATGCACTATGCGCAAGTGGAAAACCGTCCCCTCTGGTTCATTACAAGCGACGGCTTTGGCAACTGCAACCAACTCCCGCTCTCTCACACGGGGCTCTGTCCACACACAAGCATTGCACTCAAAGCCAAGTGATAGATGTAATGCACAATAATTAAAACATGATTCACCCATCCCATAACATCATATCAATATATCATGACAGCAATCAAACTGTCATCACACACGTCATTAACAAATGCTGCACTTTTTTGCAGGGGGAAGGAAGTCATTTCTTGATTTGTGAGCACTTGGCCTCACACGGACAGCAAAGAGGACATGAGCTGCATGATTACAATCCGTCGCTATATCCTTACAGTTCTCAAACGATTTCCATTGTTTTGACTCACATGCCGTACTGATGTGTTGATCGTGCGATTACGTGACAAATACATTCACAATACTCTGTCAGCGAGATATTCTTGCAAAATGGAGTTAATGTTGACAGGAAGGAGAAAGGTAATCGGAACCTGTCATTCGCCACAGAAATAATGGTTGAACAGAAATCAAAAAACATTTGAAGAGGAACGAATAAACCGGCCCAACCCTCTACTCCTATGAATGGTCACGTACGTGGTGCAGACTGCAAGCACCTTCTCTCATCGGCAAATAATTGCCGAGTCAATGACCCCGGCAGGCTGCGAAGGTCAATCGTCGAGCATGACTTGGGGGCAGGCGACTCAAGCTGCGGGGTCAAGTTCAGTCTGATCCGCCTCTCCCTGCATACACGACACTTTGTCCTACTGATTCTCTTCTCCGAGTCAATCCTTATTTCTTTCATTCCCCTTCCCCCCCCCCCCCCCATAATAATGGGAGAAAAAAGAACTCCTTGAAACATGATGGTTGACGTGCCTTTTGTTTGGCTCCATTTCACCTCGAATTCACACAATCTTCATTTGTAAACATTTTCTGCCAATTGCTGGTTAGTGACTAAGAATCCCACTCTAAGGACAGAAAAAAAAAACAGCAGTCATATATTTTACAGGGCAGGCAAGGGAAAATTATTCTAATAAAGAAAATGACAATATCGACAGCTTGCTATTGTGCATTTGCAAAAAAGAAGTAGAAATTCAATGCTGAATTCACCTCACATGTTGTAATATTTATTTGAAAATATTTCAGACAACTGGTTATTATTGACCAATAATATCAGCATATATGAAGATGGAAAACAAAGCTGCTGTAATTCTACCAGGCAGAAATAGAGAGGAAATTGCTGTTGCTGGTTTATATTTTGAAAGAGTAAAATACAATATTGGCAGGCCATACTGAAGAATTAAGAGTGACTTTTTCTTTGTCTAATCCAGTCATGATATAGCTGCTGAAAGAACCCAGTAATGCAAAGCAAATTCACACAAGTCTCCAAATACCCTAAACTCCTGTAGCAATGATGACAGTTTTAAATACTCTGACAATGAATTTCAAAGACAATGAAAAATATATGCATACATACAATATTCAATATAAACGTATACATGTATTAGACCGTAAACTATTCTTCCTCCACCCCTACTTTTTTATCGAGTAAATAACTGGAGTACAGGGCTTAGGCCTACCTGATAAAACCAGTATTATCAGTCAGGGCAAAATATGACTAACCAAGTAGGAAAGATGTCTAAGCAGGAACACAAAGCAGTAAATCCCTGCATTACAGCCCTCCTTACTCCTTCCAAATAAATGACCATTATGGCGGTCACTGAATTGCTTATCTAAATATTTTTCCCCTCTGACCACAACATTAGCTATCTCTTGACCTTCAATGGACTGGTCAACATCAATAAACTGCAAATAAAGATCTTGCACTGACCACCCAAATGGCATGGACACAAGATGGTCTGGTCAATAAAAGACCGAATGTGATTTTTTTTTGTCCCCCCTTTCTCTCTCTCTTTTTCCCCATGTTTCCTACTTACAGGTACTGGGGTTTTTTTATCCCTCTTCAATTTCTGTCCGTTCATGTTGCTGAGCTGGGATTTTTCTGCCACTAGGATTCCAATAAACAACATTAATTTAATGTGTTCCCACTTTCATACTATTATTGGGTCCGCTGACCAGGTCATGTTTATGCGGCTGGAGATTTAAGAAGCATGCCAATGACAATTACATAGGGTCTATCATATTTTAACTGTACAAGTGGATTGTTCTCGCCGCAGGTCAGAAATAAGTGCATCCTTGAAGTCTAAATAAAATCTTCATTTGGGTGGCTTTCCTCCCAGGAGAAGGCCAAAATCCATCAAAAATAAATGAATAACTCATAAATCTGCATTCCTACTGTCAGACAAGCATTACATGACTACCACTGTATACATCCAGAGCTCTCTCTCTTTCTCCATGCTTGACACACCAGCCTTTTCCCTCAATAATTTTTGCAATATAAAGCAATAAGCAAATGGTCAAATGGATTCACTCATAAATCAATCAATCAATTTATTTTTTGCTATATATTTTACTTAAGGTCATTTTTTATGCATTGCATGATTTGAAATTGCTTCTGAAGTGCATGTTAATGAGATGGCTACAGTTAATGTGAAGGGCTTTTTTTTCTTCTCTCTTTTTCTTTATCCATGTAGGCTACAAAATTAAAATAAGTTAAAAGGAATCTTCACATTACTTCCAAGTTGGGGTACCAGCTTTAATAAATATGCCCCAACCAGTCATCATGAAGACACATCTCTTTTCATATAACATATTTTGCCATTATTCCTCCTTTTAAAAAAGATTATTCCCAAGAATGTAGCCAAACAGTATGTCTTGACTTATTTCAATGGATGCTGCAGCTACAATCATATAGACAAAAGGGTCCTGTCATTCCATCAGAGCTTGTTTTCACCCATAAAACCAAACTCTTTTGAATTGCCAGATCTTCCACACATTTCCCCTACTTCACTGCCACAGCTACTGCAAATGCTTGCATTACCTTTGGTATCATCTGGCAAATTCCAACAGGTCTTCTCGACCGTGTGATTTTTTATTGTCATCCAACTTGTTGGGACATTCTTTTGTATGCATTTCACGAGATCATTAAATCTAAATTGCTCGCCCTTTGTGCATTCAGCTGATCCTAGGACTTTGTTGCCAATGTGGGTCAAAGAAAAAGTGGGCATAGAATCCTCTTAATGGTACAATGGTAACACCCTGCCATAATGTTCCAAAATCCTGGACGGTGTCTGTTCACAAACACCACGATCTTCTTATTCATGTGGTCGTTTACGTATGTGTGCAGTTTGATTATAATGATTTCTTGTTTTGTAAGGCCTTGCCAAAATGTTCCATTGTGTTATAGCCAAATCCATATTTCCCTCCTTAAAACATTTGCTTCTGCTGAAGTTCTCTAAGCATGTGAGATAATTCTCTTTGATACACATTCCATGATTTAACTATGACCACCAAATAATACTCTCCCATTTGGTCACTATCCCTGAAAGCAGAATACAAGAAGTAACAATCACTGTGCCTCCAACTAGTCTTTCTTCTTCATGTCTTGTTTTAATCACCACACAAATTGACATTTTACATCTATTTCTTTTGGTGTATATTTTTTCAATCAAAGTTACTAATAAGAAGCACACATTTTAATGATCAAAGCAATGATGTGCTATGAAAATAAAAAGACAAAATCTATTCATCCTCTTCATGACACAACAAGAAGTTTTCTTTTTTTAAATGTTCAACCATGGAGCCACTACAAGAGACTAGCAGCTCAATGGTTCAACTCTCTGCTTACTTCTTTCTCCTTGTCCTCAGTCTTCTCAAACCTAAATGCTCAGCAGCCCCCCCCCCCCCCCCCCAATCACTCATAGGCTGACCTGTCATCCACCCCTCTTTATTGCTCCTCCATCACAAGCCACGTCAAACACCTCTGACCAGTCAGACCTCCTGACCGCTCGCTCTCAACTTGGCTTGTCAACTGCCACCCGATACCGCCCCGAGCCATCCCGTATTCACCAGTCTGCCATAGAATAACTGGCAGGAGGGGGAACCCACTGAAGACGGAGAGTGATTTTGAAAGAGGAGGTTTGTATCCTCCAGAAGGCAATTGAATAAAGTGAAAGGAGCAAGGCAGGCCAGAGGGAGGGGTAAAGATGGACAGACACACAGACAAATGAAGGGCAGGAGTGAGGGAGAAACAATCTATCACCCTTCTCTGTCAAGCACATGGTCCTTACATAGGAATTTCAGTCATGATGTGAGGATTGTTGCTAATTCTGGCTATAGATATGAAAAGAACAACAAGAATTCACAAAAAGATCAAGTTAGTAAGAATCTGACAGCAGTCAAGCGCCAGGATGATCTGAAATTCTTCCTCTTCCTGATTGACTAAAAAGAAATTCTTCCTCAATGAATAACAGTCCTTACGAAAATTTGTACACAATGTGTCACTTCTTTATCAACTGTATCACAGACAGGAGCATACCATGAAATAACACAACAATGTTGTACATTCAACTTAATACAGTTGTACCCCTTTCTGCACACTTCCCATACAAATAATGAAAGGAATGTTCAGTCTGTACTTATATACGCACTTTGTCTCCTTTTCTCTCAAAGAGTGGCATGTAGTTGAAATCCTTACAAAGAGCTCATTATTCCTCAGTCTGACTTAAAAACTTTAAGTCAAGAAGCTTTTTCTCATAAATATCTAGCAAGGTAGAGTGATGCCTATCAATGCCACATTTAATAGTAAATCAACCTTATGAAACTTAAAACATCGATAATTGGATATTGCAACAACTAAATAGAAATTGGAGAATATCAAGTTGGAAATTCTAATCAGTACTGTTTCTACATGTGTCATGGAGAGTTTTAGTCATGTTAATTTGCACTTATACTGACAATACAAAGTTTGATTAAGGGAGATGATACATTAAGTCTGCACTAAAATGTGAAAACATTAATGACAGGAATGAATTTATATAATACTTCAATAGGGACCTACAATAAAAAAATCCTAAAGACTACACTCAATTAATGATTATATCACTCTCATAATAGTAAACCCAAAGAAGTGGAGTATCCCTATCGGATCCTTGTACAAGTCTATCTTTGACAATTCCGAGTAGTACTAGTAATAGGGGGCACACACCGCACACGAGCCGTGTGTAGCGGCGTTCAACGGAGCATCGAATGGCCTCCGTCGGGAAAGGTGCCCGCTGAGCACAACCTCGTTGGCCGCTGATGAGCAAGCGCTCCATTCCTTGCTCCACTATACATAAAGGACGAGTGCGGCAGCACTTCTCGGATCTCGTAAGAAACAGCAGGGCCAACATCACAATTTCTCCTGTAACTGTGTTGTTCTACTTCTGTAACTCTTCACTTATCGACTGACCTTAAATGTGTTTTGTACATTTACTCCTCTGTTTAAATCCAAAGTTAATTAAAAAAAAAAATTGGACGTTGAACGCATCAATCAGACAATTGAGAACTGAAATACTCTCGACTCTATTCCTAGTGTAATAACACTCAGGGTAGCAAACTTGGAAAAATACACTTTCGCACCTTTCCGACAGAAATTCAAGTAATAATAGGCCTACTTTGCTGTTCTAGAAGCGTGCAGGATAATGGAATGATAGAATATCTGACAGGTTAGGAGTCGAGTTGGAGTTGATACGACAGACAGCCGTACAATGAATTCAAATTCTAACAACGAAATATCGCCTAACTGTCAGCTAGCTAGTGGCCTAGGACTAGGTAGAAGCACCTCGGTTACAAAATCAAATTTCAACAATTCTACCAAGCCTTAAACGTAAATGACCTGCTTAGTACATAGTCAGTTTGACGATTTTTAAATAATACTCAGTATCTAAAGCCTTACCTGGCTGTTGTGCAGTCCTCGTAGAGAATATCAAATTGTTTTCGGGTCAGTAGCTTGCAGCGGTTCACTCCTGGTTGGATCGCCCCAAGTCCCCGCAGGATGCGCACCTGTTCTACGTTGCAAACCACGGGCGTAATGTTCAACCTCTTCAGCTTGGTGTAAACTGTGTGTAGTCCCCCGACAAGATGCTTCAAAAACAACTCAAAAGCTTGAGGGAGGCAGATCATTACATCCCCATTTATGTTGAAGCTGGCGATTTTCGCTCCTCTATACTCGATCAACTTGCACTCGTTGTTGGCCGGATCGTTTGTCACAGGCGGCGGGGTACTGTAGGCCACACGATCGAGCTTGTAGAGAACACTACTCAAGGGAACTTGCGTTGGTGGTGGGCTTCCCATCTTATTTTTTTCCTCTTTCTCTCTTTTCTAAACTATCACTCCACAGCACGAATGGGGAGATTTCCCTGCGATGCACGAAAGCTGCTCGGCAAAGAATAACCTGGTTGAAGCGGAGTCAGGTCCGCAACGGTGAGCTCCCAATAAATGAATTAAACTATCCACACGCGCGGTTCTTCCCAGCTGGTCGCAAAATCTCGACTGACGATTTGTAGAATTGTTCTTTTTCGCGGCGACCATGCGATCACGTTCTACAAATGACAATAAATGCTACACATTGGTTCTTCGCGTGTAAATCCAAACATCTACATAGGTCATAATACGGGTCACTCCATTATCATGAGAGGGGTGTCTAACATGTCCGTCTAAGCGGACAAGTAAGAAGAAAGCATATACTAAACAATTCCAACAAAGTTAAGGGACCAGAAATCCCTTGCCTAGCAGAGTGAATATTGCACTGACCATGCAATATGAAATTGCGTTCCTTGCTTCTCCTAAACATGGTGAAGTTGACTAATTTACTACACCCTCTCTGTTCAGAGCTTCTACGAACACCCCTAAGTTTAATCGACGCGTCGTAAACTAAAAGTTTACATTACGTTAATTTGACTGCACTGTACTGTGCACTGTTGAGCCGGGTATCCTCGAATCAGCGGTAAGCTCTCCCATTACTTTTCATTCGAGAACGCGTCAATTTATTTTCTTAGCGCCAAATGGCACGATCTGCGCAGAAGGAAATCTTCGGGGATTTCGCCGTGCAGCGGAGGTGTTACGGCTGCGCATCGATTAATTATTTAGCCGTTGCAACACAAAATATCACCTTCCATTTCAGCTTTGGACAATACACGTGGCAACATAGATGCTTGTGCTTGTGTTAGTTTATGATCGTGCGATTTCAGTCAATTCGTACATCCTGACTACCGACCGCAGATTTTGATAACAATTAACATAATCGATCTTTTTATTCGTTTTGGTTGAATTAAGTAAAAGCAGCGTTGGGATCGGATGCGAACATTTTCATAGGCAGGACAGACCGGTAGTCAATTCAGCGCCAAGCATGTAGCACATTTGCTCTTTTTTTATCTATGTTATGAAATTGTTGAAGGCTGCTGAGACCTTGGATCGATAGTAAAACCACTATATTCACCGATAGTGTCCGTGCATTTCCCGTATATAAGCAATTACTTTCATTTGCAACGGATCATCAAATGAATTACAAAAATGATAGGAAATGGATCTACCCCGTCTCCAATAGTGCATGAACAATACGAATAGTTTTTTTTTTCCCCTTTTTAGGGTGCTGGGAAGAGGAAATATTCTGGTAATCGTCTCATATGACGACAAAATGAAATCGGCAATTACTAATGCACTTGCCGTTTCCATTATTCCAGTGCGATTCGAAAGCGAGGCAAATTACTTCTGTCAAAATAAATACGAATAGAGATGCAGCACTCTAGGAAGCGGGGAGCGCCCACTGCACCGTGGCGAATCAAGGTCGGGGCCGGATTGGCAATGTTTAATCGAGTGTTGAGGAAATATAGCAATTTAAACAGTGATAATGATGATGGTGATGAACACAGAAATAGGGGAGAGAGTGGAGAGAGAAAGAGATTAATAAAAAGGTAGTCAGATAGATAGATGAAGAGAAAACGACGGAGAGCGAGATGAAAAAAAAGCGCGTTATTTGTATTTCAACTAATAATGTGAGCAGTTGATTAAAATGGACTCCCTTTTTCACAAAAAAAAAAATGAGTGCTGCACATTTATATGCATGCGGCGTTTACGTAGCACATTAAATGGGGTGTGTTTAAGGGCAGCCCCCCCCCCCCCCCCCTGTTATTTGAACGCTTGCACTTTAGGTATTTGCTAAGTTTTGTAATGCCAGTTTTCTGTTGATGTGTGAGGTACGGTGCCATACGATGTGGCATTCTACCGCACTGACATTGGCAGTGTTTCTATCTGTATCCTATGTATAAAGGCATCCTTTATAGCATAGACAGCATTGTTTCTTTCTTTAATTTTGTTCTTATCCATGTTCAAGTCGATACAATTATCTTGATGCTGATATAATCCGTGTTAATGCGCTTAGAAACGCCAGTATTAAGCATTATATAAGTGCTATAGTCGTCGTTGTAGCATAGTAGCAGCAGTAGTATAATTATCATTATTATCATTATTAGATGTATGACATACGAGCGTGTACACGCAAAAGTTACATCATAACACTATGAGATTCAATCTACTAAGTTGATCTCACTAAACGAAAACGAAAATTTAGAAATAACAGGAGAGATAAAACCTTTTTAATCCGAACACACTTGCTATGATTGTCTGAACGCAAGGGCTACGATTGTCTTATCGTCAAACTATGGTACAAATTCGCATCTATTTCGTAAAATAGCGAAACATTATTTTGAGAGCGAAGTTTACTTGAACTCACACTTAATGTAAAGTCAAAGCGTGGCAAAAAAAAAAAAAAATCTGAAGAGGCCACAAATACAGTAGAATGAGATGAACGATGTATATACTTGGCTCGTCTCTATTCTTCCTCTTTCTGTTAGTTTTATCTACCATTGAAGATAGTTAAACATGTCACACTTTTGTTTGGATCATGCAAAGAATTTTGAATTTTGAATTGCTTTATATAAGTATATGTTACTCCGAGGTCGTCATCCAGTCAAACATATTGCTCATTAATTACGGTCTCCTCCCACTTGTCGTACCTCGAAATATGTTAATGTTTACACCACTAATATGTTATTTCTTTATTGCACCTGTGTATCTCTGTGCTATAGGAACCTGTGTATATCTATGCTATGAGTAAATTTAGTTATCACAGATTTTGTTGTCGTTGATCCACTACGGTTATTTTGTTTTTATGTGTACAAAAGGTAGTGGATGAATAAAACAAACTGAACTGAACTGACAAACAGCCATATATATCTAGGTTTTTCTCCCTGAGTCTACATTTAATTTGTTAATTCACAAGGGGAATATTTCTGACTGTAACCCCATATTGAGTATATCTTCGAATCGGATAGGTTAACCCTTCCAATAACACGGTCATGATCATAGCATCAACATGTTAGGCGTTATAGGTCTAGTCACGAATAAGTAAACATGACATTGTTCCTTTGCTCTTTTGAATTGCTCTTTTTTTTCCACGTGGTTTCTTAAAGGGTGTGTACAGTTCTGGTTGAGGTGAGGATTTAGCTTTTAATGTTTTGCAAGATATTCAGAAACTACTCTATGAGATGTCAAAGAGTATGCAATTCCATGGGGTATCAAAAGTTTATTTGATGAAAATCGGTTTTGAAATGGCTGAGATATCCAAAAACAGGTAAAACAAAGAGATCCTAATAAAGTTGTGGCATGTCGCCTTTTATTATTATCACTTTTTTGGATATCTCAGCCATTTGAAAACCAATTTTCATCACATAAACGTTGAACCCTTCTTAAAATTACATGCTCTTTCATATTTCATAAGAGGTTTCTCACTATCTCACTTAGGAATGTGCAAAACATGAATCCCCACCTCAACCAGTACTGTACAGTCCCTTTAAAGAGTTCCACTAAAATAATGAGTTTAACCAGTTGACTGCCATTAGCGGATGCTTTGTATATACTCATGTCAATAGAATGACGTTGCGATTTGGTATGTCCTGGGACCTTATGCCGAAATTCAAGCTTTTTAAAATCCAGATAACTCTAGGTGGTCAGAGGTGAAGAGTCAATTCCATCTCGTACTTTTTATGTAAGAATGAAGCGATCAAATTGACTTGTTTACACTAACGCAATCATAATAACTTATTCTACGCACATACCTTAAAAACAAAGGAAAGGTACGTGACAGCAATTATATATATTTTTCTAGTTTTTCCAGATACAGCAATAAACTGTTGTATGCAAACTAGATTCTGTGCAGTGAAATTATTATAATCAGAGATCGAGTTAGGAACAGGTGATTTAAGTGGCTATAGTTGCCATGTGACTTTAAGGAAAAATATTAATAATTTTGAATTCATTTAGTATATGGGCCCAATACTTCCTATTCAAGAGGACCCAACATGTCTTTTATGATTGTGGTCTCTTTGTATAAACAGACGTCCGCTATGTATACTTATTAATGTATCATGTAGCTCCCCCTCCCCCCCCCCCCCCCCCCGCAAAAAAAAAGAGAGAAAAATCCCGCAACAAACATGTGATCTCTTGGGTGGCTTGTCCCGGATATCACGAATATTATTGCCGCAATCCTATATTCCGTCTACCTGTAAACATAATGATTGTTTTCCATTCCAAAGTGTCATTTAATCTGATCTGTGCGGAACTGGTACCAATGATAAGACACGATTTCCGCAATATGGCTTTCAATTTGATCGGGATGACTCGATGTAAAGCATCCAGAGAGCCAACGAGACCCAGCAATTTAACGATTTCCTGATGCACATTTTTAATGTCGTCTGTGCAACATTAAGAGAGCCATTATGTATCATTTACAGACGTTTTAAAGAAAGAAATACGCACAAGCAGTAACTAATTGCATGACTTCGCTTTCGCTCTTCACGTCTTGATGTCGTGTTAACAGCTAAGATCGATGCACCGTGCAGTGATGATCATAGGTTATTGTGCGCTAAGAATGACGTCAATATACAGCCTGTATGCTTCAGTGTTTATTTCTGTTGCTTCTTTTCAATCTCAAGTTCTACATGATTTGCAAATTATGGCTGCTATATACTTTTGAAGCATATCACAGTGTATAGCAGTATTCCAATTTTTTTAAGATGCCGTTTTAAAAAGTAGGCACTTGTGTAATTGTACGCCTATATGTGTGTAGGTAGGTTTTTTTTTTAACTTCACCTCTGCTCTTTGTATTTTGGCATCTCACAGATTTGCTTTAGCAGACCTCAGTTCCTGAGAATGAAATCTATATGAGTGCATGTTTGTGTGCATGCGCGCGAGTGCATGTTACATGTTTGTTCTCTTGTTGTTTGTTTGTGGAAGTGTACGGGGGAGGGAAAGAAATAGTTATCTGACTTATGAAGCAAACCCTGAAGTTGCAGGAAAATGGTTCATTGGTATTTTCCTGCGTTCGCCATTGTATTCATATAAGTCACACGTAATAACGACGATGAGAGTCAAGCGAAAAAGGGGCAATAAAGCGCCAATATGATTGTCCATTGTAATTTATTGCTCTCTAAAAACCGGAGGGTTGCGGTATCAATTTCGGACGCGCGCGGATATTTCGGCGCGTGTTGCTAACAAGAAGGGAACGATGTCAATTGTCGGCTTGCTTTCCAGCCTAAACGATTCTGAGAGAGATGTGGCGGGGATTTGTAAAGTGACAAATGTAACGGCCTCGAAATCTCCCAAGCGCCTCGAACCCAATCCAAGTCATTTGTTCTTATTACTGGCAGAAAATAATTCCCGCCATTTCCTCTCTGTATCTGCTTTTCTATAAAAGAGAGGATCCCAGAGGATGCGCCATGGGGGCTTGGGGCGGCTGAATTGGACTTAAATTGTCGAAATTACAAGAGAAATGTATCGATGAAGATGAATGCAGAGACTGGATTTTTCTTCTTTTTTTTAACATGTACATTCGCAACACATCGACAGCTCCTTAAAAAAGGCCGAATTCGGTATATGAAAAAAAAGGCATTTGTTGTGAGTCAAAGAAAGCAGAGGATAACAAGATAGAAATTTCCATCTTTTCTTCGATTTTCATCTAAACTCCAGTGCTCCCCCCTCCCGCAATCACTCGTCATTCATCCATTCTTATCTACACCTCAATAGTGACATTGAATGTTGCTTGTACATTGCGCAGAGAGCTAGTCGCAATAACTCTATTCTCCATTGATATACATCTATAAGTTAAATTACGGAATGAGAAAGGGAGGGAGGGCAAGAGACTGAGAGAGAAAGAAAGAGCGAGAGAGAGAGAGAGAAGAGAGGTAGATAGCTTGAGAGAGGGAGAGAGGGAGAGAGGGTGCAGCAATAACAACGCGTTGTTATCATTGGAATTAAATATTGAATTGGATTTATACGGTGAGATCTGTGACTTTCAACGGAGGAGGGCCCTAATCGTGATCAATTTTAAGCCTGGAAAGCCCGCAGGTGTTTGTCGCGTGAGTTAGTTTTCACGACTGTGAATTATGTTTCTCCTTTCGTAAAGTGATCGATTTATTTTTTTCATTTGGACGCGGCCGAAATATAATACTGACTTTCGCAATTCGAGCATGAAATATATTTTCCTTCCAACACTGGGAAAACATAATTCAACTCGCTCATTTTCTCCCTTATCTTTCGGCCTGTCCTCGTGCAGCGACGGAGTAAAAACTCATACACCATAATAACACGCTCGCTTCGACCTTGCTCATGCATTTTTTTCTCGCTGTATTTCTTTCTGTAACCTATCTCGTAGATCGCTCCCTTATAATGATGGTATGGAAGTTTTTCAGGCGTTCCCTTCAGTTTTCATCTACTTTTTTTTTAACGATACGCGATGAATTTATCACAATAGGTGCAAATATTCGATCACTCGTCCTTGCTAAAGATGTCTTGTTATTTCCATCAATATGAAATTTAAAAAAAGAGTCGTGTTAGAGCAATTTATGGCCTTGATATCCACGCTCACACGCATGCACGCACGGAGGCACACGCACTCATTTACAGGTATATTTCTAGCGGGGCAAAAGTACTCAAAATATACGTGCAGGAAAAAAGAGAGAAAGGAAATTCAGTAACAGCGTAGTTTAAACTGTAGTCTCTGGTGGTAGATATCGAAAATCATTAAAATACAAGAAAAAGGAGGCATTCCTACATCCACCACTTATATGGACACGGAATCATTATTGGAAATGCATGTATTAGTGATAGTATAATCATGATAGAAGTAGAAGTAGCAGCAGTATAGTAGTGGTATAGTAATAGTAAAAGTAGTAATGGTTAGCAGTAAAAGTACTATAGGAACTGCGATGTAGGAGTAGTACAGTAATAGTAATGGTAAGTAGAAGTACTACAGTGGTAGTACAGTGGTAGTAGAAGTAGTAGTAATAGAAATAGTAATAGTAGTAGTAATAGTAATAGTAATTGTAGTAGTATAGTAGTAGTAGTAGTAGTAGTAGCATGCAGTAGTAGAAATAGTAGCAGGTGTTCTTTTGCTGTTGTAACCGCTCTTAGGGAGGAATAATTACGGCTACATGGAGCAAGACGGCATTTATTTCTTTGATTTATTAAAACCTTATTAATTTTTATTTTTTTTGCAACAGAAATTATATATTTCTGATGACTAAAATCTAACATTCATTGAATAATACACAAGAAGCAAAAATGATAGTATTTTCATGACTATAAACAATTTAAAACTCGAAGATATATGCCAAGACACTTATATACAAAGACCATGCAGCCTCCACCATCTGCAATCAGATGGCTGTATGGAAGATAAACCACACAAACGGCTTTCTTTCACTCGCAATATCAAGTCACCAAAGCGATTGACGCATAAACGTTGTCCATGTAGGTATGTTCCTTTTTAAAGAAATGGAATCATGTACTTTAAATCGCACACAACATCTGTATTCTCTCGTCTACCGCCGTGGCGACTTAACACCACTAATCAAGTGGCATATAGTTCCATGTAACTTGAAAAAGAAATAGAAAAAAGGGGGAGGGGTGGAAAGAGAAATGGGGAAACATCGCTGAGATGAGGGAGAATGAAAGCTAAAAAATATGCGTCATTAACCGCCAGCTCGTTTGACTTTGAGTCGTAATGACTCGAAATGGCGTGCCGTTTGAGGCGAGTTCCGTACCGCCACTACAAGGGTCGTTTTATTTCAAGAGCGTGTCGAAAATAATCACGCCAAAACGATATGATCTCGACTTAAGGATTCAAAGAGGTGATATTCATCGTCGGCCTGATCTCTTTGCTAATCTATTTCTTCTATCTATTTGTACATTACCAGTAGTCTCATAGCCCCCAGCGTCCCCCTTCCCCTTCCAGCGGCTTCTGAAGTGGTTTAAGTAGACAGAGGGTTGTTCTTTTTTTCTTCTTTTTGCAATGATTTCCAACGCAGCATTCGGACGGGAAAATCATTTAGCCAGTATTGCATTTCTGGATCATTTATTTCGAGGGGATACGATTGGGAAGAAGGTATTTTGCGAAGAAACCAATGTAGCAAACCGAGGTAATGACATTTCATCCAATGTCAATGATAAAATGACACTTCCAATATATAGCACGCACACACATAATGTTTTGGGGAAAATGTAAACAACGTGGCAGTTTTCTTCGTTGTTCCTTTTTAAATAAGTGAACAGATCGGCATGTTAATAAGGTATAGATAATTCTTATGTGCATATTTCTTTGTATGTATCTATCTAATCGTTTGTGCAAACTCACCCACATCTACTTCACGAATTTACATGTATGTAATGCCTATGCATAATATCTGTAATATTTTTATATGGGCCTACATAATTATATCACTTTCTGTCATCTGGTAGCTTTCTCTAAAGCATCTAAAACATTTTTTCCATTACACACCAAGAATTATAAGTTAATCTTATAGGTTTTAGATAACAGTCTGGCTTGATATTTTTTTCTTCAGAATTTGCTCTTTCATCTCGAGCTTTATAATACTCTGGTGCTGCTCATGAATAACCTGCATGCTTGTGTCCGACTTCGCGAAAAAAATGACTTTGGAGCCGAAAATTTTTAATAAAACGAAACAAAAACCCAATATCATATCTCTGTTTAGTGACTGTGAACTCAAGACGTGTTTGTATAAATGATTACGGATCAAGCGGCGCAATGATCTCGCATAAATTCGCATCAACAGCGGGTCTACTTAAGCGTGTACTTTCACAAATAATCAGTGTGTTTCAACAAACGCAATTGTAACAGGCGCACAAAGAGACCCTATACGAGCTAAGGAGAGCGATAGAATAATAATATCGGCTTTTGGAAAATTACGCATGCTTTTCACTCCTCAATTGAAGTATTGACGCTGTTGAAGGTCGCCATGGAAGCACTTATTATTGGCTCAGCAAAGCTTTATCGGCATTTCTCTGGAATACAATAATTTAGGGAGAGCTCGGGAAGGTGAGAGATCTGGATTTGTTACTTGCTCTGGTTGTAATAAAGACATGTTATTGCTGCCCGGCATATATCATGATCCGTCTTTAATTATGATACACAAAATGTAAAAACGTTAATTTCTAGGTGGGATATGGTCACTCTGTTTCCCTGATATGCAAAGTAATATTTGTGTTTGTTACAGATTCATTATGAATATCTGCCTATATCTAATGTCTCTCTCTCTCTCTCTCTCTCTCTCTCTACACGCACACACACACGCATATTGATATATTGATATGCGCATTGATACAATACCTATAAAACTACCATATACTGTAATTATGGCTATCATAAACTAACCTATTCATTGTGTATGCATATGTGTAAATATTTACATATAATCATATGGTATATTCATGTATATGTATGTATGCATTTACATTGTTTATTTTCATGCATGCAGACACTCATACGTATACATATCGACGTAATGACATATCAACACATCATATTGCCTGTAACATAATATTGGAGTTTATGGTAAAACTTTATAGCATGAACATGTCAAGCTATAAATATTAGAGCTTATTCTCTTTTTTTTTTCTCTTTTTTTTCTCTCTCCCTCTCTTGGTAGTCTTGCTTTTCTTTCCTGGTATTACACCCCTCGCCGATGCGTTGTTTCTCGTGGGCTTATTCCCAGTCCTAAGTCGAAATTGAAACCACCAAAAGGCAGAGCCAACATCATATCAGTCTGTCTCTCTATATTTCCAACCAGATTGTCAGATTCTCACAGCATCCACATCCCCTTCAAACTTTACCAGGCTCCGATATTCGACACCGTCAATAACGAGAGTAAAGCGTCCCCCAAACCTCTCTCTCACCCGGAGTCATATATTTGAAATAATATCTTTATATGTCTTCTCCGTCCAACTTATATCTCTTCGTCTATCCCCGTCTCATCTTCTTCTTCTTGCCTTACCTTCCCTCATTCGATTACACACGCCGGTGTCAGCCAAACATCGGATATATATATCCTTTCGTCGGGGTATATTTTTCCACGGATGAAGATTACTTATTTTTGTAATCAAATTATTCTCGCCTTCTGTCGGCCATGTCCTCGGGATTGAGTAGTATCGGATAATATGCGGGGAAGAGTTTTGATGTCGTCGCGCGTGGGTCGATTAGCGTACACTTTTTGATTGATTCATGGATGTAGAGCTGGGAGAGGAGGAGGGTGGGGTAGAAACAAAAATGGAAGCTGAGTTGATACATTTTGGCGTGCGGAACTCTTGTCCCTTTCTTTCTTTCTCTCTCTCTCTCTCTCTCTCTCTTATTCTCCCAACGTGCAGTCATTGCAGTAACCATGGTAGCAGTCAGGCAACTATACCAATCAAATGTGAGGATTAAAGTCGTTGCCGAGGTAACTGCAACTGATTATTGCGAATCGTTCTGCTTATGTAATCAAGGTTATCCTCTTTCTTATTCGTCCCCTTGATAGCTTGGTCGCTGTTGATAACCCAGTTCAGTTGTGAAAATGTACACCAATAAAATGACACAAATTTATCTTTTCATCACGCGACATAATAATTGGCCAGATCTAGTCCAAAGATTTGAAAACAATACTCACACATTTGTTGAAATGAATAGATCGTGACACCTTTTTCATGGAATGTACTGCCATTTCGTCATTCGTTATATACGCGTATATTGTTTGGAATGGCAGTAAATTAATGATTGAATGAATGAATGCTTGTAAAGACAAAGTACATGCTTCGAAGGTAAAAGTTGAATAAGTATAGTTTTGTGCTGACGCACTATGAAATCAAAGACAGTTGTAAAAGAGATACAGAAAATGCAACTTGATTGAAGCAGACGGCGAGATGACACCAGATATGCTCAAACGATCATAAGCCTGATAATTTCTCCTAATGCTAGAATTGAAATGTTATTTTTGATACCGTTTTCCCCAGAAAGGACTTGCATTCATCGATTTTGGAATGTCAGACATATCGATGCGTCTGTTACTGCAGCAAGGCAAGAAATCAATTCTTTTTACAACATTCTTGCGAATAATTCTCTCGTATGTCTGATGAAAATGTCAAAACAGTGTATGGAATGTATGGGAAGAGAGTCTCACATTTTCATATTATATACGTTCATGCTGTCTCTGTGTTTTTATTTTACTTTGTTTTCTTTTTACACTCTCGGGCTATTGGACATGTTTCCCGCGTAATTCGAGTCTAATTGAAGAAGTTTGGCGATCGTTAATGCTTGCTCGGAGTTATGCGATGGGTTACGTAGCAAGAACCTATCAAATGATCCGATTTAATTATGTCTTTCGATTCGAAAATGCTGCTTCCGATTTCAGCTTTTACAGGATTTGAGGAATTCTGTCACCTAAGATTTGCTTCTCTTCTTTTTTTTTTCTCTCCTTTTCCACCGGTGCGCTGTTTACAGAGGAATAAGATGTAATGCGATAATATCAAAAGACAGGAAAGAAGAAAGCGACATATTCGAGGTTTATTATAAAGTGTCTTCTCATTCATGCCTAAATTCCGATCATTTTACATCACTGAATATAGTTTTTGTTTTTTAAAGCTGGATATTATGTCACATTCTATGAAAATCCGTATTTGTGCAGGGAACATCTTTCTGAGACGACTGTGTCTATACGATGCTCAAGTTCACGATGTTAGCGGACAGAGCACCAAGGGAGACCATGAACAGGCAATTACTAATATAAATGTTATCATCTCTCGTGTCAGATATTTAGATCTGTGTTTTAGGAAAGCTTGCACCTGGACAATATTGTGAACGATCAAGGATTGCCCACATTTCATTCCGAATAGAGCCACTTGCCGTTGCTCGAGTAATCTTCCGGAGAGTTAAGAAGGTTTACCGATGTGTATCTATCTCAAGCCTGTTCACCTATGTAGACATAGTGGTCCCCAGGATTTTACAGTCCCTTGTGGTTTTCACATAGTCTTCAATAAGCCAATCACATGTAACGTGTGTACTTTGCGTAAGTACTTTGAAAAGACACTAGATTTTATGCAAATCAGTGATTACTATTTTCGTTGCTCCTGACTTCTTGTGCAGAGAGGATACTGTAATCGCAAAAGGTGAAAATGATTTTGATATATAGACTGATCATAATTTCATGCACAGGGCATTCTCGCTCGTAATAGTTTCTGTCTTGCTTACAGTGGACTGCCGTTATTAGTACATGTATCTTTATTTGCATAATGATCATCAGATACCTTACTATAAAGACTCATTCGTACCGTCTAAATTATTATTCAGGGTAAATCTTATAAGTCTCTCTCCTTGACAATCTTGTCGAAATAAGCTAGATAAATATGCTTTTATCCAGGGTTTGCTTTGTTTACTTATTAACAGATATGGAACAATTTTGATCATCGGCTTTAGGTTTATTACAGAATATACTCTCCCGAAGGATTAAAAATAAAACAACATTATTTATTCAAAAAAATCCATCCCGATATAGCATCCTCTGTTGGAGTATCCGACTCAAAATGGGGACAAAAAACCATGGTTACAAGCCGCATTACCATGTTTAATGCCAACGAAATCAGGTTTACGACATGGCGTGCGCGCGGTGAGTCATGGTTGAACGTCTCTGCAGAATACATACCATATATCATACCATACCAGGGCTGAGTTTATCACGACACCGTCTCGTTACGCCCATCAGTGTGTGGACTCCGCAAGGTCAATGTTACGTAACAGAGTTTCCGCCCCCGTCGCCCGAGAGCTGTATCATTTTGCCACACGCTATTTTGAGGAGCACACCCATTCTAACATATGCATAATTTCCCCATTATTGGGGTAATGAAACATGTTTAATGTGTATAAGCACGCGCAACCACCGAGCAGATCAAGATCACACCCTGATAGCTGTATGGTAACAACAGCAACAATAGTTATCGAGCGTCCTAAAGAATGCTACCATAATAATTCCATTTATACACATTTATACATGCATAAATAAGCACATACACGTACGCATAAGTGTATTCATATGCATATACTGATTCATGTTTGTCATATCCATCACTTGTATCTATCGTATACATTGATTTTAAATACGTACAGTGTACTTCTCGCGCAAAATGCGGTCATTACTAACATAGGCGGCAGGTTTTTTTTCGTTTCAGAGTACCATGGATCAGCATTGCTCTTAAACTTAGCCCGTGTATATTGCAGCGGTCTTGACTTGCGAGTTAGTTGAGCGGTATCATAACGATGTTTTTTGTTAATTAGACGACAGTTTTTGGCTATCTCTATTCGCTGAACTGTGGACGTCATCTTTCGATCAAACATAAGTGGCAAGTATAATTATGAATTCAATTATGCAGAATGACGAGTTAATAATTTTCTAGTCTTGCCCCATGCAACCAATGAGCATAAATTGAAGCTCAGCGACCAGCTCTTTCATAGCGCAGTGACAGCAATCTGCCAATCACGCGGGAACAATGAAGTTAACCAAACGAAGGAACAAACAGTTTTTATTACCGATTATCTAATCGAATGACAAAACGACACGTGTGTATATCTTGCAATACTGTCAGAGTCTGCGCTGTGTTTGTCCACTACTGCAATAGTCATTCATGAAAACAACAATTCCGCCTCCTCCTCCTCCTCCCCCTCTCCTCTTCTCCTGTTTTTCCATATAGAGCTCTGTTAAAATTGTCAGGAAATTGACTGTGAGGTTGACATCGATCACAGTATGCTGGCGAATGGAGTCGGAGAGTTAAGACTGGTAATTGGTAAGGAGCGATTGATAACGATTTTGAGCCAAAACACAGCCAGATTCGGAGCCATGTACGTGATGAACGTTTCCGCTCGAAACCCGCCCCGAATCACGAGGACCCGATCGACAATGACGTTTCCCACTTAGAGACACAAAAACATTTCTGTCGTTTTTTCAAGCCAAAGAAATCGATTTGCCACGTCATGAATGACGCTGGGTTTTTTCCCCCTTTTCCTCCAAACCGAAGCTGTTATTGCCAAGTTCGTGCCTCTTCGAAAAGCCACCTCTTACAACGACGAATTGTTCATTTTCATGTCGGATAGCTTGTTGCGATTGAGCGTCGTTTGCTCGTTCAAATTTTCCTCCGCCCATGTGCATATCAAAACGTTAGAATGCAAATAGAGCGGACGAGTCTGTGATTCCAGCCCGACCGACGAGGCATCGCGGATAGCGTCGCTGCTGTTATTTTTATGAGCGGGAAAAAAAGACATAGGAAAAAAAACCCGCTCGCATTATTCATTTGAACACTCAGCCCCCTTCAACGTCTGGCAGCACGTCAAATAGAGAAATCGTTACACGCAATAAGACACGAGATGCTAAATGGAAAGAAAAATAATGGGAATAGAGTTTACAGAGAGTTTATTTGCCGAGAAATGACACTGCACATGTTACAGACCCCATCGCATGTACCAATTCAGCTGACATGCGTCTCCGTTGCCAGTCGCCAGAGGCTCGTGCGTGCGCGAGCAAACCTCCGCAGGCGCAGACAGCTCGTAGATAATCAAAAGAATGGAGCGAAATTCACGGCGACGAGTTTAAAAACCAATTTACGATGGTGACACAGGTAATGTAACGATGCCAGACAGTTCCATAAACTGAGCACACTGTCGCTTACGCCTGCTCGATTAGCAGAAGAAACAAATTAAATATCTTCGTCGAAGTTCTTTTTCCTCCACTTTTTCCTCTCCCGAAGACGGCGCCGAGTTTATGTTACACGATATTTTACCGTCTGCAAGTGATTTCGCGCTATTTTTTCTTCCATGCCTCGTGATTCTCCGTCCATATCATTTCTCCGTCTCTACTGGCGAGTTGTTTTTGCTGACATTCGTTATCTTCAGCTGGACATGTGGATCCATTCCCTCCTGATAGCCATGTCAGGCCAGGAAACACGAACCTGCCAAACCTGAAACATAAATCGTCCACGTTTTATTTGATGCTAAAACAATATGATATTGCATTTTTATTAGCTCGACTGGAAGGGGAATCTTGGATTGCACACTGTCACGTGCTGCATGTATTTGGTTTTGAAGAGAGCAGGCTGACAAGCGTATATTTTGAGGGCTGTCTTCTTCTTCTTCTTCTTCTTCTTTTTTTTAAGTTCGATTAGATCCAGCATGGAGCGCAGTTTGAAGTAAAGCTTACGTTGCCTGAAGGGAAATCGCCACTCGAAAAGCATTTTCTTTTTTAGATTGTTTTTCTCCCTTTGTGAAATTGACAAATAACGTCACATTAAACGTTCGCTCAGGTGTCAAGCTTTATGAAAAATCATATTGCCACCGGCCTGAAAATATTCATGAAATAAGATTGCTTTTCAGAAGTAAGTTGAAAAACAAAAGCAAGTGTATTTCACTATTCACAACAGGAATCGACTCTTACAAATGAAGTCTCATAGCATTTTCTTTTTTTTATGAGCATTATAATAATGTTATGCGATAGAGAGGGGCAGCATGGCATCAAAGTTTCAATTTGTCACTATACAAAAAAGCGACCATCATAGAGACTGCAGTTAAGCTATTATAAGGTGGCATTGCCACAAAGATTCAATTCACATGATAATATCGCTGGTCATTCGCAGCAGCAATACAAGCCATCTACGGTAGATGTAAAGTCATCGATTCTAGAAAATATTTGAAATTTTCTACAATTCGATTGCACACGTTAAGCAAAGCGTTAAGTGATCATGACTAGACAACTGAAATTATGTGACTATTTTATATCCAATGCTTTCTCACACATACCCTGCAAACGAATCCAGAATCCTATTATTTTTTGGAAAGAATTACACTGTTTCATGAATTGCAATTTGGAGAAAAAAAAACACACACACAAACAATGTTGGGGCACATGGGCGCTATCACAAGCATTCACAATCTTGTTATTAAAACAAGCAACAATGTGGCCTATCCCATGCAAAAAGTTTAATTATGGGAGATACTAGGTGAGCCTAGTACAATGTACCTCTTGAGTTTAACTATAAGGCAATATACAGTAAGCTCCGGGAACGTTAACATGATAGCCTATTGGAAGAATCATGTCACTGGACATACAAGCTATTGCAGTGTTAGTCATTTCCTTGGCTTCAATTTTCATTTTTATCCATCTGTATTATGGGTGTTTGCTTGTCTCTCGCTTATTGCTAATTTCCGTGAGATATTAATCTCTATAATTATGTGCTAGTATATGTGTGTGTGTGTGTGCGTGTGTGTCCCTTTGTGTGTATGCGTGCCTCTTTTTTATATCATATATGTATTGTGTGTATGCCTGTGTGTGTCTGCTGTTTTATTATCATATAAATCTTATGTATGTGTATATATATATATATATATATATATATGTGTGTGTGTGTGTGTGTGTGTGTGTGTGTGTGTGTGTGTGCGTGTGTGTGTGCTAGCATGTCGATCTTCGTTAAGATTACAAGTTGGAATTTGGCGCCACTGAGGTTGAGTAAGATTCCTGTTTCATGTTTACCGCTTGGCGGTTTGATCTCGTACATCTTAAGGCGAAGATATTTGAAGCCTAAAGCACTTGTGGAAAGCAATTATTTGGACATTACTCTCAGGTTTTATCTGTTTCATCTCTCTCTCTCTCTCTCTCTCTCTCTCTCTCCGTCTCTCTTTCTCCTTCCATTATCCCTATTCCTTCGCTATATCAATGGAGAATAGAGAACCCATGTTCACCAGACGTCATGTATTCTGGACGTAGTCCATTATATTTTTTTATCTCCAATAAAGTGCTTGAAATACTGCATGCTTTTTAAATGAACACAAAATAAATCACTGCCGCTGATACCTCTTTTTTTTTTCTCAATACGGCTTGTATCATTGTGTGTTCTATTTAATTTGTGTTTATCTTTGATCAAGTGAAGCTAATGGTAGCTAAAGTTTTACATCGAACAATTTAAGATCATTGTGTCAATAAGCCATTCCGAATCTGTAAATTTAAAAAAGACTCCAAACTGAATTCTCCAAACTGTGAATTTAAGAGTACAGTATAAAACGCACTCTCTACAATCATCGTTGCTACCCTTGTTCTCAAATTGAACAATTTTCTCAAAAAAGAAAGCTTTGATAGATGGCAAAACGTGACTATTATTTGGTTCACTTACTCGATAGGAGTACGGTCCCCGTGAGCGAGGATAACAACTGTAATGCTGTCCGTGGTACGTTTCTGATCGATCCTTTACCACGCGCGGCGCCGCACGACACGCCAATAAGTACGCCAAGCCCTAAATGATTTGAGCTGTGCGGACGACAATTTCGGGCGTCACTGTGTCGATCCCCTCTCCCTACCCCTACCTCTCACCCCCACCCCCACACTCCAACACTCCCCACCCCACCTCCTCTCTCCTTTTCTCGATATATGTATGTCTGTCTATCTGTCTGTTTGTTCATGTCATGGTCATCTGTGTCTCTTCCCCTTATGTTGCGTTGGCTTCTTCTCTCTTCATGTACATTTTCTATCGCTCTATATCTTTCCATGTTATCCTTGTAATTTTTCTGCTCGGGTACATTTTTATACTTACTCAATCCTTTTTTTTTCAACCTGCCTATGGCTTGTTATGTGTGTCGGTACATTTGTGCCTATACATGTTATTCATTTACTACACATTTTCACCAGGCCCTATGTACTGCAGGCACGCACTGTGCTATCTCTCTCAAGTTCAAATTTGTAAAACATTTATTTTCCATCTTTTTTCATGTTGTATATCGCATACATAAGATTGTACAAGGAAGGCAGAACCTCAAAAAAGCAGAGCTGTGGTGAGCTGCCTAACAAAAATACATTACATCACAAGCACAAGAAACATCAAAAACATAATAGTTCCCCATGGCAATATTAAGATGATGATGTTCCTCCAAAGAGAAGTATTGCAGTCAAACAGAGGGCCATGTAGTAAGTATTAAATTATGTGACGAGCTACAGCCTAGCAAAAATTGCCATATATCAAAGTTAAACGTTACATATTTATAAATGCTAGTAACGTGAAACCTGCACAGAGGTGACGGTTGTAGGCTTACGTGTCTGGCCCCAGTAGACAATGATAGTAATAATGATGATAATGATAATAATTATAATGATGATAATAATAATAATGAGAATGTTAGTTTATGTAAGATTTCTAGCCCCTCCTATTCTGTTGCCTTTGCATGATGATCATGAAGAGAGTCAATTTACACAACGTTTGACAACGAGTTCCTCTCGTCAAGTGTGAGACTACACTATAAACCATTCCACTAGATTTGATTCCCTAGATAACAATACTAAAATGTAACGAATGTATTAATTGAGTCAATCGAACATCTCTCGGTTGTGTTCGATGAAAATGACCAAAGGCCTACCAATTTTTTTTTCTTTTTCTGCTCAATCGATTGGTCGTGTTTGTTCCTTTTTATTGTGGGGTTCGTGTCAGACTTATTTAAAACTGCCTAAAATTGTAAAGTTAGACATGCCGTCTTAGATATAAAATTAGATAACTCATCAAATTTTACAATTTGCTCACAAATATTCGTCTTTGTTTGGCATTTCTATGGCTAAACTGGCCCCGACCCTCTCCTGTCCAACGTCCCTAACAGGGTTTCTAAGTTTTGGGGCATCTTTCTAAAGACTTATGTATGTGTCTTAGACGCTCTATATTGATAAGTTAGTGCTTTTTTTTCGTTTCTTTTTTTTTTTTTACTTTTTTTGTGTGGGGTGTGTGTGTGTCCACGTGTCTTTGTGTTTGTGTGTCTGTGTCTGTGCGAGTGCGTAAATCTTACAATGCTCTGACGGTAACGATCGAAGTTTTTAAATCTGTTTGATTGATTTTTCGCTCCCTGGTGCGTATGTCAGCCATTGTTTGACGACCTCTCAAGTTCTGTACCCTTCCTTTGCATCACCCGGGTCTGTTTTTCTTTTATTTTCTCCGTCATTCGCGTCAGATATCGTACAAGTGAGCAATCACAGAGACTCTTCCGAGCGTGACACAAATTAAAATAACAAATGACACTCGTCTGGTGTGCTACACTCTCCCACACGTGGAATCGTTCTACCCTTCGTACTTTTTTAACGTTTCTATTCCATTCCTCTCAAACCCCTCCTTATCCATCTCTTTAATCCTAGTTATATCCTTTCGCTTCTTCTTTGCTCTCTTTCTCTCTCCCTCACACACACACACACACACACACACACACACGCCCACACACCCTCTTTTTCGCTGCCCCTTCCCCCATCACCTTTACCCTTACACTTCCCACTCGTCCGACTGAATGGGCCCAGATGCACCGCTCTGGATCGACAGAACGATTTATTTCTGGCTGGCTGAACGGCTACGTGTACTTTCCCCTCCCCACTCTCCACGTCTCCCTCTTTCTCTCTCTCCCTTTCCTCATCTTCCATTTCTAGGTGACTTCTTTTGACCATGTTGTCGTTACTTTGCCGGAGTGTGTCCATTCGGTGCACACCATCTCACACGAAGTAATTGTAACGCGAAGCCGAGTTTGTTCTTCGACATTCTTAAAGGTGTAGTATCACTTTTAAAATCTTAATTTCTATAAAGAAAAAGTTTGCGACATCATGAGTGAATTCTTCAGTAGACTTTGCGCATGAGCATGAAAGAAAAATGATAGATTGATTATAGATGTTTTAAAGGCTTGTTGAAATGTTGAATCCACATTAAAATAAAACAATTACAGAAACAAAAGCAAGATTGACGCCTGCCTTAAGACTTTATTCAACTTGGTCATGTGTTAATACATCAATGCTTTTCATGAAATGAACGAGGTAAGTTCACGAAACGTCCCCTAAGCCTGCACATGGAGAGTAATATGAATGACGAAAAATTGTCACATCTGGCTCCCGGTCATTTATTACTTGTCGACATCATTTTTCACCTTCTTCTTCTTCTTCTTCTTCTTCTTCTTCTTCTTCTTCTTCTTCTTCATTATAACCATTCGTCTTCTTCTTTTTCTTTTGTAATATCCCTGAAGGCATGCACTAAATACGAACTGGCCTATTCCAGTTGCCAACGTCTAACATAAGGCAAAATTATTGTGCAATCTCCAATTTGCAACCTTAAGCCACGAATAGGTCTTAACAGTTGAAAAATAAACATTATGAACATAAATCTCTTATTTTTCTTTTCACCCAGGTCGAATCGTTTTAAAGCTGGGATTTAAATGAGAGTATATATAATGCACATTGCTTCTGGTTTCACTTTGAGGTGTATCCACTCGCGCACACAAGCACGCAAAAATGATAAAAGCTGTAATGCATCTTTAACACAAAAGTGCAGTCACCAAACATCACGCTCTCGTGAAAGTCTCGGCCATGGCAGCAAATGCTGCTGCCACCTAGTTTCACGTATCAAAATACATCATGCTATGAATACCGAAAACACAATCGTTGTTGATGACTTTTAAGAGGAGCACTGTGCATACGTGTATACATATTAAGACAGACACAATAACGAATATGTTCCATTTGTAGGAATTCTTTACTACAGCCAGCATTCTAAGACGATGATTCTTTAGAAAAGCACAAACACCTCATTGATTTTCAACTAGTTTTCTTTACGAATTTATGGTTCAGCTATGTAATCATTGCACTGACAAAACCTTTAATCAGTGTGTTCGTTTTCTCTATTTCTTTTATTTTCTGTTTTTCTCTCAATTTCCTCAAAAAAAAATCGAAGTTCTTTTTCTCGAGCGGGAATATTTCCCTGCGGACATTGTTGTCGGCTGATCATGCCCGCGGGCTGAGGGGGCTTTTGGCAGGGCCGTGGGCGCATCGTCTGGGAGCACGCTCGGTTTGTTAATTTGCGCCGCTTTTTCTTTTTTTTCCCCTCGCTATAGTTCTGGAGGGGAGGTGTCAGTAGAATTAGAATGCAATTCTAATTCAATAGGATTTCTGCGAGATAATGGCGCCCAATTGGGACGTGGGTTGACTGATGTATGCCATTCATTTATGGCCCAAATTCTCTCTCGTTCCCTCCTCCTCTCCCCCTCCCCTCTCTCTCTCTTTAGCAATGTTTAGAGTTTTCGCGTTGAGCGCAGTCTTTACCGAGTTTAATCCTCTGAATGGAATTTGAACGCAATGCCAGACTCATGATAGTAACGATGCATGGTGATGATGACCCCCCCCCCCCTCGGAGGGTGGGGGAGGGGGATATATTGATGATATCATCGTTATTGTATTCATCTAGATCACATTAACAATGACGTGGGAAACTGCTAATTTCGACATTCATATGGGCAATGATAATTCAACAATTTAATTCATTTTATTTTCATTTCAATAATTAATGATAATGATCCTGATGTTGCTGTACGCAATAACGTAGATGATAATTATAGTCAAGATATGACGATCAAAGATGATGAGGTTAATGATTGCTAATGATGTCAAAGTTAATGAACAATGTGGTGTCGATAATCCTGCTGCTGTAGATGATTAGGGAGATGTTGTTCTTGATGATTTTAGTGTTGATGGTGACGGTAATAATGATAATAATAATAATAATAATAATAATAATAATAATGATAATAATAATGATGATGATAATAATAATAATAATAATAATACAATAATAATAATTAATGATGATGATAATAATAATAATAACAATAATAATAATGATAACGATAATAATAATAATGATGATGATAATAATAATAATAATAATAATAATAATAATAATAATAATAATATCAATAATAATAATACAGGGTATTTTTTAATGCGCCAATTCCACATGACTAATGGTGCTCAAGGTTCAGTGAGAAAAAGTCAATTATGAAATAGAAAAATCATCACACACACATATACATGAGAGTACACTGCAAAAAGTCCGGTGTTAAAAAGTGAACACCGAGCTGGTGTTAAATTTTCGGTGCTCATTTATGGTGTTAAATTAACACCTCCGGGTGTCATTTCCAAATTTTAAACTGTTTTTTGAAGAGTTTCTTAGTAACTGCACTTCTTGTTGATTTTTAATATCAACAAGACGATCAAGAATTTTACATTAAAATACTAGATTTGTGAAAAAATGTGAAAATAAATTTACACCAAAGTAACACCAGCGGGTGTGGTCTCTTATTGAAGCTGGACGGGTGTTAAACCATTGATATTAACACCAACAAAATCAAATCAACATCATGTGGTGTCATTTTTTAATTAACACCAGTACAGTGTCAAAACAACACCAGGTACAGTGTCAAATTAACACCACGAAGTGTCAGGTGAACACTTTTCAACACCATCACAGTGCATTTTTAACACCTGTGGGTGTGGTCCTCTATTGAAGTTTGATCGGTGTTAGATTTAACACCCGTGGTGTTAAATCTAACACCGATGTTTTTACAGTGTAAATGGAACAATAATGATGAAAAATAAGAAATTACATAATATACAATTCTGATATAGAATGATGATGATGCTTCAGTTCTGATGACGCTGATCGAGATTGTCCTAAGTGTCCTTGTTAGACAAGGCGGTCATATCTTTACAGCTGTGACTCAAATCTCTTCACGCCTAAGATATTCATCATTTGCATATAAACCAACACGTTACCAGGAGGAGGGGGTGGGGCGAGAAAGAGATGAGAGAGAGACTGGGAGAGAGAGAGAGAGAGAGAGAGAGAGAGAGAGAGGGAGAGAGAGAGGAAGAGAGCGATGCTACGGACCTAGGAGATGACACTTTCTGTAAACAGTTTAAAACATACCAAACACATTCACAACACCTTCAGTGTCCTTCGATTTTAATACTGCTACTTATCTGTCCATCTGTTCTCCACTCGTGTAGCATTGCGATATAAACCAAAGTACTTCAATAATCAAGACAGTGTTGATTACAGTTAAAACAATAATATTCCGCAGGCAGTGACATGATGGAGTATATATATAACTCACGGTTTCTGGAACATCGTATTTCGCAGCCACGGATTACAAAAGCCTAACACAAAACGACTACCAAACCGCAATATCAGCGCTTAAGTGTTGACATAACAAGTGTACGATAGCTCATAGCGTGCTAGGGGATCATGCTGTGTTATACGTCACTATTGCTTGTACACACATTAACATGGCGCCTTGCTGCACAGTGTGACGAGAGCGCCAGTGCGATACATGCCAAATTGCCCCTCCTCCTTCCAGTAATTTGCACCCTCTTTTAAACGGCGCCACCATAATGAACATACCAACAAAAACAAAAAATAGAGAAAGAATAAAGAGATATGACCTTAAGTTGAGAATGCAAACATGTGTCAATACAGAAATCTCACTGAAGTTGGAATATACTTGTACTTTGTATTGATGTATAGCTCACAGGGATGCACCGGTAAAGTTATGTATAACTTGGCCCACCTGATTATAATCTTTACCCCCGAGCGCTCTTCATTGCAGGCCCTGTTCTACCACAAGGGCCTCTCACTATATTCATAGATTACTTCCGATCAACTTTAGATTACTGACAATAGAAATAGTATAACCTGTCTACATGGTTGTCATGAAATGAGTCCATTATCTTAAAAAGGGAAAGAGAAACATTCTATATCAATCTATTTCATATGAAATAGATATCTTACCTCACAATAATGAATTAATACACCTCAAAACTGAGAAGGATTTGTCAGATTTTTTCTTAAATCTTTAGAGGTTTTTATTAGTGCCATTGTCCTGGTGAGGAAACACTTCCTTAAACCCCAATGCAACAATTGAGCGCTATAATATCAGACGAGAAAAACTCCAGGAATATTCATTCATGTTTCATTGCCAGCTCAAAAGTTGTCCTGATGGCGTGTACCATTCTGACCTGACGCCAGTTGATGTGTGGATATAGTGGGGTGAAGTTTCGAGCTACTTTCGGTTGATAACCGCTACCTCTATGTAGACGCCGATACTCGACGCAAATCGAGCTCGCCGAGGAAGAGGGTTCGCTTCACTTTCTCTCGGGTCACTGCCGTATATACTGTGAGGGAAAGAAGAATGTGTGCAGGCACGGAAACACCATGGCACGTGGGATTATGGATTTTCGCCCTCTCATTTGCTGTTGTTCTTGTTCTTGTAGTCGTTGTTGTTGAAAACGATGATAATGATGGTGATGATGAAACGGTCTCGCATATTCGCGTAATTGAATCATCAGAAAAATCAATGACCACTGCAAACATTTTGCACTGGTCGCATTTGACCGGAAGCGACTATATATGACTCGATATAAGCGCCATAATGCAGATAATGACTTCAGGTGTCAATGACCTCTGTAAACACATTGGGGTGCTGGTCTAGATGTCATCGCACGCTAACGTTCGAATTGCTTTGTTTTGTTTTTGTTTTGTTTGTCACAGAATTGTTACATTTGTATCTGTGTATAGATTGTCACGGCAAGAAATATAGCACATAATGCAATGGCGAAGAGCCTATTCTAACAGTACGATTGATGGCAGAAACCAAAAATTACTAACATCTATACACGTTTTTTAATCACTGATTCATCATCATAACTAAATAGACAATCTGAAAATACTGACAAGACCAGAATTACACTACCAAACGTAAGTAAAATGCTCTCTGAACATGATATTGTTCATGTATTGTGTTTAAACTAAGAAGGGCGCTGATAGTGATATAGGCCTACCAACCATAAAAGTTTTAAAAATCACAATTGGATAGGAAGCCGGAAAAAAAAAGAAATTCGAGCCGTTCTCATCAAACCTGACACAGTGTCTTAATCATTTCGAATTCCTCACAAAAATAATGGAGGCTTGTATTATTTTTCTCATGGAATCTGGTTACGTAAGTCAAATCGACAGGCCTATATACGCGCAAGTGTGCGTCTCTGGGCAAAGCTGCGGTTCGGCGCTTCTGTTTGCTGGGCTTCGTCCGGGCGTCGGGGCATTCGTTGCCCGTGGTATATAGCTAGACTGGAGATGATTCATCCGGCCAACTAATTGCTAATGGCTTGTGCCCTGTATTAATAGTCAACGTTTGCGCATTAATATTCACTAGTTACATTTGTGCGTTCATAACCGAGAGAGTTAAATAGTCAACCGACACACGAACACACTCCCTTACACGTCATATAAAATTATTATGCCCCACGCACATTTTGCCAGGGAAAAGTACGAAGCCATAAATATTGTATCATACTTTTCACTTTCATTTCACATTAAATTTCAGATTCCTTTCTCTCCCCTTTCTCCTCTCACAGTTTCTGTGTCCCTTTCGCTTTTGCATATATTATATCTATCTGCATTCATTCATTAGATTAATTCAATATGGATGCATAATACATACATACATGCACACTATATACATACATCATTATACTTAGTGTACATGTGAATATATGGAATTATACATAGTAGATGACTCCGTGTACTTAGATAGATAGACAAATAGATAGATAGATAGATAGATAGATAGATAGATAGATAGATAGATTAGATAGATAGATATTTGTGTGTATGCAGGTGTGAATGAGTGCGTGTATACAATGTACATGAATGTATTGTAGATGACTGTTAAAATAGTTACGAGTGTGCATGAGTCAATTACGTTTTCCTTCGATCCCTCCCCTCCTCTCCCTCATCTCTCTCTTTTTTTTTCTTCTTTTCGTCTTTCCCCATCCTCTTCCAATTCTCTTTTACCGTCTTCCCTCTCGCTGCTTCAGCAAACAGAGGTGCTAGATTAATTATTGACGAAATTGTATGTATATTCCGCAATTATCTACGCTTCTCTACGCTACTCAATTAAGGCAATACACAAAAGTCCCGGTGTCAGAAAGACGGCTGGCATTGGACGCTCTAAGACAAGGTATACCGGATAGCTGTGGTTAGTCGCACGCCGTATGTACAAGTTAAGGTGTGTCATGAAAAAAAAATGAAAGAAAGAGATGAACAGAAAGAGAGAGAGAGAAAAAAAAAGGGAGAGATATGAAAGATAGAGAGAGAAAACAAGAATGGATAGAAATGTTCCCACCCAGCAATCCCATTATTTCTCATGGCAGGTCGCCTTCAATACGTTTCCAATCAATACGAATACACAGAATCACTTCCTGTATGCACCCCGTTACAAGTGATAGCCGATCGAAATGGATGTTTTCTTGACTGGAAAACATTGCATAACAATGAGCGTCCTTCACATCAGGCCGGTCACATTATCCACGGTTTTTCCGGATATCCGAGAGCGACAAGGAGCGACGCTGATATCTATATATAGGTGACAATGAGGCAGTTATCTGGTTCACATTGCCTCGATTAATACTGCGTCCTGCAGTTGTGAGAATTAGGCCTAATTGTCGTGCCCCGTGCTTCAGTTCCGTTTCAGGATCGTTCTCGTGTTTACACAGCATCTGATAAGCATCATGTTTATGATACACCTTGTGCGTGGATGGACAAATAGGCAAAATGTTATTGTGCGCTCATTCGGACACTCTGCATTATTAAGGTCAAATAGCGAACAATACATATCAAATGACGGTGACCTTTAGTCCCGCTAATTCAAATAATAGCTGGCTAATTATTTAGCCATTCTCGAGCGAGCGCTAGGACACCCCATGATGTTGATTTGTTCGATTGGCATTCTCCTTTTGGTTTGTTTTTTGTTGTTGTTTTTTGTCTTCGCCTTTAGCGATGTATGGAATTGGGCTGCAGCACGGCATGGTCTCATAATCAAACTGCAAGGCAATGTATTCTGCTAAAACTTTGTCACTGTCTTACACACACACACACACACACACACACACACACACTCAAAAATATATTAGTGAGTCCATTCTCCAGAGTAACAGTTCCATAACAGCATTGAGGAGAGCGAGGACCGTAGGATGAAAAAAAAAAACACTTTATACTTCTGGGACACAAAATAACGTTATACTTCTAGGACATAAAATGAGGCTGAAAGTTGGCAACACTTAGTTAGATCGATAAAGACGATAATATTAAAAGAAAAGATAAATACCAGGAGGATCAGAGAAGTGGTCTTGCAGACAAGGTGAAAGATACAAAAATCTGAGGAGGAAAAAGGAAGAAAACACGGTGCCAGAGGGGAAGAGGGAACTAGGTTTCATCTTAAAAAGAACGAACATTTTGGGTGTGAGTGATATACGTGGCAACCTGCAGGCGAGAAAGAATTTTATCGCGGTCAAGACCCAATGACAGAATTATCGCAATCTTCCTGATCGATATCGATCGATAGATTGTGCTTCAACCTTTTGATCGCGGTCATCCTGCAAGAAACCCAATTACTCTGAAACCAATAAAACGTTCAATTATCCACACATTTTTACTTCCATGGTGAAAATGATCTAGAGATTTTTTTTTTCTCTTAAACTCCTGGAAGTATTCCCTCATTTCAAAGAGAATAAATCGACATTATTAAATTTGTCAGGTCTCGTTAAAGATGCAAAGAGGCTCACATTCAAGGTTTATCACAAATCCCTCGCTCCATAATCACCATTAAAATGTCACACCGCCACGCGTCATACACGAATGACTGCACGTGGGACTAAGGCATGAGAGGTGAGGGAGAAATGAAAGACGAGGAATGAAATAACTACAGAGGCATTTGCTTTGAGAACGGGCGAGGGAAACAGACGGGCCTACAACAACAAAATCTCGAGCAGGAAGAATCAGCCCTCCTTCGAAAGTACGATGACTTCTTTGCAAATTCCCTACGCGTACAGCGGCGGTCTCGCAAGCGCGTTTTAATTGATTTGAAGAAAGGCTCGTCGCGGGGACGTTTTGTAATAATGTGTACACATTCATTCGTAAATCTAATTCGGAATTCCGTTCAGCCCATCGCGAGGAAACTTCAAAAGAGCAGAGTTCCCTCCCTTTCACACCCGAGTTCACGGGGAAAAGTAAACTGATTGCCCTTCCAATGGCTCCGTGTAGATACGGCAATCGTTTTGCAGCAGACAATATTCTATGCTTAACCTTGCTGCTAATCGTAACGTTGACATCTAACGCTGATAGCTGTGAAAAAAGTCAAAACAAGCAGCTGCTTCTTTTTTCATCGTGTGGTTCAAAACATTCCAGGCGTTGTTTTTTTATTTGCCTTTTACAATGCTTTGTCATTTTTTCTCTCTTTATCCTTTTTTTGCCACTCAGATTATGTAGGTTCTCGTGGATTTTTAGTAGTTTTTTTTTCACGTCTATGGTTCCGTGTAGTACGGTAAGAGCAAAGTGCGTATAGCCGCGGCTGAGAAATAGCCTACTTACCAGTGGACTAAGAGGTAAAGAGGTTCTTGTAACAAACTATAATGATCATGAATTCACTTGCCCGCGAATATAAAACTATTTTTAAGTCAATTTGATATAAAAGAAATCGAAGCGAGGTATATACTTTGAAGATCATCACATGATAGGGGCCTATATGCTGGGGGGGGGGGGGATTTATGAAATGTCACCATTTTAACCGCTATAGTAAATGTCAATATTATTGTAAAATATTATGGTAGAAGTTGACTGACTAGAAATAGTATTGTCTAGTGGAATGAAGAACATCAGTTGTACGAGCAGCAATGGCGCATTAAATACACGTGAAGGAGTGGTTATGTCATTGGAGACACTGTGGCATATAGTGGATAATTGTCTTGCTTTTTAAACGGAGGCCCCGCACTGTAAAAACATCGGTGTTAGATTAACACCATGGGTGTTAAATCTAACAACGATCAAACTTCAATAGAGGACCACACCCACAGGTGTAGAAAATGCACTGTGACGTTGTTGAAAGTGTTCACCTGACACTTCGTGGTGTTAATTTGACACTGTACCTGGTGTTATTTTGACACTGTACTGGTGTTAATTCAAAAATGACACCACATGATGTTGATTTGATATTTGTTTGAGTTAATATCAATGGTTTAACACCCGTCCAGCTTCAATAAGAGACCACACAAGCTGGTGTTACTGAGGTGTAAATTTATTTTCACATTTTTTCAAAAATCTAGTATTTTAATGTAAAATTCTTGATCGTCTTGTTTAAATTAAAAATCAACAAGAAGTGCAGTTACTAAGAAACTCTTCCAAAAAAAAAAAGTTTTATATTTGGAAATGACACCCGGAGGTGTTTACTTAATGAGCACCGAAAATTTAACACCAGCTCGGTGTTCACTATTTAACACCGGACTTTTTGCAGTGCGGGTTCGAATCCCTCCAAACGTTTTCACCTTTAGCAGAGCTTTTCTTAACCATGAGGGCCCTTTGGTAAGGTAGAGATATTATTCAAGAGGCTGCATGCCCAGGCAAAATAAGACCTTTTATCATTCCCCCCCCCCCCCCCCCTCCAAGTGGTGGACAGAAACTTGCAGTAGTTGGAAAAATATGATGGGCGTTTTGTGGTGCTACAGGATAGACAGAATTAGGGCACGGCAAGTATATAGGATGAGGCATCTGTACTGGATATTGGAAAAGTTGGGAAGTTGTAACTGTGTGACCAACGATATAGGCCGTGAGCCTTGTGTTTAATGTGAAATCGACATGGCTGCATGCTTTTCGATGATGACGTATTGGACAGAACAGCCTCTCTGACCTTTCACGTGGCATGCGTATGTGAAAGTCGTTAGAAGACTGGATTCCTTCAATATTTACCTGCAGTATAGAGGTGATCGTTATTTCCCCTTCTCTCTTCTCTTTATATTTCTACTCTCTCTATCCTCCCGACCGCCCCCCCCCCCTCTCTCTCTCTCTCTCTCTGAAAGTTGAGGTTAAAAAGATGAGTTCTTGTAGAAATTCACCGCTCCGGATCCGCAAACAAAATAGTACGTGATTATTTGATTTTTATTACTCCTAATAAGACGAGGGGTAATTTCGTGCCGGAGTGAATTTTCCTCGACGTTCATCTCTATGAAAGACTTTCAAGATTTTTTGTTGTTGTTGTTGTTGTCTATCTCTCTCATTTTTTTTCTCTTAATCCGCTGAAGACCGGGTGAGAAGTTAGTGGTTATTGGCGTCCTCAAGATAAGCAGCATATGGCAATGTTGTGTGAGGAAGAAGTGTATTTATCACACACACAGTCGAGGTTACACGTGATTTGGGGTTGGTCTTTTTTTTTCTTTACAGGCATGCACTCTGCACTTTTTCTCCACACTTCCGATCGCAGGGCGTCTTTCCCAAGCAACGATCAGACACATAAGTAGACTTATCAATATTTGTATATGGGCCCTACATAATATAAACACATACTAGTGTATCATTTTCACTTTTTCTCTAATGCTTGAAAAGAGGAAACATTACATCTCATTGTATTTTTTCATATCATTACAATATTCTCGATTCAGTGATTTAAAGTCCTGCAAACTTCTTGTTTGAATATTAGCTCGATGTTATACAAAGTTGGAACGAAATTGCTATACACAGTCATAACACCGAGATATAAATTGGTCATGTCGCATAAGAACAATGCTAACGTATTTTTAAAGGCATCAGATGAAACAAAAACACAGCATTAGTGCTTGAAATACTTCTAGAATGTGAGTTAGGGATAGAAACAACCACTGTAAAAATTTGAATCCGTATTATCGATATTAAGTATTGTTAATACACAAAATGTGAACAAAAGCTATAATAAAAACGTTTCCAAACTATAGTAAATCGTCTACAGTTATGGTTTATTGCTAAAAATACTGATATCTCCTTATATTTAAGGCTTTATTACGAAAATTTTATATGGTAGGGTGTTTTGTGACACAACAGACCCACACATATGCATCAAATGTAATATCTTGAAAACTTATTAAATCACTGCTCAAAAAGGTAAATAGGACTTTTAAGACTTGATATCAATAGTCAATGGTTCAGTGAGTTAGAAGTCGTCTTTGCGCGGACATCGTTCCATTTCGTCTTTAAGCCTCTGCCTCCCATATTCACTACCTGTCCATAGGTCTGTGTGTAAAATTTTTTCACACTTGACTCATCGGCATGAAAGGGGTAAGAATAAGAGTGCATGTATTCTCTGCGCATTCGTGATCCCAACTTTCAATGACAATAATTAGGCCAATTTGATGTGTACAGTGCATGAACAGGACCGCCCGTCAACAAAGCGGATGGAGGCTTCCACGCGATATGATATTATACTCTGTATTTTGCGCTCTGCTTGCAGTCCTACCACTTCGCATTCTTGCCCATACTCTATCATGCATTGTGTGCGGTTGTCTATCACAACACACGTACAGCATTAAACACATCAGGGCGGAGAGGTCAGCTTCCAATAATGCATGGAGAACGCACGGAAACCGCAAGAACACCGATGAGCATGTCGTCTTTTTATACTTTAGTGGAGGGAGAGAGTAGGAGAAAGAGAGGAGGAGGAAGGGGAGGGAAAATACAGTTTGACAGATCTTGGCCAGTATTGCCGTGTCTAAAGCGTCGAGGTATAGAAAACCAGCGTTAATGGCTTATTAACCCCACACCCTCTGCGCATTCAAATCAAACATGACATGGGAATAATGCGTGCGGTCTCACACACACTTGTTCTAATTTCTTTTCTCTGCTGACACGTCTCCGAAATCGTCCGTTTCTATTAGCAGCTAAACGCTAGTTTATTATTTCTCTTTCTCTGTCCCACCCTCTGTCCTTTCTTTATCGTGTCTTCCTTCTCTCGCTCCCTTTCTTTCGCTCTTTTCCTTTCTTTCTTTCTTTCCCCCCTTTGTACGGACCCATCTGTCTTATTAGTTCCACATCATTTCGCGTCAAGGGGCACGACTATCAGAGGACAATGGAAGAAACGGCACGGAAACCTTACAAGTCACACATATCTACCAATGACACAACGCAACAAAACGGCTCCCAAACGATTAAAAGTACACGGTGTGCAAAGTTTGAGCCTCGACCATTAGACGGATATGCCCCCACTGATATCAATAACTGATGATGACGATGATGATGATGATGATGATGATGATGATGATGATGATGAGGATGGGGATGATGATGATGATGAGGATGGGGATGATGATTATAATGGTGATGATAATGATGGTGACGATGTTAATCGCAATGAAGATATAACATCTGTAATAAGATGTTTCATAGCACGTGTACCATCATGATTATCGCTATGTTAAAGCAAGCGAGTTCCCTATTTTATTACTTTTCTATAGAATTTTGAATATTCTCTGGTTTGAGTCGCTTTATAAGAGCGATTTTTAACGATTAATCATTAACATCATTGCTATTATCAATACTATCACTGCCATATACGGATCCTTATTTGATGATGATTTTGATCATTTTGATTTGATGATTTTTTATTTTAATGATGACAGATATCTGTTTACAAATAGAGTAACGAAGCCAAGAATAACAGTAAGGCAATGATGTGACGGGCACACTGTCCTCTAACGGGATGTGCAGTTTCAGTATTTTTGCCAATTTTCGTTGGGATCAAAATCAAAGATAACAAGTGTAAGAACGTAATATAATATACTAATCGATAGTGCCCTGATTGCTGTTTATTGTTGGTATTGTCAATATCAGGGCTGGTTTGTTTTTACTGTAATTTATAAAGCAGATCATTCAATACAGTTCATAGTTCACATTTCTGGGCCAACTATGTTCAAGCATACTTTGATACTTTAATATGTAATATAATCACGTGAAAAATGAGAGTATATAGATATAAGAGACCACGCATAACTAATATAACAGAAGCAGAGAGAGGACTGATTGTGTGTGTCTGGGGAATGTCCTCAGATAAATCTTGGGTCAACTTTATCACACGTTTATGAAGTTGTATTTTGTCTGAATGAGAAAAAGAAAAGAAAAAACAATTGTTCTGATAAGGCGAAATCGCAAGGGAGGCCGTATCGACAAGCACAGTGGTAACAGCGCGATCCGACGACTGATCACGCCCGGCCCGGCGGGGCGAGGTCGACTGAGGAAGCATGCATGCTGCGGACAATTCACGCGTTGAATATGAACGCATGAATGATGTCTGTTCGGGCTCTGTTTGTTTTGATTATTTGTCTGTCTGTCTGTCTGTCTGTTTATTTGTTTTATCTCTGTTAGTTCTACTCGCAGAGTTATACATTTTGATAGGTGTTTAATATATGTAGACATCATTACGCGTGTTCTCAACAAGAAAATACATACATAATTATGAAACGTATGAGGCAGTGGCTTGTGATATAGCATCAACTCGATTTTTTTAGGCTTTGCCATGGAAAAGGGTATGCAACATGTAAATAGATATTATTGTTTATGTATTCATCATCATAATGACAAGTTATCCATGCGTGCATATATACCATAGATTGATAAAACAATTATGACAATGATATGATAATTTAACGTTGTGTATAGGCCCAATTAATACACAAATTTGATTTTATGAGTACAATAAGATATGTTTGTTGGTTTTCCGGTGCTTATGCAATATGATTACACATTGCATTAATGTTAATCCTTTCAATATCTGATATTCATATCGTATTGATATCAATCACAAAATGTTACACTCCCTCCGCCATTCAAATTATGTATTGCGCTCCGTATATACTCCAGATACCACGTGTAAAGTAAAGGCCGATGGACGTACATTATCATTTTTGAGGATCAAAGGTATAATACATTGTCAAAGGAAATCCGATCATCACCCTCGGTGTCAGTTTGGAAAAAAAGAATCTTAGCTAGTTCTTGTATTATTTTTTCAGCTCCATATCCATGGAATTCTGATTGCTTGAAATTCGTTTTGTTACAACGTTCTTCCAAAGAAAATATGATATACAATTGCACACAAAACGCATGATACAAAGACGTGAGCATTCTGCTCATTTGGAATTCTCAAACAAAATGAAAACATCATAAGCAAACTTGATGTGACTGTTACAATTCCATGAAAGCACTTGAGAATTTTTGTATAAAAAGGCTTGCATCATAGAGAAACTCTCTTTACATTAATTTATGCCTCGCTATACTTTATCAATATTTCAAGATAGCTCAGTATGTAATGTGTAAGCATGAACAAGAATTGTGTATAAAGTGCGTGAATATGTAAATCAAGATTTTTTTTTTTAAACACACATGAATACACACGTGTGTTTTTGATCATTATTCTGTTCAAGTTGTGATCACACTGCAACAGGTAACTTGATGTAGATGATGATTAAAAAAATAGTGATTATGACGATGACAAAAATAGCATGATAATAAGAAAACGATTACCTAAAATAACAATGATTTATGATAATGAAAAAAAATATATATATATATATTACACCTACAAGACTTCTATAGATGCTTGGATATGTCTCTAACGCTTTATAATACTGTTTCATCCCAAATTAATAGTAATTGATACTATATATTTTAATGTATAACATGACAACTTCATAATATGGAGAAGTTCTATATTATAGAAGTCTAAAGGATAGACAAATTTGAAGAAAACAGAGTATTTGTAATTGTCACCTGTCTCGATAACCAAGGTTTGGTTGCTCATAAGGAGACTAGTAGAGACTGGCTCCGACATACAAGAGCTATAGCTCAAGCTAACCAGATTCAAATGACTGAAATCTATGAGAAGCCATCATTATTGTAATAGCTGAATTGAAAATCTCCTCACTATATGTCCTCACGTAAATTGTCAATGATTCTTTTGTTATCATGCTGATTATCAGTATTGTAAAACCAGATTATTTGAGACGGTCACAACCTTTCTTGTGCATGCACTCGACTCTCTGATGTACCAAGGCTAATACCCAAAGTATTCAAGGCACCCTATAGAGAAGGCACGATTCGTGGTAAGCAGGAGCTAACTCACAGGAGAAATCAAAATGTCCTTTTTTAACAGTCTCTATTTTGACATATGTAAATATACATGTTAAACGAAGAATTTGCATAATACATTAGGGAGACGATGGAGAATAACAACAACAGCAGCATATAAAAACAATGTTCAACAAAGGGATTAGAAAACAATCATAGATTGGTTAGGATGCTTTGATATTTACATCTGCAAAGAACAGTTAGGTTTCATACACGCCAAACTAAAGGCGGTGGACATTTTTGCTTGCGTTTGAATACCTAGTGGTTTCCATGACAACGTGAGACAATATCCATTCGCACTCTGCTGATTTGCTTGATGTACATGTACAGCGTGCTGCTCTGCAATGAAGCAAAAACAAAAGCACTTCCTTTTAATGCAACGACAGCAAAGCTGAACGCGTTGAACGTGTGATTACTAATTACATTTCGCTTAATTCTGATGTGTCTGATGGTGGTAAGGTTTTGATTAGGGACTTTCTTTCTTTCAATATCATTTATACAAACGTCCTGTTCGGTGATGAGGAACGTAACTGACCTTAACGGGAGTCATTATCAAGATTAAAGATCAGCCATGCTTGGCACATCAAAGAGTCGGAAATTAAGCGATTATCAATTTGTTTGCCATTCGTTTCATGCTTTATTTGGTGATCATTACTACCACTCCAGTCGTGTGCAAAACGAAACGCCTTACATGGGGCCCACCGGCTTTCGTTCAGGTGTGATGACTCTTAGCCAACTGATAAGTTGGACCTTGGCATCTGCACGGCAAAATTAATGACTTTAGTAATATGGGAAATGAAGCTCCATCTATTCGTTTCTTTTTTTTTCGGTTTCAGTTTATGAACCATACACCCTTTATGACGGATGACAGTGTTGTGTTCGACCACTGATTGTCAAAAACTACCACCACAATTAAACACATGCCTCGTTAATTTCTAGCATAAATGTTACGTAACCGGACTGATTGTTGCGTTTTACGATTTCACATCCAATCCTCGGACAGTATCGATTTTTTGCTCCTTTTCTTCATCCGTCGATTGTTCGAGAATTCGTACCCTCAATTATTGTGAAACAATCGCACGGACCAATGCAAAATGTTTGTAGTGATATTTGCTGTCCGGAAAGGTATTATTTGCCAGATTCATTGAAGATGCTGGTACACGAGGGTCATCCGAGAGGTTGTCATCTTTGAATTCCTTGGTCAGCATGGTCAACGACTGGCCATAACACGCGTAAGGTGACATGATCCTTCGCGTTTTATACACACACATGAGCTGGTACTTGTCACATTAATGACGCGTAAAATTATTGCTTGGTTTAGCGCAATGACGGAAGTCTTATACAATGACGAGATTGGTTAATGTCGTAGTTCCGAAACCTCGCTTGGAACCTCGATGAGGTTTCATTCGAAACCTCTGTCAAGTATGAATAATTTGTGCTTTTCTCACAAATTTTACTCAAGTTATTGGTCATGGCAATTATCAGCCAGTTGAATTATAAAAATCTCCTTTATCCCATGGTAACCAAAAGAAAGTTTAGAATAAAGGAAGAAAGTGTAGAATAAGGGAAAACTGCACAGAATGCGAACCGCTCTCATTAAGAGTGGGCGGAGGGTATTCTATTTTTATACATTATGAATATTATGTTCATACTCAAACCTAGAGTGATGTTAAGATGCGGTTCTGATTTTTTGCCCCGCTTGGAAATCGTGGTTCAAAACGACGTCATTACACCTGCGGTCTATTTCGTTACGTGGTGAAAATAATGATAAAAAGTGACTTGTAGACTCGTAGGAGGAGAGAGGGAAAATAAAGTGTGTGTGTGCGTGTGTGTGTTCAGCATACAATACGTTATGATTATCTATCTATACAGTGGTACCATCAGGTGTAAATGTAATTTTGCCATGTAATTTCTTACAATGTAAACAATGCATTGCACGTGTCTGTATATATAGGGATGCCTCGTCTAAAGTTCTCCGAGATTTTTTAAATCTCGTGAATGTATTACAAGATCGAAGGGATTTGGAAGAGGGATGGAAAAGGAATGGACCAAGCAAGGAAGTGGTATATACAAAAAAAAAAAGTAGTTAGAAACAAAAGTGGCTGGTGTGTGATGATATCAGTAATGACAGAACTGGCATATGCAGCAATATCAATGCTTACTATGATGATGATGGTAGTGAATATAATGACAATTATTTCATAATAAATCAGAAAGGAGGTATAGACAAGAAAGACTGGAAGTATTGTGGTGGTCACTGAGCTCACGTGACCACTGATGAAATTCCTTATGTCAAAAATAGGTGGTACTGAGCAGTAAAAGGAAGAACTTCGTGGAAAATACAAGGAAAATGTAAGAAGACCACTTGAAAACGATGCGTCACGACGCCACCAAAAAAAGTATCAACGGATATTTTGATAGTTAGTATACTGAGGAAGGTGTGCTTACTAAAACAGAGGGAAAGGGGGAAATCCGTAAGGAATAGATTGGCACAATCCTGTAACTATTTCCCACGTAAGCTCAACGCCATAGCAATGAAGATCCAATCCAACAGACTATGTTTATTCAGAACCGATAAGTAACAGATGCTCTCTTGTCTTTAGTACCCAAACGCATGTGTCTTCTTTTGTTTTACCCCGTCGAAACGCAAGGCTGGCTGGTGTTATAGGGCACATCAAGAAGAACCGCGCCGTCGATATCGGCTTGCGAGCTCAAGGTAAGGAGGATTCGGCGCAATCATTGATGATAATTGGGTTTTATCTTCCGTTGAAACGGCCCTCGCCGCGATCCAAACTTATCCGAGGTAATACTCGCTCGATGGTCCGAACATCTGGAGCTGGATGACGTCATTATCCACCGGTGGATCTGATTCTTGGCGGATTAGAGGCAGGCTGGGATCGAGCCTTTTGTGGGGTGGTGACAGTCGGATTCCGCAGTCCCTTGCTCTCGGGAATAATTTCAAACAGATCTCGGAACGCAAATCAGAGCGAGGTGAGAAAGAAGGTTTTTTTTTTCTCTCACAGGCAGGGAAGCACGACAAACGCCAGAAATGTAGACTTCTTTTTTTTTTCCTGTTTTTTCTTCCTAGGTCTACTATCAATTTCTCCTGCTTTCTGTAATCCTTTAAATGGCCGCCAAAGAACCTTCAAACTTCATCTTTAGACGGCACCTGGATTTAGAAATCGATGTATAGTTAGAGGATGCTTTATCTACGTTTTCACTTGGGAGCTGTGTATAGACAACAGTTCTCCTCAATAATGAGTTGACTTTATCTGAGTTTATTCGTCCACAACAAATAAAGCTTAAAAGTGTTCGAAAAGATACCGAATTTGTGAGAATACATGAAGGTTAATGCTCAATTAAATAAAAACATTTAAGTAGTTTAGAGGTTTACAGCAACTTAACTAGCATAACGCATATTCTTGTATACATGCGTGTACAGAAAGACAAATGTTTGCTAAGAGAAGTAAACAAATGTATAGAGACTGGCAATTTAAGTAATTGTACAACGAATACAGTAGTGAATGTGCAATTGAGCTGTTCTTGACGTAGAATAATGGTGCATGCATGGTTAGCTGTTACTGTCAAGAAACCAAGAATTATCACAATCATTATGAGTGCTGATACAATGTATATGGAAACAATGGGTTTATATGGAAACGCACTACATTGCGTTCAACGATAAAAAGTATGACTTCGACTGGTTTTGGTAAGTTTGCCAAATGCGTTACGACTCTCGACCGGAAGTGGACCATCATGACGTAGGTCAACTTTCTGACGTTGTGCTGTTGCTGTTCTTATGTCTCTCTGTCTCTTTGTCTGTCTGTCTCTCTGTCCTCAAATCATGCAAGGCGACAATATGAACGTGTTTTTCCCCTCCCCGGTTTCTGCTAATCAGTGGCTACACAGTGCCTATACATACACCTGTTGGATCAAAGATTGGCAAGCGTGTATCAAAGCAGAATAAGACCCCGCTGTTGGCGACAGCTGAGGTAGACTTTCGATAGCTCCCTTGATCGCACACCTGGTTCTAAGTTCAAAGTCCTCCAATTCCTCGCGGATCGTTCAACCACCGTCCGTCTCCATGTTCAGCCTAATTGTAACACGCATTCCCATTTCCTACAAGAATTTAATCTAATACGCGCAGAAGTTAAAGGATTCCTCATCGACAGAACGGCCAGTGGTCAAAATTTAATGAAATTGTCATTGTCGCACCTTGAAGACTGGGAGGGGTCGTCGGACAACCCGAGGGGGGCAGGCGAAGGTCAAATGTCAAACATGGCGGCGGAAATTCGTCGTGAAAGACCCAAAAGTGAGTCAGTCCGCTGTCGTCCAAGTTTTACGTTCACGTATTGCATCGTAAGATTATGGACTTAACGAGGTATGCGTGACTAACACGCTCATGAACATTTTGTTTTGTGTTTTCAACAGGTATTCAAGTGCTTACCAACGATTTAGTAGTGGGTCTGTATAAGTAGTATGACACGATCGGTAGTCCCAAACACATAACGAACATGTTCTGCCTACCTAGACAACGGCAGAGATCACCTTTGAAAATATGATAAGAAAACGAGCAAGAGTTATACAGAGAGAGAAAAAAAAATATGTTGAGAACAATTTTATCTATTACAAAGATTTTGGTTTGTCTGCATATACATGAATTGAGGGAGTCTCATTAATACTTTTTTTTTATTGTTTGTGTGTCCATAATTTACTGAACTATATTTTCGGAAATATTGTGCATTAAAAATCTGCATATCAAACGTAGTACAATTTAATGGCTTGCAGGCGGATTGCTTTATTTCTTTTTTGAATTAACTTTGTCTTAAAATCTCTATTATTCATTTCTAAATTATTGTATTCTGAAATATCTAGTAAAATTTGAGTTGGAGTGATTTAGATCAATTATATTTGAGTTTTTTAACTTCACACCAGTTAGGCCCTTGCAAGCACTATCACTTCAGTACTATTTTTCCTTAATCGACCATATCTCTTTTTTTTACGCAATTCAAAATCATCTAATCATTAAATATCTAATATATAGACTTGGACTGACTTGAAATGAATTGAATTGAAGCTGTTTTACTTGCTAGCAACAGAAGACTGTTATTATATCCTAACTGACATTGATAATACGTTGATGCATTTTTATAACCAAATATTCGTATATTTTCTCCAAAATACGATGCCTAGAAGTTTGCTATATCATCCCGATTTTATCATAGTTTTAAGTATGTTTCAGTTGGCCGCTTCTTGTTACTGGTGCCGGTGTACATTTCATCGCGACACAGCAAAAAAGGAAAATATTAAAGACAAACCCAATTAAGAGTTACGTTCACCCAAACACTGCACTTTCCTTGACCGTTTATGGAATTTGTTTATCTTCTCATCATACTTCCTTGTATCACCCTCGCCATTTCAAAGTTCCCACACAGTGTACGGTTTAGCATAATCCACAGTCTGTTTTGCGGACAAACACTTAATCTATAGTGTCTAGAGTGTGTATCATCTGATTCAAAGTGTACTTTGAATTCAAACAATACGGATTGGATTCCAGTCATATACACCGACTGACCGTTGGCAGGTATCTTATTCTATTTTCTTTTAGATAGAGGCTGTGATCTAAATTATACGTTCTAGTTAGCAATGTCTCAAGTCCTGTATTGGAATGCAAACATGTATTTTGTTTCGTCAAAAGATGAGATGACTTTACATGTTTAATCTTGAAGAAGGTTTAAAGATAGAGAGTGTGGGTGCGCCAGTAGATGGTATTTTAAAGTGTAAAGTTTACGCCATTTAAATTTGCAAACATTGTTCATCCTACTTATACCATGTTCCATGCGTGACATTGTAGGTACATTCCTTCATATTATTTATCCCATTAAAAAGTTGCACCATATTAAGAAGTTTATACAAACACATTAGTCATTTCATTTCAACAAAATTACAGACGTAAGTACATACAATTTAGTGATTCCCCAGTTATTGCTTGTGTGTTTGTGTAATGTTACACGTATAAGTGTTTTCCAAGTGATTTTCTAAAATAAGCAGTTTAATTTTTACACTCATGGAAATCAAGTCGTACAGCCCATTCTTTTTCAAGCCGAGTATGATAAATAGAGTTTGCAAAGTCACACACAGAAGATAATTCATGGTTCATTAAAGTCGGACGTGTTAATGTGAAAACTTCGCAATTTTGATTCACTTGTGTGTGTATATAAATGTGTGTGTGTGTGTGTTTTCACAAAAGAACGATGTAGATTGCACTACATGGAGTAGTAAAGTCGTCATCCCCTCACAAAGTCTCCTATTGGATTGTACATACATAATATTATCAAAATTATGAATACCACGTTTGAAATTGATAATTTGCACCTTAAAAGTCTCCAATGTTGCGATGCTACGGATACAAGGTATTTCTTTTGATTTCAATGAAAAAGGACGGAAATTTAGTAAATATTTTGAGCAGTCCATAGGTCGACAGGATATATTCCATGTAATAAGATACTTATTTTTCTCCTAGTTTCTCAGAAATTTTTGGGTTATCATATGTATTTCTATATTTATCATATTCTTGAATGCCGTAGAATATCATTGTCTCATGCATTACAATTTAATCAACACTTCTTACAGTTTAGCAAGCCAGGCTATAGTGCTCATAGAAGCTATAAAGATCTTTCTTGAGGTTTTCCCCCATACACTTGCCAGCCACAAGAATGAAAACTAAATAAAGCAAAGCAAAGTAGTATAATAGGCCTAAATCACGTGTTCGCAGAAAGAAGAATGAAAACCTGTTCTGAGTTTATGTGTGATTACAGGCATGCAAATAGCATTTTCTTTTTCATTTGGCTTCGACTTAAAATAGGAATTCATTGAAATCTTTCATGGCTTGTTCTCTGAGACTCGATATAGTGTCTGAAGTGCACTCGCGTAGTAAAATTTTGTTTATAATCTCTTAATGTGTCGTGATTTCTCGAGCACTCATTTGACATAGACAATTTAAATCTTTATTTCATAAAAAAACAAGTCTTGTACTTTGTGTTCCTTCAACATTAGTTTGATAATAATGAGTATGATATGTCCAATTATCAAAGAAGGTAAACATCTGATTCATATGCTTACTATAGTCTTGCTCGAAAATTGTAAAACTGTTGGATGTTATATAATTTAAGTTTGAATATGTGTCTTTTTATCCCTGTTTAGACAAATACATGTTTAAATCTTACAGTTTAGGGCTGGGCATACTTAAATCATCTATACACAATCCTCTTGCAATAAGCACTCTTCCTTATGATGGCTTTAAAATAGAGCTAGTTGTGAGTTCTAAAAGACTAGTAAAGTTAATCGTGTTTATGACAATACGAGATCTCATCGGGAGCGCCTGCGCCGTAACTATATCAGCCGTGAATCCACGCGACCGGGCGGCGGCGGGCGCGAGGGGCTAAGCTGTCACTCCGCAGGATTCTCAGCATAAACACGCTGAAGGAAACCCTCCAAAGTATTAATACCAAGCCATGGATTTCTGTTTAACGGTCGCCATCGAGTTGACAAAGAGAAAGAAAGAGATAGAGAGAAAAACACATTAAATGGAGGAGGGAGAAAGTGAGAAACGACCAAGATAACCCCCTTTGTCCGAAATTGGAGAGGGAATCTTACGGGGTAGGAGAGGTGTCGCCTCAAAGACGATGTTCATCAATTCTAATACAACACTTTGCGACAAGAAAGTCTTTGACAACGGATGTGGGGCGTCGTTTACGGGCTTTAAAGAGGCAAACTGTAATTGACGTAATGGTGTGTGCACGTGTGGGACTACTCTGTCAGAAGGAGATGAGCGGTGAATTGCTGAAGATCTAAATGAAGACGAATGAATATGATTCTCCAAGAGACTTTAACAACATTTTCAGGAGTTGAGGAATTACGCGGTCGAATGGACAACAACCTTGTATGGGTCGGTATCTTGGAAAAGGATACGGCCGAGTGTATGGAGAGAAGTTTTATAGCGTCTAAGAAAGATGGTATCCAAGAAGGCAAGAAATCTTTTGAAAAGAAAGATGAACTCCAGAAGAGCGATTTTGGGGGACAAAATTTAGGCGGTCAGACATAAGTTTGATACGTTATTATCAATGAAACGGACGTTTCACTCAACAGCAGTTTTTAGATTTTGATCGAAGATGCAATAATTCTATTTCTCTAATATATTTTTTAAATATTTCTCTGTGTGTATGTGTATGTTATTTCAAAATACAAAAATCTGGAAAAAAAGCAAACAAATTATCTTCTGCAATGAAATATGTGTAGTATATGCCACATTTTCTTAGTGTCTTCTCTCATTTTATGCGAGATAAGAGTATAAAACATAGTTGTGTTGCGATGTGATAAAACATAAAAATGACGATAGTCGGTGTGAAAATCACTAATTCTGAACATATACATATAATATATTATTGTTAATCTGCTAAATAGATCTATAAGTAAGCATGTATCAAGTCTGAAAAGGAAGTAGAATATAAAATGTCGGCAAAAAAAGCTAAACTTGCTTTACATTTTCAACAATGCAGACTGGATCTTTAACTTGTTTCACTTTGGAACTATGCTATAAAGAGTTTTGATATAACAAAACCTTTGTTGTAATTAGGTACATTTGCTGGTTCGAATTTAATTCATAATCTTTTATTTTGTACTTTGATATGACTAAAGATCTGGTGAAGTAAGATAACTGGGGAAAAAAAAAAACTCATATTGTTGTCCCAGTTGATACAGTACTCGTACTATTTAATTACCATTTGTTGAGTTTTGAAACAAATTTGTCTTACGTTTTCCAGATAGGAATCTGAAGCCTTTGCAGCTATACCATTTAATTAAAATTGCCGGATGTTATGCCATGACTTTGACTATACGCTTCGTCTTCTTTAGATGTTGTTCAAACCAACCATAGTATTATTGTAATTATTGGATAAAATTGTCTATTCTTTAGCCCAATTGGATGATCAATATTCGTCCTCTATCCACACTATTAATAACGTTGTTCATCGTTTGTTAACGTTTCGTTAGCAATCGACTTACGCATTTTTGTTGTAACTTATCTGAATTGTTATACTCCCTTTTAGGAAATGTTAGTTCCCTTTTTGCCTTCTTGTCTGTCTGAGCTCTTTTAACTCTTATCAAGCTGTGTGTATGGAGCAATATTACAATTTGAAGGAGTACATGGACAAGACGATTATTCAAATTTCATCCCATTCAAAAAGGGGAATCGCCAACACCGGCATTAAAGTGACATCTATTTCTCCTGTAAACAGGAGTTGTTTTTTCTGACCACAAAATTGCATTATATTTTGGCCGTCTTATCTGGATGACTCATCGTTGATATGTGATTTTTCGTTTCTGTTCCTAGTTCTGTTCGTGACCAAATAGTATTATTGGGACCATGTGAGAACATAAGTGTTACTATAGCTTCACAAAACATCACCATCTGACCAAATCCTATCGAGTTAAAGTTTCCTGCATCTCCTCACAAGAGCACTTAACATTATTAAATGATAATAAACGAAATGCAATATCATGTGGTCAGAACAAACGTCAATTATGTAGGCCCCTCGATTTGTGTGTGTGTGTGTGTGTGTGTGTGTGTTTAATCTGTTGGCTATTAATGGAATAGGGTCAGAAGGAAAGGGGTATGATGTTGACATTCACTTGTTTTCATATGTTTAAATTTATCTCAATAGGATTTCTTTCTCATGTTTTTGTTCAAGAGTGCACGTCGTACGCGTGTTGGCCTTGTATGTCGACAAATTGCGCGCGTAAACACTCCGTGTTAGGATTTTTCGGCCGCGCGTGCGCGTGTGTGGGCGATTGTGTGGTGGGCAGGTCGGAACAGTTGGGATAAAATTCATGCATATGTATCTTAAACACGTCCTGTTTAAGTTGCCATCTTTGCTAGGTATATAATGTTACTTATAGTGTCATGTAAAGAAGTTATTGAAACAAAAGTATTTATGAACACTGTTTGAAAATTAGGTAAACGTTTGCATTGCGTATCGAGAGATGTACACAAAGATATAATGAGATCCCAAAGTCTCGGCACTTCTCGGGTATCTTCATCTCCCCAGTGGAACCGGCATATGCACACGCAGCTGAAGCTTGCAGTGAGCGTTAGGTTCGCCGCACTTTGTTTTATAGAATAGAAATGATTGATTTTGTTTTTGGTGTGTGTGTGTGTGTGTGTGTGTGATATTTTTCTGTTGGAAAGAATTACCCATTCGATATGAATTTAAAACTCTTTGATACGATATTCACCGTGACATCGAACCAAAATAAAAATGTGCAAATGAAGAGCGCAGTTGGGATTCAAAACTAACCAATCTTCTCCAAGACTGTAGAAACAGGATAAGCTCAACTCCGTGAAAACAGGCAATCGTCATATATAATAATGGTAGATGTCATTATCATCTAACACAATATCAACGAAGCAGGCTACCTCTGTTTTGTCAAGGTTAGATTGCACGAAGACAAAAGACAAACTCTTTCATGTACAATATCAGGGAGTGTTAGAGAATATTCACACACATTCACACACAATCATGCTTACCTATCCACACACACACACACACACACACACACACACACACACACACACATAACCTTCAAAACTTTTATGCAATCACTCATCTAGACACAAAAACACACTCACTCATCTTTTAAAACTCTTATATAGTCCTTTAATTTGACATTACACACCTGCATACACTCACATCACACTCAGCATTAACACGAGTTTGTCCTCAAGTAACGGTATCTATGACATTGATATCACATTGTTGTACATCTCTTGTGTGTCTGTGTATCTATGTTACAGCTGTGTTCTTTATGTATGCATTCTATGCATGTACCGATGTGTTCTGTATGTATGCATTCTATGCATGTGCCGATGTGTTCTGTGTACGCCGTCACGTCAAGCAAATTTCCTAAAAATGGACGATAAAATCGAATCGAATTAAACTGAATATATAATAGCACTCTAGCAATGTTTCTGTCTTCATTGTGGAAAAATGTCCACGTCATCAGCAGAAGATATACCATCATGAGATCACGTGACAATACCTGACGCCATTTGCAGTGAGTCTCGGCCGCCACGCGACATTTACCACACACCTTCTTGGCCTTGTTACATCAAATAGACGACAGTTTGTCGTGTTTGTTTGATCTCAGCTCAAGGCTTATCTTTTGTCCTCCTAATATGCTCATGATTTTTATTTATGCAATCCTAAAAACAATGGCTAGGATAGAGCATGGAACTACATACAACACAGTAATTTTATGAATAGAGGTAAAGGTGCGTTTTTTCGGTAATATATAGGTGCAACTTATCCTCTTTCTGAATCACGTATTCAAATGTGTGAATGGATATATCTTTTTGTAAAATTATGCACAGTATGTAATATGTATATATATATATATATATATATATATATATAGCGAAAACTTCCTTGTTTCAATATATATATATATATATATATATATATATATATATATATATATATAAAGAGAGAGAGAGAGAGGGAGAGAGAGAGGTGCAAGTGCATTTGAGTTTAGGCGTTCGTGGACATGTGTGCACATACATAATGATATATATCTTGGAATACATCATCCTCTATGAGCAATTTTAATGCGTGAAGAGGAGGGAAAAGAAGGGAGCGAGAGAAACACATAAAAAGGGTATAGAGCTGCATTTCTACATGTATATACAGCGAGGGTGAGTCTGGGATGAAGAATCTGGTCAACCTCTGGAGTCTGGACACTAGGTAGGGAATGACGACATGATTTTACCTTGACCAGTACGTGCCCCTTCAATCTTTGACACAGGTATAACTCATGTAAACAAAAAACAACACTCAAATACTAGCAATGCCTATATAGGTGCACGGCTGTGTCTCTTCCTTCAACTTTGTCTGTGTGTTGCACGTCTGTCTGTCTCTCAAGTGCTTTCTTAACAGATGTCAACGCTCCCATTATATCTCTGAGACCTATTAATAATCGTACAGTACAAGATGCCAATGGTATTATGAATTGAGCACTATGAAGGTTAATGTCACGTGGTAACCATTGCTTGACTTTGTTTTTATTCTCTCACTCTCAATTCATCTCTCTCTGTCTCTTTATATATATTAATATATATATACATACATATACATATTTCCCTCTCCTTTTTCATCAGATGCATCTACAGCTTTTAATCATCATCATTATGACTGATTGATTCTGGAAATTCATGAAGTTTTATTGCATTTCCTCCTATACTGTCTTATTCCAACCCCTAAGAACGCGTGCGGGACTAATGTAATGCGGGCTTTAAATTGCTTTCATTGTGGAGTGTCATGTATTGTATAGTGTTGGTTTTCACACAACTCGATTATGTGTGTACAAATGTATTTGTCCTGGCTGGCTGGCGAGTCCATTGCCAGCCTTCATGACGGCACGCAGGCGGAACATTATTTCAGAAAACGTGCAACGTGCGATAAATCAAACAGCGACATATCAATTCGAGTTATTGCTTGCAATATCAAATGATACCCGCATTATTTAATTCATCTCCGTTTCTATTTAGCGAAGGTTGTTCCTTCTATTGACTCTACACCCGAGCGAAGGTACCTAGGAGTAATCGAAAACCAATCATATTTATGTTTCTTAGCACTTGGCCTCGCGTTTTTCATTGTGTTTCCCGATGTGACGGATGAAATTAGGTTACCAACTCAAATATCACTTGTCAATCAAAAATGGGGAAAGAGGCGAAAAAAGGGAAAAGTAAGATCATAGATGTGTAATCATCCTAGCTTTCGGTGAAAGCTTGTGGTACTGTAATTGTCTCAACTCACACCGGTTGATTATATCAATTCACTTTCTAAATAAGATATTTGAGTCGCGCGAGTGTTTGGCTAAAACATCTGTGTCGCAGTAATCAATAGACAAGGGTCGACGGGGCTGCCTACCTCCGTGTCAGTGTATAGTGTGCGTGTTCTTTACTCAAGTATTAAAACAGTCATTGTTGTCTGAAAGCTGCTTCTATATAACTGCACAGTTATCCCATCATTTGCTTTTTATAGACAGCGGTACATAATGGGTTTGCATTATTTTCTTTTTAAAGTCTAACAATCTTTGCAGATTATTGCTGTCGTCATAGAAATCAACTACTAGTAGTCGTTGTTGGAAGAACCAACATGTTAGAATGGATGGTCATCTCTGACGATTTCATAGAAAGTCGTAACAGTCAAGTATTCAAATTTTGATCTGTTTAAAAATGACAGAACTTTTAAATTCCTCTTGATTTCAGTACAAAATAATGTGACAGTTCTTATTTTGCCCGTTATACATTTAACTCCGATGATTATTATACACGGGTACTCGGTGATGAAAACTGTACTCTGTTTATCTGTCGCCCTATGCCAGTAGATTATCATTTTGGATTGACACAGTCATTAAATCTTAAAGGGATGGTATACTATTGGTTGAGATGAGAATTAAGCTTTTAACTTTTTGCGAGATACACTGTATGAAATGTTAAAAAGCACACAATTCTAAGAGGAATTCAAAGCTTATTTGATGAATCTCGGTTTTGAAATGGCTGAGATATCTAAAAACAAATTAAAACAAAGCGATCCTAATAAAAGGTGGGTCCCACCGATATTAGGATCGCTTTGTTTTGGATATCTCAGCCATTTCAAAACAAATTTTGACTTGATTTGATTTGATTTATTTCTGCTTAATTCCGTTACATCAGATATGATCGTGTAAAAGTCATTTATGACAAACAGTATATCGACACATAGTTTTTAGTATAATTTTTACAATATCGACACATAGTTTTTAGTATAATTTTTACTATATCGACACATAGTTTTTAGTACAAAACAAAACAAATACAAACAGCTTAAGGAACTTAAACAGAAGGGTCTCCAAAATAAGCCGAGGCTTGACGGTACCCTATACTTAGCTACTCTAGATAGAATAAGGGATAGAGAGAGAGAGAGAGAGAGAGAGAGAGAGAGAGAGAGGAAAGGGTAGGGGGAAAGGGAAAATTACAGAGTGTATGTGTACCACTCCAACTACTTCACAATAATAGTAATGACAATGAATATAAAATGATAATGATATTAAAGTTGACACGTTCAGTTGCCTTTGCCGTAGAAATGACCGAATATGCACTATGAAAATAGTAATGAATGAATACAAAGCATTCTAAATGAGTTTATCAGACATGAAATAAAATATATCGTGGTTAAATGTGCACATCCAGTAATGGTAAATCACATGGTATACATACATACATATACACGCTCATATACATAATATACATATGTACCTATCCTATATATACACATACATACCCATATTTATAATATATATATGGATAGATAAATAGATCGATATATGTATGCACACATACATGTATCATGTATCACGTACATGTTCATGTACATTTGATTATAATACAATAAAGAAATCAAAATGTTATCCTGAGGAATACTGCTTAAGGAGGAGAAGTTTTACAGCCTTCTTAAATGAGTACATATAGTGGTCATGTTTTTAATTTCGGTGGGAAGGGAATTCCAAGTGTCAGGGCCGGAGTGTTTGATAGAATGATGCGCGAGTGCAGTTTGGGGGTTAAATAAATGCAAATTTGTGGATTGTCTGGTAGGATAAGAGTGAATCTCTGAATTTGACCGAAATATTCTGTTAAATATTGGAGGCAAGAGGTTTGACTTGAGGCGAAACATAAATACAGTTTTTTGGAGAAAGGTTATGTCATTTATCTTAAGGGATTTAAGCTGGAAAAAACAATGGGTCGGTGTGATCTCGCGTGCTCGACTGCACACTCGAATTGCTTTTTTTTCTGCAGGAGAAGTATACGGTCTGTGTTACATTTGTGGGTTGCCCAAATAATGTTGCAATACGATATATATGGTAGGATCAAAGCGTTACACAGGGTAAACAATACACGAGTTGGTAAAAAATACTGAAGCTTAGTTAACAGGCGAACGTTTCGGGATACAGGCAAAATAATATGTTTTACATAATCATCCCTTTTTAGGTTTTCATTTATATACACACCGAGAAATTTATTAAGTGTTTTCTTTTCAAGAGATGTACCATCAATATACAATTCATATTCTGGTAGATTAGCTTTTTTTTTTACATTTAAAATGAATAAAATGTTCATCAAATGCTCATTCATATTTCATAAGATGTTTTTCATTAGCTCAAAAAATTATCAAAAATCGTTGGAAACCTCAAGCTCCATCTCAAAGAAAACTGTATCATCCCTTTAAATATTAAAGCAGAAATGCGTCCGCGTATACAGTGATCAAACATACTCCCTGTAGTCCCTGCTATATATCTACATCAAATTCTAGCAATATTTCATAAATCACAGTGCGGCTTCCTGTTCTAAATTACACCCCCAACCTTTGACCTACGTAACACTATCGGATATGGAGATTGCGGATATGCAGACTCTGGTGTCAATAGGAGAGAAAAAAAGGAAGAAAAAACATCAGTATTGTAACACACAATCCGTCTTGCTTCCTCTGTCATTTCCAAGCAGGAAGCGGTCATGACCTTTTTGTTTGTCTTTATTTGTGATCATAATAACATCCCCTCTGGTACGACATTGAAATGACAGCACTATCAATAATAGCCTTATTTCCCTGATGGTGACGAACTATTTGAATGTCTCTTATTGATTTGGTGCAGTGGAAAGGGCCAGGGACTCATAAAATGGATGTCTTGAATTCGAGTCCTGCCTGGTCGTTGCATTCATCGTAGGACGAGATGTATTATCCACGATGTTCCCCTCGATCGATCTGTACAAAATGGATTCCTGGCGAGGCTGCTGGAGCAATGTTAAAGGCATTATTTACCATTTGCAGATGAAACAACCCAGCTTTTAGTGCTTCAAAATAGTTCTAAAATGTGAGCTAAGGGTAGAAACAATCAATGTAAAAATGCTAATCAGTATAATCAATCAAGTATTGTTAGATATAAAAAATGTGAACAACGGTTATAATAAAATTGTTTCTAGAATAAACCATCCACGGCATGGTTTATTGAAAAAAAACTGTGATATCTGTTTATATTCTAGGCTTTATTGCAAAATATCTTATAATTATTTTAGGAAGTTTTGTGATAACAACTGACCTACACATGTATGCCTTAAATGCGATAACTCGAACATTCTTAAAACCACTGCTCCCAGTGGTAAACAATACCTTTGATAGGATGGTCCTGCGGAAGAGCCATGATAACGCGAAAGAGGCTAACCGCAGTGTCAACAAAACTATATGTCATATAGCTATTATGATATATTGTAGCATTCAACCTTTTGACCAGTGTATATATACCAATGCTTAAATAACCTGCAAGGAGTTCTTTCCCTTGAGTACATATTGGTTAGATTTCTTATAAGATTCGGACATGATGATCATAATTATAGATCTAGTGCAGTTTTTATGCATGTACAAATGCTGCAAGAAATAATTTATAGAATCGTATTAGTTTCCAGCTGTGGTACGGACTAACACAAGGAAGCAAATGAATAGAAGTAACGGAGAGAAATGGATGAGTGTGAACGCGATCAGTCTCCCTCGTGCAAGCGCGTTGTCAGCGTTTTGCTAGGAGTTAAGATCGTGATTTCTTGTAATAATTGCACTCGCGAATATTCCACTGCGCGTAGCACACCTAGTCGGGTATTGGCAATCCACTGCAGCAATCAATTCTAAGCTGGAGGAAATCATTTACCAGGGAGCTCGTAATGCCATTAATGACGATTGCATTTCCTCTCTCTTTCCTTCTCTGTCTCTCTTTTTTTTTCTTCTCTCGCCCACATCTTTTCCTTCTTCCGACCTACTCTAAGCAATCTGTGAGTATACCGATGATATACCAACGAATGGGCATCGTTCGAATCGCGTTCCAAATTTACAAGTTTAAACAAATGAACTGAGTGCGCATCGGAAACAAACGGATTGCTATTATATCGCCAGCTTTTTTTTCTTTTTCAATTTATTAACAGCACAATACTCATGTTCGGCTGGAGAGAGTCAAGTTTCTGGGCAACTAAAACACGGCTGAGGCTTTCGGCGTGGCGTATTGATTTTAACTATTCAATTTGCCGGCGCAATCGGGGTATGGGGGTGGGGGTAGGTATGACGGGCTGGTCACTAATTCCTTTCATTTTTTTGAAAGAGGGTTGAGACGGTGTGTTTGTGCAGAAAAGAAAATAGTTGTCCCCCCTCTTATTTGATTGGTAATTCATCGCGCGTTGGAGTGCGAGTAAAGATGGGGATAGGGAGGGTAAATAGGGCGAAGGCTGCCGAGACGGACCTGTGTTTGGCCGACCGTTGAGGCTCCGCTTACAAACCAGATGTGTGAACATTCCCGGACTTTTTTTGCCCCAAGAAGATTTTTCTTTCTCCACCATACATTTTGATTTCCATCGGTAATCATGATTCGTATCGCGATGTGTTTATGCACCGACACGACTGAGCCAAAATATTGAAATTAGAGGCATGCGCACTATAAGATGGAGCGGAAATTGTGTGATTAAACGAGCAAATTGCATTACAAGAAATCCAAGGTAAATCCCCGCTCCTTTTGTTTTCCTCAATGCAAGCTAAGGCATCGGGGCGTTGTACGGCGCTCGGAACCTAAAGGTAACACGTGTGGCAACTGCGAACCAATAACGTTCAGTGCGTAATTATCCGCATTTTCGGCACGGCACCACATTGCGCACATAAACCATATTAAAACACAATGTTTTTTTTTGTCTTTGAAATTGTTCTTCACTCTTTCTGAGCTTTGTCTTTAATGCATTCTGAATGTTTCATTTTAACTCTAGCTCTTTGTGAATCTCCTTCCCTGTATCTATCAAGTGCAGGCAATTATCTGTCTTCATTTTATGGCAGTCTTGATACCCTGTCATGGTATGAAGCGAGCAGTTGACATTCACCATCTTCTCAAGAAAATATGTCAAACCTCGACTGATCCTGAAAGGAGCAGAAAAGAGAGAGAAGATAGAAGAGAAGGGAAAGGGAGATATAGAAAAGATGAAGTAAAAGAAAGAAAGAAAGATGGCTGAAATGATAGAGCGGAATGGGTAGATAAATGGATATATAGAGAGAGGATATAGAGAAAGGGTAGGGTACTGTGTCTCTGTAATCCAAGACGATCGAACTGGTCAAGTTTACGCGTCTGATTAGGTCGCAGTTATTGATCAGGCGATGTTGGAATGACTGCCAGCTCCTATCACTGTCAAATGACTGGAATGAGGGAAAACGTAGACTTGGGTATGCTAGTATACTACACGACTTATTCATCCGTCTGACTCTGACCAAGCTCCCTCACTAATCCATAAACGAGAACCTAGCACCATGTGCTGTGTGACAACCTTCGAGTGATCTACGTTTTACAAGCTCCGCTTTTCGGTAAGTCACTATCTTTAATCGATATAATTACTCTTCGTTACCATTGCAAAGTATGCATTGTTTCTATCCTAATTCGTTCGTATATGTTGCATGAAAACTTTATGATCTGCATTTCTTACAAATTGTTATTTGTATAAACACTTTTTGATAAATGGAAATAAAAGCCAATTGAATGGAATTCCGTTTCCGCATTGTGTCTTTTCGGTGATGAGTGGTGGGCGTTCTGTTTTATATGAGTTGAGTGTGTTTTCATGTTATATGCATGCATTTCCTATTTCTGTTGTTTTTGTCCTGTGTTAAGGTATGCATCATTATCTAATGTCAATAACGAGAGGAGCAATCCTTATCAAAAGGTCAGATCTGTCGAATGAGGTCGTGGTCTTGTGGTTGGTCTTTGTACAGAGTCCTACTGACAATAATGACTATTTCTTCTTTCTTTTCCTGTTCTATGCTACTTCATTCTGGGGATTACTTACAGGATTTAAGTGGAACCTCTTTCGTTTACGTCAAGTTTGTTTCCGCTTTTCTTTAGGAGCAGTAACGAACGAAGTACAAAGTAAGCAAACAGAACACGAGGTACAAGATAGTACCATTGTCCTGCGCACTTGCATACTCCTGCACAGAAACAAATATAAAAACGAGGTACAAAATGAAACTGTACATATTTTGAACAATACAATTATGCAATTGTTCATGTACCATAGAGCCATTGTTCTGAGCACTTGGACACTCCTGAACACAAACAAATATAAAAACATAGAGCAATGACACGAGTTGTCCACCACGTCATGGCGGGGGAAAACTGACATCCAGGAGAACCGACATCGACAAATTGGACACTCAGTCTCACAGGACGTCGTGTGGTTCCGAAACGGTGGATGATGTGCACGTGGATGTACTTTGTGCGGGATTGAAATTAAGAAGAATATATCACGCGCCTGCAAAGATAGTTCATGACCTGCCCAGGCATGGTCTGTATTAGTTATTTGTTTATTTCTCTTGAGTATACCTGTTTTGTTTTGTTTTATTTTGTTTTGAAAGGCTGATGTTGACGCTGAAATATTTGGGACAATAAGTCTATTAACATTAGACATGGGTGCTGCTAGTTTATATGTTTAATTTTTGTTTTGGTTCTGTTTTGGTTCGTTTTGCTTTGAATTACGTGCCGTGTGGTGAGGGGCACACAAACAAAGCACTATGCAGTATCGATATCCTTCAAATCGTGAAAGAAATGAAAAATTGCTGGAATGGCGGATATGAACGCTTGTCTTCATCCTCTAATTCGCTTCCAGTTTTCTCGACGCTTCTTATTTTTAGTGGACGGGGTCGGAGAGAGAAATGTGGTCTGACAAAGAACTTGACGACATGTCCAAACGATAATATTTATAGTACCGGTCAGTATATTCGATAATTTGTCTCCTGTTCCTGCAGGGTGTTTAAATGGACATCTCTTTTTACGTTTTTCCTTTTGTTAAATTACATTTCGCTTTGGTTTGCGGCCAGAGACGAAATATCGGAAAACGCCGAGTGCAGCTTGTCACGGAGAGGTCATTTCAGGTGAAGCTTGTGTTTCTCCCTGCGAGGTGTATCGAGTGTCCATTCCCCACGAGAACTTGACCACTCGTCTGAAGAATGTCCCGGGAGACATGGGAATGATCGTGGAAGAAGGATGGTATAAGGAAGGGGTGTAAAAGGGGTTGAGAAGGGGTGAAATGAAAGAAGAGGGATGCCACTCCAAGGTGGACAATTATTTGTTCTCATCTCATCTCGGCAAATGGAGAATATGCTTGCGGTTCACTGAAGGGCGCGTTCAATTTCACGAGCAGTGGCCTTTTTTTCTTTTATCAAATCGAAAGCGATGCGTAAAATGGAAACACTCGATAGAGATGAAAACATCTATGAAATTTCTCGCCACTACGATTTGCAATATCCGTGTCGAAAGATGTCACGGTGTTATCGTGTAGCCTTGTCCTTTCCCTCCGCCTCCGATAGCTGAGGGCATTTGTTTGTGAAAATCAACTCCGATCTAAAGTCAAGACGACCGACAGGTAGATGAGGGAAGATTGAATTACTGATTTGTGACCTTTTTACTAGTTCTTCACACCTCAATAAAAAAACAACAACTCAAGATATGATCAGCTTAATGAGTGCTTATATATGCTGCCTGCTGAGATGTGATAGGTAACGACGATGATGATGATGGTGGTGGTAGGGTGGTGGTAGTAGAAAGCGTGATGATGCTCATACTAGTGTTGATTACGGTGAAGGTAATGATGATGATGATGATGATGACGATGATAATGAAAGGACTGCTGCTGATGATGGTGGTGATGATGGAGATTGTGATAATGATGATAATGATGATGCTATTGAATAAGGATGGTGTTGTTAGACGACGACGACGATGATGATGATGATGATGATGATAGCAATAATGATGGCGATTGTGGTGGTGATATCGACGATACTGACGACTATCGAAGAGCCAACGAGCCAACGAGCCCCCTTTTTTATACGACATGATGTTCTTAAGATTTCCTGTTGAAGTTTACATGAGTGGAGTTGATTAAGTCGAATTTATCTCTATGTTTTAGTAGCAAAAAGGTTGCAACGAATAACACACTCCATATCTTTATGTGATGAATGATTAATAAGAAATTGCAATGAAACTCAAAAAGACCGTCACGTCAAAAATGCCTTGTGTCGTGTTTTTTTTTTTCACCCACAAAAGGAATAAAAAATGATGACGTTGGTTTTTGCCGGATGAGACAATGTAAAGATAAAATGGAATTGAAGATGTTTACGTGAGAATATTTGAAATCCTTCCGGATAAGGACAATAATGGTGACGACAAAGACAGACAGGCAAAACAAAAAACAAAAAAAAAGAAAGCAACGAAACCAACGGAAATTATGGAAGTTGTTATTGACGGAGGCAAATTTGGCGCAAATCTTTCTCAACAAAGAATTTCGTTGCAGTCAGTACAAGCAATAATAAGAGAGAGAGGGAGAGAGAGAGATCAACCGGTCCGTGACAAGGCTCCAAGCGATCCTGTCAAGATGATATCGATGCTATCGATAACACCGTAACAGTGGCTGAACTCGATTTTTTTTCTATAAAACTGAAATGGCAGAAAGAAAGAAAATTCAATTAACACTCTGTGACCATAGAAACCCACATCAAATCCCCCCAATAAAAAAGGAAGAAGTGAATATGAAATCAAACTCCAGGTATTATTCCTTTTCTCTACCGAGTCAGAGGCGAGAGTTTATTGACCTATTATGGCGGCCTAGCAACGATCGGGCGGAAACCTAAAACGATACTGACGCTGGTTTCCTCCTGTTTTCGCGAACTAGCAATATTCATTCGCTTTTCCCGCTTCTGCGGGTTGACCCAATGCACCCAAAAACATCAAGTATACATCCGTTTGATTTGGTTGGATGAACTATAGCTTCCATTCCCGAATATTTCTATCAAAAAAAAAAGTGAGAAAAAAACCCCAAAACAACAGCTCCATTAGTTCCATGATGTCGTTGCACCCTCGAGGATGAAAGTTTTTATGACACATTTATGAGATGGTAAGTACGCATAACGTTCATAATTTCATGGATCAAATGCATTTGTTTTCCACAATGCACCATCATCTTGATAAATTGAGACGATTTATTGCAGTTCTAACGTAACACAAATATGACTCTCATTAGTGTACCTGATTTTCCAGGTATAACTATAGTGCAATTAGTCTGCTAGTAATAACATTTAAGAAGTGGAAACCGAAAGAAAGAGGTGATGCGATTACGTGTGAAAAGCCAAAACGGGCTGTAAAATAGAAACAAATGATTTGAAAATCAGTTAGGGTTTCTAGCTTGAGTGAGTATGGTTGACAATTTAGCAGAAAGAATAACTTGGGATGGTTTGAAAAGTGATTCTGCGGTCTTAGACTAAACGAGGGGGGGGGGGGTAGAAACTGTCTAGATCCACTTCCTCTTCTAGGAGTTCATTGCCGGGTTGGTTTTCGTTGTGTTACATATTAATGAGGATGGGATGGAATTTTCACCTCTAGATGGAGATTATGATTTTGTTTGGCAATATATTTTTATGTTTTTTGTGGAAACATTTTGAGTAAGATAAACTTTGATTCTCATTTTGCACAGCATTTATAATCGTCAGTAAGAAGTAAAAAAAAAAAAAAAAAGACTGCCGCACAGAAAGACTAGGATTACAGGATACCTGCAGAAAAAAAGCTTGCGGAATAAGTCACATTACGCATAAATTTGACCACGCCTTGCATGTTGTTAAACAGGTGTAGAATATCCATTTCATTTACCATTCATCATTGTCGTCACCGAAAAAAGGAAAAGAAATAGACTTTCAAACGCCTGGCATCGTTGGTCAGGTGGCCAGCAGTAAGCATGAATGAGTGATTTCGTGGGATGGAGAGTTCGAACTGCATCTCGGCGACAAATACCTAGCCTAGGTAGTGTCACTTCAAACGGTCCCTTCCAAAGAGAACTTCGCTGAACATTAAATGTAAGTCATAACAACGCTTACTTTGCTGATTGTCCATTTCATTTCATAAGTCCAACGAAAATGTGCAAATGGACTTAGACCATCGAAGAAGGCGGGCCAAGAATGACAGTGTGATGCAATTCACTTTGACACTCAATGTAAGGAGTGACTGAGACATAATTCAGCTGAAGATTCAGTAGACGGTAGACGCGTATCATGACATCTCCGACGTGCTGTGTGTGTGTGTGGGGGGGGGGGGGCTGACAATGTAGAAGAACGTCAAGTCAATCAAGAATCTTACTTTATATCACTATTTCTATAATTGGCAACCAACATAATTTCCTTTCAAACCTTCAACAACCATCTGGAAAAGCAAAACAAAACAATAAATAAGAAGAAAACGAAAGGAAGGAGGCAAGAATCGGAAAGAGGGTCTGTGTATGAGTAGGGAACAAAATTTGTACCCTACTCGTTTGTTGAGCAGTAGTGGAGTGCAAAATGCATACAGTCCCAAAAGAGTATGAATTGAGCGCGATGAGGCAGGTATCTAACTTTAGCTGTTGTTGTGTACATGGGACTAATTAAGAGCCATAGAGTCTTTAGATCATAGATTCTATAGTCTGAATCCACCAGTGCCCTGTTCATGATACTGGACTTTATTCAGAAATGACTTCATTTATGAATATCCACTTCACAGAAAGAAGGCAGCTCGCCAATTCTGTGGAGTGTGTAACGACATGTTTATAGCTGTTAACAGCCCGAGATCTGGATAGTCGAAATCTTCAGTCATGACGCGTTTATATATTGATTCGAGAAATGAATCGCTGAGCCCTGGATGATGGACGTGCATCGTAAACTCTTCCCTCCTCAGCAAGTACACTTGTCGAAAGGATACAAAACGAAAACAGCACAAAAGAGAAAAGGGAGTCGACTCAATCATTAACAATAAAACCTAAACAAAGAGTCCACAAGAGGCAGTTAGAATTGGAGAGTGTCTCGTCTTTATACCAAGTCGTGTTTGTCATTTCGTTCGAGAGCCACGGGGTGTGTTGTACAGACGTGAGAGGGATAAATTGTTCAAAAAGGATAGGAAATTGAAAATTAAGCTTCCTCCAAAGGGAAGCGGAAATATTGAAGACAGGAAGTCACACAAGCGGACGGAATGGTAATAAAATACGAGAAAATAGCTGCCTGGGTCACGACTTGCTTAGTTTGTATTGGTCGACTCCTTTACGAGAGATGGATGGCGGACTTGAATTGCGTCACTGTACGTCCGTTCATTTGCAACCAACATTGTTTACTTTGAATTGTCTCGCTTAATATACCCATATCATAACAGAATTAAAAATAAGTTTGATGGATCTACCAGATAAATGTACTGGTAAACGGCCGAAAATGGTAGTGCTTCATCTCATCTCTCTCTCTCCCTCTCCCTCTCTCTCTCACTCTCTCTCTCTCTCTCTCTCTCTCTAGATCTCGCTGGATTTTTGTTTTCTCAGTTCTGAACATCGAGGAAAAACTTTTAGGGAAAAGGACAAACTGGCCGACATATATTGAGACAGAAGTGACGGTGACCTGGAATAGTCGCAAAATGGTGCTACAATTCTGATACAAAATGTGATGGTGTTAAAAAAAAAGAGAGACCAAGCTGAACTAGTGATGTAGAATAGATACTGAATGCTTCGCACTAACATGTGTCATAGAAGTGTGCAGATATTTATTCGTCATTTTTATAGGAATTGTCTTTTCTTTGGTCTCATTCATATATATGTCATAGTCTTTTTTTTTTCCTGATTATTTCGCCTGACATCAGGATATCAAAATTTTATACATGGTGTCCTTGACGGATCTTGAGATGCCCTCACCTTCTAGAGTAATTCACAAAATTTACAAGCTATGCTTTTCTTGTGAATTCCTCTATTCCATGTAGAGTTATAAATTAAGATTGTATTGCTTACTTGTTTATTTATCCAAACCAGAGTTGATATCATTATAATGATTGTATTCATGTTTTGTTGAAACTCGCGTGATTCAAAGTTCCTTAATTAAATATTATGTACTCATGTAAGCGTTATGTATATTACTTTGTATTACTCTGTATGGAAATAAAATCATATTGAATTGAATTGATTTATGGCGCAATACTTAATCATTCTTCATGTTAGATGTGTTGTCGTATCTTTTATTTTATTGTATTATAGTGTTATTGTATTATATATAGTGTATTGTATCACATTGTAATGTAGCATTTTATGTCGTACTGTATTGCTATATACTGTGTTCTTTTGTAATGTGATACACACATATGAATGGTACATGACAATGATTTCACACGAAGTAATGAAATCATACAAAAAATTCAAATGTCTTTTTTTTTCTATCCCATGAAAAGTTTAAATCGCCATCAAAGCTACATATTCAAGAGCTCTAGTTTCAATATACTGAATCAAATCAGTCACAGTGATTACAGCATGTAAGAGAGGGAGCTTAAGAATGATAAGGGGAGATGGAAAAAACAAAGATAGATATAGATAGATAGACAAATAGATAGATAGATAGATAGACAGATAGATAGATAACGATAGATAGATAGATAGACAGATAGACAGATAGACAGATGGATAGATAGATAGATAGATAGATAAATAGATAGATAGATAGACAGATGGATAGATATAGATAGATAGATATAGATAGATAGATATAGATAGATAGATATAGATAGATAGATATAGATAGATAGATAGATAGATAGATATAGATAGATAGACAGATAGATAGATAGATGTAGATAGATAGATATATAGATAGATAGATAGAGAGAGAGATAGATAGACAGATAGATATAGATAGATAGATATAGATAGATAGACAGACAGATAGATAGATAGATAGAGAGATAGATAGATAGATATAGATAAATAGACAGATAGAGAGATAGAGAGATAGAGAGATAGATATAGATAGATAGATAGATAGATAGATACTGTAGATGTATACAGATAAATAGCTGTAGGTAAATAGATAAATAAAGATAAATACATATGAGAGAAAGCGAGAGAGAGAAAAAAAGAAAACCAAAAAAAATTCATTAAGATATTCAAGAAGAATAAGATCTTCATCATGTTTATCATATTCTATCAAGCTGGAATTAATTGGTGAGGTGAGAAAAAAATGAATACCATCAAATCGAATACTGGTACAAGAGTGATGATGAATTATAAGAGTGTAGACTTTCTTCTCTGCAATCTGTAGCGTTCAACAAACTGAAATTGATCTTGCGCCACTTGTTAAAGCTTGGTACCATCAGAACTTCATAAACAGATGTGATATAGCAAATGTTACGTCACTACTGTTATCGTAGATTTCCGTGTAAGCTGATCGCTGGGAAATTTAATCTAACTGGTGATATTTACAGATAATTACTCATCATTACCAGTCTCCAAGAAAAAAAATCATAACAAAACACAACAAAACAAAACAAAACAAATTATGACCAATGAAAAAAAAAGTAATTACCCCGCCTGTAGCGGAACACGTTACTTCGTGTAAGCACGGTATTTGCAACCTCTGTTGGCGTGCTGATATCGAAAACGGTCTCCTCCACCTGTATACTTGAAGATGTACCATGAAATATATGATGTACGTATACTATTTGCATAATTATATATTTCTCATGATTAATCTTGTTTATAATTTCATGTGAAAACCGTTGATATTGCCATACTGAAATCTTTCACACATGTGGAGAAATAAAACAAACTTAAACAGAAACTGAAATTGAAGTTATTTACTCGAAAGCGTGCAAAGCAGGAGAATGTTGTTTCCAATGAGAAACAAGTTATCCGCCATATACCTTATAATCTAAGGAAAATTAATGTCGAAATCTCACGCTACCCGACTCCGCGGAAAGTCTCCCCCAACAAATCCAATTGTCTGTACTTGTGGAGCACATGAGTGTACTCTGTACTTAAATATTACTTTGTACTCTCGGAAATCGAGCTAATACGCGAATTATGCTCCCGCTGTTTACCACCGAGAATGCCGCATATTAGAAATCTCGTATAGACACCAGGAAATTGTGATATCCTTCGGCCAGGATGACCGTTAAAAAGAGTGGAAAGGGTAAAGGAGAGAGATTAGATCAAAGTAAATGCTTACAGCGGCGCGACAGGTAAACAGATAAGACATAAGGCTCGTTGTAACAAGCTGGATCACAAGTATTAGTAGAAGGGGCAAACGAGAAACTCTTTGTCATCGTCATTAGTAGTAGTAGTAGTAGTAGTAGTGGCAGCAGCAGTAGTAGTAGTTCTAGCAGAGGTAGGTAGTGGTAGTTGTTGTTGCTGTAGCAGTAACCGGCAACTTAGGGAAGAGCACCAGGGAAAGCCTGACATCTTGTGTCTTTGTATTATGCTTATTTTGTTTGTTTATCTGCTATCACCTGTATTGTCTTGCAAATGCCAAATAAATAAATGAATAGATAAACAAATAGATAATAATAATTATAATGATAATAATAAATAATAATGATGATAATAATTATAACAATGATAATAATAATAATAATGATAATAATAATAATAATTATACAGTAGTAGTTGTCAGAATGGAAGTAGGTCTACAGTGATATTATTTATTATTGATAAATAGTGCCATAGTAGTTGTTCAAGTTAAGTGGTAAAGTAGTAGCAGCAGTAATAGAAGTAGTAATAGAAGTAGTATCGTAGTCGTAGTCGTAGTAGGTAGTAGTAGTAGTTGGCGATAACTGTTACAGCGTACAGAACTAACAGAATTACGGTAGTAATAACGCTGTTGATGTTATCAGTTAGAGTAACTTGATGGAGATATATTCATTGATTGTTGGTGAACTCATATAATATCGGGATTGGGTCTATGCATCATAATATAGAAGCATCCGCCAAAAATAGGGGTCAGATTGTTACAGCAAAAAATGACACACAACCAGACCTAGTGATTACTGCACATAATTCATCTTTGGGAGAGAAAGAGACCGAAATATCATGACGTCAGCAGTCTGAAATCGAACGAGCAAATTACAAGGCAAATCAGTTCATTTCCACCAATCACAGACCTCCTCCCTTCCCCGCGGCGACACCGTGACAGGGCTCACGCGAAGAGATCCTAATTATGATTTGGTCCGTCTGTGTCACAAACGCAAAGTGACAGTGGTGCTGGCGGTGGCAATTTTCTCGCGCTAAGGAACTGTGTCCGATCTCTCGTAACGAGAACACGATATGAGTGATGTCGACTGCCACGAGTAATCAAAGTCTCATTTTGCCGCCAAGGGTCATTGGGTCTTCTCCCGTGGTTTAAGTGGCCTATTGATAGAGGTGAAACCTTTTAAGCTACGAATTCAAGCCAGGCATAAGAACGGGTAGATCTCAATTTATATACTCCGCAAATATATATCATGAACTTTTATTTCCTTCAACAACATGTATACTTTACATCACTGAGCACACAATCACACACATTCGTTGAAGTATATGTAAACACACATATAATTATATTCTATATGTATGTATATATATATATATATATATATATATATATATATATATACATATATATATATTTATAGACAAATATTTATACATATGTTATTTTCATCATGAGTGAAAAATGAAGTTGACCTGAAGAAAGACAAATTTACAAACGAGACGAAATAAAAGATGACAAATTCTAAACATGAAAGTGCGGTTACAGCAGCTATAGTGAAGGGAAATATAACAGAGATGTTACTCGCACAAAATACAAAGATAGAAGAAAGAAATCTGTGATGACTGAATATGTGAATGCTTGAGGGGTGGTATTATTGTTTGGTTTCATCAACTATAGAAGGCTAAGCAGTAATAAATCTAAGATTATGTTTCGCTAACGTCATCGAAAGTAGGAAAGCTAGAGTAATACACTAGTTTGTGCCATGGTAGTTCAACTTTATGCATGCTTACATTATTATTCGGAAGTAACGAGAGACTTTAATGGACAAACTTATAGAAAATGTGTTTCGAGAGAACTTCCACTTTTGTTTCGTAGTATTGGCAGACGCAGAGGAGAATGCATTCACGAATAGAAATAAAAAAAAACAACAACAACAGCGCAGAAATGGTTCCTAAAAGTACGGTACTAGCTGCATACAGCGAATAAGCGAACAAGCAAGCAAGCAAACAAAAATATATAAGCTAAGAAAATGGATGCAAACGTATGAAGTTGAAAGACATGGACAGTACCATTTTCCATTTCCGCAGTTTGGCTCTTAAGAATTGCCATATGCTTGCAAACTTGTATCAAAGATGTTCTGGCGTATGGTTTAAGGTCTACTTTCATTATAACAGTGGAATGGCAGAAAATTGTTTCCAGCAATTTTGTTGTTTGAAGACTCTGAATGAAGGGTTAAAACAAGTACAGAGGACAGATTTAAGTTTCCACCAAGAAGTTGATGACACTAGAATATGAACTGAAGATTCTCTTCTTCTTCTTTTTTTTTCGTGCAAAGAAAAGGCCAGATGAAAATTAGTCGTCGATGGTCCATACATGTCGTTCCGCTTTGTTGCCTACCCGCATTTATTGCTATCATTCCCTGAACCGTGAAATTACAGACTACATTTTAGCGCCAGATGAAAATCACGAGCGTTACGGCAGATTGTCTGTGCTGAATGCCACATTTCGCAAGCCCCATTCTTGTTTACGCACCCGTGATGATTAAACTCATCATTTCTCTTACTCCCCTGCTCTCTTTATCTCTCTGTCTCTCTCTCTCTGTTGGAGAAAAAAAGGTGGGAGCAGTAGAGAATGATAAAGATTCACCTGATGTCTCGTGTCCACGCTCCATGAGTTGCGTTTCATAATCAAAAATCGCAAGTCGCCTTTTTAGAATCGTTTAATGACATCGCAGCGCTTTAATATTCGTTCGAAGTCTGATTCTCCCCCAAAAATCATCCGACGTGAATGGAATGCGCCAGCCATATTTTTTTTCTGTTTTCCTTTATTTTGTTTTGTATTGATGATAGAGAACTCAGAGATTGCCTATGCCATGCACCGTAGATTAAATGTATTTTTACATAAACATTTGATGATCACTTATTACACCACTCGAAAAAGAAAAATAGAGAAAGAAAAAGCAGTGATCTTTTTCTGATGTGAAACGGTTGGCAGCGACACTCATGAATAGTTCAGCGACCTTTCATTCAACCTGTGCGTGTGTTTGCGTGGATACTTGTGCCTGTGTGTTCACGTATACAGGGTACGTATAGTATATAAATGTGTGCTGCATAAGTATGGCTGGTGGAGTGGCAATTGGGGGGGGGGGGGGGGGGGGGGGGGGAGGGAGGAGGGGTGCGATCGCAGCATCGAGTCAAATTGAAACGAATTATTTCCATCGATTAGTCCGGTTCTTAACAATGCGTATAATAACACGACTGTTCAGGCGCCATTACCCATCGAATTTTGCGGAGACAAAAGCGCATGATTTTCTTTTTTTCAAAGTATTCGTAATAAACTACTCATTAGTGCCAGTTCTATTGGCAGAAATTAGCGTGTCATCTCATTGTCCGACCCTTGTCAATCTTCATGTCATCAATGCTAGGGTTAGTTCTCTCGTTTTTGTTTTTTGTTTTTGTTTTTTCAAATCAAAGTCTGGTCACTCGGGAGTCATTTGTCATCAGCGAGATTCAACGGTTGCCTGCAGATAGATTTCGTAGTATTGTAAATGGACGGCAGTTTATAAGGTTTCTAATTGGTACATTGTCCACGATTAACAGACGGGTGGGTCATCCCACTTTCTGACAAATTGGTGACGAAAGCCCAAGCAGCAACGGCGTAATGATTCTTCTTCTTCTTCTTTTCTTTAGAGGACAAAGGTTGAAGGTAGCAAATTGACGGGAATAAAATAATGGCTTCAACCCACTCAGAGCCACAACGTCATCATACCATTGATATCTCGCGGAGTGACGATTTTACGTGTAACTTCCATTGATTAGGCTTGAGAACGTGATATATACGCGACATCAACAGAAAATGGATGTGTCATAACTTGAAAGTTGACTTTTTTTTCGGAGAACAGTTCAGATTCAACCCATGGGTGATCAGCATTGTCAATCTCAACCGAGAATTCGTTCAGGTCTCACAACTGTAAATATAATGGACCATCCCTATAGAACATTCGCTTTGTCATACCAAAATACTAAAAATTAGCAAATCATAGAAAAATTTTAGTAATATTACCGTATATATATATATATATATATGTTTATATATGTATATAATGATACTTGTAGTCCGCGTGTTGGTACCAGTATAGAAAAGATGACGAAGTAGAGTGGTAATGCATTTTACATCCCAACAGTGCTATTTATTCAGACAAAAGTTTCGACGAATGTATAAATAGCACTGTTGGACTGTCAAAATGCAATACCACTCTACTTCGTCATCTTATACATACATAATACATATATATATATATATATATATATATATATATATATATATATATACATATATATATATATATATATATATATATATATATATATATATATATATATATATAGTGTGATGATGCTGATATTCCTACCGCACGCCTCTGTCATCTTAAGTGAAATTATAGTTGAGACAATGTAGATAACAGAAGATGTCGCATGAAACCGGCAGAGTTGTGAAGCTTTCGACCGTGGTCTTCCTCAGCTTTAATGTCTGTTTGTGAAACGAAATATATGTTTTTGAGCATAACAAATCTGAAGTCATAAACACAATATATTGAATATAAGTTGAGCATGAGTTAATAGTTACATGACATACTTGGCAATATTTTTTGGCACTTTGCAACACATTCAACAATGTATAACTGGAAATGAGTGTATAGTGAGTATATATAGCATACAAACATATCATACAATAAAAATTATCAAACATATATCATAAATAAACTAAATAATATGATTACCTGCTAAGCAGACGTTTGCGTTGCCTGGATGTCTTGTGGCTGTCTTGTGGCGGGATGTGAGTGATCATGTGATATTGGGGGAAGGTTTGTGTGCGGTGGTGCATGTCAGGCAGGAGTGGGGTAGTGTAAAGAATTAGGTTCAGTGTTACAAGTGTGTCAGTCGTGTCAGTGCAGATAAAGAATTGTTAACAATTACGATACAATGAACATTCTCGTGGTCATTAACCCCTACAGCTGATTTACCAACAATCAAAATAGCAGGCATGGAACCCGGGTACAGATAGAGTGTGGATAGAGAGTGGATAGTGTGTTGCCACTTGTCCCTAGGTACATAACACAGAAATATACAATATACACATTATTTTATACACCAAAATTATTGCTGAAACAATCTTCATACTCTTGCCACATAATATAACAAAATTGTGTCGCACAGTATAATTTTTCTGTGTACACCTTCATCAATCTATCTATTAATCTATTCATAATTCATATTCATATATATTCATATTGAGATTGTATATATATATATATGTATATATATATATAATATACACATATATATCCATATACATATGCATGCATACATACACATAAACATCATATACACACATACATACATATATGATTACACAATTCCTTCTATCCACATTATATAATAACTGAGTATATAACAATACCTATCAGTTAACCAATACAACATCAAAAAATCGCAATCCTTTACAAACATTCTATCTTTTCCGTAAATACAGTCTCATTTTACATAAAACCCGGGTACAGATAAAAAGGGGATGATGTTTTGCCACTTGGAAATAAAATATATGCCAAAATTATTGCTGACAAAATCTTCATGCTATTCCCACGTGATATAACAAAGCTGTATCGCACAATAATTATTATATATACTGTTTCTCTGGTGCACAACTCTACCTCTCTCTATCTATAATCATCATTTCTTATACATATTATATAATATTCATGCACCCATGTTATGATTATATACACATGCATACACTATATTTATATATATATATAATATATACATAGAAGAGCCTGCTTGGAAAAACCGACAGGTCCATATTTGCCAAATGGAGACACATGTGGCTAAAGGTCAAGAAAAATAAAGAGCAAATGGAGACACATGTGGCTAATATTTTGTTATATTATGTGGCAAGAGTATGAAGATTGTTTCAGCAATAATTTTGGTGTATAAAATAATGTGTATATTGTATATTTCTGTGTTATGTACCTAGGGACAAGTGGCAACACACTATCCACTCTCTATCCACACTCTATCTGTACCCGGGTTCCATGCCTGCTATTTTGATTGTTGGTAAATCAGCTGTAGGGGTTAATGACCACGAGAATGTTCATTGTATCGTAATTGTTAACAATTCTTTATCTGCACTGACACGACTGACACACTTGTAACACTGAACCTAATTCTTTACACTACCCCACTCCTGCCTGACATGCACCACCGCACACAAACCTTCCCCCAATATCACATGATCACTCACATCCCGCCACAAGACAGCCACAAGACATCCAGGCAACGCAAACGTCTGCTTAGCAGGTAATCATATTATTTAGTTTATTTATGATATATGTTTGATAATTTTTATTGTATGATATGTTTGTATGCTATATATACTCACTATACACTCATTTCCAGTTATACATTGTTGAATGTGTTGCAAAGTGCCAAAAAAATATTGCCAAGTATGTCATGTAACTATTAACTCATGCTCAACTTATATTCAATATATTGTGTTTATGACTTCAGATTTGTTATGCTCAAAAACATATATTTCGTTTCACAAACAGACATTAAAGCTGAGGAAGACCACGGTCGAAAGCTTCACAACTCTGCCGGTTTCATGCGACATCTTCTGTTATCTACATTGTCTCAACTATATATATATATATATATATATATATATATATATATATATATATATAATCATATATATATATATATATATATATATATATATATATAATCATATATATATATATATATATATATATATATATATATATACAAAGGAATGAGACTCAGAAGCTTTTTTGGTCACCCTATGTATACACCCAATGAAGCTACCTTATTAGTTGTTGTTGATGGAGAGGGGGGGGGTCCTCAAGAGAAGACAACTTGTTTTAAAACACTTTTCATTGAATATATAGAAGAAATATTTGCTTCGGCATTATTCATATATACGCTTGAAAATATTCAGTTGTGAAACCGTGGTCTGTTCTTTTGTAGGACTTCTGAGTGGAGTTTGGGCAAAAAAGTACCCCCTCGCAAGTTTTTAGTGAAACAAGTATGTACCTGGACATGCCTGATATAAATCAAGAAATAGAATTGATCTTTCTTGTAATATAAGATTTTTTTTTGTTTTGTTTGGGGGCACACTCTATATTTAACACGTGATCTCTTAGGATTTTTTTCTTAACTGGTGGGAGACCTTCAAGACACACAATCGGTGTCAATAATTGGTGTATGGTTATGGCTTCATGTGATTGATGCAAATACAATCGATCTTACAATCGAATTCACGGTGACCGGGGGCTATTACGCCGGTCCTGCTAATATTGATTGGCTATTAGTGTCACTTACACGCGACTACACACGTTCTCGATACATACGCACTACAAAGGGTCGATATAGTTGGAGGCTTTGAGCGTAATAGACCCTGGACCAATCCAAACTTTGCAGTCAGTGAAAATTAACTCTGAGATTTGTTTTAGTCAGGAGCTGGATATTTTTGAAATTGCAGAGATTGTATGTATTCTGCTGAATTCTATTTTCTTCAAAAAGTTTGCTTTTAAATTCCATATGATGTATCAGACGAACAGTACAGTAGAAGATGAGCCAGATCTAAAATAAGATTAGAATGTTTGGTAATTCTAAAGTTTGATTTTTCACGAAGCACTGACGGAAACAACACATGCAAAATAAGTAAGGTCTTCTTTACTAGACCTACGTACAAATCTTCACAAAATTCCATTTTTGACATGAAATCAACAAATGAAAAAAATGTTATAGTGTCCCTCGAATCATTTGTTGTAGTGTTGCTTGAACTAGGAAACAATAATTTTTTTGCTAAGGAAGAGGTTTTAGTTGTTGAATTTATTAAAACACAGGATTTTACTTTTTTTTAAAAGTTGATAACATCATCCTCTCAGATGATTCACACAGGTGGTTAGGATTAAATATACCTACTCGGTGAAAAAATGTAAAACTTATCAATTATTAAGTATTAAAGGGGTGGTGTTTATAGTATTTGTGGAGGTAAGGATTGAGCTTTTAACTTTTCTGTGAGATATCAAGAAACATCATATGAAATTGTGCAGAGCATACAATTTTAAGAGGAATTCAAAGCTTATTTGATAAAAATCGGTTTTGGAATGGCTGAGACATCCAAAAACAAAGTAAAGCTAAGCGATCGTAATAAAAGGTGGGTCCCACCTTTTCTTACGATCGCTCTGTTTTGAATATCTCAGCCATTTCACGACCATTTTTTATCAAATAAACGTTGAAATCCTCTTGGAATTACTTGCTCTTTCACATTTCATAGGAGGTTTCTCATTATCTTACCAGAAAATGCTAGAAACCTGAAGCTTGAGCTCAACCAAAATGATACGATCCCTTTAAGACTGTTTTCTTTTAATGAAAATTATATTTTTCTGTTCATCGGAGCTTATTCCACCTATTAATACCAACTTGAACTTTTTTTTGTGGAACTGCATGTAGTTTGTTGTAGACCTCTTTAAAGATCCACCTTGTGATTGTTGACCTATGACATAATAAACACAATGTCTCGAACGAAAAAAAAAGAAACAATCGCGTCTCACTGAAACTCGTAATTAGCAACCCTACCCAGAAAACAGAAATTACAAAATTAAAGTAGAAAACCAGAGGAGTAAATTGCTTCATTTCCAACCAGTCGGAAATATACAGTATTCACCCCAATATATACATTGTCGACCCTGTACCCTGCTGCTAACCAACGCGATTATACATGTGAAACCTTTTTGCACATCCCTTCGATATGCTTGATTATTATTTGATCGGGAAAATCTTTTTTAAGTTGTGTGTCATCTCAAATCTCCTCTTAAAAGAACTCTCGAGTATTAGTGCCACGCAATATACTATTAGGAGCTTGAGGCTATATGAGCAGAGGAGCCTGAAAGAGAGAGAGAAAGAGATTGATAGAGATAGATGGGTAGATAGAGAAATATATAGCTTGAGAGAGAAGGAGAGAGAGAGAGAGAGAGAGGGGGGGGGGGGGGGGGGGGTGGGGGGGAGAGTTAAAAAGTGAGAGTGAGAGTGAGTAATAGTGGGAGAGAATGAGGAAGCAAGTAATATAAAGACATAAATAAAGAAGGAAGAGCTGATGTCTGCATCGTTAAGTAAAATCCAGTCTCCAAAAACAAATCAATTATGGACAACGATGAAAGAAGAAACTTTCAGGCTTTAAGATGGTTATTTCTTATATATATGTATGTCCTTGTGTATCATCTTAGAGTTTTGCCGCGTTATGACGCCCGACGCCAATGCGCCTCGTTAGAAGACACGCAGCTCTCACAATTCCTCACCGCTATATATCGGCTGCATTATTTACACGGCGGAAAGAAACATGTGACATACTCAAGAATAGGATACAAACATATGTATTATCAAACAGAATATGTCTGAATATGTCGCGCTTGCATCTAAACAAAGAGTTTTTATTCGCACGTACACCATGAATGATATATAAAGTGATAGCATCAGACAGAGAGAGTGAAAGTGGGTAGGAGAGGGGGGGGGGGGGGGGAGGGGGTCGAAGGAGAAAAATCATAGCGTAGTAATCCGCTCTATTCCAAGCCCTAAAACCTCATTTGCTGGAGCAAGATTGACCGTCTCTACACACACACACGCACACACAATTATGATTACCCTTTTCTCATTCAAGCGTGCGTATAGAGTTTTTTTTTTACACTGTTGTGTTTTGTTGTTGTTGTTGTTGTTGTTGTTTTTTGCTCTCTCTGTAGCGATGTAATTGTCATTAGGTCGGTTTTTAACGTTTGCAAGCAATCCTGTCGGCGCCGGTTTTGAAAAATTATCTACGTGTTGTATACAAGCTCTGCTTATGAAGATGGTCACCTGCATTTCCAATTTCATATGATATTGTATGTTTCTTCTTTACACCCAATTTGAACTGTTCCTTATCGTACAATCTATATTCATTTTGATATTGTAGTATATTTCTCCCCTCCACGTTTTCTTCATACAATCGTACCCCACAATCTGCATTAATGCGTTGGAACAATTCATATGATTTATGCCGAGTCGTCAAATTTTGTTATACACTGTAATGAAGACGGAATGCAGAAATAAACTGAAATGAACTGAATTGAACGGAAATGCAGTAATTGTGGTTTCATGTCGAAGACGTCAACTTTGATCGATATCAGATTTAAAGGAGACCTCCAGATGATTTTCGGATTTTTACATTTGAACAACTATAAATTAGTGATATTGAGGACAGAGTTTCAGAATTTGTGATAATTGGGATGAAGAATAAGAATATTTTCAAAATTTTAGAACAAATTGCAATGAACAAGGATGATGACATGAGTCACCATAAGAATGCATGAGTTGGGGCTCAAGGAAGCAGAACAAAAGAAGAAAGCATGCATAGATTATACACAGATGAACTCGCAAGCAAGCAGTATTGTAATGGAATTACACTGCTACATTTCTAAAATATGTGAACCTCCTATGTCATCATCCTTGTTCAGTGTAATTTGTTTAAAGTTTTTCAAAGTATTGTTTCTCTGCTCAAGAACCACAATAAATTCCACAAATCTATACATGGAGTTGTCGTTTTATGTACTATATGATGTGAAATTATGAAAATCGTCTGGAATGTCCCTTTAAAGTCAGAGTCAAGCTACTGATAATGGTGGACGTGATAACATACTTGTAACAAAATTAACACTGGCGTCTTTGCAGTGCCTATTCAGTATCGTACACAAAGGGTTATGCCCCAACAATTCTACACAAATATAACGTAACACTGATGCAAAACATGTAGAGTTGGCATACATCTATTCAGAAGTATAAAAATCCGAGGTATTTACTGACAGGGATGAATGTCAAAGAAAGCCTTGAAACTGTCTTGTCACGTGTTGGTGACGTAACTTATTCGGGATAAGAAATAGCAGATATAGACTTGTGTACTCGAGTGAGTGGAAGAAGTGGTTGTGATAAGGACTTAATTTAAAAGAAAAGATGTCAGATTTGTATCAATATTTGTCTTATGTGGTCGCTACGGAAGCGATAAAAGCTTGTAAGCTATAATAGTGCCGATGAACCGATGACTTCAAAGGATGGGATAGTTAGGGTTGAGATGGGGCTTCAGGTTTTCAACTTTTGGGGGAGATAATTATAAATGTCTTATGAAATATGAAAGAGCATACAATTATAAGATAAAATGAAAGATTATTTTGATATAAATCAATTATGAAATGATTGAGAATACAACAACAAACGAGATATGAAACTCGTCACGCTGACGAGTTAGGTGATACGCTTGAGGTCATCAGATGTCGGTCATCTGTGATCGACAAAGAAAAGAATGTGATATAGGCACCTTGAAGTTATATTGAGCGTGCATGCGAAACCGTTTCTGTAACCACTCGGCCACGGGACATCCACGGAAATGGTAAGGCAAAAAAGAAATGTATAGATATTACACGGGGAAAAAGTCAATGCCCACTCAACAATCATGGCCGCGTGAACATGTATTGCATTGCTAGACGGAAATGCGGCCTTGTAACGACTGATGTCGCTATGCCATTTCTGGCAACTTGGAAAAAATACGCGCCGTAGACATAAAACCTATAATCGACTGGTTTTGATACCTTGCCTTTAATCACAATTTCCAGTGTGATGACGTCATCAAAGTACAAAACAATGACATGGTCTTGAAAGACAATTGTTCAAAGTACAACACCTCCGTCGTCGTCATTACAAACTATGATCGGTTTGACAAAGTCAGCCTGCAAAATTTTTGCAGCAGTCGAAGCAATGTGGTCTCCAACACAAAAAAGAGGGATATGGTGTGTGTGTGTGTTTATGTGTGTGTGTATAGGTGCGTTTATATACGAACGTGATTTCTACATGGACGAATATGTAATACAAAATTGAAGAAAAAAAGTAAAATAGCTAAGTGTTTTGTTTCGTGATCTTGTGGGGTTCGAACCCGCAACCTCACGTCTCTGAGACGTCGCCTTTAACCACTCGGCCATACGTCTAGGCGAGAAAATATGAGGAACGTAAACTTATGTATGTGAAAGATGAATCGGGAATCGTTTTGTCCACATTCCATTCTCATTTTCAGTTTTAAACTGCAAAATTGTCAACCTGATGAGGAGATTTCGAAGAAGAAAATGCATGATTATTGCAGCTTATTGTCTCAGCTACAACATACTTAAGTTTCAGAGGAAATGAAGCAGAATCAGCTGAGATAAAGGTGCTTAAACGTTGTCAAGTCAATGCATGGTTTTAAAAAAGATCCCCTCCCATAGACATAACACGTAAACTTGTCCGATTTTGCGTCTTTACCTTTAATCACAATTTAAAGTATGATGACGTCATTAAATTTCAAAACCATGACATGGACCTGAAAGGCAAATGTTCAAAGTACAACATATCTGAATTTGGGATAATATTGAGCTTAAACAACAGAGATACGAGCAAATGAATGTCAGAAACAGTACCTCAAAAAAATTAATTCCACTTTTTTGATTTCAGATGATGATATGATGACGTCATAATGTAATTATGGAAATATTAATACTTGAAACGTTATTTCCAATTCATATGTTTTTGTAATATGCAATAAAAACATAGGGTAACCAGACGTTTTAAAGAGCTATGGCGAAATAAACAAAGACATGTTTTTCGCTATATTTGCACAAAGACGCGCACACGAAATTTCAACTTTGACGCCAACGCATTCCTTTGTTATAGGTCAAAATTGATCGGAAATCAATGGATATTGTTACTTAATGTATCAGGAATCCAAATCTGTCAAAAAATGTGCATTTTCAGTTTGCTTACGCGCACTACGCGCGAAAATGTGCGGACGGACGCGAACGCGCGAAACGCTTAAAATTGTCTGAAACTTCGAGATTTCCCATTGGTAAGTTGTTTTGAGCCTTTTAAAAGTTTGACGCGCGCGTACGCGCGCGTAATAATGTCTTAGGTAATTAGCATTAAAATGTATGATAGAGCGTGACCTGAACTTAATGTCCGCCGAAAATGATACAGACATGACCTTTAGATATGAAGTTATGATCGATCATGTAACATGGTCCGAAAATCACAAAATGGCGCCTAGATGACGTCATAGATATGTTACTGTCATGAAAACCTTATTGTGGCTAGATTTTGTCATGAGACATGTTCCCTGAAAATGTCATGTTATTCCGTAATGTCATTCTTGAGATATTGATGACACAAAATTGTCCAGAAAGAAAGAAGAATAAAAACGAGATATGAAACTCGTCACGCTGACGAGTTAGGTGATACGCTTGGGGTCATCAGATGTCGGTCATCTGTGATCGACAAAGAAAAGAATGTGATATAGGCACCTTGAAGTTATATTGAGCGTGCATGCGAAACCGTTTCTCTAACCACTTGGCCACGGGACATCCACGGAAATGGTAAGGCAAAAAAGAAATGTATAGATATTACACGGGCAAAAAGTCAATGCCCACTCAACAATCGTTACCGCGTGAACATGTATTGCATTGCTAGACGGAAATGCGGCCTTGTAACGACTGATGTCGCTATGCCATTTCTGGCAACTTGGGAAAAATACGCGCCGTAGACATAAAACCTATAATCGGCTGGTTTTGATACCTTGCCTTTAATCACAATTTCCAGTGTCATGACGTCATCAAAGTACAAAACAATGACATGGTCTTGAAAGACAATTGTTCAAAGTACAACACCTCCGTCGTCGTCATTACAAACTATGATCGGTTTGACGAAGTCAGCCTGCAAAATTTTTGCAGCAGTCGAAGCAATGTGGTCTCCAACACAAAAAAGAGGGATATGGTGTGTGTGTGTGTGTTTATGTGTGTGTGTATAGGTGCGTTTATATACGAACGTGATTTCTACATGGACGAATATGTAATACAAAATTGAAGAAAAAAAGTAAAATAGCTAAGTATTTTATTTCGTGATCTTATGGGGTTCGAACCCGCAACCTCACGTCTATGAGACGTCGCCTTTAACCACTCGGCCATACGTCTCGGCGAGAAAATATGAGGAACGTAAACTTATGTATGTGAAAGATGAATCAGGAATCGTTTTTTCCACATTCCATTCTCATTTTCAGTTTTAAACTGCAAAATTGTCAACCTGACGAAGAGATTTCAAAGAATAAAATGCATGGTCACTGCAGCTTATTGTCTCAGCTACAACATACTTAAGTTTCAGAGGAAATGAAGCAAAATCAGCTGAGATAAAGGTGCTTAAATGTTGTCAAGTCAATGCATGGTTTAAAAGAAAATCACCTCCCATAGACATAACACGTAAACTTGTCCGATTTAGCATCTTTACCTTTAATCACAATTTAAGGTATGATGACGTCATCAAATTTCAAAACCATGATTTGGACTTGAAAGGCAAATGTTCAAAGTACAACATATCTGAATTTGGGATAATATTGAGCTTAAACAAGAGAGATACGAGCAAATGAATGTCAGAAACAGTACCTCAAAAAAATTAATTCCACTTTTTTTATTTCAGATGATGATAGGATGACGTCATAATGTATTTAGGGAAATATTGGTACTTGAAACGTTATTTCCAATTCATATGCTTTTGTAATATGCAATAAAAACATAGGGTCACCTGACGTTTGAAAGAGCTATGGCGAAATAAACAAAGACATGTTTTTCGCTATATTTCCACATAGACGCGCACACGAAATTTCAACTTTGACGCCAGCGCATTCCTTTGTTATAGGTCGAAATTGATCGAAAATCAATGGATATTGTTACTTAATGTATCAAGAATCCAAATCTGTCAAAAAATGTGCATTTTCATGTTGCTTACGCGCACTGCGCGCGGAAATGCGCGGACGGACGCGAACGCGCGGAACGCTTAAAATTGTCTGAAACTTCGAGATTTCCCATTGGGGAGTCGTTTTAAGCATTTAAAAACTTTGACGCGCGCTAATGCGCGCGTAATGATGTCTTAGGTAATTAGCATCAAAATGTAAGATAGAGCGTGACCTGAACATTATGTCCACCGAAAATGATACAGAAATGACCTTTAGTTATGAAGTTATGATCGATCATGTAACATGGTCCGAAAATCACAAAATGGCGCCTAGATGACGTCATAGATACGTTACTGTCATGAAAACCTTATTGTGGCTAGATCATGTCATGAGACATGTTGACTGAAAATGTCATGTTATTCCGTCATGTCAATGTTGAGATATTCACGACACAAAATGTGCCAGAAAGAAAGAAGAATAAAAAGAAAGAAAGGAAGATTTTGACAAACACAATAGGTGATACGCTAAAAGCGTATCACCTAAAAATAAAGAGAGATTTTGACAATCACAATAGGTGATACGCTGATAGCGTATCACCTAAAAAGTAAAGCAAAGTGGTCCTAATAAAAGGTGGGTCCCACCTTTTATTCGGACCTCTTTGTTCTTGAATATCTCAGCCATTTCGAAACTAATTTTTATCACTACAACGTTTAATTCCTCTTAGAATCATATATGCTCTTTAACATTACATAAGAGGTTTCTCATTATCTCACAAAAAGTAGGAAACCTGAAGCTGCATCTCAACCAAAGCCATACCGCCCGCCTCTTATTTAAAATCCCCTCCAAAGGACGAGGTAATGAGGATAATATGGATACAATACCTTGCCTCGGGGCACAAGCGTCGCAGCCAGGGGATTCGAACCAGGGTTCTCGGATCTGACAGTCAGCCATCTTATCCACTGAGCCACGACAATACGAGCGAAACTTGATGGAGACACTACAAGACCATTGTCTGGTGTAAATTTGATGTCACTCAGTTTAGGATTGTGCACTTGAGAAGCAATCTCCGTGAGTTCAGTCTTCTTGTTTCCGAGTATCCAAATTCGAATACAATGATGATTGCGATGATGATGACGAAGATGAAGATGATGATGATGATGACGATGATAAGGAGGAGGAGAAGAAGCATGTTGATACTGGTGATGAGGGTGATGGTGACGACGGGGAGGAGAAAGGTGAGGGTGATGATAAAAGTGACAAAGATGATGATGCTGTGAACGATTTTGGTGGCCATGTGAATATCATCCTCAGATGATGGTGATAATGAAGATGATGATGATGATGATTTTGGATGGTAGTAACTATAAAACTTATGCTGCTACTGATAACTACCAGATAATGAGAACGAGGATGAGAACAATAATCATATTGAGGATCCGGATGTTGTCAACGATAGCAATGGCAATTTGGATATCTGTGACGAACATCATGTTCCGGATAGTTTTATGTTCATATATCAATATAATGGTAATGGTGATGGTGGTGGTGATGCTGGTGGTGGTGGTAGTGGTGGTGGTGGTGGTGGTGCTGCTGCTGCTGCTGCTGATGATGATAATAATGATGATGATGATGATGATGATGATGATGATGATGATGATGATAATGATAATGAGGAGGAGGAGGATGGACATGTACATGATATTGGCGACAAGACTGTATGTGAAAAATGTATAGGTGAAATGTTTCCACGGTTACTAATGATAATGACAACAATAATATCGAGTCAGTTAATAACTGCACTTACAGTATTGGAAGTGATGATGGTAATGGAAATAATGGTGACAAAAATAAATGGTGAAGGGCACAGACATGATGGTCGCTATTCTGACGATAACAGTGATGATAATAGTTTTAACGTTGCTATGATTTTTTTTGCTATTGTTCTTCTATTGCATGGTTAGTGATGATGTCGACTTGACTGATAGAAATGATAATAATCGGAAAGAGAAATTGAAAATAGACGAAAATAGATCCAGTGGATGCTAACAGAATCATCTGCAAGTTATCGTGTCTTTGGTGTTTTATTTTGTTCTGTTCTGTTCTTGATGCATGTGTCTTAAGTGCTTTTGTTGTCTTGCTTGGTTTTTTTTCCTTGCCACATGATCATGAAGCTCGTTGCATGCTGTACGTATATGTAATATATTTCGAGAGAATCACGAGTTTCAATCTACTGTATCGCGTTTTATTTTGTATGACTTGATCTCAAGATTTGACGCCTTTCAGTTCACTTAACATCGATGTATCGCTTAGCATGAAATATAAATCACGTAAAAAGGAAATGCGTTGTCTGAGCGGAAGCCATCTTTTTAAAAGTTGTTATATTGTGCAGAAAAGTAAAAGTTCTTGTGAGGAAAAAAATCCCGCAAGTGGATATAAGCAAAACAAAAACAAGAGATGCCATCGTACTTATTAGCAAGAAAGACACATGCATTATTTCCGTCGGTGTCATAAAGCGTGCTTGTTTCACTTTGTGTTATGCATTTGCGAGATATAATCAGTTAAGGAGGAAGACAGCAATCTCACAGACGGACATCGTTTTTCTAACTGAACTGACTTTTTAAAATTCAGAGGCAATTTGGGAGAAGGGGACAGAAAAGCGCTTACGACCACTTAGAACTGAGATGTAACTGTCGTTGAGGAGCTAAGTAGACAGTACTGTGGCGACTTCCCCGGGAACGTCGGGGGAAATAAACGACCCCTCGCAAAGTTACGCCATCGCTTGCTGGAAGCAGGGGTGGCATGTGTATAATCTATGGAGAATTGCGAAATTTTGAAGACAACGAGTTAATTTGTGCTGCCAAGGCAATTGGGGACGGAAAACTTTTGTGCGTTTCATCGATAGGAAGGGGAAAGAATGGCAATGATTGATTGTTCACTCTTTAAAAAGATGTCATGCCGCCTATTGAGAAATAATGACAAGAGTATGGTTACACTGATACCTCCAGAGTAAAAGACGAACGACCGGATTTTTATATACCATTCAATTCTATCATTTCTTCACCATCTCCATTTTGCCCTTCTTCTTCTCTTCTCCTCTTGTTCTTCGTCCTCTTCCTCTTCTTTTTTTCTTCTTCTCTTCCTCCTCCTCCTTCTTCTCTTCCCTCTTCTTCTTCCTCTTTTCCTCGTTATTGTCTTCTCCTTACCTACTGCTTCATTTTCATTTTCATTTTCCTCATCTATCCCTTCTACTTCATTTCTATTTCCTTCTCTCTTTCTTCGCTTTTTTCCTTTTTTCTTTTTGTTTTGCTTCATTACTTTTTTTCCTTCCTCTATGCCCTTTGAAATAGTTTGTATTCTTATCCTTTTTGAGTATCCACTTTGTCCTCGCATCCTGAAATGAAGATGACTTCTATACCAATGGAATTAATAATTACATAGGAAGTTGTTCGTCATGGTAGCACGACATTTGCTCCTGCGACAAGTGCTCCGGCCTTATTTTCTCCAAGGACTTAGGATTAAGGTTAGTTTTGCAATAAGCTTTTAGGTTTACTTTGATGGTAGGATTAGGATTAGGGTTAGGGTTATGTTTGTGGGTAGAATGTATGTTTGCCTTAGCGTGCAGATATTTCATGGGAACAATAATTGTCGCAGAAGCAAATGTCATGGAACCCAAACTCAGATGATGGTTTTGGATGACTGGAAAGATGGCAACAACAGCTTTTGTTCAAAAAGAAAAAGAGGAGGAAAGCTCTTCAATGAGGTGGATGAGCTATAGGAGAGGAACAATAAAGAGAGATCATCAATTTGCGAAAAGCAACGAATATCATTCAACTTCAAAAGTCACTCACGGCGAGTATTCCGAAATGCTTCATTAATATACAAAGCTCGTAATGGACAGGATTTCGGTGGATTTGTCGAGCATAGGGAATAATAGTAGCAGTGCTATATAACACCCGTGACTGATATCCCGCTGAGATTGTATACTGCACAGGAAAAAGGTACAAAAACATGGTATTGTTCATGTTTGCCGTCTATGCAAACCAACTGATTTCACTTCAGTCATGAAATTCGCGGGGGGGGGGGGTAGTTAATATTCAACGTAAACTTCACGTAGGGACCCTTAAAATACGTATAATTTTAATCGAGAGCAGTTGCATGTATTGTGTATAGACCTCCCCGGCTGAAAACAAAAATAGACCCACGATGAGTCTTTGCTCTCGCTGGGTTTCATTATGATTTCAAAAGAGTGTTAATTGATAATCTTCGTTCTTTAGATCGTTCTGAAGTTGGTTCCTACAGAGCACATTGCGAATATCTCGTTGATATCTCTGACTACTCATCACCGTATCATCTTGGTGTGATATAAATCGATCTATTCATTCATTTAGTTTGTAATCTTTAGTTAGTAATCAATTGATGTATATATACATGTATATGAATTAATCCATTACTATTCGTTTTTAGCAATTCCTAGGGGGAAAATAAGGTATATCTATTGTCATTTAAGTCCTATTTTGGTCATACACACTTGTTTGGTTCAATTGGAAGATTGTCAAAAGCCTCTTACTTACTGGAGTTTAGTGATCCTTAACATGAGAACAAATTTCAACAAATTAACATTAGTAATAATGATATATTGACAATGACAATAATGATAACCAATATTTAGTGCCTTTTCTAAATAGACCCAAAGTGCTCCATTAATTACAACAAAGCACAAGAAATCACCAATATTTACTGAGCTAAACAAACGAAAGAGAGAACAAAACAAAACAAGACAAACGAACAATGACTTTAAAGTTAATGTTTTTGTCTGAAATTTGCAATTTTGTGTCTGTTCTTCTGAAGTTTATGCAAATTTAGTTAAGTTCCATATTTATACCAGTTCCATCCAATCTTTACCTGATATAGATCTATCCGACCTGGCAGAACACTCGCCATTAAACTGCGGTGTCTCAGTTGCGCACGCGTATACTGAATGCATGATAATACTGAGGCAGGCGCGAGCAGGTCGCCATATCATGCATTTGCCATACGTGTGCGCACATGCGGGATATCGCAGTAATGGCGGATTTTGCAGCCAGACAGGTTCCTTCAATATAAAATTCAGAGTGGCTAATTTAGTGATGGCAACGTGATATCTGCAGTAAAATTCCTCCAGTATTGTAGGCCTACTTGATTAGTTATTTTGCCAGGACCTACCACCGGGCGTTAAAGGGGAAATCCAGAACAGATAAAAGTTAGTCGAAGAAGAAAGAGTAAAATCTTCAAAGCACAGCAGTGAAAGTTTGATCAAAATAGGATAAAAATGAAGGAAGTTCTGGAATTGTGAAGTTTTGCAAGTTTTCACAAAACAGTCAGAATGAGTATGCAAAGAGTGAATTGATGATGTCATCCCCTCACAATTTGCCATACAGTATATGTACGTAAAGTCAGGAAAAATCAAATACAATTAATGTCCCAGTCTCAATCCTGATACAATTTTCTGACTGATCATATAATTTGAAGGTAGTCAGCCAAGAATACCATAATGTTTTACACTTAAATGGCAGAAAATCGGAATTTTTCTCGGTTTTTGTACATGATCAGAGAAGAATTGTGAGGTGATGACATTCATCAGCTCACTCATTCAGTCATTTGCATATTCATATCAGCTGTACGAAACAAATAAGTTTAGCAGAGACTTCACAATGTCATAACTTCTGTATTTTTTCTCCGATTTTGATCAGATTGTCACTGTTGCGGTTGTATGATATACTCTTTTCTTATTAGACTAACCATCTGGCGTAGAATTCCCCTTTGTGGTAAACGGAGCATTTCATTCACTGCTTCTATGTTCCATTGGTTGCACTACATTGGATTGCGATATTGTGTAAGGGTTGTAAAGCACATTGGAAGAGATTTTGTTCTTGATAAGCTTTTAAGAAATAGTCACCATCATCAAATTGTAACTCGACTTAAACGTACAATCATGTGCAGACAAAATGCTACAAATTGCGTTGGTGGTACTGTGGTACGATGCGGATAAGATTCCTGACATTCAAACAGATGACGTGAGTTCGAGTCCTCCCAAGTACTGTCGTCCATGGTAAAAACTTTTTCACCCTCGATGTCCCTCTCGATCCAGATATACAAACGGGTACCTGAATTTGCTGGGGTAATGATAATGCAGGGGCCCTCTGAATGATCAAGATTAGCTAATACTGAATAGGCTATTCTGGGTGAATAAAGAAAAAAACACTCATATCATTATTGCTAAACAACATAAGCAGCTGGTATTAAAGCCACTGTTTATCACTGGGAGCAGTGATTAAAAATGTTGAGTTATCACATTTGATGCATATACGTACAGGTCAGTTGTATTACAAAACATCCTTATCATATAAGAATTTCGAAATACAGCCTAAAAAGTAAGGAGATATTACTGTTTTTCTCAATGCTCCACAACTGTAGACGGTTCATTCTGTAGAGACAATTTTGATAAAACTATTGTTCACAATTCATTTTGTATATTTAACAATACCTAATGTTGATTATATTAACTAACATTTTTACACTGGTTATTTCTGTAACTAACTCGCATTTAAAAATTATATTGTTTCATCTGCAATGGTAAATAGTGCCTTTAAGCTGAAAAAAGTAAGTCATATAAGAGGAAAGCGATATGCTTCCTTATGTAATACATGTTCAAGGAAAAAAAAATCAGACAAATAACTCCATACAAGCAGACTTTTGTGTCCTTCCGTAGTTGTCCGTTACACTTCGTATTAATTAGCAAGGTCACGCACGGCGTATAATATCGTAATATTTGGCCTTAGCGGGTCTGTTATCGTGTAATTCAGCTCGATTGGGCAGAGTAATGAGTGTTGGTGATGCGTGTAGCAAGCCATGTCGTCTGCTGACAAAGAGACCGTAAAATAATAGAGGTGGACAAAAAACACACACACTTAATGATGGCGCGAGGCATATAAATGTACGAGGCGTTCCAACGCACTTCCAGCTAATTAAACAGATTCAACAAGCTCGGTTTGTTGGAATTTACGAGTGCCAATCCCAATGAAGGTGCATTAGCATTGTCACTGCCGTTATGTGACAAATAAAAGGCCTTTCTTTATGAATCGCACGAATTCGTTAATTTTTAATCGGGGACGAGTCGAAATGAAATGAATTATAACGAATTTATCACGGCATCTTTGTGACTGGCGCGCGTACAGGGTCCGCGGAGTTACCTCCATTAGTTGATTTCATAAATTTTCTATCCGTGCCGTTTTGTTTCCGTTTGAGTATCATTCTGCGAGTGGCACGTCTCGGAAAGCGTATCATTCCCTTGCCTCTATTTGACGATTCCCTCCAACAAAATCAGATATAGGCGAGAAGAGAAGCACGTAGCAGAAAGAAAAATTTAATGTTCCCCTCTCCATTTTACCGTCTGGCTGGACAGTCGATTGAGACATGGCTCTTCCAGTTTTCTTCCTGTCTTCATCTTCTTGATGCTCAGATCATATCATTCGTGAGACTTCTAGCCTACTTTTATCACGCAGAACATCATTTTTTTTCTCTCTATCTTTCTTTCTCTTTTACTTTGATGACGCAGAGAAAATACAAAGCGTTTTATCCTCCCCCCACCCTCATCGGGGCTTCAGACTTCAGACTTGTTCTTGAAAAGTAGCCACGATCAAAAGCATTTGAAGAAGACGCGGGCGTGGGCAGAGGTAACTGTAATTTTTGGTGGTTCACTGAACCACTTAGAATTTTGAATCGTTCTCCACGTTTATTGAGAACGCGAAGCTGTGTGGTGTATGTCAGACATGCTTTGCATGCAAGTGTAACTTCTTTTCTGTGTTTTTTATTTTTATCGTTGACAACGGACGTCTCGAAACATCCATGAATGCAATGTTTTTATTAAAGGAAAGATGTCTTTAGTCCACGGCGACTCATTCCACTCTATAAACTGCTCTCCCTTGTATGTCGGAAGGGAGCTTTGGGTGTGGCTTAATGAGAGACGCCAAGCACCATCATTGGTCTCCACCCAGCTGCACACTTGACAGAGAGAAAGGGAGGGGGGGAGGAGGAGATGAGTGGGCGGGGCCATGACGTATGGTTCCATCTGCTTATACATAGATGAGAAGATTTTAAACGTCACTGACTTCCATACACGGCGAATGCAGAGGGCAAGAATTCTGACAAAGATTATCATTTTGCTCTCATTGTCAACATGGTCACTATCTCATTATCGTCAAAACTTCGTCGTCATCATCATCATCATCGTCGTCATCGTCTTATCGACTTGATTAGCTTCTTCAGCATGACTGTCATAACCATCATCATCATCGTCGTCGTCGTCGTCGTCGTCGTCATTGACTTGAATAATAAATACTTATCTCAAAATTCATTTACCACGACCAGCATTAGGATAATGGTGACAGTCAACATGTTGTGTATTGAGATACTGTGCAAATGGAAGGAAACGAGATTCGTCGTGTTTTTGGACAAAACACCAAAAACTCAGATCTGCGTAGCAAAAGAAGACAAGTAGGTGACGCGTTTTAACGCGAACTGACCAGTAGTCATGTTATTGGAGACATTAGGTCTACCGAAGAGTCAAAAGTTCATGACACGAAACATTGGTTTTTAGACTGTTTGATTCCGTTTTCTCTTTTTCGTTTTCCCAGCGACCTCCAGTGCGATTCAGATCCCGCTTGGTTGTTGGGCGAGAGTGTTCTCCAAATTACTACTGACATAGAGAAGTGAAATTAACAATCATCACCGTTATTAGAATCGACTCGCTACCATATTACGGTGCGGGCGCCTGTAATTACATAACATATAATTGATGAGATTGTTTATTGGACAAAATTTCCAGAAAAAAAAAACAACATTTCGTTAATTAGACATCGGTTGCGCATGAGATACCGTGCATGAACGGATACGGTCCCTATCTTTCTCTTCCTCTCTTTTTTTCTCTCTCACTACTGTTCTTTTCTTTCTTTGTTTCCATGCTGCAAGCTTTCCTTTATTACTTTCTCGCTCTCCTTCGTAATTTTCACTCTCCCGGTGCTTTCTGTTCACTGTTATATTCAGTCCGTCTTTCTTTGTTTTAACTTCCCGCCATCTATCGCCATCTTTCTAATTATCTTTGCCAATGTTCTCTTTCTCTCTATCTATCTTTCTTCTTCTCTTTATCTCTCTCTCTCTCTCTCTCTCTGTCATTTGTTTGTCTGTCTGTCTGTCTCTCACAGTTTGCTCTCCATCACACTAGTGCTTTAATGGTACGTGCTTCATCGCAGATGCTAATACAACTAGACATAACTAAGTGAAAATTGGATGTTGGGTCGTTGACATGAATTAATGGAAACGAGTAATGACTTTAACTGATGTTCGGTGAACTTGTGTGAGACCGATACAAGTGACCCTTGACATTATGCAATATTCGGGGAAAAGAGAAAAGACCAGAAATAAACCTCTACGACTGCGCTGAGAGATCGAATGGTAACTTTCAATTCTGATATAATTCTTAACATCTGCCAGTCTGCACTTGAATCTTTGGTGCTCAAATAGCTATTCTCATGCCTATGCATATACCATGGAGTTACGAAGCTCCATGCATATTATAGTCTAATTGCTAGGTCTATACCACCACTACCACAAGCAACAACAAACGATATTACTACCACTATACTGTTACTGTACTATACTACTACTAACTACTACTACTACTACTACTACTACTACTACTGCTACTACGTGTAATACTATTTCTACTTCCATTACTGATACTACTACTACTACTACTACTACTGCGTGTAATACTATTTCTACTTCCATTACTGATACTACTACGATTACCGCCACTGAATTCAACACTAACAAGAACAACCTTCACCACTAATAAGGACAACTTTTGTCCGGAAAGTTGTTAAGTAACAAGTTCAAGTTTCAAGTTCAAGTTTATTTAACCAATTCATTAAACATTTGACATTTTACATCTAAACTCAGGAATTATCTCCCTAATAATGTAACCCTTCCCTTCAGGTCTTTCAATAAAGAATAAAATACTTATCGTTCAAAATGTCCAACAAATAAACTCTATTATCTGCTTCATACTGCTTTGTCTACGGACAACGCTTTACCTCCTTTGGCGTTCAGGCAGATTCAAATTAAATTTAGCATGCGTTCTTTTTCTTCCTCAATCCTAAGTTACAGGGGTGCCTATACAAGTAAAGTGAACGTGGTGATTATCTTATTTCGGACGCATTCGACAGATAGGAACCAACTTGCACATTTACAAGCATTGATGTTAGTTGATTCCGTCACAGTTTCTCTCTTTGTACAGTTAAAATTTTGGTTCAGCCAGTCATTGAAAATAAACTGTTTGCTATTTACCTATCGCCATGCATCATTGCAGCTACCATGCATCATTGGAGTTATTTTGTAATTAATTTCTATGCTTTAAATCATGACTATTTTGATACTCTTTCGTCCAGTATTGATAGGTATTGCCTTTTGTCGTGAAATAAGAAAAGTGAGTTCCGGTTCTAGTCAATCCAATCCAATCCAACCACAGTACTACACAGAATACATACACTAATATTTCTTTATTTCTTCATTCTTTTATCCAAGAATTTCTTTAACAAAAAACATCAACAACTATCCAACAAAACAAAATCAACATTTACCTCATCAGCTGCTAATTCTAAACCTATCATAGTGTCCTACTGCTTCTGGTAGTGACATTAAAGTTCCTCTTAACTTTTTTTTTTTCATACCTCCTCCGTCTCTGTCTCCTCCCCGTCCTCTTCTTCCACCATCTCTCCGTTTTCAAATGCTTCTCTCTCTCTCACTAACTCTTCATCCTCTCTTTGTATTCCTTCTTTATATCTGTTTATCCTCATTTTGATCTAAAGTATAATACAGGTTGCTGGCTTTGTTTGTTGTTGTTGTGTTGTATCTTCTGTACAGTATACTTTCGTGTGTCTTCAAAAATTAATCTAATGGTTAAACGGGAGAAAAATATAAATATGCACCATTGCCTTGATATTGAACATTCCAACGTCTTTTTATGATTTCCGTGGGCTGCGGTAGCTCGTTATAGGAATAATTTCAAAGTTTAAGTAAGTAGTTAAATATATCATAACTGGGCCGAATAATGACCCAAAGTACAAGGCAGGGTTAAACAACATTTAATGATTTCCTCAAAAACATGTTTCAATTTTCGAGACGGCTCCGTACAGCCACACTATCAACAAGCTAAATTGCACCTTTGAAATTGCTTTCGTGCCGTATGAAATAAGAGCTTTCTAATATATCTGAAATACAGAGAATGTGTTCTGTCTCGCAATTGGTAAAATGTCAAGGGAATAAAAATTCAAATCACGGCGCTAACACACGAGATTATGAGAACAAGGGGGCACCATTAAATAGGTAATCACATATTTCATATTATATTGATAAAAGGCAAACAAATTTCCGTAGAAGCCCAGTAATCAGTGCCGAATCAGACTGATGGGGAATATGAAGCTGGACGTATTCAGACAAAATGGCAGTACCCTCTTACACCAATTTAAAGCTGTGTTTGGCTCGTTTATAACTTTGTTTGAAGTCCCGGCGCAGATGATAAGCATGGTCAGTTGTTGTGGAATGCGCGGATCCAGTTTGTTTGGTCTCTGACCAGGGTGGGGAGAAAAAAAAAGGAACCAAGACTGGTGAGATGGACCTTTTGTAGAAGGAAGAAACAAAATTGAGAATAATAGAGAGTAAGTCTGAAAAGGACAATGAAATGCAAGAATCTGGAAGATTGAGAGAGAGAAAAAAAAATGATGATGCTGCTGTTGATGAAGATGATGATGATGGTGAGAAGAAGGAGTGAGAGAAGAAGATCAAGAAGATGAAACAAAAGGGGAAGACGGAAGTGGTAAGGAATGTGATTGAAACATGTGGTATGGTGCATATATATATATATATATATATATATATATATATATATATATATATATATACATATATATATATATAGGCATATATGACTAGACCGATACACATTTGTGTAGACTAAATCTATATATATTTTGTTTCTTTTTGATAGGCTGAGAACGTGCTTGGCGTTGTTTTTCAGGCGTGTTCCTTAATTCTGAGAAGTTTGTCGATATACACAAAATAATATGCTTACTCATCGTTACATTGAAAATAATCTCGAGCTGAAAATCTGCCGGGAAATAGTGAAAAGCCGAGGTCAGTATACCGCTCTACACCAAAATACCACCTGCTAAAGATCTCATCTTTCTTGAGTGTAATGTTATGTAAAGTAATGTTTAGAAATGCCACTGAAAGAAATGTAATGTCGAGTTATGTTATGCAAAGTAATTGCCCAGAAATATAAAGTAAAGTAAAGTTGAGTAGTGTTATGTAAGAATATTTTCGATTTAGAGTACACGGATACGTGAAATAGTATAACCTGTAACACACTTTTCTGTCGGTTAATAATACGCTAGAGAACTCTAGATTTTGTTACAAATTTTGTTATTAACCAAGGCGGTAACCAGATTTATCATCATGACCCATGGTACATGTTACATTATCTAGCCATCGTTACAACGAATGGTAAGTACAAGTATTGAAGTACACTTTTCCAAAGATCACGTTGCCTACATATCGATTGCCCAGTAAGTTATAACGAATAGTGAATAACAGTATTGAATTCAACTTTTTCTCATGATTGAGTTGAATTGTGTGTATTTACACTTGGGCTTATCTCGTGTTGAAATTGAACAAACATGTCATGAAACAAGCATGTCAAGAATACAAACACTAGTAAAATCCAAACTCCGGTGTTCAGCATGAGATAATCCCATAGCAAAATGTGTACAATTTAAGAGTAAAATTATCTCAATATTTTTGTGTAAATATCAATAACCAAAACCATAACCTTACCTGAAGTTTGTCAAATATCTATTATCAATAAGTAATCTATTTTATTTTGTCACATTGCAAGTAAGTTTATAAAAAGCAGCATACAATCGTAATAGCTGTATATCTGTATCTGTTTCTTAATCTATATCGATACATTTTACATTTGAATGATATCAAATAGTTTGAATATGTCATCTGATGAATTCTTTACTATGGGCAGGAGGAGCTCATTCCAAAAAAATAGCAATTTCACTTGATTTCGTTAGTTGCTGTCTGCAACATTTTCTTGCTGTACAAAATTTGATAGAAAATACAATGCAGCAGAAAGCAACAAAACAAATCATGACAGACATAAGAGAAAGTCTGTGAAACTGTAATGTATTTTGCTTTCACTACTGTTACATCTTTATCCTATCAAATATACCATAAATGAACCTTCAGTCTCATTCCCTATTCAAATATAATGTGAAGAAACACAGAGTAAAGGATGTAATATTACTAATCCTTAAATCACTGTTTGAATCGTACGAAGTTTAGAGTGCACGATGTGACTCTGGCTATTTCTAGGCTGATTGACATCTTGGTTAACTCTGCTTCATAACGGACTTTCCAAGTTCTACTACTAGCAGTCCCCTACTATCCGTCTTGAGCTCGTATACATTCCTTGCGCTTTGCAAGTGATTCTCAAGGCCGGATCCAGGAATTCAGTTATAAGGGGAGGTGCCTTTACAAAATTAAGTGGGGGGGGGGGGGGGGGCGCACGTCCCTCCCCTATTTTCCCCCTTTTATTTCTTTTGTTTTAAATAAAGATAAAGAGGGGGAGAGGCGCGCCCGGTACGCCCCCCTCTGGATCCGCCACTGCCAATCTTTGCCCAACACCAAGTCTCAATAAACAACGTAATATTGCATTCGTTGTCAAATGACAGTCAATAGTCGGCTTATTTGGCTGCTTGTTTTTTAAAAGACAAAAAGCGAATCGGACAATGGCGCGTAGTGGCGTTGATAAAACTTGACCGGAAGTTCTCCCGATCTTCGGCGCCCTTCTTGCGGATATCCAAGATGACAGGATGGTCGAACGGTCTGCATAAGACTGTAAGATAACAAAGTCTCTTAGAGTCTTTCTTCTTCCTGACCCCCTCGAATCTTTCGTCTCCTCTCCACCAGAGGGAATGAGCGACGAGTGACAATGAGAGCAAGATAATGAGAAGTCGGCCAGAATCAGTCGAGAAAACAACTACTGTTTATCACAAAATGAATTTGTAATTTTAAAGAACAGTACCTCCACTCCATCACAAAGTCCCAACTCAAGCCACAACGATTTCGATTCATCGGCACAGCGTCTTGGGGAAAATATGATTCATTGTTACTCGAAATGAGAACTTGGCGAAACGACAACAACGCAGCATTTTTGGTATTGGTATTTGTAGGGAGAATTAAGCATTGTCTTGTATTCATAGTCAACTGAAACGTGCTTAGACCAGTCAGAGAGAGAGAGAGAGAGAGAGAGAGAGAGAGAGAGGGTTGATGAATACTTTCGGAAACTTATTATTGTCTATTGCGACACAGAAGTGGCGTCCTCAGGGGATCATTTCAAGAAGGTACTTGCAAGTAATAGAAAAACGTAAGTTCTTATAATTTCAGTTACTGCAGCAACAATTTGAATATTTGAATATGATGGGCTATTACTTCCTCTGCCATGGTAACTGCAATTTCAGAATTTGATTGCAACGCACAATAATATTAACGTCTCCTTATGAGACAGTTAAGTCCCTGAATAAAATCCTTGTCGGGAAGTTTTTTGATTTTCTGTTGCCTCGCAAAAAAAAAAATAATTCCACTTTTAAAGACTGCTTATAGTATCAGTTACGTTTAATACAGTAACTACCAATTGTTCTGAAATCACTTAAATATCATCACAATGTTACCACTTTAGAAGCACGCGAGCAATGCAGTAACTGCCAGAAATCAATCATTGCGAAGATGCACATTCATTTTTCCGATAATTTTAACCCTATTTCATTCAAATTATCAAATGGTACCTGAGTAAAGTACAATTTTTTAGAACATTATATAAACTCCAACATAATTCAAACAAACCATATGGCAGTGTATGGTACACGTGCAATCAATCTATAACTTTCTCTGATACAAACATATGTGTCATCATTATTTCACTCAGCTTAATTACACAGTAAAACTTAGTGAATTGCCAGATCTGCACACTAATATCTCAAATAAAACTCTAAAACTCTCTATATCCCCACTCCACCCTCGCGCACACGCACATGCACGCACACACACACACACACACACACACACACACACACACACACACAATCTGCACATGCTTCTCCGTTTGCATGTTTCTGTCACTGATCCGAATAAAAAGAATTACGGCACTTGTAAAAAAAACAAAAACAAGACAAACAAACAAAACAAAACCCATGACTGAATAAACACCACCCGTACTCGTTTTCATTATACCGTTCAGCTTGGCAACTACATAGTTCAGTTGAGGCCTAGCTTAACCAAACAATTAACATACGGAATCCACACTAAATTTATGTAAAATACATGTATCGGTGGAAAATAAAAACAAATGCTTGAAAGACAGCTCGTCTGGTGTGAGATACCATTAAAGACACCAAAGAGCTCTAACTGTATTAAAACATTCCAAGTCAGAACAACAAAAAATAAACGAGCAAATCTCAGTATATGAACACTCACACGCACATATGGGGTATTTAGTTTCAGACACTATAGTTTATCTGATTCGAATATGTCACAATGCAAGGCCTCGGAGATGATGGTGCTATAGATATCCGTGGTTTTTACTTCAAAATTCTGTTTGCAACCTAGCGTCGTCATTTTGTTCTTTGTTTAAGTTTATGGCTTTGTTCTTTTTATCTAATGACTGGAAGAGCAAACAATGTTAACAAAATAAACTTCAGAATAACCTCGATGGCATGGACTATATGAACAGTTAGAGGTTGCTTCCTGGATAATGTGATCAATATGACATGACGTGACATGATGTGATAATTATGATATGGACATTTTTTCTCACTTCAAATCACATCACTTCTTCTTTCCTTTGTTTTGACACAAGTCACTGGGTACTAGTCGTAACTTGAACGGGATTACTTGAGTAATGAAAATGAGTCGTCTTCGTCTCTTGGTGTCTTAGAATGTTGGGAGATATTAGCCTTCCAAAGGTAAATGAACTTAAAATGTGTTGTTAAGATATCGTGGTCAAGTGGTTTGTAATAGGCTGGTGTGTACTGGGTTCGAATCCTGACCTGACACCGTCCAATTCTATATGGATTTTTTTTACTAGTCTTCACCATCTTCTCCTTAGTGTAAACTAATTATTTTCGTGACTGTAACCATTTACGTTCGTCATTCTTGACCTCACAAAATGCCAAGACTGCATTCAAGACACTTCATTTGTTTGTAGTAATATAGTAATATGATAATATAGTAATATATTGTATGATTATGTACCTTTACATTTGGTTCGGGTTAGCGCTTGTATGACGCAATCATTCGTTTCCAAGAATTGCAGATTTTTGTTTCCCCTGATACAAACGTCAATAATACACCAGGAACTCAAACTAATAGTAAGATAATGAAATGGTCACTAATCATCGGTTAGCAAAAATCAACAGCTCAGCAAACAAATCAGGCAATGCTGAATTCTTATCATGTTCCTAACCATTTTAGAGATTGACGCCTGCCATTCAAGTGCGACGGTACAAAATGTCATTCGGTGGTCTTGACATCCAATGGCGCCTTCATCAAGTCACCGGTGGCGGCGCCATGGTGCTTTTCTAACCTGGCAGGCTGGCGACAAGAAGAAGAAAAAAAGAGCGTGTATCGCTGCAACGCCACGATTTATAAACAGGCGCTGTGTGCGTAATGCATGTATCCAGAACCACTGCGACATCTACACCTTATTACTGGCGCCCCGATGAAATGATGAAATTAATATAAACCCTTCATACCATCTTATCTCACCTGTTCCATAACTGATTCCTTCTCCCTTCTCACTCCGCCGAGTTGTCGCCCTTTACCAGCCATGTGCCCTCAAGCTTTCGTCTCCATTTCTGGTTTAATGCCAGAGCCCACTTTACGTACATTTCTGGTTTAATTACTCTTTGTCCTCATTTCTCCCATTCCGAAGCGAAAATTTTGCCCCGTCCACTTTAATAATTCAGACGGGGTGATAACTACATCAATTAAACTATATAATCCTGCGTCGGAGTGGCGAAGAGATAAAGGTGGACACGAGAAGAGAGACATCAGTTGGGTTATTTTTGTTTCCTTGCAGCCCGCTTCTTGCTCAATTGCTTTTCCGTTCTTCTTTTCTTTGTTTGTTGTATTCGTTTTCTTCTAGCAATGGTTACGGGAGATCAGCTCACCCGAGCGTGCCAGGACGACTCGTCACGGCTGGCTGAGAAGACTAATCCATCAATGTTGCACCTGTCAAGGTCCTTTAAAGGTTTAATCCTTGCTTTGTTCGAGGGGGATAAAGAATGAGAATGAATAATTGACCCGGCAGAGTGGTCTATGCGCTGCATCATTGATTAACAAATGGCGAAAATATGTTCGCGTACATGTCAAACGTTTAGATGTGAATTAACAATGAATCAGATGTAGATATGAATGCACTTGTGAACGTGTTTTCACCTGAATATCCATGGTACACACTTATCTATTCTTGAAGTTATCTAACCGCACATAGGGCAAGCTATTTTGTAACACATAGCTGCACTAAAAATATCATGAATACATAATGTTCCGAATGCACCTTAGCATAAATACATCATACTAGGAAAGATTTGCTAGCATATCTTATTGTAACGCACAGTAATTCGGCGGCACCAGTGCTATAAAAGAGTTTTCTCCCGTTAATTTCAATTCGAAAAGCGGCTCGTTTCTTTAAACCGCGTGGCCTTTTATTACTACCCTATCTTACCGTGTTATTCGACTAATTCGTCTTCCAATACGTCTTAGTACGTATTACATGCCTGCTGGTTTTATTAATTTACAATTTAGACCGGGGTAGGAAGGAGATGGAGAAAGAGAAAGGAGACTTCGTAATAATTTACTTAAGTGCCATTTAATTTGCTCTCGTAATTACAGTCGCTTCATCAATATTAATTGCTAGGTGAATTTACAAGTTCAGCATATTTGAGCGTATTGTTCGCTTTCCACCTGACTTGAAGATGGGATTCTTCAGAAAAGGTCATTGAGGAAAATAATTCTGGGGATTCGTTTTCCTTCATTATTATTCCTGACATGATCGTTCAATGATAGCACGTATATCAACACGTATATTGATGTATATTCAGATCACATCTTTATAACCTTAATCGTTATCTTAAGATGGTGCTTATGCGTGAAAATATGTGTTTCCATATGATACTATTTGCCACTTCAATATTAGCATTAATAGGACATCGTTGTGATAAACACTGAGCGATGTTTATTGCTGTCATTTTTCAGCTATTTATTTGGATTTTCTTCGAGGGAACTGCACATTACAAGCAATGCATTTTAGTGGCCAAATCCCTCCATTTTTCGTTGAGCATGTTTTAAACTTATCTTATACCGCAATGGCAAATATACCTATTTCAGAAGAATGATATTTGCAAACCGATTTCACTGTATCGTCATCTCATTAGTATATCTTGTTAATTAATGTTCTGCTGACAAAATATCATATAGATTCTGAATTTGAATTAAATTGAATTGAATCGTAGGTGAATTTATGGATGAATGAATGACTGAAGTAATAAACAAAAGAGTCAAGTAATAATGACAACAATGAACAATGGTTGTTAAGATGGCTATGATGATAATTATCATTATCATCTTCGTCATCAAAATCACCACAAGCACAATCACTTACAGATGTTTATTGTCTTTTTAACCATCGCCACGACAACCTGGTACAACCGCCAAACTCTAATTTCAGATAGCTTTTATTATTGTTATTATTATTATTCATTTGACTTGTAGGGTGTAAAAAAAAGTACTTACTTAACAGCTCTGTCATGTCTCTAAGAAACAGTTACCTTGGTCACAATTACAAATGAAGATTCAATGAGTTGACTTTGATCTTGCCTTACAACTCTCATGTTGGTTTGTAAGTTCGTCTACAAAAAAAATGTTAAATATACTGATATCTTAGTTTGTCCATAATTTCAAAAACCCAAACTACTCATTGCCGAAAAAAATTTCAAAACTCCAAAATACTTGGATGGTAAAGATATGGATTTCTCCCTTTTTTAATTCATGCGGAATAGTCTGTGAAAAAAAAAGTATGTGTAAGACATTAAAGTAATTGTGTCAGATTGTCAGAGTCTTTAGGTCAACTACATGTTACATAGATACGATTTCTAGTTTTGACGTGCACTGACGAAGGTTATACGCCCAAATGAAATGTGTGGTACGAATCAAACTTTCTTCCGGTTTTGAAGAGAAAATGGCTTACTTCATCAAGATGGGATATATTACCATCATAATTATCTTCTTTTACAGTTTCTACCCGATTTGACATCTATTCAGACATTTGCTACTTTCTCTTTCACTCTCACTCTTTCTTCATTGATAAAATGAATGATAATGACATTGTGCAAATTACCTGATAAGAATTCATTTAAACTGGTGAATAAGTGTGAGGTTGATATGTATCCCTTGTCACAATTCCAGTGTGTATGTCATTTCGATGTTACGTTTTATGTTTACAAGTTTGTTTGTTGTTTGTTTATCCATAGAAATGAAATAAAGCCAAATTCAGAGTCAGTCGAGAGTACCTTTATTCACAGTTGATTCGACAAGGCAAGGGTCGAAATGTACTGATTATTAGAAGAGTAACTCTGTTGTTGCATTACCCCCAGCACAATAAACACCACTGCACAACGGATTCTACTTTGACTACAGAAAATACATGTAGTTTATGTTATCAGGTTCTGAATTATACAAGATCACTCTTTAACGACTTTCACTGCATTCATAACCCTGTGATAAATGTAAACACATCAATACTAAATAAACCTTACTATCCTTACCTGCATGAAGATCTTTCCCATCATGTGTTGGACACACAAGTATTTCGAATTGCTGTACGTGTGTACGTGTTTCTTCTCGCACTTTCTGTAACCATGTTTGTTGTTTATGCGATGAATAGAAATGAGCTTAATAAAATAATGACGATTTGCCGTCGACAACAATCCAATGTGGTATAGCAGCAAGGCAAGTGACCTTTCACCGCTCTTTTTAGGGTAATGTTCTGCGATCGTGTATATCGAGGACATACATTTTTCCGGCACTGTTGAAGCGCAGTCTTCAATCACACGGATCGGATAAAGTAAGTCAAGATCATTACCACATTTTCGTCTCCCCCCTCTTCTCCCCCCATTTCTGAATTATTAAAATATAATTGCATTGACCTCAAGGCCGCCTGTCATCCCACATACCCATCTCACCTTCACTTATCTCCTTTTCTATCTCTTTCTTTCTTTCCTTCTTTCTTATATTCCTTTCTCTCTCATGTCCATCTCCCCCTCTTCCTCATTGTGTATCTCTATCTTTTTCTTCTTTATGTGTTGTTTTTCGCTCACCTCTGCTCGAAACTGACCAAACTTTAGAGCTATCCGATCAGTTAGCCGGATCGGGTCTGGGTACAACTCCATTCCGTCAGTTTCCCGCTGTTTATTTCCCGCTCTTCCCCGCACTCGCGACTCTTCCATCACGAGTTCATACACGACCGACACTTAGAACTCACCGTTTTTCTAATTCATTTTGGATCATCCTGCGTGCATTGAGATGCGCGGGGGTGAGGCGAACTTTGGGGGACACTTTAAAGGACGCCGCCTGTCCATGGAGAGAGAGAGAGACAGACAGAGAGAGAGGGAGAGAGATAGAAATAAAGAAAGAGAAAGAGAGAGAGAATAGGAGAGAGGGAGAGACACAGATAGAGAGAGATAGAAAAAGAGGAGAGATAAAAACGTTCTGAGAATACAAATCTGTATTATTTCTTTTGCTATTTTTATTGTTATCATTGTTGTTATCATGATCATTATTAATGATTATCATGATTACCATTATAATGTATATATACATGTATATGATCATTATAGTTATTAATTACAATGATGAAAATCATAACTATAGTCTAGAAAACTACTGTATCCATTTATGCGTCAAACGTATCACAAATATCACTTGTCATCATTTTATATAAAATTGTAGATATATAAGTAGATAAAAAACATATATATACATATACATATATATATATACATATACATGTATATGTTCTTTATTTATTTCTCATAGATTATCTTGATTTATTCAATATATATTTATTCATTTGTATGTATCGTACCAAGATATGTTCAATACCATATATCCGTAGAAACAGACTGCCCAATGATCTTTGACAGATCCATTGTTACAAAGGAGACTGTGGGTCTATTTTGATCTATCGACGGCATAAACTCGTTATTTGAGGAAAAAAGACTCATTTTCTGCGTATTCTACATAAAAAGGCGATATCAACTTACAGTGCCAATTGGTATCATGATTGCCAACTTTCACAATAATTCCAGTATTTCTTTGTATTATGTAATCGTGTAAATTCGCTTTCTTTTTGGTTCTCACGTGCCTCAAGAGTGTCTGTGAGTCGATATGAAGTTCTGGGTTTTGGCACACCATCCTAACTAGACAATCAACTTCAAGTTATTCCTTCCGCGGATTTGGAATTATGAAGTGAAACTTGATTTAGAGATCCTGTAGCAACAGTGGTGGAGACAGTACACTGCGCGCAAACGAGTCACGCCGCGAAATTTCGATGTACACCTGGTTTTACAACCTATCAGGGTTCGCTATCAAATAACAATGTCGGTGTTTACAGAGCAATGTTTTGAGAGATAAACGGTCAAGTTGATGTTAAGAAACAAGTGAAATTATCTGTATTCAGAGGGTAGTGATGATAAGTCAACGCGTTGTGGAAGACAGCGAAAGAAAAACACCACTAAATTTGTCACTTCCGATGAAGTACAAACACCTGTTCTTGCAAATCAAACATAATCATCACAATCGCGAAACAGAAACAAACAATCCCCTTTGTTCGATTTGCGCTTTGCGACATGATTGTATTGCTCACTTTTGTACGATTCCTTTCTTTAAAGGACTCATGTACCCAAGTCCAAGCATTAAACTGCTTATTGGGTAACATCAAGAGATAATATACAATCAGCTCCATGTAAGGCAATCTTAACATGATTGAGGAAAACGCAACGACATAAACGATATTCGACTTCTGCGTGTATAGAGGTGTACACACGTTAGGCTATGAATGCAAATTTGGACCCTTTTTATTTTCATCGTCTTAGCCGATTATTCGATATTTATGCGCCATTGACTTACTCGGAGTTGACTGCATTAGGTTTGCACACTCGGGCAGTGTGGGTTATGGATACTGTATACCGACAGGGGTGATAAACAAGGAGGAGTTCTTTAACGCGGAGGCGAAAAAATAGTGCAAGCCGATAGGCGTAGTTATGTCTTTGCCAGCCCTCAGCCGCTGGCGTGGAGTGGGCTCGCCGAAACCCGACTTTTCTCCCTGCACGTCGAGAGCGAGTGGAAAACGGCTTATCGCTGGCGGAGCCAGTGGCTGCCTTCAAAGAAGGCGGCCGCACGGAGCAAATATGGTTTTGTTGTCAAGCCAGAAAACAAATTCGGCACTATTATTAATGTAGTGTCCCGTACGCGTCACATGGATATTATTTCTAATGACACGGCAACATGCCATATCTCCTCGTTTTTTCTATCTCTCTCTCACTCGCAATGATTATTCCCAAGATAAATTTCGGATGTACTTTTTCTCTAGTCCCTCTCCCTCTCTCCCTCGCCTTCTCTCTCCTTTTCTTTCTCCCTCTCCCCCTCTCTCTTCCTCTCTCTCTTCCTAATCTCCATCTCAGTCGCTCGGACCTTTGTTTCTTATTTGTTTGTTTTTCAATCTGAACTGGGAAGGTGAATTTAAGGGGGAAGGGATTGGTCATCGGTCGAGTTATACGCCCTATTTTGTAAGGTCATGGTTCATTTTTCATCGGTTCACAAATTTAATACAGGGAATTATTTTTTCCGAAATGCATTTTTGGTTTGTTTAGCCTGTCATCTTCTTAAACACCTCATAAACAAGGTTTAAAGGGGAATTTTGAAGAATACCGGTAATTTAAGTAAACTCGCATATTTTGCCCCCCCCCCCAAAAAAAAAAATCATGTAGATTTCATACTGTCATCTCATTCCCCCCCCCCCATTTCTATTGTGCTACAACTTGAAATGGGCCAGTATAATGTTTTCCCCCATTAATGAGCAGTAATTTACTCTTCGTATAATTTGTACTTCTTTTACTACTTTTTTGTATGTTGTCCACAAAATTATAACTGCAATCCTTCATAATGAGGGAAAGGGGGCGGTACATTCGTTAGACAGGAAATGAAATTAATAGTTATGCACTCTTCACGCGTCACTTCACACAAACATGTATATCCTGTTAAAGGCATTATTTATAATTTGAAGATGAAACAAAAACCCAGCTTTACAGATTCAAAATACTTTTAAAATGTGATTTAGGAATAAACAGCCAATTTTAAAAATGTTAATCAATATAATCAATGTTAAGTATTGTTAAATATGCAAAATATAACCGATAGTTATAATAGAATTGCTTCTAGAGTTAACGGTCTGCAGTTATTGTCTATTGACAAAAATAGTGATATCCCCTTGTATCTTACGCTTTATTGCGAAATTTTTGCGGTACAGGTGACCTACACATATGCATCAGACGTGATATACACTCGAACATTTTAAAATCACTGCTTCCAAAGGTAAAACAGTACCTTTAAGCTTCCAGGGCTTTGACACGGTATGTTTCAAAACAAAGGAGAAGACTAACTGAAGTTATTATGACCGCGCAGCAAAGTTATGTAAAATGGTGTGATGGGGCTGAAAGGCCAGACCCAAATTTTTAAAAGCGCAAGCAGTGCTTCCATCAGTAAAACGTGACTATTAACGGTTTTCAAAAGGCCGTATAAGCTGCAAAGTTTTCTTATCCGCAATAACTGCACGAGTTTGCTTAAAGAAAATCAAGTCCCCCCCCCCCCCCCCAAAAAAAAAGAAATAAAAAAAGGAAAAAAAAGCCATGGCAAACAGAATTGTATTCGCTTCTCTAATTCGGTATCAATCGTAATTAGTAACTTTCTTGAAGGAAGTATATGTCGTTACATTTTTTCGTTTTTGCTGTTCAGAACCCAGTTTGATGTTGTTTTCATACATTTTACAAGGACAATTGATATTGCACGTTCTTGCTTTTGCCAACACTCTAATACGTTATGAAGATAAATTGATGATGGTTATCATAATCAATGATAACGATGATAATCAAGTCAAATCAAATCAAATGTAGTCAAATCAGATAAAATCAAATAATGATAACAATGATGATGATGATGATGAAAATGATAATAATGCTGATTAAATTAATAACAATGATGATGTAACATACAATGAATGATAATGAAATATGTATTACTAAAGTTGTCAATATCATTATAATATAAGTAAAATTCGTGAAATTTTAATCGCCAATGTCCCGTCTTGATAGTGTATTGAAATATAAACAGTATTGTACAAATCATTCATAACTTTAAGCTAATGAAACAGGTCTATATCTTATGTACGATAAATGGAAATGGAAATGAAAAGCGAAGAAAAGATAGATTAAATCAAGTCAAATTAGATCAAACAGTATGAACGATGGAACCGATACACCTTCTTTAACTTTCAAGCGGAGAGTCATGAAAACAATTACCTACTTCAAATAACACAGCGTGTCTCCTTCAAAAATAACAAGATTAAAAAAAAAGACTTGAGCTGAAAACTGAACTCAAGTGCCTCCATTTTGTTTGCGAAAAAGCCATTAAGAACACGCTCCAAGATGAGCGAGTGCATAGGGACACTTTGATCTTAGCATTTGTGACTCAGACGAAATGACCATGAAAAGCCGTTATCAGACCCGACGAAATGTTGCTTCTCCACTCTGGTGTTATGACTCTGGTTTGAAGTGTGAATTTGTAATTAGCTGCGAATGATTGTGCGGGGATACCTGTTCGCTTTAACACAATTGAATGTCGTGAGTCAGTTACAAGACATTGTATAAAAACAGATGTGTGTTTACTGATTGGCATCAGTTGACAAGACGCGTCTGTTTTTGAACGCACTTTATACTGAGAAATTGCGAAGAGAAGTTGACGAAGGAAACAAATTGAACGTCTTTTTCACATGCATCCCTCCGAGAGAAAAAAAAAATGCCACTTAGTGTCACAACTGCCAACGACAAACAAATAGACAAATAAAACAAACAACTGGATATAGTTTGAATATATCAGACGATAATCTGTAAGCAGAGAATAGTGCTTATTGTTGAACACCGTCTCACAGAATCATTTGGATTCACGAAAGTGTCGGGAAAAGGAGGCTTTGATGCTGAACGAGTTGTGCGTTTCGCTCCGTTGCCCGCTTTCTAGAGTAATGGCGGGAAGTTCTCGTATTTGCGTATAAAGCGGATTGCAGACTAACACGCTCTTGGTTCTTTCGCGACTCCACAACCAGACGAACGCAGGTCTCTGCCCTTATTTTAGCCCCTTTCACCTGAACTCTTCAAAAGCGTCATCGCGCGGAGGGAAACGCTCCTTTTTCGGGGCACAAGGTCGGGGTCTGGAAACGCACTTGTGCAGACATACAAACACTTTGCGAATTTCTTTCCGCCACGCCCGCTCAAAACTTCCGACCAATGACAAACGGGCTCTCTCGCTTCATCGCGACCGCCAGACCGATATTAGTCTAGTGATGCAGCCCCGCATCTTCCTGTTCCCTTTATGTTACGTTGTAGGTCTTGTATAGATCCTGAACCTGGATGCATAGACACAAATCCTATCAACCTAAGTGACTATCAACGACAACAACATCAGCAACAACAAAACAACGACAAGAACAGTTCCATGATAAGGATGATAAGGATAACAGCGATGAAAATAGTGGCAACAACAATAACAGGTACTAGTGCATTTAAGATGAAGAGTTAACTCAATTTTGCTTTTCAACCTGCATCAACTGTCTTCATAATCTCCCTCGTGCACTAACATTGTCGTAGACATTGGCTAAAAGTCCTGTTTACCTTTGGGAGCAGTGATTTCAAAAATGTTCAGGATATCACATTTGATGCATATGTGTAGGTCTGTTGTATCACAAAACATCCTACCATATCAAATTTTCGCAATAAAGCCTAAAATATAAGAAGATATCAATGTATTTCTCAATAAACCGTAACTGTAGACGGTTTAGTCTGGAAACATTTTTATCATAAGTATTGGTCACATTTTGCGTATTCAACAACGCTTAACATCGATTACACGGAATCAAAATTTTACAGTGGTTGTTTTTATCCCCAACTCACATAGAACTATTTTTTAAAGCTCTAATGCTGGGTTTTTGTTTCAACTGCAAATGGTAAAGTATACCATTAAGACCTTTGTCAACATGCAAGGAGAATGACAGTAACTACCTTTCGAAGCAGCAGTATTATCGTTCAATGTTTAGTGCTAACGCAAGATGAAATATGAAAAGTGTTTTCTCTGCATGCTTGGACCCCGATGCCCCCCTATAGAGAGTGGCTGAAGTTTTATATCCGCTGCACTGTGGCACAATAGAGACATTACTTTCCCAAAGCACGCACGATGTCAAACACTAGAGTCTCTTCCGTTGTCACTTTCGTGACGTCACGTAGGCTGCATCAGTACCCCAGCCTTTCCTCTAATCCCTCCTAAAGGCGAATCGTTCTTTTATTGTTTGCCAGTGTATATGGACGTATTAATCAACGTTCTCAATAATGCTCGTGACTTTCGTTCACCCTCTCCCTCTTGGGGCCGCTGTCTCGAAACGTTACTGCTGTAGTATATTCTCGGCTTTGGCAGTTATACGGTTAAATAGATATAATCCCACACGTGCTCTTGCACACCATAGACTGTATGTTTTAAGCTAACAAGTTGGTCATTATGGTGATTTTAGTTAGTCAAAATCTGAACCAACTGTAATGGTTTTGTTTTTTTTTTCAGTACTTACGACAAAAAGAGCGCAAACAGGCATTGTTGTCGTTGAAAAAAGAAATGGTGAGACTCCCTTTTGTCTAAAATTTAATGAAATCATGGATGATATTACTATGAAGAGAATTGATTGATCGTGTCTTCACTTTCGGATATGACTAAATGAAACCTGGAATTGTTGTAAATCTTAAACTCATTGCTTTTTATATGTTTGAAACGAAACTCACAGAGGTCACAATATTATGGAAAGTACGCCCTGCTCGTTCCGACAGAGGCTTTGTGATTGGGAAGTCAATTCTTGCTACATTGGAAATATGCCTATCAAAACAAAACAACGGTTACAATAACTTATTATCTAATTTGGCGTCAAGATTTTCTTAAAGTTACATTCGTAATACGTCATCAGTATATCTATTTAAAAAATTCAGGTCAATTATACACTGCCAACAGTGTACAAAGTCACATACCTATAAAATCATTTATTCTAGAAGAGCGCATCGGGAAGTTGTACTAGAGATATGCCAAAGAGTCTGTTAGAAGTGAGTATCGACTAGAATGTCTTGTTTTCCGTGTTCATCTCTCTGCTACCTACTCGTGTGAATTGTAATTTACGTTGCTCTGACTTCAATGGAGACTACGAACTAAATGAACTTGTGACATGGTAGGATTCGAAATCACGTCACGAAGGCGGCGGGGAAAAGTACACGACACTTCTTCGGTCGTCTGCGGAGACGGTGCATTGCTGATGATGTGCGTTAGGCTGCGGAGCAGGGACTTAAAGATTGATGGATATTTATGAAATATTGATTAAGTTGCAAACCAATCAAAACACATGCGAGGTTAAACGCTAGCTGCGAAGGAGAGCGCGGATTTTTGATTTGGGGACCATTTCTGCCTGTACTCCACAAAAAGTTTCAGGGAAGTGGTTGAATGTGGTATATCGGAAATGTTTTCTTCTGGTAATACCTTTCTTTGTTTTACAAAGAAATGTCGACATGTCGACTCAGGATGGGTGGCAGGTAATTTGATTTAAATGTACAAGCAACCTTTATTTGATGGAATATCAGGAAGCAGATCATTGATTTAATTCTGTGCCCTAAAAGCTATGGAATTTGACAGTTTATTGTTTATTTCCAATACTTTCCACCTTTAAAGTCAGCATTGACACATCAAAGCTTTTATGCGATTTTTCCTTCCGTTTCATGTCAAATAAAGGAAATTTAGTGAAACTTTTTTACTAAAGGTCAATGTTAGACTCATGAACCCAAGACAATACCACAATCATAATTCGCAGTGTAACCTCGCGGCAACTTTATGCAGATGTCTATGTGAAAACAAATGAAAATTAAACATTACGTAACTTTTCTGCATTTCATGTTTGATCTACATTAATTTTCTTCTAGTCTATTTGTCTGGATTTATATTGTTTTTCTAATACATGTATCAAGTTGACGACGGTGTAGAATTGCCCTCTAAGTCTGTTGGTTAAAGGGCGTTTTTGTATGTTCTTTTGTATGCACGAGTCAGTGTGCCTATATTTGTATTTAGAATACAATATACAAGACCATCCTTTGTGCGTATGAATATAAACATATGAACGGTAATTAGGTAACACGAAATATATCACCAAAGGGAGGTGAAAATGCTGACTGGAATGCGTTTCAGGTCGTACTCTGTCTTCACTCTGTTCATTTCTTTATTTTTTCCTTCATTGTTTATTTGGGGCCATCAGAGATTAACCAACCAATAGATAAACATCTTATCCCAAATAGATCTGCAAAATTCATGAAGAATCCAATGCTGGTTTCGTCAGCAACGGCGCGCTGCCCATAATCATCGGCAAACTTTGGCTTCGGATGCTTCGAAGAGCAAGAGCCCCGCCTTCTGATGGGGAACACTGCACTTCAGCAGCGGTTAAGAGGTCACATAGGGACGTAGCCTTTTTTTTTCTCTCCTCCTGACATTTCGTTTGGCTCTAGGTGTTATTCGTTCACCCTTGACACAGTTTTCAATTCTCAACCGAGGAAAAGTTTTGCCGCCATCACAAGTGTGTTGAAGGATACCACTCAGAGGAGAGAAGGGAGTCTCTGTAAATGTCTTTTGTGTGTGAGCTCACGGAAATAACCCTTGTAAGATGGCTTGCATTTTCAGTGTAAAATTCATAATTTTTCAAGTGCAATTATTTCTTTTACACACCACAAGATGGGACTCTTGACAAGGATTTTACACTCGCAGGAAATGAAAATGGAGGTCAAATATAAAGAAGACATTCAAAGCAATTGACAACGTTAACAATACTTTTCAGTTCATATCGCCAATATGATATACGATATGAAATTTAGATGGTGAAATGTCCTTAAGCGTGACTGCTTACGGCTAACACCATACAACGTTCATCTTTGTCACTTAAAAGCAAGATATAAAAACCACCCTACCTCGCAAAGTTGTGTAAGAGAGTCACTGCGAAAATATTTCCCCTTGTGTATACCTCTTTTAAAAACAAGACGTGCTTTTACGCGCTGAATGATGCATGTTAACACTGCAGAAATTGATACCCTGGAAAATTCTCCGATGACAAGCTTCGGTGTTAATATGTTCATATCTTTTTTGTTGTTTTTAATCACGTTTACAGTGAGTGTGTCCGACATCTCCTCACCGTGAACAGCCAGTGGTCAAATGATGCGAGATATGTTCTCCCAAGAGAGGGCGCTAATCACAATACTTTCATTGCCAATTAATCAGTTTACAGGAAACATGGAAACATCATGTGTAAAAGCTAGCACAGCAAGCATCTTGAATTTCATCGCAACGACACTTTCAAAAAAAATGTCCTCCTTCGTTTTCTCTGTTTCATGGAAAAGTGAAATTAGTTGAGCAAACAAGAAAACGTGCAATGATACAGGTGACGCAAACTTTAAGGAAGGTCGGGAAAAGTTCAATCTGATATTAATGCTTAACATCACCATATTCATAATGTGGCAAGATGGACTACCAGCGGGGAATGCTGATGGCAACATTTGTCCCTAAAACGTGGCACATTCTTTTCTTGAGGCCATAGCTCAAGGCATCCTGCTGCACAATCGTGCCCACGAACTGGAGATGGATTCCGTGAGGACAGCACGTTAATAATAATCACGATGATAATATCAGACCGATCTTTTGCCGGCCAGAGGTTCAAAAAAAAAAAAAAAAAAACGACAGCGCCAACAACAACAACAACAACAACAACAACAGCAAGAAAAGAGTGGTAACGTTATCCACCAAGGGTGCCTCAGTATGGCAATATCTGACGCTCCTTAGAATGAAGCGAACAGCGTTGTTCTGGATCACGGTAATTGTTTAAATCTGCCCTGACATTCTATGTGGGGTCTGATCACAACAGGCGAGGTAGTGCTAAATTAATCAGATAGCCCAGGTCCATACAATCGTAATTTCACCGCCCTTTTGATGTCGTCTGCTCCGTTCGTGACCTCCATAGAAGTCTATCAGTCACTCTCGGACGTGTTTTCTTATCTTGAATATTCTCTAGCACACATACACACAGACACACAAATCAACCATCAGAACTGATTTCCACTAAACCTGTTCTTCTTGTTTTTCTTCCCTTTCTCGTATTTAGGCATCTATTTCCGGAGCGCACATCTTCGCGGGAGGCAAATCAAAACGGAATGACTCGGCAGAAAAAAAAAATTGAATAAAATATTATTTCCTGATAATGAGAGATAGGAACAGGGGGAAGTAGTTTTGATTGATCTCCGTTGGATTCGGAATGTCGCACAAGAAATAAAGAAAAACCAAGATGAGCAGGAAAAAAGTGTAGGTTTTTGATTGAAGCTAACTGCTTTTTCCAGGAAAGGGGTCCGTTGCGGGCCTGTCTGCAAGGCACCACGCTGCGCGGCGGGTCGGGGCGCGTCCCGTTCAATTGACCGGGTTGAGGCCTCGAAGCATCAGGAATTTTCCCTCTTCAGTATGTTTGTGTCTGTCTGTCCGTCTCTCTTTTAGAATCTTTTACTTTCTCTGTTGTTGTTCATCTGCTTAACTATCAAGATATCCTTAAACCCGTGCCTTCCAAAGCAACTTTTGAAGAAGAAGGTTTTAGATCAATACATATAACTTGCACAACTTCCATTCTTATTCTACCCCGTCTCACAGCATGGGCTCACAATGTAATACAGCACAAAACGGGAAAGTTTGGGTTTGCCGATTTCATGATATCCAAGTACACCGGTCCCTTTGGTTGTCGTGCATATTGTTTTAGAAGACAAGCTCTTACATCAACATTATGTGTGTGTGTGTGTGTGTGTGTGTGTGTGTGCGCGTGTTTGTCTGTCTGTCCGTCCGTCCGTCTATTGGTAGTATACGTTTGTGTATAGAGACGTGTGTGTGTGTGTGTGTGTGTGTGTGTGTGTATGTGCAGGAAGGTGAGACGAAACACCTCCCTGGTCTGTGTGCGTGTGTGTGTGTGTGTGTGTGTGTGTGTGTGTGTGTGTGTGTGTGTGTGTGTGCGTGTGTTTGTGTGCGTAAGGTTGTATGTCTGTGGGTAGACTGATATTACAGCTTCACCTGCTATCATTGAGGTGAGGTTCACCTCCCTGCCTGCAAGGGACATAGACTACCCAACGCAGTGCTGTACCTCTCAACCATTTGCAGAGTTCGTGTGTTTAGCCCCTATGGTTTGGCTGAGTCACACACTGAGTGGGTTAACCCCGGCTCCCGTTCCACCGCGTGCAAGCGCTGACCTTCGAAAGCTGCCTCGAAGCCAAGGTGTCCAAACCGCCACGTCGCCGGAGAATAGGGCGGCCACATTTGTCGAAATTGGTGATGGAAATTGTCCGCACTCTTCCTCTCTTTTCCCCCAGTTCCAGCCTTAAATGCAGACAATCGATCTAAGAATTACTCCCTTTCCACTGTATTAAATTAGAAACTCGGGCATCGGATAACAGTGCATTGTGCGGAAAACGACGATAATTTGAAAAACACGATACGTTAACAGATATTCCACAGAAAGAATAAACGCAAAAATCGAATTCCACTTCAGTTAGGAAAATCGGAATGAATACGCGAGGAATGATAAACTCTGGCGCAAATTCAATTTGCCGCCAAATCGAAGAAAATCACAGGAAAAGGGGGAAGAAATTGCGTGCGGAATGGTGAGAGGGACGCAGCAAGTCGGAATCAAAATACAAGGTGAGACTGCGTGTATAAATGGGGTATAACATTACTAGCCATCGCACTTTTTCGCTCTGCGCAAATCAAATCAAACCATCGGTGTCGCACTCTCTCCCGTCCGTGCGAAAATGAAATAAGATTCAAAACGCAACACAGCGCCCCAAACTGTTACTGCAAACAGACAAATGTGGCGCTTTTCGACAAATTTCTCTTCCCCTCTCCTTCCCCTGCACTGTCATTCATCGAACACTATTCTCCCGTTTGCTCTCTCCAAATCGGAGAGAAAAAATACACCTCTATTCCCTTCGCTAGGGAATTCCGTCGCCAGCCCAAATCTCGTCAGTAACGGTATCGTAATTTCATTGAAGATGCTGCCGTGGTTCTCGGCAGAGTATGCCATCGTAACTTTGCATCAGTCGGCTTTGATGTGACTTCGTGTTTTTCTTTTAATTCGTGTGGTCCCGTTTGGGACATGAAGCAGTCATTTTCGTGCAAATAGTCCAAATTTGATTCGTGGGTGTAAATGAAAAGCGAAAATATTGTCGCTGCAAATCGTCGGCGTTTTCCCTTCATGTGATACGCAGATTGCATTTGCGCCTCAGTGGCTGTTGGGCCCCAGCAAAGATAAACAAAACAAACGCCCCCACTCCTTATAAAAAAAAAAAAAACCTCTGATAGAATAAAAGCCGTAGTGAAATAACCCCTGAAAAGAAAGTAAAATATGAAAACAAACCCGGATCATTAAACAACCAAGAGGATATAGAGACAGACATTATGTACTTTAAACAATAATAAAACGTTGATAATCAAATTCATATTTGATTATTTCATATTTCATATTTGATTATTTCATATAATAAATATCTCAGTAAGAAAAAATTCATATTACTGTAAAAAAAAATAAAGAATGTGTTTCTGTCCATCCAGTCATTTCATTTTGTTTCTCATCTCGTCAACAAGGTTTAGCAGTAGTATGTAATAATCGGTTATTTGCGAAATGTAAAGGAAGTGATGTATACTCCAGTTCTCTATTGTATACTCTGTATAATCGTGTTGTATTGTGTTGTGTTGTATTGTATTGTATTGTATTGTATTGTATTGTATTGTATTGTATTGTATTGTATTGTATTGTATTGTATTGTATTGTATTGTATTGTATTGTATTGTATTGTATTGTATTGTATTGTATTCCTTTGTATCCTTTGTATAACGCAATGCAGGGGGAGCGGAACATTCCCTGTGTGTGTGTGTGTGTGTGGGGGGGGGGGGTTCGTGGTTGTATGGGTCAAGGGTCAGTCCTCACTCACTCTCTCCCTTCCACCAATTCACCCCACGATGAGAAACATTTTCGAAAAGTCATGGGTATGTTGTCTTCTTCTTCTTGTTTTTTTTTTCGACTTTTCTTTCGGTTTTCTTTTTAGAACCGAAAGTGCAGGGGCTGCAAATAGACAATAACATACACATTGTTTCATGATGATTAAGATACCCAGGTTTTATATATATATATATATTATAATATATATATATATATATATATATATATATATATATATTATAACCATAATAATGATAATAATATATAAACATATACATACATAGGCCTATATTTGTAGGGCCTAATAGTATGTATAATGACTATATGAAAGTGCAACCAGTGTAAAAGAACAGATTACATACACCATATTGTAAGATCACTTTTTAATAAACATTTCGACTGAACTGCTGTTTTCATTCTTTTTCGGGGAGAGAGGAAGGGAGAGGGAGAGATGTGAAAAACACGATAACCATGAAAAAAATCAGATAGAATACGTGAATGGTTCATGTTTTGATGCACGATGTCCGGGCCAGTGAAATTTCCGTTTGGAATAGAGATGGGTGTAGATAACAAAAAGCGAGAAAGAGAAAGGGAGAAGAAATACATGTATGGGTGCATTTTCAGATCGACTCAGAGTACGCGCCTGCAGAAAATTATGTAATTGAGTAGTTCTACTTTGGTACATCAGGTGCGACGTAGCCCAAAGCTTCCTCATTCGATGATTCACCTAATTTTCTAAAGCATGTTAAATTGATGCGAGCAAAATTGGAATCAGTCGAAAGCCAAACGAATTAATTGCCTGTAATTTCTATTGGCAAGAAGGAGAAAGAAAGAGCGGGAAGAGGAAAAACGCAGCACTCTGCCTCGGCAGACGTGGGGATACACTTTGTTGCCATGGCAACAGAGCCCATAGGTAAGTGCACTTTTCCTTTTCGCGCGGGACGACTTTGATGGCAATGTTATGCACATCTTGCGCGCGTTAATGCGACCGGCAATCGAAGGAGTACGGCTCTTTTTTTTTTCTCTCTCTCTCTCTCTTTCTTTTGCAAAGACATATATTCCACTGAAATTGAATTGGAAGATGAAATTAACAACATTCCAGCCGAGGTCGAGAGATATCATGGAGAAGGACGGGGTATGGAGAGCTGAGGAATATTTTACATTTGATGTGATTATCGTCTTTTTCCCTCTTGTTTTCTAATTGACTCTGCGCAGTAGAGCCGTGTGACCGGTTAGTAACTGTGCGCAATATCCCCATGTAATCATACAATAATTAGAGGTATACGCGATCTTATTAATCAAGTCGGACCTGCATTTTTTCTTTTACCCTTTTGATTTCGAGGTATTGGAAGACGGCAAAGAACAGACTTGTCTCCACTGCCAGATAGCTACATTTCGGAAGGCAAATGAAGACATCCAAATTCCTATTCGTGTTTACTTATCAACCCAATTTCCTCCTCTGATTGGCACGACTCACCAGTCGGGTCCGTGTCTCCAGACGGCGCGAAATCAACCAAGTTATACATATTTTATTCATTTGTCAATTTCTGTTTCGAGACTGGCATTCTCCGTTTCCTTTTTCCCCCCTTCGTTGAGTATGGGTATTGCTGGAAATGGGTCTAATGGAAGATTAACAAGGCACGGTATGTGGAACTGGTTAGTGAACTGTTCGTCTATTGCTATATCGTATCATATATGCTTTTCCAGTGCAGAAATGAAGATGATATGATATGGTAATGATTTATTCCTTGATGGAATTAAATTTTTTTTCTCCTAGTAGAAACAAATTCCATGGAGCCGGTGAGGGAAAGAGAGATTCAGATGGCAATAATGTTCTGGAGTATTGATGCGAACATGAGAATATTTTGTCATTTCTTGCTGTGTTTGACAACGGCAGGTAGCAAATTGATAGATGAAAAATGAACTCGAATAACCCCGTCGAGCTTCAACTTTCTATCTCTCACTCCTTAATACCTAGGTTATGATAATGATAATGGTGGTGATAAAAGAAATGATGGTAGATGATAATAATAATGATAATAACAGTGATAATGATTATGATAATAATAGTTATCATTGGTATTATTATCATAATTATCATCTGTATCATTATTATTATTATTATTATAATGATACTAAAAATGATTATAAAAACAACGACTGTAATTACTATTTATAAGAAACTACTTAATATCACCACTGTCATTTCGTTCATGTTTGATCCATGATTTTGGTTTTGATTTGACCTGAGGACCTCAACGCGACATGTATTGATTGGATAGTTAGACCAAAGTAAATAATTTTCTTTCTTTTTTTTGATATCCTTCCAGTACAATATGATAGTGGTGATGATGATGATGATAGTAATAATGATGTGGTCTTCTTTATCCTGGGTATCCTCTTCAGTGTTTCCACTGCTCTAGAAGAGGGCCCTGTCATTATTATTACCTTAGCGTTGCCAGCTAACCATTCATACACCTGGGTAGAGAGAGGGACATGCTGGGTGAAGACATCATATCAAAGGACGTAAGCACTTGACGAGATTCGAACTCGGGACCTCCGATTGGTAAGTCGGGAATCTTATCCACTATGCCACAGTGTCCCCATATGATGACAGTGGTGAAAACGATAATCATTGGAGGCCCCATCCATTTCCAGCTTAATTGCTCATGATGACGGTCTCAAATATCTCTCATATTTACTGGAAAAAAAACCTACTATAGCTATCTTATTTACATGTTTTATATATGTTTATTGCACAATACCATAATATTGCTCATGTTTGTCTATTTGTGTAATGTTTTGTTATAATTTCCATCATTGCATTTGCTATTTTCTTTGTATCTTTAAAATTTGTGTTGTATTTGTCATTTTGATTGAATGCAGAAATAAACCAAACCAAACCAAATTATTGATGTTGTTATCATTATTTTCACTGTCGTATACTGGTATTTGGTTTAACTATTATCGTAATGTCATGAGAGCATTGGTACTAAAAGCGGGCTGATGATTACTTTTGTAAATTCATGCTTCTCTTGATGTGAGGTTTACTTAATGTTAAAATGCTGGAGTAATCTTAGGGATGGCGTTGTTCTGTACTTCATCAAGAGGGTCAGGGTTAAAGGAAACCAAAACCCAAATATAAACGAGGATTGAGTGAAAGCAGCAATACTAGTTGACCTCGTCAGTAAAAGTTTCAGGAAAATTGGATATTCCGTTCAAAAGTTCTGCATTTTTAAAGTTTTGGTGCCGTCATCGCTGGACAAGGAGACTACTGCAGTTCATGACGTCATTAAGAACAATAATATAATCTATAGAAAATATAAAGAAAATTCAAAATATTTTCACTTTTATAGCATTATGAAAGAGCACTTTGCTTACCTCTTTCAGAAAGCAGAGAGAAAAATATTACTGTATGTCGATGGAATGCGTACTTTCCATGATAAATCCAAATTTTGTGGAATTCTCTTTATGCTGTATATTGTTGTCTACAATCATATAATGAACTGTAGTAGTCTCCTTATCCAGCATTGACTGCACGGAAACTCTAAAATATCAAAACTTGTGAATCGACTGTCCAATTTCCCTCAAACTTCAAATAATATGTTGTTCCAATAATGCTACTCTCACTCAATCCAAATTTATATTTTATATTTAAATCTATATTTATATATATTTGGGTTTTGGATTTTATTCTTCGCGAGATATGGAGAGGCAGCCAGCGAGGAAGGGGGGGGGGGGGGGGGGAGAGGGGGGCAAGCTTGGTTTGTCCGTGTGAATGTCTCATCCACAATCTTGAAGAATCCCATTCCCACACGACCCCAGCGCCGCAATTATTTACCATGCTGAGCCAAAATAACAACGCACTCATTAGCGCGCACAAATGGAATTATTTGAGAGTAATCACGCAAGCCCTTTTTGTATGCTAATGCGATTTAGCGTGGGGTGACTGACACGATCCGAAAGTGTGTACATCCGTATCATATATGTATACTTTGGGAATGTTCCATCGTAGAAGTGCTATTAAAAAAAAAAGATTAAACTGTCACATACAAAGATAACCCCACTAGACCAGCATTCTTAAAAACAAGAAAGAAAATAGACCAGTGTGTTTCTGTGGATTAAAGATGTACCTTATCCGAACTGTATATGGCATGTGAGTTAAGATTTTGAAGACAGGGATGGGCACACAGACGGAATTCTGTAAATTTCATACTGAAATGCCGCGAAATCACCTTGCAGGCCAGGAGGATATAGGGCGTTGATGTGAGAAGATTGGGGCGGAAACGGCGGGAAGTTTGCGATAATCTCGCCCGAAGAGAGCGGGGCAAATCCACGGTGATAGCCCGCATGAACGGTGTGGACAGACGGTGGTGGTGAAATGTGAACTTGCGGGTCCGTATGTTATGAAAGATTTAATTTTCATTTTCCATGACGGAGAATATGAGAGGGCGGGAGAAGGGGAGGGGGGGGGGGAGAAAAGAAGTCAGCAGTAATTATGGTAGCGATGATGACTATACCTTGATAACAAAAGAACGCTGGTGATGCAATAATGCTAATAAATTTCCATATAATTCACAAAAATTACAGGTACCTCGAACCAAGCATAGTTGGGGGGGGGGGGGGGGTCGTGTTTTTTCATACATGGGCCAAAAATTTGCAATGGGTCCAAAACAATCTAACAATATCCCTACGACAAGCACCTTCTATTGATTCTTTTAAAAAAAGAACCTCAAAACCTACCTTTTTTATTGATAATTGTTTACAGGTATGCATATATACGTATTTTGTTTGGGTGCTTATTGTTCTTATGTTATATCTTCTATGATACTCTGTTGTACTATTCTGTTTCCACAGAAGCGCCATTAGTATCTGTTTAGGTAGAATGAGTGCTTTGTACGAGTTCCCCTAATATCATTTTTATAAAGACTATTCTTTAGGCCTATGAATATACTCAGTGAAGATGAGAAGGATATTAGGTGATATGACGTATCATGTGGTGTTTTTTTGACACCGCTATGACTACTATTAGGACTACCTTTACTACCACTTGTCGTCGTAATCATCATCATCATCAACAACAACAACGACAACAAAAACAACAACAACAACAACAATATAATCATTATCATGCCATCCTTATCATTGTTCGATGACATTAATTTGATTTTATTCTTTTATTCACTGATTTATTCATGAACTCATTTAGTGGTCAATCTTTACCGTCGTAATCATGCGTTTGCATTGTCATAACGTTACACCGTGGTCATGATTATGATGTAAACATGAACCCGGCTTCTCGGCAAGACATTTCGGGATATCACGTCATTTGGCATAATTTGTATGCATAGTGTTACATCACCATCACGTACCCACTGGTGTATCTAGAAAAGAAGCATTTACGGGAAAATAACACCTCCAGGGACATTGTTACATCTATTCATTGCCATTACCCTCCTCCTCTTCCTCCTCCTCTTTCTCCTCCTGTACTTCCTCCGCTTCCCTTCCTTATCTTTCTTTTTTTCCCTCTTTCCTTCTCTCCCCTGTCTGTCTGTCTATCTGTCTGTCTCTTTTCCCCCTCTTTCTCCTCCTCCTCCCCCTCCTCCTCCTCCTCTTCCATCGTCTAGGGCTACAAGCTGTCCAGGTGGTATCCTACCAGTAGCAATGATTGTAATATTTGATTGAGTTAAAGGAAAATGAAACCCCAATATACATGAATATGTGGATTGGATGACTGAATGATTGCAGAAATATTTGTAGAACACATCAGCAAAGTTTGAGGGAAATCGGATAATCTGCTCCAAAAATAAGAGTTTTTAAAGTTTCAGTGTGGCCATCGCTGGATAAGAAGAATACAAAAAGTCACACATGGACAGCGATGACTATAAACAAGATAATCAAAGTGTATTCAACATATTATTCTAAATTTTCTATCATATAATGAAAGAGCACTCGGCCATCCCCCTTTCAGAAGGCAGGAGGAATAGTGTTACCCCCAACATATGTCAGTAACAAGTGGAAAGAATGTGTACTTTTTATAAACTATGAAATTTTGTTAATTTAAAAAAAATATTATTTTTCAATATATTGTCGTCCAAGTAAGAATGATATCATGAATTACAGTCTTCTTACCTAGCGATTATGGTACCGAAACTTTAAACTTTTGAGCGGATTCTTCACTGACGTATTCTATTTTTGCATTAACTCAATTCATCAATTCATATTTAAGTTTCATTTCCCCTTAAATCATCGTCGTCACTTCTCCTTTCACATCAAAGTTAAAGCAACAGATCAATATGTCTGCATACCATAAGCTTGAACTTTCTCTTTCTGTACTAAGGGATGCCAACTTATATGCATAGTACAGCAATGAATGTTCTTAAGGCTGAAAAGATGTATTTTTGGTTTAAAAAAACCCCATAAAACAGCCAGTATATCTATATTTCCTGCAATAGACATGTGTAGTATGTATTACAATTTGAGAAAAAAAAACAACCAACAGCAATATTTTCCATAATCCCTGCAATGTATTTTGGCAAAAAAGAAAAACTACTATGAGATACTACAAAGGAGTAAAAGTTGGCATACTCCCTCTGCTAGTTGGAGTTCCTTCACAATTTATTTTAGTGAGCCAGAATTCTGAGCACTGTATGTACCGAACTTTGTACTCGGAAACTGCTATCGGGGCTAAAAAGGCTAGATTCCTCCACCGAATCCTCGATGACACAGCAGCGCTACGAGTCAGGGAGAAAGGCGAGGACGATTCCGATGAAGTATGACGGCACGAATTTAATACTGTATGATACTGAGATAAGGACAGGCGAGCAAAATAAGATACTTGGGACCGAGTAATAGCAATTATAAACAGAGGCCGTCATCAAAATCAAGCTTCTCCTACATTATTGTTCGTAATAATTTGATTGAGTATGCATAATCAATGATTTTCAAATTGTTCGTGTATTACCAAAATTTACGCATTACTATACGATTTTCCCAATGTATAATCATTTTTTTTGTAACGTTATATTCACTTTGTGAAAAATGCAGAAATCAAAACAAATTAATTCAATTCAAAAAGATAGAGGGGGAAAGAGAAATTTCTAGAACGACGAATACGAGAAAGACATTAATACGGTGCTCACTTGATTTGATTTGATTTGATTCAGATTTGATTTGACGTAATTTCCGCGACCAAGAAACCCAAAAGAGGTGGAAAATGATAACCCATACGCTAGCATATGATCAAACAGATATCAGACCAACGCTAAAGGGCATTATACTTTTGTTGAAATGTCCACACAATGTCTGTCATGGTTATATCTTTTTTTCGGTTGGTGTTGTGTATTGACTTTAGATTTTCTTTGGAAGCAGAAAACCTACAATATCGGCATATCTTTTTTTTTTTTTGGGGGGGGGGTCAACATTGTGTAGAGATCTGAGCAGCTACAAATGATTACTGCTTCACGGCTTTTGGTCGCATTTGGTTCCACATACATAAACAAAAGAATACATATAAGATTTATGTATGTTAAGGCTATGTCTGATGGAAAATTTTAAGGAAAACGGAAATTCATGTATGAGTTATGAATATAGACGAAGAGGGAGCGACGCATTAGACATGAGAATCGAAGCCACAGAAAAGAGGGGATAAAATGAATGCCTCAATTTTTCATGTGGAGAGTTATCAGCCCCTCGTAACAAAGCAATGATTTAAAGATGTTCACATGTAAGAGCTCCCAAGTCGTATATCTTAGCGTACATGGATACATTTCTTCTTGCTTAACGACAAGCGTACTGAAAACAGGAACAAAATGACGATGCATATTGTATGCGTTTACATCTTATGTAAGTAATGCATTCTCATTAAACATCAACACTACTCAAACAAAAGGATTATCGTTATGGCATGTAAATAATTAACGTGAAAGCTCGCTATGCCTCCCTCTCATTTCCGAAAGCTAGTTTCCATGACAAGGTAATATTTTGTACATCTCGTTTTCTTTTGTTCCTGAATAAATAAACCTCCCGTTGTATATATGACTTTCCTTTTGTTTCGTCGATGTGGCAAATGATGAATTGTTGTTTCTTTTTAATGCGTTTGCTGTCGCTTGTCTGCCTTAATTCTTATTAAGTTATTCTTATATTTATATGTTTTTTGTGTCTGTCATTAATTTATAGCTTTAATGTCCCATTATGGATGTTCTTTGTTGGAAACTATATACAACGAAGGTGAATAGCCTGGACTGCGCATTTACATGACGGGTTTAAAAGTACCTAACTCAAACAAAACGCGACCGATGGTACACTGATTGTAGGCTTGCAGAGAGAAAGGAAAATAGGAAAAAGCAACAAAAGTATGATTTCCATGCTATTTCTTTGTTCCTTTTTCTTTCTTTCTTTTTTAGGTCAAAGTATGACAAGTATATTTCTACAGGACACATGAAAACTCTGATACAACAGCTGCCATCTTACATGACGACTGTGTGTAGCTTCACACTGGTCATTCAGTGTGATTCTTTCTATATCTACCTTGAAAATACACACAAACTCACACACACACACACACACACTACTATATATATATATATAATACATACATATATACAAAAATACAGAGAGAGGATTAATAACAGAGAGAAAGATAGATAGAAGAAAGGGGATGTGTACGTGAGAGGGAGAGGGAGGTTACAGGGGAAGAATATAGGTGTGTCGTTGAACGCGCTGAATATTTCTTATACAGAAATAAATCTCGCCATTTTGACGTATAAGCGCTCTCGTCGTTGGTTGGTTTGGTTGGTATCCGGTGTTTATTACCGCCCCTCCCCCCCCCCCCCAAAAAAAAAAAGGAATCACAGAAACACAACGATATGAATCATTTTTACATGATAAACACGGCTGGATAGCCTCACCATGGAGCTACAATATTTGTAGAATATAGTGTTGAAACTCTATAGCCTCACTCAACGAATAAGCATGATGGCACCGCTGTTTAAGAGAAAAGTCTAGTTAGCACTCTAAGTAAATCAATTTGATATATATGACTCATCATACCATAAAAAAGAATAAACATCACAGTAACTTAGATGAAGGAAAAATATAAAAAGCTATAAGATACTCCTCCATACTGATATTTTAAATAATAAGTCCAATTCTGCGTATTTTGGCAATCTGTATATGTTTCAGAGTCAACATGTATGAAAGTGTGTATGCTCTTTTAAGTGTCCTTTAAAAACAATCAAAGTTAATTCCTTTTTAATGATTAAAAGAAGTGAATCAAAATTCCTCCTGCCCCTATATTTTTCCAGTGTAATACGTACTCCTTGGCATAGGGGTGCTTAGACTATATTCAGATCGTAATGACCATATATTTTCTTTAAAAGCATTTTTTTTAAAGAAACACAAGATGATGTCAATCTATCTAAATACTTTTAAAGTAATTGAAGTAAGATTTGTGTGCGTCTGGAAGCAATGTAATCCAACTTAAGGATATGGTGTATTTCATGGTGATGTATAAGAATGTGAATTTTTCTGCTGCTCTATTTTGAAGTTTTTGGATCCTATCTTAATGTATATTTTTACACTAGTCCAATACTATTTACATATAACTACGGTAATATAAAAGAAATACTACGGTGATATATTAAAAAAAAATACATATGCTAGTGTCATATTTGGTGAAGCTAACCATTTCACTTACTTTCTTACAAACAGAATCAACCTGACGGTCCAATTTAGCTCCTTATCGAATGTGATACCCAATCAACTTGATATCAATTTCTTTATTTTCGTTTACATTCAGATCTGAAAGTTAGTATTTGTTCAGCAATTTTCTGGTTCCAATAATAAAAATACAAACCTTTTTTTTAAAAATTTCGATTCAAACTTATTCTAGTGTTACACATCCAGTCAAAAAGATCCATCCTAAATCATTTTTGTCGGAAAAAAATGCTAGTACATGTACTATACACTGTATCGTCAGAGTACACTCAGGTGAACATCGCAAATATCAATTTTCTTTATTTACCATCTCGCTTATACGTATGTAGATTACAAATAGTCTAGCGTGTCTAGCGTGAAGTTACAATGATCGTATTCATGCAGTATGAAATGCAAAAGGTTAACGACGGAAAAATTATCAATAGCATCACTGGAAGGAGTTGTGGTATCCAAGGAGTGAAAAAAGGACATCTACTGTGTATGGGGCTTGACAAGATTAGCAACTGAAGCTTCTGTAGGCTATACATAGTGGCCTTATATGGTTTCCTGGAAGGTACAGCAATATTACTCTCATTTCGACAATTTTCTAAATGATGTAAAATAGTTCACTGCGTGTTTATTTTTGTCTATCATAAGTTATATTCATGTTGAAAGACTATTAAGATTTTACCTAGAGAATGATGTGTAACAGAAATAATTCTGACATAATTTCGTTGACCTTTATCCTCTTTCAAATCACGTAATTATCTATTCTGTATGAAAAAAAAAGATAAAGCATAAAACTACCTAAACAACGGACGAGCGGTTGCGGGTGGTTACTTTATAGGGAGTAATAAGACGGTGGTTTCGGGCGTTGCAGATGCTAGTGGGTTAACAGATTCCATCCAATGGCGGATCCAGAGGGGGACGCAACCGGCGTACGCCCCCTTTATTATTCGTAAAAAAAACCCAACAGAAATAAAAAGGAAAAAAAATGAAATGAAACCCGGAAGTGACACCAGAAATATTAGTTGCTCCTCCTCCCCCCCCCCCCCACCCTTTACAGAATTCCTGGATCCGCCCCTTGGTAATGATGAGTGAAGAAGAATTAATGACATATGAACGGACACTACATGGACCTTACTTACTGGAATCTTACTGGAAGGACGCATCACCATGATCACTGTATTCTTCATGATAGGGAAAGGGTGGAGGATTTAAATATTCGGAATATCATAACCACGAGAGCTGCATGAAAGCGTCACTGTGGCCGCCTTTTAATCTAAAACGGCACAACGCTCTGCTATATTACACTGAAGGCGGTGATGCGTTAAAAAGTATGGTGTTTGCAAAATATCCACTTGGTTTCCAACTAATTATCCACAATGACAAAGAAAAGTTCGCTGAAACGAAATCAAATCTAAAACTATCTATGTTCAAATGTGATAAAACTTAACATCAATGCGTTATCTAAGATCCATCATGTCTATGATATAACGTCTACATCATCATCATCATCTCTTCTTCCTCATTGTAAAATTTTCTTTCCCAAAAAGAACAATAATATATGATGATAACAAGGAACTGAAAGAAAAGAGAAAAAAATGATAAGAAGAATACGACAAAGCAGAAGAAAATAGGCCTACATAGTAACGGAAAGAGAAAATTAAGAAAAGTTTCTCCGATTCTCCTTTTTAACATACTTTTCGCCTTACTTCTTCTTGATATAAACGTTGTTGTTTTGATTTGTCTTCTTCCTCTTGCTTCTTGCACTTACTCTTATTTCCTTTCTTCTTCTCGGGTGGGGCACTGTGACAGAGTGCATATGACCCCTGACTTTCAACTGGAGGACCGAGTTCGAATCCCGCCCAGTGCTTACGTCCCTAGCCAAGATGTTTTTACACAACATGTCCCTCTCGACCCAGGAGTATAAATGGGTACCTGGCCACGCTGGGGTAATAATAATGGCAGGGCCCTCTGGTAGAGCAGTGGCAACTCTGAGGAGGGCTGTAACCCTGGACAAAGAAGACCATATAATCATTAATACTTTTCCATTCTTCTTGTTTTATTCTCTATATTTTCCATTCCAATACAATCATCTTTGTTTGTACTTGGCCTGTATTCTAAAGCTGTAAAAAAAGTCAAATATACCATGTCCGCTTGGTCTCATTTACTCTGAAAAGTTTGTGCTGCGTCCTCATGATTTGGCATGAAATTGATTCCCCCTATACCATGCCGATCGTTTCCCGCTGTTTGCCGACACGAGCCGGCCTCCGCAGCAGCGACAGCATCGGCAGAACAATTCACAGCAGCGCATTAATTCATTCCACGTGCGAATGTGAAAAAGAAACACGAGGTGCTAAATTAGATTTTCGTCTCCTTCTCCCTCTCTCTCTCTTACTGTCAAACGACCCGGAGAGGTGCCAAAGTTTTATCTCTATATCACGGGGAAAATGGGAGGAAAAGGCAAAGAACAAGAGATATGCATACTTTCCTGGAGTCATTTGGCGAATTCGAGCAAATCAAAATGACCTCAGCCAATGACTCTGAAAATTGGGGGAAAATTTGTCGAAAATTTGCACATGTTATTAGATTTGCGCCGAGCAGGAGTCTTCTTATCTGTAATGTAATAGACTCCTCGGCCTCTGACATCGAGACGACTTTCGGGCGGAGCCCCGATGTCATCGCGACAAGGATCGACCCCAGAAGATATTTTGTATCGCTTTGTTTTGTCTTGTTTAGTTTGTGTTTCGAATGATGTGAAAGAGGAGATTCTTCCCCTCCCCTTCGTTCAAGAGCCTCATTATGGACCCATTACAACATCAGAAGCCGTCTTATGTTCCGAATTTAACTTAAGCTATAGTGTGAGGGAGATGGGAGCGAGAGAGGGGGAGACGAAACATCGTGGAGAAGGAGACAGAACGTTTCTTCCCCTATCTGCACTGCGACCACAGCGCCAAATTATGAGACCCCTGTTTGCGTTGACAGCCAGATTCCCCCTAAAAACCCTACCAAATATTACGAACCAAAGACTTGTCCGAGGTGCTACTGCATGGGTGCCGATGACAGAGCCCCTGGATCGCGGCAAGACCAGACTACAGCCAACTGACTTTAGGAACAGGAGTTTACAAGGTTCTGTATACTAAATCATCACGGACAGAAAAGTACAATAAAGGGAGAGTAGATTGGGCACCAAACGTGGATAAACATAATTATCATAAAATTATCATTGAAGTTTTCGTAGGCAAGTCGAAAAGGCAGTTGTCGAAATAAGTATAAAGTTGATTTTAAGGCTGTAAAAGAAACTTTCATAAGTAGCACAACACCACAACATGAAGGAACTGATTAACCATTTATCTGTACAGTGTACCATATGGCTATTCTTTTTTAAGTATTGGAAAAGTAAAGAGGAATAGACATAAAAATTGCAAGTCCATGTCGGGAAGGAAAATTCCCGAAGATAAGACGTCGTATCCCAACAAGGAGATGGATGACGTAGCACAACTGACGTTTACAAGCGTATGGGGGCGTGCTTTGATTAATTTTTCCGGTAGTCAATCGGATCGGCGGCAACGTTTACATCTCGCTCTATGTTTCTCTCTGTCTCAGATTGTGGTAATTATTATGCAGCTTGTGGTCTAATAACGCGACATGTGATGTTGGACCACTAAATACACCAGCATCTAAAGAGAAATTTAAAAAATCATTGTCGTTGCATGGCTGCGTTGTCATAGTTAATGTGACGTTCATAGATCTATCTCGTGACATTGTTGGCAAGAAAAACAACATGACAAACATTGAATTTCATATAAGAGAAAAGTTCCCCATCGAGGTTGAATCTCTATTTCAATCAGTCAAATGGGAGACGAAAATAATAGGGAGAGAAAATGATTGAGGGGGATGCGAGAAGAAAGTTGATTTGTCTGCTAGATAGCCAATGATGATAGTATATAAATGGGATCTATTTCTTTTAAGCATAGATAGTAGAGATACTCAAATCATTCAAAACATTCAAATCTATCTGTACATGACGTAAATTATGGCAAAAATGACTTAAACTTGCAGACATAATTAGTGCAAGATTGCTGTACTTAGTTGAATAGTAATGTTACATCCCTTGTAGGCAACTACCCTAATCAGCTCAAGTCGATAACCATTTATTCAAACAAAGATACTATTGATAATGCAGAGCTGATGTTCCGTGTATAAGAGCGCATCTTTCCATTATTAGAGTCTATAATTTGATACTGGTCTTGCGCGCATATCGAAAATTGTCACCAAGGTTATAAACCTGGATTGCTTTTTGTTCCCCGCGTGATCAAAACAATCCTTTTCCTAAATCCGCGATTCGAAGCGTCTCCTTATCGTTGAACTAGGATTCCCGGGTACTCAATAAAAGGGATATCCGGTTAATTCCACACACACACACACACACACACACACACACAAACACACACTTACTTCTACCTTTATGTGCTGTAGGAGGGAGTTAGCATGGAATCAATAAGTATCACTCCCCAACTACTAGATCCGCGTGGATCAGTTGAAGTATTCATGTCTATTTTGACACCTCGCTAGAACTTGATCAAATTACGGGGGGTAGATTTGAAGAGGTGGTATATTGTATAATGGGGCGGCGACGATGAAATGATGGGCGATTAGCGCGTCCGTGGCCGGAGGACCCCGGCAGGTCCAGTCGGTCGAGGGTAGGGTTTCAATCCAGGCAGGGCAGCAGATTGTTTCGGTTGATCTTTCGACATTTTATTTTGAACGACAGTGGAAGAGTCGGATGGATCTTTTTGAAAGTATGCATTGAGAATCAAACATAAAGCAGGAGGAGATTTTTGTTGGCTTTTTGAAACTAACAATGTAACAGTCGCAGTCTTGATAAAGAGTTATTTTCACCTCTCTTTTCAAAATCATACATTTCATGCATTGTTTTACAAGACTATTTCATGTAGACTTAAAACATTAATTAACCGTATCGAATTCAAAGGACAAACAAACAGCGTTCTGTCTTTTTGACTTGACTCTGTTTTCCCCCAAGCGAAATTAAACGTGGGGAAGAATTACACTTAAGAGGGAAGGGAATACCCCTGTGAAGAAATCTACATTCCGGATTAACAAAGGAACAGAAGAGTTTGAATGAATGGTAAAAGAGTTATTACAATTACAATATAAATGAAAGTAAGCTGGTTTACTGGTTTATTGGTTTACAATGGTGTTTCATTGTTTAATCAGGGAGCATCTCCCTGGTTTAATCGAGTACAGGAGATGTATTATACATCATATATTATAGTATTATACATAATATATATATATATATATATGATATGAGAAAGATAAGATAAATCGGTGCGTAGCTTTGACATCATTATTCTCTCACTGTTTTTCCTTTTCGGAAAAGTGCATGAGTTGAAAAATTGGTCTCCGCTGGGAATCGAACCCGGGTCTTTTGCATGGAACGCCAACGCCTTAAACCGCTGGGCCACGGAGACGTCATAGCGGTTCAGGCAGACCCAAGCTCGATTACCCTTCAACTCTTTATATATTATATATATATATATATATATATATATATATATATATATATATATATATATATATATATATATATATATATATACGTATGCTAATTATAATTTAATATAGATCTTTATTGCTGAGAAAATTGTGCTTCTGTTAAAATATTCAGCGTTCGCCTTTCAGCCTCTCATCTGACCTGTTTGTCATTTTGTCATAATACGAGGGCAGTACAGATATAAAAAACTAAAAATCAAGTCAACTCAAACCAAACCTTTGCCCAACCTTGTGTGCTGTAACTATATACTCAATATCTCTCCCCCTCCCCCTCTCTTTCTGTAGTTTGCAAGTATGTTGTCATCATTTTTGCTCCCTTAGCATCAATGATCATCATCTTTTCGATCTCATACAAGATACCACGAGTGTTGACACGACTGCTTATTTGTCTCGACATAATAGTGACTAATCCACGGACAACTGTCGACCAGCTCTTTATAGAGAAAAAGGAAAAGGTCTCGAATCACATGAAAATTGACTGTGTGTTAGATGGATGAACATCTCAAGTTCAAATGAGTAAGAGAGCAAAGCCTGCGAGTATTTTTAGACTTCTTGAAACTGCCGCGAATCACTATCATACAAGTCCATCTTTTCTACCTGAAAGGAATTATTAGAAAGAGAGAAACGGAAGAGAGAAGGAGATAGAGGGGAGAAATAAATAGGGAGTGAGAGAGATGAGAGAGAGAGAGAGAGAGAGAGAGAGAGGAGAGGGGAGAGAGAGGACGGGGGGGGGGAGGAGAGACAGGGAGGGGAGAGAGGGAGATACACAGAGAGAAGAATATAATGCTCTTAAAGGCTTTGATGGGTTTCACGGTTTCAATGCACGTTATCAAAGGTCAGGGTATGATGGAGCTACGTAGCTTCTTGGTAAGGGTAAGACTTCAGATGGTGGGTCCAATCCAACCAAAATCAACCCAAAGTCTTATTTACAGCATGATAAATGAAGATGAGGAAAAAGAGAGCCAACAGCAAAAAACAAAAACAAAAAACAAACAAAAAAACAAAAACAAAATAAACAAACAAACAAACAAAAAACAAAACAAACTACAAAAACCCATCAACAACAACAAAACAAAAAAACCAGTTTGATTGAATGGGCAAATGTCTGTTTACGATAATCATCATTCGTTATATAAACGCTTGAGTTGTTAATACTCGACAAAACTTTTTCCATCACTTTCAATGTGAGTGAAATCAGTCGACACTCATAATTATGACATCTATAGTCGCCCATTAACATGCACACAAATGTTCACCAAAATTTCCTGTTTTTTTAATTTGAACAGAACACGAAACCCCCCCCCCCCCAACAACTCGTATCTTTTATATACATATATGGCATTATGATTCTTTCATGATGGGGATTTTTCGGGGAAGGGGTTAAAGTCGTTAAAAGTCATCGCCCACAAAGCTGAACATACACAAAGTAGTGTTTCTATGTAAAGTAATTGGAGTTTTTATGAGGGGATAAAATGGTCATCTCGTCTGATTTGAATATCTATTTAGATCAGTATCACTAGTCCACAAATGCACGTGGAATTTCAAAAGCCGGTAATGAAGAACATGGGTAAAATGAACAAGTTGGTTGATTAGTACTATGATGACTTTTGAGCTAAATGTGGTCGAAATTGCTGAGGTAGGCATCAGTAATGCAGAACATGGGTGGAACGAACAAGTTGGTTGGCCGATAACGATTACTGGGTTATAGAAAAACATTTGGCGGGCAGTCACTTCGCAATTCCCTAAAGTCAAAGAAGACAGAACTCTGTGGTACTGTCTGCCAACTAGGTGCAGATTCTCGCGGCAGTCGCGGTCACTGGACAACGTGCGTGTTGACGAAGGGAAGTTGACATTCACACCTCGGTCCGAGGAAGACTCGTCACCCCCCGTGACTTGCTATCTGTTCGTCTCGTCTGGACTCAAGTTTGTTTCTCGCTCAGATTTCTTTTTTTTTTTTGCATTCACTTTTTTTTTTCGCGCATTGTCATGTCCTGTCCACTCATGACGTATTTTCACGAATTAGACTCTAACAATGCAACAACAATAGCGGTGTCAGGTATACTGCGACCGCGCACGCGCGCGCGTGCTGGCGGAGTGTTCATTCAAAGTTTTATTCATAAGATGGTCAGCTTCATTGCGCTGATTAACTATTGCCTTGCGTGTCAATGACCTCAAAACTGCCTTTACAAATCTTCTCAAGCATTTGTAGAGTCTGCTTTAGCGAATGAATGAAGGAATATTGGCCTGCCACTATACCTTCTACATTTTGCGGATCAGTCAAGGAGACAAACTCAAAGAACACATACCGCAAGACATTCGACGTATGATGGCATACAGCCTAACAGGAGTCCCCCCGTGGTGATCCGGCAGGCAAGCTGCTATTAAAAGTTAGCTTCTCTGAGTGGCTGTGTGTGTTATGTGTGCGTGTGTGCATATTACTATATAGTCCTATGCCTTTGAAAAATCCTTCCATTTCCAAAACACACAGTTGGACACACACCAACAGTTAACGACCCCAATTGCTGCATAATTGCAAATAGGGAAATACGAACATTCTCAGGTTTTGGCTTCGCCGATGAAGGCAGGTACACTGTTAGAAAATAAGGGTAGTAAAGAAAACTATGCTGTCTAGCCGTTAAACGCAATGTGACTAACATAATATATGAAATATCAGTCTTTTATTGTATGTAATTCAGGGAAGCCGTCACTCAAAAAAAAGAGAAAAGAATATACGCTGACGTCAATAAAATCATGAAATATGTTATACGTACTCTGAAAGAACGATGTTTGTGAGCAAGATTTTGGTGTTCAAAGCGTATATTCACCGTGCGTAAAATCATAGCGAGAATCATTTCTTTAGAACATTCTAAGACAGGAGCCAAATGTTTGCTATATATTGGTTAATGTTTCCCAAAGGCTCTCGAGCTTTAATAACTTTACTTACTTCTATCCTTACCTTTTAACTCCTTCAAAGGACCCATCCACCCCTCCTCATCTTATCAGTAATCGACCCCCCCCCCCCCTCCAATCCATCCCAGGAGAAAAACCCGATCTCGTTTGTTTCTGCCACGGGCAATTCTCTCATAAAGTTGTCATCACTATTTCCTGCTTTTCCATCGTTTCGGCTGCTATATTTTTAGCGCTGAAAAGAAAAAGTCAAGCTGAAGCCTATCCGCATTATAAACCGCTGACAAATTGGGAGTGAGAAACCCTCTTGATATTGGTAAAATGAAACTATTCTTTTCACCTGGCAGTTAGGATATCGTGAAGATGAAAGCCTCCTATCAACCAACAGCAAATAAAATCAATCAATGAGTAATAACCAAAATGATAATTGAAACTGAAATTCCGTTGTCCTGTGAAGTGCAATTTCGAGAGAAAAGACCCTTTTATTTTAAATGAGTTTGCCTTTAAAGGTGACTTATTTTTGATCAGGAAACAAGGCAACAATATTAAAGAAAGCGTTGTCGATTTTAAACCAGAGACAACAGCCGAGCGTTTTTCTACCTCAGTGAAAGCAGTGATCGGCTGGGAGCAGAAAACGTACAGAGCTTTTAGTTCGTTAATTGCTGCCTTTATTAAAGCTTCATCTAAATTTCTTGCATCCAATCTCCAATCCAAATATCGAGAATGACTCAATATCTGTGCGATAATGCTATGTTTAGTCTGTTGCAAACCAGAGGCGAGCTGATGTTTACGGTGTGAAAGGGGTCTCACCCCGCTCCCCCTCATTATTTTCGTACGGCCGATAGCTTTTGATACGGCGAGACGAGCGTTCCCAAATATTAGTGTCAATTGCACGTGCGAATTTGTGACCCACTTCACCCATGGCCTTTTCCTCTGTCTCATTGCATTCGTGACCTTTTCAACGAGCCTCACCTGCACGCACGTGGAGTGGTTGACCTCTTCGTTCCGAGGTTCACCTCGAGCGAGCCAGGTATGACGAGACATGATTGTTGGCAATCGTGCACGCAGGTATTACAGGTACGAAATTAAACGTGCGGTGAGAAGGCGACCGACTCGTTGGAACTCACCCCGGGCGTCATATTTAAAGACGTGGAATTGAGAAGGCCACTGGTTTGCTAGTAACAGAACTAATATGAGACCATAATGTAATCACCTCATCTAATTGACATTATTATGATTTTGCTGCTCTAATCTCTCTCTCTCTTTTTTTATCTTTTTTTTTTTTTGGGGGGGGGGGTGAAAATATTGGACAACTTTGAACATTTGATTAAACTCTTACCAATCTGATTTTCAATATTATTTTAATTTTCTTTTTAACTTCTATTTCTTGGAGGCAAATCATTTTTGCATGAGGTTACTTCTAACTTTCAAAAATCAAATGATCCGTCCCTGCAAAGATTTGCATGAAGAATTCGTCAGTGGTGGGGATTTCATTTGCATACCCCCACCTTACCAAATGAATTAAAAAACAAAAGTAAAACGAATTATCACTAAAATGAGTGGATTTTTGTTCAGCATAAAAAGGACACACTACACATAATAAATGTCACAATTCCAGTCAATATGTAACATAAGGCTAATAATACCGAATCCGATTGTCCAACCAAACATTTGCATCAAAGGCAACCTGTCTATAACGTAGACTAACAGAAGATATCATTATTGCTATCATCATTATTATATACTCCTATCATTATCGTGATTATCATTATCATTAACATATCCATAACTATTTGGCCTCTACTATCATCATCATTCAAACATACATGGAAATCGATGAGTAGAACGGTACTAACCTATGATCACTCTTCTTTAAAAATGGAAGAAAAAGTAAGAAATTGCTAGCTTCAGTTTCCAAGACATTTGTGTTTAATTGATATATCTCGCAGCCCCCTCCCATTTTAGGCATTTCCTTTCACGACGAATGTAATGCGTTAGAGCAGAGGAGGTAGAAGAGAGAACGGAGCTCCATGGTTTAATTCAAGTAATATGTCCAGGGCGAGCGGTGATAAACATGTCAGAGGAAGAATTTATGATTGTCCGGGGAACGCGCTCTTCCTATTGTACGGATTAAACGTCGTCATGGTAATCAATAGCATACCTGGCTGTCTTTTAGTTTCTCTTTGAGGACACCATACACCACCGATTCGTCACGTCATGACAATGGAATCGCGAGTCTCTCACAAATTTCGTGTAGCCGTGCCTTAATATCTCCCCGATTTACCGCCAAATATTCTCCTCTCGAGTGATGTATTATACTGTCTGGGAATAACAAAAAGGGCTCTAATGGAGAGTTCAGTTCTTTTGCAAGTTTTGGAGCGGAAATTGGCTCGATTCGTAGTCATATTTCGGTTAATAAGGACATCTTCACGGACGGAAACATGTTATCATTAACACCCCTAAAAAGGGGACTGCTAAAGAGATACAAAACCATAGGAACGATAAGCTTCCGAGAAATAAAAAAAGAAGAGAGATTGAGATACTAACAGCAAATTATAAAGAGAAAGAGAGAGAGAGAGAGAGAGAGAGAGAGAGAGAGATGTTGTGTGTGTGTGTGTATATATAGATGTATAGACAGATGAATGGACAGATGGATAGATGATTAGTTAGATAGATAGAGATATGTAGCTACATTTAAATGCTAGAGAAAGATAGAAATATAGATTGTATTGGCAGATAGACAGACACAGACAGACAGATAAACAGAGATACAGACGGACTGACAGAGAGAGAAAGTGAGGGAGACGAGAGGGCTTCAAAGAGAGAGAGAGAGAGAGGGAGGGAGATGGGAAAACTGAGAACTATATAGCTGAGATTGATAAGATAATAATCGAAGAAGGCCCGGTGAATAACGAGTATATCAGGTCAAGACAAGAAAAAAGAAACGTCGATTTTACTGTTTTGTTAATATTGTAGCTCAGTACCCATAAGATATCATTAATGGAGACAATTACGACATGAGTAAATAAGTGTGAACCTCTGGATTTCACGACAACAAAAATAGTCTGATCTGTAGATTTCATTATCTGGGTAAAACGGAAGTACTGAAAGAGATGAATATCATACAACTAAAATGATACAAGAAACAAACCAAAAAAAATCCATCAAACTGATCGCAACTATTGTGAAGTGGGGTTTGAGGAGATTGATGGCCAAATAAGAACACGAAAGATGTGCAAGGCGTACCTAACACTCAATCGTTCTGATACTCTAATCATAAAGATATCGATCATTTAATCATATAGCGAAAATTATATAGTGCAATCTTTAAACGCATTGAACAAAACAACACAAGAAACAGATAATAAAATCACTGTCTGACATATTACGATGCTTAAAATGTTTGAAAAGTATGGTAAAGCCTAATGACTGACTAACTGATAATCGTACATCTTGTGAAGGTCCAAAGAACACTTAGTGACCAGGCACTTAATATCAAAAGCAGAGCAACTAGAAACGATTAGAACTTAAGTTTCGTATATATCATATAAATTAAGCATATTTATGTATCTAGAAAGATATTAATAAAATCAGAGATGTACCAAAAAGCAGATCGATGGTTTTTTTTTTCTTCTCCTTCATAGACTAACCAAGACCGAGACGAAGGAAGGTAATTATTAGGATTATTAGGATTGTAGGATCAACTTTTATGACTCGCGTTCCGAAAGTTTGTCACGCGATACTGAGGTATGTCGTCCACTTCCATCTTCGACACTGACGAACCTTGAATAATGACCAGGGTGGTGGACTCTCTTCCACCTCCCTGAAATGACCAATCACCAGTTTTACGTAAATAATTCTTTTGGGCATCTATATGTTTGCATGTATGTATGTATGTATGTATGTATGTATGCATGCATGAATGTACATATTTTATGTCATCATCGCCATCACTATCATCGTCACCATCATCATTATCATCATCATTATCAAGTCGTCTAATCATATTAAGCTTTCCGGAGCCGGTGGTATCTCCAGTGGTCATCAGCGGACAAAATGATGAAGACATCGTAGCGCCTCCATTGGATGAGAAGTAAACCGAACGAGAGATAGTCGTTAATGTAGGTAAAAAGGACAGTCGTATATCTTTTTTAGCGACACTGAACCAACAGTTTTTGGCATCCGAAGGTGTCAAATGACGAGAATATTAGGCGAAGAGGTGTGGCCATTCACGGTTTCACCCGTTAAAACCAAACCACTGTAACCCATATTCGCGTGGTCGTCAATTTGCCTTCTACGGCTAACATAAAGACAACTAGCCCATAATACCACTAAAATAAGTTTATTTGTTTGTTTGGTCAGTCCGTTTTGTCTTGAATTGTTCTAGTACTAATTGCTCATAATCTGTTCGATTCTCTCGGCGTCATCTGATTAGGAAACAGAGGAGAAAACCGTGTTACCACAAGACGCTCAGCATTATCAAATTCGTCTGTATTTTTGTGTACCCTTTATGTAGGAGAAATTCAACTCGGAGCGGCAATAAATTCAGAACTTGGGGAGGTATAGACCTAACCAGAGGAAAATACTTCAGGACTCCTGTGGAAACATGATATGTCTCCAGATTGTTAAATTCTGCGGTCATCTACTTTATTTCAAGCTCAAAACAGTTTTCATGAGACGTTTCACCTCACGTTTTTTTTTCTTCTGACCAGACAACTTCAGCTAAACTTACTCCCGCGACATTTCTGTTTGAAAAACTCTTTTATTAGCAACCCGTTCATTTTCGTTCCATCAACTCCCGTGCAGTATTTTTTTCTTTTGCGAGCGGAAATATCAACTCGTGGAATTTTCAATATGGGCTCGTGAACGACGTAGCAAACTACGCCGATCCCATCCACATGAGGGGGGAGAAAGAATGAGTGGAAAATATACAACTACCGCTCCTCCAAATGAGCCGTTTCCCCTCATTGCCAAACCTGTCACAAAATTGATGTCTTCATCTCAACTACTGGCGAGTTCAAAGAACAAACTATGCACATGTTAATCATCGTTACCTTAAGTCCTTTCTTGTTTCTGTCTCTCCACACGATACCGATTGAGTAGAGTTTATAGTTCTTCAGAACCCCAATTATAGACTCTTTATGTCGTAAGATGATTACCCCTTCACGTTCCTCCTTCGGAAACATCATAAAACTTCGGAAATTGAAAAGTCGTCTGCAAATTTTGTGCAAAGAGAATGTCACGGAGGGTTTTTTTCTTCTTATTATTTTTGCGAGAGGAGACAATGTTTGAAAATAAGAACAAGAATGATAAAATGCCAATAAAACTGAAGATCGATGGTTAAATGTTGATGATCAGTGACGGCGTGACTATAATGCCCGTGTCGTGATGCAATGTTATAAAAGCAAATTGATAATTGCGTTTAAGTACTTCAAGATTTCAATCGGTCCTATGAGACCGTTCAGAGGTAGGAACAATAGATAAAGCCAGTTTTGTTTGTTTTTTAATAAACCAACGAGACACTACAAGTTTGGCGTGGTTGTCATAGCGCAATCCCTCCTATATAGTTTTAATGATAAAATAACCTATTTTCAGTCCTTCCTATACCCAGTTGAAAGCCATATAAGAGTTGTGATCTCGGCAACATCCATGATCGAATTTCTCCCTCTCTCTCTCTATCAGCCTGCATTAACATATCAAAATGATAATGATTTATTCATTTATCTATTTGTTTATTTGTTTTCGTTATCTTGTCGTGTAGGTTTGGTCCAGCTATTCAGCTGTACAAAACTGCTTTCCAAAGACGCCCTGCAGTATTACATGGATCTATACATCATGGAAAATACGTGGAACTTATGTACATGAGTTACACAAATTATGCTACATACAACTGGAGAGTGAGTCAAAAGTATGCATGTATCATGCAGATACAAAGTCAGAATATCAAATAATTATCACAGTTGAAGCGGGGAAAAAAACTCAGATATATGCAAGCATACACTCAACAAAGGTATAAGAAGAGGGAAAAATAGGAAAAGAAAATAAATCCATCTGCACTCACTGGCTGCACACAAACGCGCGCAAATCAAGTCAAACGATAATGAAAATGATGATGATGAATAAAGACCATAACAGAAAATTAGATTTCTAGCATTCCTATGATCCCTTTTAATTTAGAAAGATATAGGTTTGTCAATTCAAATAGGCATTCGTTACGAGAGGGTGGGGTTGACATATTCATATCAGATGCCGTCAAATTCAAAATTAATCTATTAATTTTAATTTATTTTTTTTTTCACACAGAAGAAGAAAATCACTGTTGTGAAAATCTATTTATTCATGTTGTGGTTAAAAATTATGTATAACATACAGTTGGGATTAAAAAGCCGGGTAGCAATAATGACATTCATGTTTTAAATTTCTATACTTGAATACTTGCTGCACTCTCATATGAGCGTAAAAAGTATGTATAAGATAAGGAGATTTTTCAATCTTCACAGATTCCTTAGATCAAAATGGACTTATTTTACTTAATCAAAATTCATCTTTTGGTTATTTCCTGTAATTTGTTCTCCTATTATACTCGTGTTCGTACCAACAGCGCATAGCTCGTTGACAATATCTAAACAAAACGTACATTGAACGTAAAAAAAATGTACAAGATATTTCTTAATAACAAAGTCATTAAAGTGAAACGGAATAGAACGTGACTATTCTTTCATCTTTTTTTTGCGTCATGTTGAAAAAAAAAATCATTCCAATAAAACAAGCCAAAATAGAAGTAATATTAGAGGTAAATGGTCTGTCATAAACTATATTTTCAGAAAATCATAGAAAAGCACAATGATATTTTGTATGTGATGAGAAAGATCAAAAAATATCACCATGAATTCAGCTCATTTTGAGAACTGCTGTTCGACTGTATTAGAATCAATGACTCCTGTAAATAATGTTACCATTAACAACTCACCTTTAAAGGGCAGTTATTTGTCAGAAGTCAATTTTACTAGAACTCGTGACAGAATTTGACATTGTAGAAGTTAAAAATCATTAACCAGAAACAGTCATTCCTTTGATTCACTTGTATGAATGTGAATATCATCAAGCAAGTCATCACCACGATAGTCAAACTATTGGTTTTTATTTCCAACAAATATAGAGAAACTGGTAATGTTTCAACCAATCACAATTGCAAACTTACTTCCCGTTTTGAAGAAAGGGGATGCCTATCTCTTATTGTTCAATCTTTACTCTGCCTTGTTTCTTGAAGGTGACTGAAAATTTTCATTTAATCGTGTATATTCTTGTGTGTATGTGTGTGTGGGCTTATGTGTGTGTTTACGTGTGTGTGTGTGTGTGTGTGTGTGTGATAACGATATTATTACAGCTAATATGAAAATATAGAAACACAACTCTACCGCTCATACAACAATGGATTTACAAGATAAGATAATCTCATGAATTAATAGAATAATTTTGAATAAGGATGTCCATGGACAGATGGATCTGTCAAATGCGTTTGATATTATTGGTCATCACGACATTGGACTGGTAGCGAAAAGGGAGAAAAGAAGGAAGAAAAAACCGAGGAGGAGAAGGAGAAGGAGGAGAACGGAAGAAGATGAAGATGGAAAAGAGGACGATTGAAGAGAAACAACAAGAAGAAGAACTATAAGGAAGTAGAAAGAGAGATGAAAAAAGAAGAAGAGGTAGAAGGAGAAAAGGAAATTGTGTCTAGGCTTCAAATTGACGTGTGACTAACACGAGTGTTTGAGACTTGTTGGGGAAACCTGCAAATTGGACGCCACCTGAGCATTGGGTCGCTTTAATGACGGATGCTTTCTTCCGCCATACTTCTCTGACATTAGCTGGCGAGGACTACTAAAAGTCAGGTTCATTGTTCAGTTCGAATGAAAGAAACTTCGTCGCGATTCCTCTCGACTCTCTCGGGTCGATTGCTCATGGTACAGAGTTTCGACACTTCAGATGTCTCTATTATCGTGCCGAGGCAAACCAAATACAGATTCGTATGAATACATCCATCATCGGCTTCGATGATTTGAAATGCGTATTGCATCAATTACGTTCAAATGCTGACTAATCAGACAGACGGAGAGAGAGAGGGGGAGAGAGATAGAAAAGAAGCGGGAGGCAGACAGACAGTGGCTGCGGAAAAGCCCGCGAATCGCCCGAGAGAGTCCGCGAACCGGTAATCGTACATGGTAACCCCGCGTTTTGCAACCGAAACATCATTATACGACACACATTGCGTGGATTATGTCATGCCTTTCTCTTTCTTTGTCTTCATACTCATTCTCCTGTTGGGTTTAGGGTTTTGGCGCGCTCCTATCTCGTTGACGGATGGTGAATGATGCCGAGGAGCACTTATTCACCCGTCAACAATGTTCGTAGCATGGGACAACATGGTGCAAAACCTTAAACAACCTGGAGTAATTATCCGAATTAGCTATGAGAGGTGAGGGAGAAGGAGTGAAAGTAGGTGAGACACAGATAGAGAGCCCTGTCATGCTGGAGAAGGGGGGGGGAGGGAGACTCAAAATGAATGCTCAAATGAAAGCTGTCTCTTCCTTGACTGCTAACATAATCATGCATTTCTGTAAAGTGTATGAATGTACTAGATAAAAGCGATAAGGACAACAAAAATGTACATGTTCAAAATCGTAAGTAATCTCCATCGCATTTTCCATTTTACCTCTCTGTTGTTATTGTCGTAGAATGTTACATATACAATGTAGAGATAAAAAAACATAAAGGGGGGGGGAGACAGATGTGTAAGGCTAAATGTTGGAGACATCTATCGTATTTTTAAAGGCTTGTAATTATGATACAGGAGGCTGGTGAACAGTAAGCTCTTTCGCCAAAGCATACGTGAAAATGATTATAATGGCAAAAATGAAAGAAAAAAAAAAGAGACAGAATGTGCAATGTCGGTCGTGCAGCAAGGAACGAAAACACTATTGAGAGAAAATCAAAAGATTGATAAAGGGAGTAATAAAGGAAAATAAATGAGATTCAAAAAGAGAAACACACTTATGAAATATTCATGAAAATTTCATGCAGGAATCGGCGGGAAACAGCACAGGTTCCGTTACTTTTGGCGGCTACTTTTGGCGAGGAAAAACGTGGGTGGGGTGTTTTGGATGCCGGGGCTTGAAAATCATGCTTAATCTTTATGCTTTGTTAATTGGCAACGCTGCCTCAGGCAAAGCTGACCCTATTTCTTATGACGTGAACAATTTTGTGTGTGACGTCACTTGTCTTTGAAAATGACCGGCGGTTGGAATAATTATATGAACTCTAACCTACGCCGTCTCCGTTGGAACAAATCGACCAAAAGACCCTGAAAAGTGGGTATGAAATCGAAACCAAGATGAATAATTCTAATTATGTTATAATAATGTTAGTGTTTGGCATTAAAGAAGATTCTTAAGATTAGCTTGGTATTTATTTAGCATCTATAGGCAACATACTACTATTTTTGGGATGATGAGTATTATTATCCTCATTATCATTTTCTTTTATCGTGATATAAAGTTGCTTATATTCCACTTGTTAAGATTATCATCACTCATGACATGATGTACAGTGGACAATAATTAGGTGATACGCTATCAGCGTATCACCTATTGTGATTGTCAAAATCTCTCTTTATTTTTTTTTTATTCTTCTTTCTTTCTGGACAATTTTGTGTCGTCAATATCTCAAGAATGACATAACGAAATAACATGACATTTTCAGTCAACATGTCTCATGACAAAATCTAGCCACAATAAGGTTTTCATGACAGTAACATATCTATGACGTCATCTAGGCGCCATTTTGTGATTTTCGGACCTTGTCACATGATCGATCATAACTTCATAACTAGATGTCATTTCTGTATCATTTTCGGTGGACATGAAGTTCAGGTCACGCTCTATCTTACTTTTTAACGCTAGTTACACAGGTCATCATTACGCGCGCGTAAGCGCGCGTCAAAATTTTAAAAGGCTCAAAACGACTTCCCAATGGGAAATCTCGAAGTTTCAGACAATTTTAAGCGTTTCAAACATTTTCTCGCGTGCGCGTCCGTCCGCGCAATTCCGCGCGCAGAGCCCGTAAGCAACATGAAAATGCAATTTTTTTGACTGATTTGGATTCCTGATACTTTGAGTAACAATATCCATTGATTTCCGATCGATTTCGACCTATAACAAAGGAATGCACTGGCGTCAAAGTTGAAATTCCACGTGCGCGTCTTTCTGCAAATATAGTGAAAAAACATGTCTTTGTTTATTTCGCCATGGCTCTTTAAATCGTCCGTTGACCCTATATTTCTATTGCATATTACAAAAGTATATGAATTGTAAATAACATTCCTGGTATCAATATTGCCAGGAAAACGCGATGACGTCATCATATCGTCATTTTAGATGAAAAAAGTGGAATTGATTTTTTTGAGGTACTGTTTCTGACATTCATTTGCTCGTATCTCTGTTGTTTAAGCTCAATATTATCCCAAATTCAGATATGTTGCAGTTTGAACATTTGCCTTTCAAGTCCATGTGATGGTTTTGAAATATGATGACGTCATCACACTAGAAATTGTGATTAAAGGTAAAGACTCAAAATCAGACAAGTTTACGTGTTATGTCTATGGGAGGTGATTTTTTTTTTTAAACCATGCATTGACTTGACAACGTTTAAGCACCTTTACCTCATCTGATTTTGCTCCATTTCCTCTGAAACATAAATATGTTGTAGTTTAGACAATAAGCTTTAGTAATCATGCATTTTATGTTTTCAAATCTCCTCATCAGGTTGACAATTTTGCAATTTAAAACTGAAAATGAGAATGCAATCTGTACGGAACGATTCCCAATTTTTCTTTGCAACTGTATATTGATCGAATCCACGCTGCCACTTGTGAGAAATTGAATAGCGCCATCACAAGTCGACACTGTCACAATAGTATTTACATTTAAGTTTTGCACTCGATCTTCAGGACAGCAATGTGGCATAATCTGTTAGCGCGCTGGTTCTTCATAACGCCATACCGGAAGGCGAGAGGTTCGACCCCCGCAGGACTTTTATCCGTTCTTTCTTCTTTTTTTTTCTCTCTTTTTTTTTCGGCAGTTCAGCTTTACTCCGATGTCATTTATCGTATTATTTTATCAAGTGTACGTAACCCGTGAACACGGCTGCTCTATTTCCCTTGCTTTGTATTGGAGTTTGGAGATTGGGTTTGCTTCAATAATTTTGTCACACTTAATGTTGTAAATTTCCCCTTGTTACAGTGTCCCGCTTGCCACGATTCGTTTTCTCTTTCCTTTTCTCTTCATTTGTTCTTGTTATACTGTAGCAGGATATTTAGGAACGTGTTCGTTTACATAACTAACATGAATGGGAACTGAATTAATTAACTCTAGTCCAGGTGCATGGCGTCTCGCTTATCTCTTTGGAATTCCAGGTTATTGTTTGACCAAATAACGGAGTTAAAGACAGGCAGGGAAGGAAGTGACTTGATATTGCTTCATAATGAGGAATTTCGGGCAACACCTTTCCAAGTGTAGTGATTATGACGGGGTTCTCTGTCGTTTATTTTCGTCATGGCTGTTTCACTAGTTAGCCATAGGTGATATTATGTTGCTGGCATCTGGGAGAATAGAACAGATCAGTACCAAACTGGAATAGCCCTATAAGCAATGTGGTAAGCGTTCAATTTTTTGCATCATCTTTCTTCTTTAAAGTCAATCACTACTGATCGAAATACGCAATATAATATGACACGTTCCACTGGTAGTTTAGGCAAAGGGAGTTAATGCATGATGCAATGATAAATGTGCTACCATTGATTTTAGAGACGTCATTGTGGTGTGGTACTGGTGATGGTAAGGGAACCATAGATTGCTTTTAAAGTAATGAGACAATCATTGGACCTTTGCATCAAGACCGTATTCCCATCTAGAATATAATGCATGTTCGTGCGGCGTTTTTTTTTTTTAATCCTGACGTGGACATTTTTTTTTCTTGTTTTTAATTTAAGAATGTTATATCTAAATTTGTTTCTTTCCCCTAACATTTGTTTTTTGTTGAATATAGAGTTAGACGTTCCGTGATCGAGTAGAAGAGCAGCGATTTAGTTACAGTTTCAATGCATCTTGTTTACCATCTTCTCTGACATTAAATTGATGGTTTTTATATTTGACATTGTCTGTCTATTTGCCAGTTTATGCTCATAAACCACTGCTATAACAACTAATACATTTGCTTCACCTGTCACACGCAATGACATGGATTGCAGTTGTGCATGCAGTTTTCCTTTTGCCACCTCTCGTTTTTCTCTCCCCTTTTCCCTCACTTTGGTTTTGTTATACTGCAGATGGGAATGATTACAATAGCATAACCCAACTTAAAGTAGGAATGAGAACTGAATAAATTAACTCTGGGCCAGGTGTATATAGCGTCTCGCTCATCTCTTTGAAATTTCAGGTTGCCATTGTTCGACCAACGGAGTTGAAGACAGGCTTTATGTTGCTATAGAGGTATCTCGCGCCACATGAATGGAATGCATACGCTGTTTAGTATTAGTAATACACTTTTTCATGCCCATCCCTGCCAATAAAAGTGTGTTTGACGGGGTTCTGTGTCATTCTGCCTACGAGAAAGCAAAGTTTTATTTTCGCCATGGCTGTTTCTCTATGCGTAGCCGTGGGTGATGGGTGTTGTTGGCATCTGGGCAGTAAAGAACCGAGTATCATGCTATAATACCCCCCCCCCCCCCGTTAGGTTCTAAGCGTTCAATACGGTGATATATCTTTCTTCTTTATTATATCGATCACTGCTGATGGAATTACAGAATTATGTTATGACACGTTTCACTCAAAGCTTAAAAAACAAAGTTTATGCACGATACAAGTAATGGTGCATGAGTCCTATAGGCCATTGATTTTAGATGAGAAATTATGATATGCCTAAAGTAGTGGTGTCATTGATTAGGAATTAATGACACGATTAAGCACTCCTTCCACTTCTAACTGTCCCCTTTGAATGTGTGTCGATCACGTGAGATCGTCATAAATTATCATTCACGTATAAGCTTACGTTCAAAGTGTACTCTTAGTTGGAGGAGACCTATAGTTACATGGTTAAAGGTGATGTTTTGCCCTTTTCTCTTTAATTGAGGTATCACTTTCGTCCAGGATAAATCACATTCTCATGTAAACAGACTCACTTGCTCTATATCCCCTGTTTTGTATCGGAGGCTTCATTGGTTTTACTGCTGGTAAATCTCACAGGCTTGTATATAGTTGTAAGAGCTCTCTGAACTGATCATTGTGATAGCAAGATTAGAGGGAGTCATATTGGTTATGTAAATAATGGTCAAAGGTCATGTTTTAAAAGGCCACTGTTAAAGCCAGGATGGTTATAAACACTTAATTGTCATGTTTTATTTGTACGTGCCGAGGATCACTTGGACCCCGTTTACAGTGCGAGGCTCGGCCGCGTTCGGTGTAAACGCGCAAAAGGCCAAATGCGGGGCCAAAATTGGCCTCGCATTAGGCCACGCTCTGGAGGTGGTCTCGGCCGCGGCCGAGCCGCGGTCGCGCCCGGCCTTTTTCTCAGTGTAAGCGCAAACTGGGCTAAATGCGCGGCCAATTTTAGTCTGGCTTCCAAACCCTCGCCTGTACTATTTCGCTATTCAGGATATTAACTACTTCAACGTCGAAAACTAGTATAGTTTAAGGTGGTTTTGTCCTGCAAAGGATTTTCTCCTTCGACAAAGGCCTTTGCCCGAACGGCGACTTCGTCGCCACGGAATTCAGTTGGCAAAGGATCTGAAAACCAGACAATACCAAATTGCGTTTGTTTAAAAGGGTAGAGCGCCACTACGACAAAATATTGAAAGGTTCGAATCAAAAGCGCGGCCGAGCCCGGCAGTGTAAACGGACTAAATTGCGGGGCTCGGCCTCGCAATTGAGGTTGTCCTTGATTGCAGCTCGGCCGCGGCTCGGCCCAGCCCCGCACCGTAAACGGGGTCTAAGTTTATGCACTGTAAGTACTCAAAAAGTCCGTAAATCGACTTAGTCGCACACGCACAGAATTTCCACTTAGTTTGTGTGACAGAAAAACAAATGTGATCTGAATAATGTAGGCCCAAAAAAGTTCAACTAAGTATCTCATTAGAACTTCAAGGTTCTGTATTACATTCTTTTCTTTGTCGATCACGGATGACCGACATCTGATGACCCCAAGCGTATCACCTAACTCGTCTTCAGTGTGACGAGTTTCATATCTCGTTTATTTACCTTTCTGTATGTTAGAATTCAAATGAGAATGAACACAATCTTATTGCATGGATTTATCCATATAATTTGTACAACGATAAATTTTGCATTTAATCTTTTTAAAATAGTTTAGGGAAAAAGCATACATCAAATCAAAATGATACAATTCAAGTCATACTCATTACTTCCGTTTTCATGATATTAGTATTACTGGTTTACCATAGTTGTGGTAGTCAAGCAGACAACTTAAGATAACTATGTAATTGTATATGCGTCGTAGTAATTTTGAATAATTCTGTGAAGAATGGGCCCACACAATCTTTTTGAAGATGCTGGTTAGTGGTGTCAGCTGTTATGAATATCCAATTGACCCTATCTGTAAAATTAAGTGTTTTTCTTTGGATTGGTTTTAGTCGAACCCCCCATTCCCAAGAAGGGCAAATAGATAGAAGTTTTTGTCATTAAGATCTCCTTCCTCCTTTCTTTTTTTTTTTGTTCCCCTTCCTTTAAAGTACTGCAAACATTAAAGATCATCAACTCTTGTGATGACCAGATGTGGGTGTAATGATGACCGGTCCAGATTTTTGACACGCATCCCTCATGGGTGAAAGTCATTTTAAAAAATGTAGAAAAAAAAGATAATACTTCCTCTTGTAACTGACCACAGAAATCGATATAGGTAGGATTCGCACAAATTAACCCCCTCGCGATCTCCTCGTTAGAAGAGGAGAAAAAGAAGAAAGGAAAAAAGAAAAGAAAAAGGGAGGGGAAGCATTCTGACACATCAATGGTCGTTGAGGGAGTAGGAGTGGTCAGTATTGACCGGATATGCCTGGCCATATCGGTGCCTGGTGATGGTCAACGAACGCAGGCAAAGGACAAATTTCGTTGAGGTTTATCTCTTGATAGATTAAAAATTTTTCGAGTTCTTCATTCTCTATGGAAATGCTGTTTGACGACAGCTACATGTGTCAGTACTTTTGCCAATTTCCTGTTTAGGTTGAGAAACAGCAAAACGATCATTCCACGAGTTGATGTCAACCGCGAACCACAGTGAGCCAAACTTCGGAGAGCCATGGTTTGAAGCAGGATGCAAAAACTATCTGGGATATTACCGTTCTTTTTTTCTGTTAAATAAACTGCAATGATTTAGGAGTTGGCACTTCTTCCGAACTTTCAAAACGAATGAGCCTCATGTGTAATAAACAATGACTTGGTTCGTAATGAAGAATGTTTGCAATCAAAGTAACAGTCAACAGCGCACATGAATTGTGCTGATTTTACGGTATAAACATCAGTTTATTATATTTGCTCTATATATTTTAAAACATATTATTGTTATTATCATAACATGATGATGATGATCATCATCATCACTTCCTAATCATTATCATAGATACCAATCATTTATGACTACCACCAATAAACGCTCAGGAACAATGGCAATTTGTAGTACTATATTTACGATTAAATTAGTATATATATATATATATATATATATATATGTACTTGTGATTATTATAATCAGTTTCATTATCATTTCACTATGATTATTGTTTACCGAGCAATGTAATCTTTATCATTATCATCATCATCATCATTATCATATCCATTTTCGTCATCATCGTCGTCGTCATTACTGAAATTATTTGAAACAAAGGAAACCTGATGGCGAACGGTGGTCAGTTGACGTTTCCAAATCCTGATTACAATCGACGCATGAGGAAGTTGGCGTTCTCAGCGGTATATTACAGATCGCACGGAGCACTGAGCAGCAGGAAAGGGATAGTTTTGGCTGATAATGACAAATCAAAAAAAAATCTAGCTGAAAAAGGAAGAAAAATATAGAAGCTAGTTTTTCTTTGTAATATTTTTTTTTCCCTCAGGCCATCAGAGAATTAAGATAGAGAGGAAGTGACAAGATGGCGCCGGGGATTCCTGGCATCGCTCTGATGTAGTTTTCGACTTACCGGAAGCACCGCCATATTTCTTTGTTCACTATGTTTTCTTTGTTCATTATGTTTTCCAAATTTCCAAATTGTTAAAGCCTTATATAACCTTTAATGTATTCAGTGTACAGCATGTAACAGAAATGTAGTTAAGTTTATTTATTTTGTCTGTTTATGTCATTGATATGTAATTGTGTGAGTCATATTACTATCAAATGTATTGTAATTTCATATTTTGTGTATATAAAGGGCGCCATTGTAAAGCAGTTAGCAAACTGAATGTGCCTACCCTGTATTTTTTTAAGAAAACATGATTAAATGAATAAATAAGATGTTTCTATCTAGCAGTTCTATACTTCGCAGGAAGATATTCGGCTCACACCTGTAAATATAATGGAATATCCCTGACCCCATCACAAAATCGTACCAAAGATACTAAAATAAATGAAGAAAAAAATCATTAAAAATCAGAAACAGCAATTTGCCAGAAACTGAATAGCTTGAGATTGAATTCCTCTACAAACTGCATTTTGGTTGGAAGATGAAATCTTCTCTCATGGAATTTGAAGGGACTATTTTTGATTGGGTACATGTACAGAAAATATGCGATTTTTGGAGTGAAAAGAACTCGTATTCTGGCTTTGAGAACCCTTGGACAGAGTTTGAGCCGTTGTAATTTGATGGATGAAAGGGTAGACCTCACTTTTTCAGGTTGCCGAAGATGAAACACCTTATTTTTCCCAGCTATTTTACAGAATTTTTTGAATTTTGAATTTTAACACACGCCTCTATGGGGAAATATTTAGCCGTGTGAGCCCTGTATATATATATATATATATATATATATATATATATATATATATATATATTTAGGTTTATGTCAGGTTCATGTGTGTGGTGTGTGTGCGGCACACATACACACACTATAGCTTCTGACCACACGAGCAAAGAGATTTAAGGGTTTTGGACGAACACCGATCTAGGGCTTTCAATAGCTCAGTCGGTAGAGCACCGGTCTAGTAATCCGGAGGTCTCGGGTTCGAATCCCGATGAAAACCCATTTTCTTTGCTCAAAGTTCTCACTATATATATATATATATATATATATATATATATATATATATATATTCTTTCTTTTTAACTACTAAAACCGCGGCGAAAGAAATATGAATTAATTATAAATTGGATTTCCACGGGCGCTGCTAGTATATATATCTATAATCTATGTTAGGTTACTATATTATGTACACCGAGTTAAATGAAGCCCTCCAGCGGTAATGCGCGAAAACATTCGCAATATGATTTGTGCAGAGATCATTAATTGATAATGTAGCAAGAAAGGAGATGAATAGACAATGAGGACATCACTGTTGATAACGGTGCAGCTTTGTCAACACGTGTATAATGAATGTGATTACTAGCTCAGAGTTCTCACCGACCCGTCAACATCTGAGGGCTGTGTTTGCTATTACACAGTAGCCAAATAAAACTTTTAATATGCATGCATCCTATCACTTATTACATTGATATTATACTCGACCTCGATCTAGATTTGTAGATGGGGAAAAAAAGAGAGAAGAAAATCCGATATTAACTAGATCTGAGTTTATGTACATGCAGGAAACATAGGCCACCTTCATACATGTATCAATGTTGTTTAACTCGTATAATAACATGACTAGAATCCTATCACGTTTTGATTGTTGTTATTAGATGAGATTAATGTGTCTGTCACATGAATCGACGTGATTGAGATATATGTAAATTGACATATATATATATATATATATATATATATATATATGTATATATATATAATTACATATATGTATATATATAGTTATATATATATATATAATTATATATATATATATATATATATATATATATATATATATACTCGTATATAATCACGTTACATAAAGGGGAGAGAGATAACGCAAGGGGAGAGAAAATATTACGTGACGAAGAGAATACACCGACTTTGGTTTGAAGTGTAGGGACAGAAACTATCGACTGCACCTTCAAAATGTTCAAGTTGATGTGGTAAGATCCAAAGTGAAGAGAAGGGAGTAGGAATAGGAGGAGGAGGAGGAGGAGGAGGAGAAGAAAAATGAGGGTATCCCGCCGGAAAGCAAGACAAATAGCTTCTGGTGAGGGATGGCCGGTAGGGCGTGGAAGAGATTCACGGTCAGCGCATCGAGAGAGACTCCTTCTTTCGTGGCAGTGGAGCGAGCGAGGAAACTTTATTTAAAAAACAAAACAAACACAAAACGAAACAAAACAAACACAAAACACCGAAAAACAAAGCGAGACATCCCGTGCTACGACGTCCGACTGTGTCGTTCCAGTCCATTGCCAGGCAAGTTTAAAGGATTACTGGTACTTATTTCAAGCAATGTTTCCCCCATCATCTTTCCGCCATCTACAAAAAAAAAAAAAAAAATAGCAAACGTTGAATTTGATTTCAAACTTCATATTTCAAATGGGTTAAACTGGAATAATGGGAGAGTACTCCTGTATTCGCTTGGGCTTTTTATCACTTTCGTGGCAGTGGTCAGGGTTTCCCCCGCCGTCAAATTTACTTTGAGAAAAAAAAAGAAGAACAAAAAACAGCAGTACAATTTCCAACAAAAAAGAACAAACATAAGTATGACTTTATCTCATTGTCAATCAACAAATAAAAAAGCAATATACAAACAACAAAACGAACATCACGTACTAAGTAAGTATGACTTTATCTCATAAAAAATAAATCATAGCTGAAATCGCCCGAAAGTGTATTGATTTCGCTTTCCCTCACGTCCGTTGGTGAGCAAAACACACACATATTGGCTATACTTATGACGCAAATATACTTATGATCATTATGAATCTTTGCCATATCATCATAAAACCAGAGTATAAACTGCGAAACTGTCTTTGTCATTTATAACCATACGCCACTTTCCGAGGTCCTGTTGCTTCCGAGGCCCACACTTGATACCCAGCGGAAATTTTATGGTCAAAATCATTCATAGCTTATCTGGCGACCATCGACGGCAGGCACCTTTAAGATATGAGCTGACTGACGAGCAGACATAAGAACACCGCAAATTCAACAGTTAAGAAACAAAAACTGAAACGCAGATATCACAGAGAAAAATACAATTCATCATACGGGATGGACGGATGGCCTGAGGGCGAGAGTCAGCGCGCGACGCCTTGTTCTCTCCCAGAGCGACCGGCGTGCAGGTCCGTGCAGGTCACGGGTAATTAGTAGTAGCGGCGCTGCTGCAGCAGTGAAGGCGAGTGTGACAAAACGTGTGTCTCGGGTGGCGAGATTTCCGATTCCATATTGCGATCAAACGTTTTGAAAAGAAAGAAAGAGAGAAATGCACCCAAAAAAAAAAGGAAAGGAAAGAAAGAAAGATATCTCCTTCTCTCCCAACGAAATTCAGAAATCAGTTCTATCGCTTTGACGGCGACAAGATCGCGGTTCAAAATTGGCACCGTATAGCGACACACAGGTCATGACAAAGAGTCGACGAAACACTTCCCGCGAGAAACCGAGAGATCGACACATCGATAGCAAGCACGAGATCATTGCAACAAAAAATGGTTCCCTTCAGACAAATAATGATACAGAACAAAAAAAGAATGGTGTTGAAGTGGAGAAAAATTGACCAGAAAAGAGAAATTGTTTGTTCCTTTCTCTTAGATGTGCCATTTCCAGTATCGTTCTAGCAAAACAAAAGGTTGCAATGCATCAATTTAATTCTACCGCCTCAATTCTATGCACACGTCAAAACAGATGAGCAGGCTAACATGATTGATAATCCCCGTTTGTGCGTACATTAAACAGCACTATTTTAGAAAGCGCAGATTTTACTTGTATTTTACTTTGCGATTGTAAATGGTTGAGACAAAAACAAAAGTGGAGACGTGTACGAGTTTATGATCTAAAGAAACTTACGTGTGCCTTTTTATCGTCAAAGATCGACTTGATAAGAAAGGAAATGAAGAAAATTCGAATTCAGAATCAAATGACATATGGCTGATGATAATTATATGCAATCAAGAATTAAACAAAATAGAGGCTATTGCTTTAGTTTGGAAAGCAGGGCAGAGTTTAATCTGTAAAAGCAGATGAAAAAATGGGCGCTATAATTACATGTGAGATAATGCGTTTGTTGACCTAGTCGTGTTTTGCCAAAGGAGGTGTGTGATACCTCCTTGATCCACAGTAGATTGGCCCATTGTAAATTCTATTGGAATACCACTGACGATTTGCCTACTAATGGTAGATAAAATCCAGGTTCAACTCATTTTTGACAGCTTTTTGACACTGCAAACTTTTTGTACCTTTTCCCGTTTAAGTATCATTCATACCACAACAAATGCACCGAATAATACAACAAAAGAAAATATGTAATATATGTTTTCTTGGTGAAACGAGGCGATGGATATACTCCAGACAGTGACAGATAATAATTACCAGTATTGGTATGAGTTTCGAACGTGCCTTTTAAACATTGCAACCAATGACACATGCGGATGCGACGACTTGGAATGAATTCTAGATTTAACTCTGTGTATTGGAGCACTTTCAATTAATTACGTTCAGTAAATAATTGCAGTTACTATGACACCAGCTCGGTGGGAATCAATCATCCTAAAGCATGCTTGTAATGAGTGCTTTAGAAATTGAAAAAAAAAAACACACACACTACAATTTGCGATCATTACCAAAAAGACTCTCTATGAAGAACTGGGTTTAAATGGTACGTGCGTGCTGTAATCACAAAACTGCTGCACACTTTCACCGATCCATCACACCTGTTTCAGATCGAGACTTTCTAATAACCATCAGAAACTGGGGAAAAACGAAACCATCGTGGCATTTCGAAGTGCAAAGTCATAATAATCGAGAGCGAGAAACTGCCAACTCAGAAGCCCCGTGTAATTTCATTTGCTCCAAATCTGCGCTCGGCTCATCGCAGTTTTCAATCCTAATACCAGATTAAACGGGAAGACCTAAGACGGTGGAGACGTGGGGAGTGGTTACAATCTGTGCTGCCGATAAGAATTGTAATAGGGAGTCGCGCCATTGGTGCCACTTGTGCGATTCCGTTGCATCTGTTGGGTTTTCTACTTTTTTTCGCTTTAACGCCCAATTTAAAACATAACAACAAAAAACACACACAAAATGATAGATAAATAAACAAGAAACAATATAGAGAAATAAATATACAAGCAAAAAAGTTGTGACGAGTTAGGAATTACTGCTCATATTTTACAAAATCTGCATGCATTAGTCGAGAGCGCGGAGGTGAAGCTGCGCTAAGAAAGAATGTATCATGATAAGATAATTTATGCTTTTAACTTTCATACACAGCGAGATAAACATCTCATGGACAGTACGTCTCAAAGTGTCATGTATACATCTTAAGCCACTCAGAAGAGCAATTCAGTATAGCATAGGTACGGTACAGTCCTATCGAAACAGGTAAAGAATAAGAAAAGAAACTGACATAATTATGACACTGTGACAGTGAAGCATACAACCCACAGCCATGCATTGCAAAGATATTGGAAAGATAATTATAATGACCAATCCTTTGGCTTTCCATACATGTAGATTTATAGGTAGACTTCATATCGCAATAAACATGTTCGGAGTTAGCTCATGTGCACAAGGGTACAAACGACCTTCCTATTTTCTCAGTTAGTTAGGCACTTACTCATTTTTAAAGTGACATAATGCATAAGCTTGCGCGACATAACAATTATGGGAATTCATCATTCATGTTCAAACAAAGGATGAAATTGCGTAAACCAGCTGACCAGAATGGTCAGTCACTTGGTCAATTGGTCTGTCAAATGGTCGTGGGGAACATCCATTCATTTTTTTTTTCATTTGAACGTCTTAACGATCTCTTTCTATTGATATTGCCAAATAACACTTTTGCTGTCAGGTGGTTGTGTGGCAAGCACCATTTGTAAGGATTACTTGAATAATCAATACATCCGAGATACATATCTCGTGAATTCAAAGACCAACGTGCCCTGTTGGTACGAATGAACTTTTTTCTGCTCCTGCCCAACGTGTAACCCCGAACTTTAACTGGCTTATTGTATCTATATAGGTCAAAGTGTCACCCCATACTTTTTTTACACGAAGAAATGTAAAGAAATCTCATGCACCTTGACGTCGTGGCAGTCGTTCTCTGTAGATTAATAATGTTGTACATATGTATCAGTGTGTGTGTGTGTGTGTGTGTGTGTGTGTGTGTGTGTGTGTGTGTGTGTGTCTGTGTGTGTGTGTGTGTCTGTCTGTCTGTCTGTCTGTGTCTATGTTCTCCTCTAAATCAGTTTACAGTTTACAGTTACACTAAGACTCCCCCTTCTTTGTACCATTCTTGTTATACCAAACCTCTCTCATACTTTCTAGTTTGTTAGCTCTTCAGTCTTTGTTTTTATCTGCCTCCTATTCTCACAGCGCCTCTCAACCATCATTTTTGTTTCGTCGCAAGTATATTGCTAAACAAGGCCTTTACCTGCTCGTGTCTTTGCTATGGTGCTGATTTCACTTTAAGAAGTATTTCATTAAAGAAAAAAAAAATGAATCCACTTTGGGTCTCCTACATGTACCGACGATAACAGCCTGGCAAGAAAGAGGGACAGGCCGTCGTCACCTTGTGATTGACTTAATTCCATTTTTCCACTTTGCAACTTGGCGGTACCTGGTAAGCAGCAGGTAAAGATCCTATTTCCACCTGGGTGATAGGTAAAACGGATGTCTGCCCATCCCCTACCCCACCCCCCCCCCCCAAAAAAAGAGAGAGAGAGAGAGAGAGAGAGAGAGAGAGAGAGAAAGATATAATATAGAAGAAAAAGAAGAAGACGTGAAAGAACAAGAACAGGTCTACGCAGTCAGCGCTATTTCGGCTATAGCAGAGCGACTTGTTGCCATGGTTACCATGGATGCGCCCCCATCATATCCCAGCCTCTTGCCCGCCCTCTCCCCCCTCTCCGATGACACCTGGCCTTTCGGCTAACAACATCCACAAACCGTAACCATGGGCTGTCAGCGACTGATAGGGCTGAGCGGATGACGAGCGCGGTCTCCCGCCCAGCAACCCCGTCTCGGACGCGGAGTGATGTTTTTATTATTATTTATAAACACACGGTGTGAAAAAATAAGAACCCTCCGAATACGTCACTCGGCGCGCCGGTTCAAAATAGTAGTCGGTGCGTTTCGAAAAGTCATGTCCGCGTAACATTCAACTTGACTTCTCGTATCCCCCCCCCCCCCCCTCCCCCTCCACTTGCTGTCTAGTTCACCCCTCTCTCTTTCTCACTACCTTGTTATATTGGGGATGCAATTATGAAAGTGTGAAGTGATTATGCGTCCGCTCCGCGATTGCCGATACTCTCAGCATTGCTCAGTGATACGCTTGCGAGTACTGCGTTTGGCCAGTTGAGAGCGCTCTTTCAAAGTAGATCGCGCCTTCAAACGGAGCTCACTAACGAAAAAATTCGCTGTCGCATGTAGGCAAAGTTCATTAAATAAAAAGAAAAGAATATGTACATCTCTTGAGAGCCATCTCTTGACAAATACTGCTTTCTTTAAAAAAAAAAGAATATGATCCTTAGGTCAATAGTAGCAAGAATACTGATGACAGCTTTCAAACAATGTAATGAAGATAATTATACCATTGCGTGTAAAATTGAGAGTAACAGCAATTTGAAATATCAAAAGACATAATAATGTCGGCCTCCCCGAGTACAAGACCTTTTTTTTTTCAATCAGCTGATAACACTCTGTTTCGTCGAGTGATACTAGTAAAGTCATTTAATATGTCGCAGCGAAATAAGATTGACCATTGTATCGTCTTTTTTTATTTAGTTACTAAAGAATGTGTTTTCAAGTTTTGACATCACCACGAATAACTAACATTTGAGACAATCATGCTGCAAGAAGCTTGTAGATTACGAGGTGAGAGTTTCTCCGGGTTACAATAATTATTGAGTGCGTATATGAGTGTTTTGTGTGTGTACGTTATTGTTCTCTAAGAAGTCCTGTCAACAGGGCATTTTCCCAAATAAAAAAAAAAGTTTGTGTCTGTCATTGTTTCTGCTTTTCTCGATCAAAATTTGTTGCTTCTTGTCTGTTAAGTGAGGGAAATATTTGCAAGCCTTTAATTAGGCCTACAACACCAGCAGCAACAAAGTAATTAAAAGAGGACATGTCATTTCATCACATTGTTCTACTTGTCAAATTCCTGCTAAATCATCGAGATTGATATCTTATTGATATCTTTCTGAAGTTTTATAACAATATCAATGATGATGATAATAATAATAACAATAATAGCTTTATTATCATTGATGATATTTTCATTGTTGTTGTTATAATCATTATCATTAATAATGATAATAATAATAATAATAATAATAATAATTATTATTATTATTATTATTATTATTGTTGTTATTGTTATTATTATTATTATTATTATCATCATTATCGTCATTATTATTATTATTATCATTATTATCATCACCATCATTATTCTGATCGCAGACTGTCACACTCTGTCCCTGACATATATTAAGATCCATGTTTATCAGATGAATGAATACCGATGATAATTTTCTGAAATGCTGTTTTAAATAGTATAATTCATCGACAAAGTTGGCTTGCCAAGCAATCATAATATCTTATTCCAAGGATGATGTATGGAAAATGAGATGTTACCACCATAAGGATCGCCTGATATCTCATCACGTGTTCTACATCATCAGAACACAAATAGATCTACCAGTATCATTTTCAAACCGAAAGGAATCACGAGGGGTTAAATCAGGTGTTGGAAAAATCGACGGCTGCCGAAAAAGAAATGCAGGTATACAGGCAGAATGATGGGACCAAAGCAGCGTATAGTGATGGCTAAATGAAACGAACGCACAGCCACGACAGCCAGCAAATGTCAGTACCACTTAATACAAAATGATGATGCAAAATAAAACTGATAAATAGGCCAAGTGGTGAATAAATAGGTGTTTAATAATATCTCTCTATTCTGATCATTATTATCATCACCTAAGTTTAATACAGTAAACCTTGAAGACAAACGTACTTTATATAGAACAGCATTACGACTTGGGAAATTGCACCTCACGGGGGAAAAAAAAAACGTTCCCTTTCGCTCGTGCAATGGGTATGGAAAAATCATTGATATTTCCTCTCCAGCAGATTTGGGCGGCAAAAGGTCGAGACAAAAATAGGACTTTAATAGTGATATCTGGAACGTGCTCATAGCTTCTGTACTGACTGCGGAAGAGGAAATAGAGTTCAAAAGGGGGAAAAAGAAGAAGAAGTAATGTCTTTCCTTTGTGTGCCCGTGTGCATGTGTGCGTGGACGTTGACATTATTTCAAAATTGAATTATTGACGATTCGTCTGCTCATCTACTCTCTTTCGGAAACGTTGCCTGTGGGCATGAAGAGAAAGGATATGTATATGATCTGGTTATGTTGTTGATAAAGTCAGCTGCACTTTTTGTGTTCTTAATCTTCGACTCTTCGTATTGTTAATCCTTGTGAGCGTGCGTAGGTGAATGTGCCGTTAGCTCGTTGGTGCGTATACATTTGTGTGTGTTTTGTCGATTTTGCGTGAGTCAGTTTATCAGTATACATTCAGAGAGGTGAGAGAGTTTTTCTCTCACGCCTTGCTGATATGTTTCAGCTTATATTTTCTTAAACATGACATGAAACTTTCTGATTATATCATGAATGTTACATAACATACTGGTGAAAAAGTATAGGTAAAAGTGCGGTAAAAAAAAGTTTATTCGTTTAAACTTTGAAGGCTACAGAGACAAATGTCGGCATAAAGTGAATTACAAGGGAAAACATAGCGGTAAGAGTGGCTAAATATTCCAGGAAAGAAAAAGAAAAACTACATGTGTGGGTGGACTGGCTGATTCATAGATGTTTTCTCGTACATGATAGACTAATCTAATTGACAGTGTTATACGTTCCAGTATGGAACAGGTGAGATGATAGTCTGGCATCCAGGCGTTTATCTTGCTATGAAACCAAAAAAGAGTGAAAAGTTCCCAAGGCATTCAGTGAATGCATCATAGATTAAAGGATGGTACAGTAATGTTTGAGGTGAAAATTCAGCTTTTAACTTTATGGGAGATACTTAGAAACCACTTTAGAAAAAGTTAAAATGCTTACGATTCTACGAGGAATTCAAAGTTTATTTGATAAAAATCAGTTTTGAAATGGCTTAGATATCCAAAACAAAGTAAAGCAAAACTCTCCTAATAAAAGGTGGGACCCACCTGTTATTATAGGATCACTTTCTTAGCCGTTTCAATACCAATTTTCACCAAATAAACTTTGAATTCCTCATAGAATTATAGGCTCTTTCATACTACATAAGAAGTTTCTCATTATCTCTAAAAATCATCATCAAAACCGTTGGAAACCACAATCCCCATCTCAATCGAAACTGTATCACACCTTTAAGTGATTACCGATAGGTGTTCGTTCTTTTGAATGTGTGTGTGTGTGGGGGGGGGGGGGGGTTAAAAGGGTGAAGGTATGTTTGGAACCAAGACCAATGAAAGGGCGGCCTTTTTTTCTTCAAGACACCAGGCATGGACACTTTGTTCTCTCTATTTATTGATTCTTGCTTGTTGAGACAATCATCATCTCCTGTGTAAATTCATGGACGTTGGTGAAGTTTGCCAAATGAAGAAAAAGCCATGGAAAAGACTGGGGTACAACCTTTAACATATGTCAATATAATGACTTTCACCCACTTTGCTTTGGAAGTCATGATTACACAGAGTAAAGAGGAAATGAGACGATCACAAGCGACACCAATAATGAGATTATTTCTTCCTAGATCAACAAAGACGGATGTGTCACGCATACACACAAAACTGAAAAAAGAGGGATAAACGACAAATATTCCCATACGGAAGAGAAGGAAAAACATACGAGATGTTTTTCTCTGTTGTCGACAGTTGGTCGCAGAGGACGACTCGCGCGCTAACCCTGCATGTCAGCCGAAATGGCGGGAGAGTCAATGACACATTGGTTACATGTGTTTCTCGCTCTGCCTATTGCCAAACGCCATATCCTGCAACGGTGTGATTATGAATCGCACCAACTGGCTTGCCATATCCTTTTCCATGCTCTTGTTCTCGCTCTTTTCGCCTCGTTTCCTCTGTTTTTGTTCACACAAACGCGGATTTCTCATTTTATTCTCAAATTGATGATAATTTGTTTTCTCAGCGATAAAAAAGCAGCCACAAGGAATTTGTCCGTACTCCTACGAATGTCCTAATGACTAAATTCAATTGTACTTTTTTTCAGTGAAAGGAAATGATTTATCAATGCTAAAGCGAAAGGACGGCAAGCTAAAAAAGATTTTTTCCTCCTCATACCAGCCTATGTTTCAACTAATTGCGTCGCCACTGAAATGTCGGCTCACGTGGGCTGGAAAAAAAATACACCATTACTTTATGGAGAATCTAGGCTCCTACTGGATCAGTCAATCTGCCAAACAAGCCAGTGCTTGTTTCCTCTCGAGTCGATTACAGACGGGGACCAGTTTTTCTCTGTTTTTGCCAAAAAAGGTACAATAGAATAGCAATTATGTATTCATTGTACCATAATCAATGTCTCACTCAGTTTCGTCGAGGAGGTATCGCACACGTGTGGTACCGCCTTTGTTTCATCAACACGTTGCGGCGCAAAGATGTTAGCGCGATCAACGAATTGAAAGTAATCACTCTCTAGATTCTTTAGATTGAAATGAGGCACAAATCCAAAATTAGATTAAAAATCTCAATCTAATAGAATATAGAAGTCAATCGTTTTCCTATGTTAATGTTGGATTGGTCCCTCACCACGATCTTATAGATCGATTTCCAATAATAAGGAATTTAGAGAGTTGCAGTAGTCAAGATGGACAAAAACAGTTTGGTATCACAGGAAAATCCGCTCCTCATGTTCCTATGAAAGAAATCGAAGAAGTCAAAGCGACAGAACTGCGAAATGTCGAGAGAAATCGCGAGAGTTAAGACTGGTTAGATGTCGGCAGTAAACATGGTGTCCTTTGGGGCATTGGGTAAAAGGTCTTCACTGCGAATGCAAATTTTCTCAATGGGACGCATGTTATTGTGGTACACTTGTATAGTGGTATATCGTTGATCAGAGGGTGGTAAGGTGGCTCGTAGCTGGACCCCTCGGGAGACCTTGCCCCCTGGCCCGGACACTCACTGCGCAGTGCGCATATCTTTGGACGAGATGTGATGTGACGAAAATGACAACGATACCATTCTTAATGGTGGTAATGAAGACAACGGTGCCGACGCTGACGGCGGTGATGATAACTTATGAAAATGATAATCATAATGATGATGATGATGAAGACGATGATGATGATGACGATGACGATGATCATGAGAAAACTAGTTCTTTGTGTGTGTGTTTTTTTTTTTTTTAACTGACGGTGAAAAGAATGTGAATAGATTTTGGTGTGCTATTTTAGGAAGAGAGTTAATACGATGGCGAGGAAGCAGCGCAGTAGTTTGGAGGAGGATGTCGAAGACGATAACGACAACGACAATGATGATAGGAATGGTGGTTAGGATACAAATGGTGATAATGATCTCGATGACAACAATAATAATAATGTCGATGTTGATGATAGTTGAGATGAGAGCGAGGGGATGGTGACGATAGTTGTAGCCACCATTATTATAAAAAACTAAAATACATGAATCCTCTCTTGATTATGGACATAGATTCTGTCATCCAGCTCTTCATAGATTAGTAGCAGCAGCGGAAAAAAAAATGTAATGAAATCCTTGAAGGATGAGAATGATGAAGACTTAATCATATTCTCATATTAGCACACCACAGTGGGAGGACTGAAAAAAAAAAGATTCCTGAACAAGACACTGCGCCGTGTGTCGCATCAACAGACATGTCCCTAAATGATTGTGTTAGAGTTTTTATCCGGCCTAGTTCTCTGATTGGGGCAACATGCACTTTTGCTCCGTCACTTCCAATTGAACGCAAACAGTCAAACATTCACTTTACACTTTCCAAAGTACAGGGTACACTAAAATGCCTTCAACCCTAATGATGCATCTCAACATGTTGAAATCATCAAGTAGAAAAAAATCAAAGACAAACAAAAAGCATCCAACAAATCTAACGTCGCTTAGTGATCACAACAGAAAAAAATCGAGTTTTTTACAGGTGACTTACCTTGGTCTACTTTTATCAGTTATAAAAGGACTTTTCTCACTCAACACTGGTTTATATCCGACTCAAGGGAAAGAGTGTTCTGAGAGACCACCTATAAACCTCTCTTGTCTTATCATTTACGTTAATATTTTTTCATTATTATTTCATTATTTTTTATTACTCGACCAACATTAATAGGGTCGACATTTGATTGATCTACATTGAGGTACTTGTCTTGATAGCTGTACAACTCATAGTTTGGCGTGCAGCTACTTGTAATCATGAACGGGATTCTAATATTGATCCAATGCCGTAACTCCATGCAAACTTCTACCCTCCAACAGCAATAACAAAGCTAACCAAACAAACAAACAAACTAAATGACTAAAAAAAAAAAGAGAGACAATCAAACACAAGAAAAAATGCTCGAATATGTAATTTTCCTATATACAACATGTACATAACGTCAATGGAATTTCGTGATAGCTTGCATTTTCTGATACATGTTAAGAAAAACACCCCCCCCCCAAAAAAAAAAAAGAACAAAAAACAACCCCAAAACAAACAAACAAACAAACAAACAAACAAACAAACAAACAAACTACTCCACAAAGGTGCGTGGCTATATTGCAAAGAATGCTCAACCGATATGTCATAAAATCACCATAAGATGATAATTCATCAGCAGGTATCGAAGGATGGTAAGAGGGAGAGAGAGGAAACGAAAGGATAAAACACGGTAGAGCTGCTGAATACACAAAACGCAGACTCTCTCGTCATCTTTCCTTCACACACCCTGTACCCACGAGGGCGCTGTGCTGCAAATAGAGCACTATCAATTTAGACGACATGCTTTGAAAACTCCAGACTCCTGCGCGGCACTTCCTCGAAAATAAGCATTCTAATGACAAAAATATGGCTTCAATTTCGCAATCGGAATGCACTTCCAGATGAACATGTGAATACGCACGGTGGAAGGTGATTCAAATCGACGGACAGCGTGTCACTTTTATTTCCCCGGACGCAACGCTAACGCTTGTAGTGGAACTGAGTTACAGCCCGATCATTTCGGAGTCGCTCCTCGACCATTTATTGTCATTAAAGTGGAAATTCAAAGAAAAATTACAACTTGGCACAAATTATATGCTGTGCTTATGCTAGAATCTTGGAAGTGACAAAATGTAAGACTTTTGCTCATTTCACAACGGGGAATGCAAATGTTGAGAGCAACGAGAAAATTCATACGATGTCGGCGGTAATGAAAACACTGCGAATGAATTCGAGAAAATTCGGCGAAGTTCTTTACCGATGTAATAAATTGACCAATCTATGAAAAGACATGGAATTTTACCTTTTATTTGATATATTGTCGTTACTAATGATGGATATTATTCAAATGACACGGAAAAGCGTTAGATTCACTTTGCATCGGTATGGCATTTATCCCGGGTAAATATCAATACTTTGCTCACCTGGGAAAAATTACACCTTTAAATCTGTGCACTGTCTATACAGGACGTAGTCTGCTTTTGCTTGTCGAGTTCATTCAGTGACGTCACAAGTATCAGGCGTGTGCGGCGTGTTCTGGTACGTTTTCGAAATAGAAAGGAGAATGGTATTCTTCTCAATTTATGTCGCACAAATCTTTCCCGTGAGGTCGGGAATCGTAATAACTGAGGCTGGCTTAAACTATATTTGAATTTTCATGAAATATTATTTATATTTACTATCTTTGAACGTAAAGTTTAAAGATGAATCTTGTACACAATGCAGTGCACTCCCGTTATAACGAACACGGTTATAACGTAAATCCCGGTACAACAAAGTAAAAATTCAAATCCCCAAATTATCATCCATTTATCTTTATTATATGGTTATTGTTCGGCTACCAATTTTTATGCCTCAGCCACGAAGTGGTGCCGGAGGCATTATGTTTTCGAGTTGTCCGTCCTTCCGTTCATCCGTAATGAATTTTATGGACAGAGAGTAACTAAAAAACCTTTTGAGGTATCCTAATGGAACTTGGCATGTATGTGTATTAGGGGGTGAAGTTGTGCCTATCAACTTTTGAGTGCACATCCTCAAGGTCAAAAGTCTAATGGTCAAGGTCAAATGCTCAAAATTTCACTATTTCCACCATATCTATGCAATGCCTGAAGATATTTTCTTGAAACTTAGTGTATACATGTATTACCCTGTCAAGACTCTCTGGTGGAAAGTTTGGGGTCATGAGATCAAAGGTCAAAGGTCAAAAAGTCAAGTAAAAATGTTAAAATTTCACTTTTTTTCTCTATATCTTGGAAATGGTTTAAGGTATCTTCATGGAACATAGTGTATATGCACGTACTGACTGGCAGTGACTATCTAGGGAATTTGGGGTTCATGGGGTCCAAGGTCATGGATCCAAGGTCAAGGGCAACACTTCCAAATTTTACTATTTCCCTCATATTCAAGCAATGCCTGCAGGATAATTTTTTTTTTAAAACTTGGTGTATGCATGTATAACCCAACAGAGATTCTCTGAGAAGTTTTTTTTTTTTTGCCTCAAAGGTCAAAAGGTCAAAGATCAAGTGAAAGTGTTGAACTTAACTTCTTCCTCCATATCTCGGAAGTGGCTCAAGTTTTCTTGAAACTTAGCACATATCTGTGCATGTTCTGCCTGACAGTGATTCTCTTATGAATCTTAGGGTCAAAGATCAAGGGTCAAAGGCCAGATGAAAATGGTAACAATTTACTACTCAATACAGAAATTGCACTTTTTCTCCGTACTTTGAAAATTACTCAATGCATAAACTTTTGAAAGGGTCAAAGTCAAGTAAAAGTCCTAAAATCCCCAAATACATGCTCTTCCATTCATCCAATTAAACCTAGGTCAAGGAAGGTGAACATTCAACACATTTGTGACCATCATGTCCTTTTAATATTTTGCTAATTTTGTGAAAATGTAATCACACATTATCCACATGTACTATAGACTTATTACGAGAATCATGCATTATGGCGGAGGCATACCAGTCGCCATAGCGACATTTCTAGTCTTTCTTCTCTTGAAAAAGGCAGGAACATGCTTGCCGGAAACGTCGAGAGTGGGTAGATCCTTTTCAGGGCCACATACATACCCAAGAAAGAATACGTGGTGCACTGTTAAGCCTTCTACCTTCCAACGTTCTACCGCCATGGAAGCCTTCAAAGATTTCACTAAAAGAAGTATACATTAAATCTTGCATAAGTCCAACTCAGGTCGAATATTGTCCAGGGACTTTGTCATTTTTCCTTTAAAAAAAAACACACAAAAAAATCTTTTAAAGTCAAATTTCTCTTCAAGTCAAAGCTGTTTTAGTCCCAAGGGATTCAACCTATGCAAGGTTAGCTGCAGTTTATATCAACTGAAGCATGAATTATGTGTGGAGTGAAAGGTAGCTTGAATCTGACATTATGGTTATTCTACTCCTGAAACGACACCACTATCCGTCTTCCCATTTTCCACAGCTTGTCAAACTAGATGGGCTGAAGACAGGCACATTTGGATTGTCAATACCTTTCCTGCCTTTTTCTGCACAAAAAAATCCTTCAATAGTAAATGATCTATGCAAGTACATAGCATTACATACACACATGAATATTGCATATATATCCAAACATACACACATCCACACACATATTCATATGTATACATGCATACGTGATACATGGGTGCTGTTCGTTATTCCGAAGGTTCGCTATTCCGAAGGTTCGTTATTCCGAAGGGTCGTTAATCCGAAACACGCAAATTCCCTATACTTAGAGGTTCGTTAATCCGAAAATGAAAAAGGGTTCGTTAATCCGAAAATTTGTGGTGTTATTCCGAAGGTTCGTTATTCCGAAGATTGGTTAGTCCGAAAATGAAATTCGGAACAATGAACCTTCGGAATAACGAATCTTAGGAATAAAGAGCCTTCGGAATAACGAGCTGTAACCGTGATACATATCCAATTGTGAGCGTGTGAGTGTATTCATGTGTGTGAGTGCATGTTTAATGTATGATATGACACCTTACTTTTTGTTCCACCTGGTGCAGTTCATGTTCAGTAAAAAAACGTAAGTGCACTCTTCCACACTTAGCTCTGAGGATGCACGTACACAATTCATGAATTTAAAAAACAAACAAAACATGAACTTTCTCATGTTTTCATATTTTTATTGATGGCTGGGAAGCACCAACTTGAAAACACTACATCAGTACAAAAAAAGGCACACACAGTTGTGATTTGTAATACTTACAGTGACAAAGATTCACATGATCAACACTAAAACCTCTTATCATATGCAAATCGTTGTTGCTAGCATGTCATTTCTACAGTGCACCAAAAATGTTTCTAATCATCTTTGACATGTACAACACAAATATACAACAGTACTTTGTACACACAGCTAGTAACTGTGTAATGCTGATTGCACTATTAGATATACAATAATAAGTGTCTTTCTCATATGTTATAATGATAAGACAATGAAGGGCTAGTTATATCTTCATGGCCTTCATTGATTTCATTGGTTCTTCTACACTGGAATCAGTGGCGTGCTTACTGGTATTCAAAGTATTTACATGTTTGTAAAAAAAAACCAACCAAACACCCTGATTTTATGTGAGGACCCCCCAAAATGGAGAAATGGGTCAACCTATTCAATTTTTAGTTTTTATTGTTTTCTGTAAGCACAGTTTTTTCCTTATAAATCTACAGTTTGAGAAATTAAAACAAACAGGAAATCATCGCTTTTCAGTTATTCTTCATATTTTTTTTTTTTTGGGGGGGGGGGGGGTCTGTGTGATAAGGTACAACTTAGAGGTCCCATTTCATTTCTTAAAAACCTTGTCAACATTCTTCACTTTCAACTCTAATTACTTTTGAAAGGACAATGCTATTGCATTGAAAGGAAGAATTATTCATAAATAGAATGTACTTAATGAGTGTGAAGGATTTCAGTTTAATCTGATGATCCCTTCATAGTAATTACCATGGAGTTTTACATCCTGTAAAAGCTTAGAGTCTGGTCTCTCAGAGTCTGTCCTCAACAACAACAACAACAACCAAAAAATCAATATCTGGCTACTTTTTGTTAGTTTTGGGAGCCAGGGGCATATATTATATATATTCATTATGCACATAGGTACATTTATATTACTTAGAACACACATCATATACTGTATAAACCATCTGTTTAGTGAGTCTCATTTTTTTGTGAATCAGGACTTCACGAAAGTTTCACGAGTGGTTAAATTCACAATTGTACAGTACAGTACTGAATGGAGAAATGTATGCGTGCATGACACATTCATAAACTCACTTCTTACCAGTACATGACTATGGGTCATACAATGTAAAGTCGCGTATTTTGTCATTATCTACCATAAATCGATACTAAACAGTTTGTTGTTCTTGTCATTTGCTTTAAGGTACATTTTACCTGCGTACATGTAATCTCACTGGGTCCCAGGAGTGTGTACATCTCGCCTTGGGGGCATTTCATGAAGTGTTTTGTCCGACAAATTTGAAAGATGGAATTGCTCTTAGCCAATCAGATGCAAGGATTTCATGCAGCTTGTAACAATTTGTCAGAAAAAAATATATGACAAAATGCTTCATGAAATGCTGAATACATCATAATCGGTCCCTGGTTGCTAGTATTATGTGATACAGGAAATGTAAAACTATTTCCCTCTGGACACACCTTCAAATGACACAATAACTCAGAAATATATTTGTCAATATGGATTCATTTCAGCATTTCAGTAAAGCACAACTTAACAGTAAAACACAGGACTAGTACTATAAATGATATTTATGGGCAAGTGTGATGTTTCTTGGTTTCATTTAGCAATTTTATTCACGTATAGGCATTCGTGTTTGTGGGACAAAATTTATCTGTCTTTATATAATGCCTAAATAGATCCTTATCATTTGATTGGTTGTTTGCTATTGATCATTTGTCCCATTTCACTATGATGTCATCATCTGTGCAATTGTTGCTCCATTTACCATGCAATCTTGGATCCATACGATTTGCTCCATTGCACGCACAGCGAGAGCCCGGCACACTACGCATGTAAAACGCTTGCGTTTGCAGTGTGCATGTGACAGCGCGGATAGCGCGCTAACGTAGACAACCGCGCTCAGTGAGTACTATCTCAATCTCAGAGCCCCCACATTCTCTCTTATTTCTAAATTCATAAAACATCAAATGACAAGGATCTATTTTAAGTGTTATATAAAACAAATGATAGATGTTTTTCTTTTGTGCAATGGACAGAATATTTCATTCGGTGAAAGATGAAATCTTTGATCCATTCAACTCGGGTGCACCTTGTTGAATGGATCATTTCATCTTTCACCTCATGAAATATTCTGTCCATTGCACTGTAAACATTCATTATTTGTATGATATCTTTTAATGTACATATCCCCCCCCCCCCCTACAGACACCTTGAGAGATGAAATCATTTTGATGTTGCGGTTACATCAGAAAGTCCAAGGTGAAAAAGATTTGAAGCTGGCGAAGAGAGTAACAAAACGAGAAAACTGGCGACAGCCCATATAGCTGGGCGGTTTGGTTTTAGGATGTCCTCTTTTCTTTTTTCCTTTATCTTTCTTCTTTTTTTGGAATATGCCACAGAAATCATATCCTACTCCGCCGGTGATTCACAATGAATTCATCACTTTTTAGGAATGTCTCAGCCCTGTCTCCTGTCTGAATGACGCGACACTTGTAAAAACGTTCCAGAGTTCTATCCGCGTCTGCCAATGGAACAACTGTTGCCAGATCTCTTTCCCATCTCAGTCTAGTGGTTTTCTCTCACGTGGTGGGTATTCATCGAGTTCAATGTTATTTTTTTTCCCCCCAATTAAAAAAAAAAAAGGAGAAAGATCCTCTTTGTTTAAATTTGCAATTACCTCCCTCCCAACAACCTAGCAAACTATGGTGACTAAAATAAAGTCACTTGGCAACATACAGACAGGCAACTGTTATTTGTTTTTTTTTACATGCGAAAATTTTCAGAACATTTGGTATCTTTCACTTTGTTCAGTAACTGGCAAAAGTAGTTCAAATTCTCACTTAGGGTCATCTTTGTTTTAGCTTGATCAGTTCTGCCTCCCACCCCCCCGGCACATATTTAATGATAAAAGACACATTCAACCAGTGTGAATCATTCTGTGTGATGTTACTCAAAATGTTGATTGCTTCGGGCGAGATAACTCATGTTGCGCCGGAAGTTGCTTGTTGCTGATTATTTAAAGTTACACTTTCGGTAAAGCAAAATATGGAGAGTGAGCATTTCTTTCTGTCTTAGCTTCCTGAGGAGTGAAGAGAGTTATAATCCTTCTCTATGCAAATGAGGCAAAGAAGGACGCAGGAATATCAAAAACAGAAACTTGTTCGATGAACAGTATTTCTAAAGCCGAAATCGGATTACCTTAACCCGTTGAGGATGGGTTCATTTTGCTACAACATGCATTTCCAATAGAGACCTGCCTGAGTATACTTGGGACCAGTCTTCAACGGGTTAAGGACCATCTTCTCTGATGAGAAATTGTTTACTTCTCATCTCATTTTTGTTGCTTTCAGCTGCAGACGACATTGTTCAGGTCTGTTCAAATGTGGAGTTCTTTCATTAAAAAAAGAGTATGACAATAACGTAAATCTAGTTTCTTTACACCTTAAGCGGTATACCACAATTGTTGTAATACAAAAAGTGTACCTGTGACATACTGGCTCACTCATGCAAATTCACCAAACTTCATTTGATGAGCAGACAGAAAAGTATTATTTCGTTACTTCACTAGAAGATACCCATCATTCATCTCCTCACTGGAAGAGGAGGAAGAGGAGGAGGAGGAGGAGGAGGAGGAGGAGGAGGAGGAAGAACGCATCTTGAGGTACTCGGGTGTATAAACAACCCACTTGCCAAGGTGTATAGGGGCAGCCAACCAATTAGTTCCATTCACTGGAGGGGGTGAGACCTGACCAGATTGAGGTTGAAGAGGATGGACCTGAGATTGAGCAGGAGAAAGGCATTGTCCTGCCCGGCCCCGCCGATCACTCCACCAGTCCTCATCATCTCCTGGATGATACCAACTGTCCCAGACGATTCGAAGAGTGGCTTGTTACTCCTGATGGCAAAACAGTCAAGAATTTCAAGACATAATGCAAGAGTCAGGTAATTCTCTCAGATCTATGGCATCAATTGTTCTAGTACGACGTACATCATTATTGGCATGTACACACAAGCATACAAAAGACTGCTTGCACAAGGCAAAGATGACTCAAATACTTTATGGCGTTGACCTGACTGTGGTACCAAAAAAGAGTACACAGAGTGCATTGTTCAGTACGTACAGTGTACTTAGGCCTACATATGCAACAAATACAAGGAAATCTAATTCTATAGGGCAAGGAGACATGAATACCATTCTCAGTGTTTTCCATGTACAGCTTTTCAACTTAGTAGTGCATTAAAAAAAAACTGCTTTGGTTTGTGAGATGTCCTTTACTGTAGAATGGATTACACTTTAGCATTTCTCCTTGCTATACACTTCCTGCATGGTTGTCCTTCTGAGTTTAACCATTGCCAACTGGAGACTGATTGGTCCTACTGTATGCAAAGTTCATGGGAATTCTAGAGTCTCATATGTAATGGGTTAATTGAAAACAGAACAAGACTACTAGCACTCTCTTGGTTGTTGGTTGTTTTTCATCACAGCTTTATAAAGAAAAAAAAAGTAATAAAAAAAAAGACAAGAAAAGTGACCGAATCACAATTCAAATTTGCCCTATGACTCCTAGCTGATGCTGAAATGAGCCTATTTTCAAGCTGAAAGTACTGTAAACGTCAATATTTTCGCGCGATTAATTTTTCGCGCTAAGCGGCTCGAAAACATATTCGCGGGGTCTTAAATTCGCGCTCGCAGCGGGTTAATACACAGTCGCTGTTATCATCCAGCGATGCCGCCAGCATATGAAAAGCGACATAGCGAGCGGCGCGAGTGTGAGTACAAGCGCTCAACTACGTAGTACACTGTACATGTATTTTACTCGATACATGTACTGTAGTACTAGTACTGTAGTCGCGGAGATGTAGCACACCAATCGGCCGTGGGCTCGGTGCGTGCGATGATACTGCTATATGCGTAAACATGTCTGTACTACGTAGCAGTATCATCGACGAAGCGCACGCAATTCAGGCCGTTCAAAATGTGCATAGAAAGTTGCGAAGATATATTCGCGCGTTTTTGAATTCGCGCTAGCCGAAACGTAGCGCGAAATCCGCGAAAATTAATGTACCGCGAAAATTAATGTACCGCGAAAATTCCACGTTTACAGTAGCTCTCAATAACAATATATCAATTGCAGACCAGAAGGACCTGTTTCATAAACAGTTCTGAAATCATTGCCACCTTGCAATACTTGCAGCTACCATGGCAGAAGCCAGTAAACAACCAATCAGTTACAAGCATTTCAGCAGTTACTATGGTAACATGATAATAGCACTTATGATAACTGCAAGCCACTACACAGTAACAGCCAGTGACGGCATCACACGATACCTATGACCGACCAGAAGCAGTTAGAGGCAAGTCATCACGCTATTAAGATTATGACTGAGGCAGAATGTTTGCACAAGCATGTAACTCATCTTTTTTATTTCTTTGTTTCTCTCTGCAGGCAGGCGGAAGACATTTTAACAAACTTCATGAAACAAAGAGAGAGGTTCTCTTAATGTTTTCAATTCTCATTGTTATAACTGGAAAAACTTTATTATTACTGCTACAGGCACTTCACTGATATTCAGTGCTATCTTGTGAATTGCATTGGTGCAAAAAGTGAGGGCAACTTTCTTTGAGATTACTTTATAGAGAAAAAAAAAAAAACATTGTAAAACTCAGGGAGCAGTGTTAACACAACTTAATTCTGCCTTTAATCACTATTTCCACAATGAGAAAGGAAGCACGCTGTGTTGTTGATTCATATCTCTCCAAATCTGCATAGCTGCACTCTGCAACAAGCCACGGCGCACTTTTGATAACCAGCGCCAGTTGGTCACGTAGCCCGGGGAGTGGTGTGGCCTTAATATTTCACTCTCTTTGGGCGGAATTTTTTCGGCTCGAAACCTCAATCGAGATTAGCTGCAGCTTGCGCGGGAATTTGATGGCATTGTGTTTTCTTGGTGACTCAGTACCCACACCTGTGAATTACCCATTTTTTTTTTTATGTTCTGGTTGTCGCTGTTGTTGCCAACCTTATTATTCATATGTAGGAAAGACCGAGATAGAGAAAGTGATATGAAGGACAAAACAAGATGTGCACATATCCTGTCATGATCACAGAATGACAAGACATCCAACTTAATTTTGTTAAAACTGTTTCTTTGTCCTCTATTTTTGTATATTCCAGGTTTTTCGCGGAAACAAATGTAGACATATTGAGGAGCTTGGATAACAGGCTGAGAGCTCTGTTACCATGCATCCTTACAGTGAGAGGGTTAGACATATCTGATAAGAAAGTGTCTGCACCAATTTGCAAAAAACACACACATAAACAGCTTTTGTATACAGAAAGACAAACAGGACAGACAGAAAGGCAAAGAAACACACAGATACACACACATACTACTCTTCCCAGCACCCTAAAATGTAACTAGCAATACAGCACTCCTCTCTCAAGTGAGTACCACAATGGCCACACAAGTGTCATTCTGAATTGCATTGTTTGTTCATTGAATTGGCAATGTAAGATTCATCCTTTACTATTGCTGTGACTATGTGCTCTATTAATACCCATAACTTGTGACAGTTTATGATACCTCAGTGGGTTTTTTTTTTGTTTCTCCCCTTTCCCTTCTTGGTTTGACACTAATAGCTTGGTGGGAAACCTTAGTACTGCTCTTATTTTGTCAAGAACAGGAAATGGTGTGACAACGTCCACCATCTCTAAGAGACTTCCTTTAAATCTTTTCCTCAACAAGATTTTATAATGTACAAAGACTATATTGGGCCAGTCAGGTTCTTGTAGGTAATGGATTTAGATAATGTAACACGTACTGCTTCATGTGCAACTGTGCTATGCGAAGAGATCACAAGTTCTCAGTAAAGCATGAAACAATGCACAGAGGGAGACATTTCTATAGACAAAATAGCCAATGATCCAGTGCTCATGGTGAAGTATTTTGAAATCCCCACTGTAATCTCTGCAACTTGATTCTACCCTGCTAAGGAAAACTAGAAATGTCGCTATGGCAACTGGTATGCTTCTGTCCACACATACATACATGCCAAGTTTCATTTGGGTACCTCAAACAGTTTATACGTTACGCTGTCCACAAAATCAATCATGGATGGATGAATGGACGGAAGGATGGAAGGACGACGAAACAAATGGAAGGATGTACTATGTACAGACAGACAGACAACCAAAAATCATAATGTCTCTGGCAAAACTTTGTGGTGGAGGAATGATAAAAGACTCAAATTCATTATTTAGGAAAGACTTTCATGACATTGCACCTTTAAGGATACAACACACAACCTGGTACACCCATCTCCCTTTTCTCCAACTTTTTTTTCCATTCTGACTAAATGAAGGCATGACATAAGCTGCAATATCCCTCTTTTCCTGTAGTGTGTATTTTGATTTCGTGAGAAACCCAACGAAATCTCCTCACAAAACCACATATCAGATTCAAATCGGCCTATTTTTGTCTCTCACCAGTGACGATGTAATCCTCTCTGCCTCAAACTACCAGGTGGTAGAACACCTCTTCAAGGGGTCGTGAACTCCTGGAGATTAACACTTAATCGAGACATCTACACTGTACATGGGGGGGGGGGGGGGGGTATTGAGGGGTAGATGGTTTATGTGAAAAATATGACCATCTTGCTGTTCCATCCAAATCAAAAGGGAGGAGTCCTTATTTCATAAAAGGGCATTTTCTTTTTCACTTGTAAGTTGTGCCTACATTTGCAACATACAATAGGTCTTGAACAGATACAAAGTTAAAAAGACCAAAAATAGGCCCTTTCTTACAAGGACTATTGGTGCTGTCAAAATTTGTTATAGATATTTAAACTTTTTTTATTCACACTACATTGAAACATCAATGTCAAAATATTTGGTAATATCCTAACTTTTTGGCATTGTAATGCATGCACTTTGGCTAGGTAATCTGCAGGCAAATAATATGTATTGCATGCAGTCATGGACAGCCTAAAACCAGCTGACTAAACACTCATCCACATGTGACAGCCAGGAGTGATCCAAATGTTGAGTAGAATTCTCATGACAAAAATAGTTAGATATTGGGAGTGAGGTATCTTGTGGAGGCAGCAAACTTCACCAAAAAATTGAGAAATCACAGCCCAGAGACCAATTTTTCTGGCAATGCTTTGAGTCACTTTTGGCACAGTTGCTGTGCAACTTTCATCGTAATGTCACAAAGAAGCTTTCTAAATTTGTGATTTTTTTTCCCCTGTCAGTGTAAATGGTCCTGCTACAGGACTCCCTTGTTCAGGTAACCAGAGGGACATTGTACAGTTCACTGAGAGGATGACACCCTCTGAACACAATCCTAGACTTTCATTTTACATTAAACTAAAAGGTGATGAGTCTTGTACCAAAAGCAGAGAGAAATAGAGAAAAGATTCAAAAAGGATTCACAACACAAGCACAAACTTTATCTAAAGGAGATTAGGCACTTTTACAGGTAGGAATCACTTCTCTTGTTTTATAGACTCTCTCTAAACAGCAGGATATTTCTACACATATGTTCATATTTAAGCATTTGGGTCATACTGTACTATGTAAATGTACATGGAACAGAAACATGTAACCACTGACACATGACAGACAGCAGTGTTGTCATAGTAACACATCAGAAACACTATGGAGAATATGGGAAAGAATGTTTTAACATCACTTTCAAGAGGAAAAACACCATAGCTGACAGCTAGTGCCAATGTATTGGAAATTCCAAGAAACTTGACTAAACTGTTACATGGCCATTAAAAAAAAAAGTAACAAAAAAGTCAAAATAATTTCTTAGTTTTGATGTACACTTTTTGTAAGTAGATCAAATGAAATTTCAGTTTTTATTACTTGTCAAAGAAAAAAAAATGCAGCCAAAGAGAAGCCCCAGAGAAACAGAAGTATTTGACCTCAAAATAAGGAGAGATGATCATCGGAAGATTAGGGTCATTCCACCACAAGACCAGGAATGGGCTCGTATTGAGCTCCTGCACGAGGGTGTGACTCAGGCTGATAATTGCCACATGAACTTCCCTATCATCTCATTGTCCCTGATTTCATTGCATAGGCCCAGCTGAGTAAAGCTAACATCTAACAAATCATTCTCTTACTGCCATAAGATACGAAAGCAAAAGAAGAGAAATGGTCCAAGACACTTCACAAACAATACTTTTCTGTCTGTTTTTAAGGGCCTTAAGTTCATACAAAGGTGATAGAGTAGAAATTATGAGAAACTGAAAAAAAAAATCTCCTAAATAGAGAGATTTTTTTTTTCTCAGATCAGCTGTTTTTAAATTTGGCTGATATCAAAATGCACATCCACTTGTGGCAGAGAGAGAGAGAGAGAGTGGGAAAATAATAGGAGTCTCGAGTTTTGAATGTTTTCCTAAGGGTAAAGTGGGTGTTAAAGGACAAAGACTTCAAAATGTATGCAATTAAAGATCAGCACTGATGACACTTCCCATCAGGATGCTGTAGTAACTTCTGAATCCAAGCGACAGGACTGAAGTACTCACAAAGTGCAAAACATCTGTATTTGGTTGTGCTTGCTTTCGGTAATTATACATTTCCTACATGTCCCAAACAGCCAACGTATTTGTGGAAAAGCATTTGTTGTCCGGTCGTGAGAGAATAGCATGGCCTGACCTTGCATGTGACAACGAGGAAGGTTGTCTTTTTTTTTTTAACCCACAAAATTAACATGTGACTTTTAAATGGTTGAAGAGCTGCACACTCGTAAACAATTGTAATGCAGAAGAAAGGAATAGATAGATAAAGAGATCTCTTTAACCAAATGTGATACTGTAAAAGTGGAAATTTTTGCGGTGTTCAAATTTTCGCGCATTTCGCGCAACCAGAAACTAGCGCGAAAATAAAAGCACGCGAAAATTTTTGCTTGCCATATGTGCCTGTGCGTGATGTCTTGATTCTGCGGAATTAAAAACAGGCGAAACTCTTCCGACCCGGCCAAGTACGAAAAATTAGTCACGCGAAAATATCCATTTTTACAGTCGCCCTTTTAAAGCCCAGTAGCGAGGGGATACCATGAAATGGGAAGGCTGGCCTGGCTCGGATATGTTCAGGAATCCCCATAGGTAATGAATTGTGTACAGCTTTACCACTGATCACTATGTCAGTACACAGACAGTCAAAGAATCTTTATTGGAGTTGAACGTTACTGATGGGCGTACGTTTCGATACCCATCCCTGATGGGCAATTCTATTTTAGCAGACCTGTGCTATACCCTGGTGGCCAGCAAATGAAGATCGATTTTAATTAATTCAATTATTTTAACCCTTCTTTCCCCCATGCTGCTGGGTCTTCAACGGAGCAGCTTTCCACCTCATTGGGGTGCACAAAGCCTTTTACAACATATCATTACCCTTGGCACTGGAATCAAACCTGGAGGGTGTTTCACAATGTTGTTCTTAGGCTAAGAACGACTTTAAGAATGACTGAACCACGTTCTGATGTGCTATACTTATCAGAATTTCAATAATTCTGCACAAAAACTGATCACCAGTCGTTCATAAAGTTGTTCTTAGCCCAAGAACACCTTTGTGAAACACCATCCAGGGCCTTTTCAGGGTATGAATCCACTTCAGGAAAACATCCTGGCCAAGCCATCGCTCAATGTATACTGCCACAGTTATGTTTGTTGTCCTACCCAGGTACTCATTTATGCATCTAGATAGCAAGGAACAATGTGGCTATGGTATCTTACTCAAAGACAAATATCCTGGGACTTGAACCCTGGCCCTTCCTCTTGATAACATGATGTGCTATATACAAGAGAGATATAAAAATTGATGTTGGGCCACCAAACTTCAAAAAAGGTTATCTTTTGATAGCCTTTAATGATGGTCCAGACGGATGGAATCACTTAAAATTGATGTTGGGCCATCAAACTTCAAAAAGGTTATCTTTTGATAGCCTTTAATGGTGGCCCAGAGGGATGGAATCACTTAAAATTGATGTTGGGCCACCAAACTTCAAAAAAAGTTATCTTTTGATCGCCTTTAATGGTGGCCCAGAGGGATGGAATCACTTAAAATTGATGTTGGGCCACCAAACTTCAAAAAAGGTTATCTTTTGATAACCTTTAATGGTGGCCCAGAGGGATGGAATCACTTAAAATTGATGTTGGGCCACCAAACTTCAAAAAAGGTTATCTTTTGATAACCTTTAATGGTGGCCCACAGGGATGGAATCACTTAAAATTGATGTTGGGCCACCAAACTTCAAAAAAGGTTATCTTTTGATAGCCTTTAATGGTGGCCCAGAGGGATGGAATCACTTAAAATTGATGTTGGGCCACCAAACTTCAAAAAAGGTTATCTTTTGATAGCCTTTAGTGGTGGCCCAGAGGGATGGAATCACTTAAAATTGATGTTGGGCCACCAAACTTCAAAAAGGGTCATCTTTTGATAGCCTTTAATGGTGGCCCAGAGGGATGGAATCACTTAAAATTGTTGTTGGGCCACCGAACTTCAAACAAGGCAAGTGCCAAATAGTGTCTCGCCCATTCACGTACAAGAAATTAATATTTTTATAACTGCCAGAAGTTCATTGACCTGCTTATGACCTTTGACCTTGAGGTGACCTTCAATACCCCAAGGGACATTTACCATCCAAGTTTGGTCACAAACGGACAAAGGGATCAAAAGTTATGAGCCATAATCGGAACGCGCCATAAAAACTTAACATTGGGCCCTAAAAGTTTGTTGACCCCTGTCTGTGACCTTTGACCTTGTGATGACCTTCACTTCCCCAAGGGACATCTTCCATCCAAGTTTGGTCACAAACGGACAAAGGAATCAAGTTATAAGCCATAAACGAAACGCACCCTAAAAACTTAACATTGGGCCCTAAAAGTTTGTTGACCCCTGTCTGTGACCTTTGACCTTGTGGTAACCTTCAACTTCCCAAGAGACATCTACCATCTAAGTTTGGTCACAAACTGACAGATACGACAAAAGTTATGAGCCATAAACAAAACGCGCCCCCAAAAATTAACATTGGGCCCTAAAGTTCATTGACCTCTGCCTGTGACCTTTGACGTTGAGGTGCCCTTCATGTTTGGTAAAATGTGTAACTTTGTATAACCACTCTTACCTTCAAGTTTGATTGAAATTGAAATCCTCAGTAGAGAACAAAACAAGTTTTTGTAGCGTTACGGACAGACGACAGACGGACGACGGACGGACGACGGACGGACAGACGCTGCAGGCGATCTCTTAGTCTCCCCACACCTCCGGTGGGCTCGACAAAAAGGTCATCTTTAGATGGTCTCTTTGGGCAACTATGGTTCAAGATGTGACCGTGCATCACAAAACAAACAGAAAGTCGCATGCATTGATTTTGTGTTAGGACTGAAAATAGGTGAAATGGGTCCACCGAGCCAATATTGAGTTTTACATATATTCTGAAAGAGCAAGTCTTCTTCTCCATTATACTAAAAGTTGGGATCATAAGACAAACAGGAACTTGAGTTCTTTAGCAGTTTTTCTCGAACACTTTTTTGAGGAATAGTATGATTAGGTGTTTCTCATAGAGTCCTCCTTTCATTTCTTAAAGACCCTGTCCATAATTTTCACTTTCAACTCAAATAACTTTGAAAAGAATGATGCTACTGCATTGAAAGTTGGCATTAGTTATCTAGACAATGTGTTAATAAAGCATGCTTAATTTCAGCTGAATCTGATAATCCCTTCATTGTTGTTGCTCCAGTGGTTGACATCCTGTTTTTCGTTCCATTCATCGCACAGCTAGCATGGCTTGATAAAGATTAAGCGCTTAAATAGACCCTGTACTCCAGAGCCCCTTTTCTCAGTTCACACTTTCCAGAGTGCGTGCTTTCTTTCCAATATTAGGATAGGTTAGCAGAGTCCACTGATCACTTTAAAGCTTAAAGTCTGAACTTTCAGGATCTGCTCTTAACTAGAAAACTATGCTTGGCAACTTTTTGTTGGTTTTGTGATGCAGGGTCACAAATGGATGTAAGTGGACCAAACAGGCCATCAGTAAAAAAAAAAAAAAAAAAAAAAAAAAAAAAAAGAAAGAAAGAAAGAAAGAAAAAAAAAAGCTAGTGTTGAACTCTTTAGTAGGACACACCTCCTTCACACAGCACTGTAAACAGTGAACAGAAGTTTTGGAATTTTGATACCACATATATCAATACAGCTGAAATGAAATGAGAGATTTTGCTATGAGTGTTGCAGCTGCTGCTGGTTGTTGCGGCCTGGAATTATTCTTTCCTCACCACAAGAACTTGCAACAAACGTCGAGTATCAAGAAAACTGCGAAAAGGATGACTAATTACTGGCTGATAATGTGACTTTACTGATGACTAAAAACATTCACTTCTTGTTGGGATAATCTCGCTTGTTGATTATCAACAGGTGATCATTGACAGCCTTCATGAAAAGGCTTGGACATTCCCTGTCGACAGAGGGGGCTCTTATATCCAAACAGCCACGAGAGGTTAGAGAATCTTTTTTTTTTGCTGAAAAAATCAGATCTGCTATTTTGGCTTCTATCTTTGCAATCATGCTGACGTCAGGAGATGTGACAAATCTGTCACAACCAGGAATAGAAACATACATACCGGAAAGTAAAGTCTATTATAGGAACTAACAGCTGCAAGTCAATCAAAGTGATGTCCACACAAGTATCAAAGTTGGAATACTCATCACTGACACAGGGAGGTGAGTTAGCTCTGTGGTAAGGTGTGCACTTTGGGTCTGACAGTTCTTGGATCCAAATCTTCCTACATTCATGTTTATATGTGTCATATGACTAAAAAGGTAAACATGTATCTATAATATACGCACAAATTTAGATTTTGGCTTTGAAAAGATAACTTTATTGAAGAAATAATAATATCACGAGTTACATACTTTGTTCAGTTGCAATACTTCCCAGTGGCAATATGAAATGCTCAAATATTGAATGTTAATATGTACTTGTGGGACTGCAAGTGTATTTGGGCACTGGTGCAAAAATACCAAAGTTTTGGGTTGATACTCACATGTAGGCTCGAATGTCAACATGAAAATAAAGTACTGTGTAGTTGATAAACCTGTATTTGGAACTGTTACTCAAGTTTACTAGAAATGTTTATATACATCACTGATATCAATGAGAGTGAGGAGCACTTCACACTGTATACTAAAGCTCTTGTGTCAAGTATTTACATATGAGCAAGAGTAGGTTATCTTATCGTAGCAACAATAACAACAACAACAACAACAACAACAACAACAACAACAACAACAACAACAACAACAACAACAACAACAACAACAACAACAACAACAACAACAACAACAACAACAACAACAACAAGAAGCTGCTGAAAAGTGCTTATCTAATAACGGCGAGCCAGTGGAGTAAATTGAGAGTCAAAAGGGGTATAAGCTTTTGATCCTAGCAGAGTTTTTGTCGGAGGAAAATGTATCCAGGGTGTGTTCCTTCAGAGTTTGGACCGAGCGACATGCCACATGGCTATCCAGGATAGAGGTCAGAGTTCTTCTCCGACCCTTCTTCTCTCACACACCACAAGCCCTCACGTACCACACAGACAATACATGCATGGAAATCCATGGTGCACTGTGCTTGGGAGATAGGCATGCATTTTAAGTCCCAGTTTGGCTCATGAGGGCAACTACCTCCAAAGTGGATGACTCTATTCTGAGCATAACTAGAAATTTGATCTGTGGATGACTTTTGGCCACAATCAATTCAAAAAATTATTAACATTGCTAGTTGTCAAGTGATGGCAGAAAGAACTGAAGAAATGACTTGACATCATACCCTTTACACTTAAATCTATCTTCAAAAATTGATGCTGTGCCAACAGCACAAACATTGAGGAATATTCAATCAATCACAAGCAATTTTTAGATTACAACAAATTCCTCGATCTATGCTGAGGCATTTTTTTTTTAAAGAACCTCGTGAAAAAAAGCAAATGGGGGCGGCTCCTGACTCTGAGGCAACATCATGGCAAAACATGAGCATCCAAAAACACACATGCAAGGCATTGTCATAAAATTAACAAACAAACAAACAAATAAACGAGTAGAATAGCCACATGAATGAATAAAGATATATGCAGTCAGTGAAGATGAATGGAAAACTACAGTGCAAATGAATAGACAAAAAAGGATTCTTTCATCAGTTGATAGTGACATTAAACTACACAGTGTTGCTCACTTGATCTTGGACAGCTTCTGCAGGATGATGCTGATTTTCTCCCAGACCTTGACATCCAAGCTCTGTGAGCTGATCACAGTGGCACAGGCCCGGAACCACGGCTCGGTGCTGCAGCTTTGTAGGAATTTCTCCACAAAGACTGTCGAAGAAGGTCGGACAATGAAAGGACAGCATACAGATTAAAAGCTGCTCAGGCATACTGGTGGAATGATCCCCAGTTTTTTATGAAAACTGTCCTTTTTGACAGAGTTGATTGATTATTGGGGGGGGGGGGGGTAGTGGTGTTTCCCAAGGAGAAATGTACCATTACATCAAACAAGACATTCAAACACTCCCTGCAATGGAAATCCTATGGTAAATCTATCTATATAACATATAGAATGTTAACATTGAGTTAAGACTTGAATTGTCAGCTACGGTTTTCCATGAACCGACATGACAACTGGGCATGACTGGATGCTTTATATAACACAGTGAACTAGAAGGGGTCGATAGAATTTTTCTTTTCGATAACTTGAAACTGTGCACGATTCACAAGTGAGCATGTTGATTTGTAGTTGTTGCGATTGATATGAATTCTGAATAAATTCTACTTTTGCCATGGTGCTCCTGTCAATGATATTGAATGCTTGATCTATCATTTTGATAGGCTTGAAAAGTAAGTATCAGTATTGAACTAAGTACTGGAATATAATCTCAGGAATAACTCCACAAATCTTTCAAGTTTAAACTCATAAGACATGATGAATGGAATAAGGGGCATGTTTTGCTGCAAGTGAGGTTCGTATGCAAATACAGCAGCATAAACTGTGGCACTGGTGAGTGGCCCTTTTATGTGAAGCCTTCAACACACATATGTCAGGGTTGCACACTAACCCATTTTTTCTACTGGTCCGACCTGTCTCCTGGACCAGTACATACCCAGTTTTTCCATGTTTTACTGTCAAACCAGTGCCAGTGTGCAGCCTTGCCTATGTAAACACACACACACACACACACATACAAATACACAACAACAACAACAATTATGCAATCAACACTTCACGTAGCAATTGTTTTCTTTTTTTTTTCAATGATGGGTGTGATACAACCAGATGATCTGAAAGCTAGTTGAAGTAAAAGCAAAAGCAGAAAATACATGTATGTATATCAATTTCTCTAAACACATCCAATTGTTGTATTTACTTGTGTCAGTTTTGACGATGGGCTGTCATCTTTCTCAAATGATGGCTAATCAGTGACTGATCATCAATTAGCAATGACCAAGGTGTGACGTCTGGGTGATAGTGCCATATACCATAAATATCAGATAGTTGGTATGCCCACCCCCCCCCCCCCATTCCAAGTTCATGTTGTGGGGGGTTCTCTTTATCCAGATGGCCTCTCTAATGTGCCTGTTGAGGTTCTGGCTCTCCCTCGCTACTAATCGCGTACCATCCAAGCTGATGATATAATTTTGCTTTCCAGTATGGTCTGTTATTAAAGCAGACTTGTTGTATACTTGTCTAATATAACAACTGGATGTTCCCAGAGAACACAATACCTATATTTATCAACCATCCTTATTAAGTTATTTTGCAAAAGCAGAAAATGCTTACTGGACTCTGTAGACATCTGGAGGAAGATGTCGACAGCACACCCGACCACAGGTCTGACACTGGTCTTCATGAATCCCACAATAATGGGTGTGGCCTGGTAGCGGAGGTAGAGCTCCTTGGCTCTTTCATCCTTGAGGTCGGCACGGAGGACATCAAACACATTGGCAAGATAGTCCACTGAATGGGAGGCAGATAGTGATTCGGTGTCAATTAAACAAACACATAAACACACACACACACAAAAGCTAAGTGAAGCTTGTTACTACCAGTGAACAAAAATTGTATTTTATAAAACAAACCATCTTTACACCCACAGGCAATCTTCAGCGAATTAATTGAGGCTGACTTAAACAGAAGAAGAAGAAGAAGAAGACACAAGTGAACGAGTTTATGCTCAATTCTCATCACAGTTTGACATTTACTTGCCAAATATAAACTAATAAATTCTACTTCATCCAGAAGAATGAATGGCATTTCAAAAGAGCAGATATTTAGAGACATCTTATCGACAGAACACACTGACAATGTGTTGCATCCTACAGAATTGCTCAACACGCCTCTGAATCCTATTAGAAGTCTGTGAAACAACTAACGTCACTCATGACATCAATCTTAGTACTGAGAGAAGGGAGATGATTTGGCTCAGTTGGTAGCACATCTGCCTCCAGAGCCAAAGGACCCAGGTTTGATTCCAGAGTCTAACTGAGCAATGTTGAGTATATCGTAATCGTACCGTCCTCTCTCATAAAAGGTCCAATGTGTGAGAGTGTCACAACTCATGCACGTAAAAGATCCCTCTTCATTCATTGATTGCAAAGACCGGGTAAATAATCCAGAGAAGTGGTCATGCCTCACATCCAACCAGACCCCACAGAAGACCAACTAGCGTAGCTGAATATGGGGTATCTAGCCAATTGCCAGATGGAAAAACAAAACAAAACAAAACAAAACAAAAAAACGCAAAGAAATTAAACATGAGGTCAGAGGTCATGAGGTCAACCAGAGAGGTCTGAGTGACTGACCTTGGGAGACAGTCCTGAGGATGATGAGAGAGGAGAGAAACCTGATGTGAAGGTTGGTGCTCTTGAAGAAGCTGGCCGCCTTTGGCCTCTCGGCCGGGCCGTCTGGACTACTCGTCTTCTCTCGATCGGAGGCAAACCTGACAACGACCGGTCGGTACAGCTCCTCTCCGAGACGGCGGTACGTTGATGAGAGGTTGATATGCTGGAAGAAACAAAAATGCCAGCAAGCAATGACAAATACAGTCAATGTTTCCTGCGCAACTTTGTGAATGACGTGTGACACATTGTATTGAAGGTATTTCCATTTCACTGCTAAATTCAGGTAGGGCACTGTAGTGTACTTACCAACCCCCATACTAACTGCCTGCTCAGGTTTTCATAACTCCATTTACCACCACTACAGTATTTGTCTGTGTGACTGCAGTACATCTAGCAAGCACAACAGGAAAAAAAATGAAAAAAGAAATATTAAAGAGGATCAAATTGATACCTGTTTGTCACTGGAATCTAGATGGAGAAGAGTCCAGTACACAAATTGAAGACAAGGAAGGTGGAGTTTGGCTGCTTGAGTGGGGAGCTGCCCCATCACCTCAACTAGGGCTGGTAGCACCTGTAGCGAATCCATCAAAATCAAATGGAACAATCATTACTTATGGGAAAGATACAAACAAACATACAATTTGATTCTTTGATGCCTTTTTGAACTGTTCAACGGCAGAAACTGTGCTGGGGCTACTGCAAGGGTTGTATCAACCTCCCGTGTGTGTTTCTAAATGGAATCTTTCTCTTCTCTCTTAAAACCTCACCATCACAAAACAGAGCAAATCAAAATAAACCACTAATATAAATCTAACAAATTCTTGAAAAATCACAGAAATGGTTGCATGAATTTTCATTGGACTTTGGAAGTGGAAGTCAAAACTTTTTAGTAATATGTGTCTGTTCTATAATGAGCCCTGTTGGTAGCCTGTCTAGCAGCCTACATACCATTACAACCTTGTGCTGATCTGCAGCGATAACTCCCCTGCCCTCAACCCCATGCACCCACTTCAATAACTAAGGATTGAGACATTGTCCCCCCATCTTACCCTGGTGCACCTGTCGTGGGTGATGGCTGGAGAGGGGAGTGACTCCAAGGGTTTGGACGGGTCAGTAGAGTAGTGTCTGAGATGGACTTCACTGACCCAGTCGAGAAGAATGCCAAGGGCATCATAGAGACTGCTGGAGTGCTGCTTTAAAAAAAAACCAACCAAACAAACAAACAAAAAAGATGAGGATAAGATAGGAAGTTTGCACGACATGTTGGCACAACATTTGAAATTGTGGTATACGATGCATTATGTCAGTTCTGACAAGATTTGCAGGAGGGGTAGCTTGGGCAAAGGAAGAGTAACAGTGGTAAAAGGTCCTATTTCGACTTACACATGCTTTACCACCCTATTCGTCATATCTTTTTCTCTCTCTGCACTATCCCAACTTGTAAGCCCATCCTTCACCCATACTTCCCCCCAACTCACTATTATTTACGGTACACATATACTTAGTCCCTCCTTTTGAAAGCGCTCCCTATCTCTGGGCCGCAAAACTATTTGAACCCACTTTCGCAGGCTTTCCACCATACTTTCTCTGTCTTGGAGACCCCCTAAATCTGGAACATGCCATCCCTATCTCAGGTGAGCTCTCATTCCAACCTCTACCTCAAGACAGACACCCCCACCTCATCTCAGGTAAACTGTCATTATACAATACCTTACCAGATGTTTATGTTCTGTTCAAAATGGGATCTCAGAACTGATAAGGAACCAAACAAAAATCTATATATCGTAACATAAATGTTTAATCTTTTTTTCCCTATGCTTTTCAAATATTTTATAACCCCCCCCCCCCCCCCCCCCCCTTTTAAAAGAAATCTCCAGGTGAAAATTCAAATACATCTTCTCCATTTTACAATTCTTGGGATTTTGTTGCGGGGAAGTACTCCTTTACCAGAAAATTTAGGAACATGCATGTGGTCCCTCTGACCCTGGAGGGGGGGGGGCCATACTACCATTCCATCATTTATCTTCCATGACCATCACAAACATATAGTACGCCACAAACCTCAATGTAGTATAGCATGGCCATCACTTATGTAACAGTCAATAGTCCTAGTGGCTGCACACAGATCAAGGACCAGTACTTACTGGTCAACGTAATGACTCATTACTAAATTATCTGACCCAGTATTAACATGGGTAAAACATACATTTGACAGCGTATTCCCAAGGTATGTACAAATACTTGACTGCAATTGTATTATTTTTGGAGATGAAAATAGAAGAAATGAATATCAACCAATGATTTATCTGAGGACTAACATTTTGATGCAGTACCTTATACATCATACAGATTCGACAAATTTTTCAGACATCTACTGTAAAAAGGATATTTTTTTTCGTGAGTAATATTTTGCCCTCTGCCAAGTGGGATGAATTTCATGCGTTTTTGATTCTGTGGAATCAAGACATTACATAGTAGTACACATAACAAGCAAAAATATTTGCATGCTTCTATTTTCACACTAGTTTCTAGTTGGGCGAAAATGTCCACTTTTACGATTATTCTGACTCAAGAGTCTTTATTTTGTCAAAGCACTTGCTCATGTGCAGCTGATTAGGCCTAGTTTCATAGACCTCAACTTTGTAAGATTTTCATTTTCTTCTACACTCAAATTATGAATTCTTAATAATCATCTCTTTTAATAAAATTGAAAGTTACCTTCAGGCTTCTGGACGCTGCAGTCTTTTGGAATGACGGCTCTGATGTTGAGCTCGTGTTCCTGGCCACTTGCTGATGCCGCCCACTCTTCTTGACAGACTCGGCCCTCGCCTTGGACATGGCACTGTCTTGGTCGCGATGGCGGCTGGTCAGCTCCTGTCGCCGCAGCAAATTGGTCACTCGGCTCTGCAGACTGACCGACTGTGACTCCAGCTTCTTGTTCTGCTCCTGGACAACATCAAGCTGTTGAGAGGAAAAGCAGAGAAGTCAGAAAAATAGAGACTGCCTTGATAACTCACTGACATCTATACAGAGCTTTGGAAACACATCAACAACACATAGCTATATCTCCAGTAAGATGAAAATCTGAATTACTGCACGCTGAAATCGGTGAAACATGTTCATTCCATCAAAATTGACACCTCATTGTTATAGTGCAATATGCAATAACATTTACATTAAAATTTGGGCCGAAATTCTTGGAGGGTATTATCTCTTACAGAATTAACATCTTTTGTACATATTTACAGTCTCAGTTTGTTTGCAGTATCTTCCACAAACTCTGAGTGAGATGGCAGATGAATAATCAATTTGTTCTTTCCAGATTATATACAAAAATGTAGTTACTAAGTATCTGAAGACACTTCAACCATATACCAGCTTAGATGAAGTTACCTTAAGTTATTATTCATTTATTGCCTCCACGATTACAAATTTGGGAATTTCGAACTTGAATGTGTGTTAGTTAACATCTTTTGTACATATTTACAGTCTCAGTTTGTTTGCAGTATCTTCCAAAAACTCTGAGTGAGATGGCAGAGGAATAATCAATTTGTTCTTTCCAGATTATATACAAAAATCTAGTCAATAAATATCTGATGACCCTTCAACCATATACTAGCTTAGATGAAATTACCTTAAGTTATTATTCATTTATTGCCTACATGAATACAAATTTCGGAATTTCGAACTTGAATGTGAGTTAGTTGATCCAAATAACACACCAAGTGCTCAACACTTGCTCGCTTACCTGGTTTCTCAGGGCATCGTTGGCCTGTTTGAGGGTGTCAAAAGACTCCTTCTGCCTCTTATTCTCCTTGTTCCTCTCTCGTATGATGGCCTCCAGCTCCAGCACCTGCTTATCGTGTTCCTATTGACAGATGGACAGAATTCAACTCCTTGTCATTTCTTTGAATATCAGAGTTTGAACAACTGGAGAAACACAGCCACATGATCTGACCCAAGTTTAAAGGCACATGGGCCCGGTGGTTTTGTCACAAGTTTCCTATAGAGACCTACGCTATCAACTCCTCTTTAGCGCTTACACGTTGGCCCATTTCCCCAAGTCCGAAGAAGTTTGATCCACTGTAGTCAGTGGTCCGATCACAGTTCGGCTCATGATTCGGCTGAGGGGATGGCAGCTTTAGCAAACTTCTTTTGTGATGTCATACTAGGAAGCACATAAGCACGCTTCCTGGCATCACTACAGACTGCATGACACTCAGAGAAGACAACGAAGGGAATGTTACATAGCAACACCCACGCGCTTTACTCTTGATGACAGCTCAACTTCGGCAATCTTCGTATCATGCTAACGGTGATCGGCAGTATCATCCAACAGCACCCTCTAATCCACCGGGACTATGCGCCTTTAATTGTCAAATACAATATGCAGTGTGATGACAACAAAGGTGGTTCAAAGCCCTTAAAGAATTGGTGAAAGGTGAGATGGTGAGTCCCAGGAAGGGAATCGCACCCTGTCATGCCAAGCCACTGACAAATTGAATGTTGAGATGTGACCTCTACTGCCATACATTCATACACTTTTTTTCATTTGCGTCAAAACATTAAATGTGTAGTGTAAATTTTACACTACACAAGGAACTCCACACAGAGTGTCTCCAGTACTGGTATTCAGCAGCCATTTCTTTTTCTCAAGAAGGGAGCTTTCACAGCCAATTGTCACATCTTGGCTGTATGCAATATTAGATTCCAGCAAACAACCACACCAGTGTACAATGAGTTATCACTTTGAGACATCCAAATTGTACAGGACTTGTTCAGAGTATTGCCGGAGTATTGCATCAAACAAGGTTTTGCTGCACTCTCAAGAGGCAGAAATTGGATCCTTGACCTCTCAGTTAAAACCAAACTCAAATCTGTAACCACCTGCTTGCCTAGCACACACATAACTAGATGGCTACCCCCCCCCTTTTTTTTTTACAAGGGGAAATTCAATGATGTGAGACTTACTTGGGGAGCACAGCAAAACCCTTTTTGATATCAAATCATTTCTCACACTGGAAAACTGTTCTTTGATATATGCAAATAGTACTTCAGTGTACTTTGGTGTCATTATTCATTTGGCAGTTTCTTTTGTTTATACTCAAAAACATTAAATGAAATGGCTTACGTAAAACTTAAAAGTTTGCAATTGGCTACTTCTGATGAATAAGTTGGAAAGGCATTTAGAAGGTAGTAGTGAGTGAGTGATGTATTGTCTGTCATTAACAAAGCAACCCACAAGAAAACCCCAATCTGTATATCTGTCTTATCCTAGAGATGGTCCTATATACTTGAGTAGTCATCTCCATTATGAAAGACCATGTGCAGTAGGAGAAAAACGACATCAAAAATAGATAACTGAAATGAATTCTGTGCCAAACTTGTGGTTACATCTCTTGGCGTAGTGTACGACCTCCACAACCCATTTATGGATCATAGTTTACCTTGACATATTTTAAAATGTCAGGTATGGTTTATGCTTCCTCCACATTGGGGGGGGGGGGGGGGGGGAGGGGAGGGGCTGTTGATGTTATCCATGTCAGTATCCCTGACTAACATCAACTCAATATTACTGACAGATGCTGATGTGTTTTCATACAAACTTGACAACAAAGTTACCCCTTGATTGACAAATACACAAAGTGAACTTGACATAATGAAGTTTTATAAACAAGGATCAAACAGTGAGTCATTCAATGTAATAATAATAAAAAAGTGAATCACTCTTTACGAGGAATTTGGGTGATCATTTCAGGTGAATACCAAGTCTATGTAAGGATAAAACCAATGAATTGCTCTGAGGATGGGGTTCTTACAGATTACTTCAGAAAACAAATACTGAATCTATCAACTGACTACTGAAGTAATTTACATGCTATTGATATTCCCCTTCATATTACACAACAAAATTGGCACTTGTGAACATGTACCAACATATCTTCAAACACATCCTGTAAGTTGCTGTCACAGAGCATAAATGTGCTAGATACTGTAGCACATTCCCCTGTGTGTGAGTGACAATATGTATAGATCTGGACTGACCATTCCCCTAAAAAGAAAACAAATTGTGTCAATACTTGTAACATAAGATGCATATTAAAGTGTAAATATTTTTTTTTCTATTTTCCTCATCCGAGGTACTTTATTTTTCCACATATCTTCCCATATTTACAATCACATTATCTGTTAAAGTGTAAATATAATGTGTGACAAACACCCTTCAAAGGAAAAAAAAATATTAGCCCACCTCTTGCAAGGTGTGCCACCTCTTGCTGAAGTCCTTGTAGGCTTGACGGAGGGACACTTGGTTGCTTAGCAACACCTCCTTCTGCTCTAAGACCCTCTCTCGCTCGGAGACGGATTCCTCTCTGTCCTGTAGGGCAGCACTCTGCCTCTATGTGGAGAGAATAGCAAATGCAAGGCTTGACATTATCGGTGGTCCAGTGGTCCAGGGCCACCATATATAGATGTTGGGCCACTATTATAGCTACAAAATTATATGTTTTGGTGGCCAAATCAAGCCATCAAAATTTTTGAGTGTGTACATTGTTTTTATGTGTTTTTTTTTTTCCAACTTTTTCTCATTCAGAGAAGGGAAGAATAACTTAAGGCTCAGTGCTTGATGAAACTGCATGCATTTTAGCTAGCTACCATGACCAAGTTTGCCAGATTGTTGATGGTTTTCATGGCCAAACTTGGTCTACTTTATGGCAAAATTCAGCCAAACTATGTTTTTTTCACAGCTAATTTTCATGGCCAAATTTTATCTATCATAAAACAGAGGTAGGTATATGCTATGATAAATATGATCATTTCGTGAATATGTGGTGTCATTGAAAATCAAATTTATGCCTCAATTAAACATTGATTACATTACACTCTGTCACAGTACCTGGTATTTTGAAGCACTTTATCACACCTGCCAATATTGACATGATGGGTTACTGTATCATTTTCATGTTTTATCAAATCATTTTGTTTTACACTTTTCTATATTTTTTTCAGGCCACCAGATTTCACTGTTGGGCCACCAAAGTATGACATCAAAGTATGATTATTTCGGTGGCCCAAATGGGCCTTCAACAAAAAAGGTTAGTACACACATGGAGACTTGTCAAATGTATCAATTAACTAGTGGTTCTGTACCACAGTTTACAATACATGGCATATTTAGCACAGAAAAAGACGAATCTCATACCACACAGTCATTAAGTGAAAAGTCAAACAGACATACAGACAGGCAGATAGACAGACAAACAATCTACAAAACACACAAAAGAAATTTACCTGCAGCTTTTTACTGATGACTGCCAATTCTGCATAAACAGCTTGAAGACGAAGTGACTGTGCGGTGGTCATCTCTGCCTCATCATCTTCACCCTCACTCACTGACCCTTGACTATCATGGTTGGCGGCGGCATGCCGATGACTGTGCTTCTGCCTCGCATGGTGTCTGGTGGAATTGTCCAGACTTGCTTCAAAGAGCTCGTCCTGCTCTTCGTCATCTGGCTCGTAGTGCCCATTTCTGGTTGACTCGTTGGGGTTTCCATTGGCAGATGTTGCCCATTGCAGGGTGACATCTGGATCAGAAAGGGTTACAAAGTCTTCCCGGGCTGTGTGGACAGAAATGATTTAACACTAGAAGTAAATATGGCACGTCCTCAACATCATGACTTGTCTACACATTCATTGATATAACAAATATTACTGTAATCTAAGTTAACCAGGAAAAGTAGATTACTTCAGACCAAAGTAGTGATGTATTTACTGTCTTATCTGACTAACTCTATGAAGGCCTATGGAACTCCCTCCCATCATTTCTCCATGAAATTTACAATTTGAACATTTCAAAGCATTTAATTTAAGAATCACATTTTTTCCAGGTATCCAATTCCTAACTTTATGAGAAAAGTCTGTGTCTTTGAATGTTTTTTTTGTTTGTTTGTTTGTTTTTTTTTTTTTTTTAGGATGGAGTCAAAAGGGGTCTGAGCTTTCGATCCCAGCAGAATCTTCGTCAGAGGCATAATGACACACAGGCAGGGCTAAGGACTACACACAACAAGAACAGTCAGGGGAGGGCTAGGGACACAGAACAAAGAAAACAAAAAGGGAGGGTTGAAGGTCATGGGCAAGGAGCCCTACAGTGAAGGGAGGGGGATTAACCCGTTTCACACTGAATTCTGAAATGCCAATAGGCTTAACACGCAGGTCACCAGGTTCCTGTACGGAACGGGTTAAAGAAGGGTAGACAGACAAAAGGCAAAGGAGAGTCAGTGATGATCCTGAGGAACATAGGGGCAACCTTTGAAGGATAAGGAAGAATAGGGAGGCAATATCAAAGAAAGAGAGAGTCAACCAACAAATGCAAGTTAACAAACATATCAAAGTATATATATATATTTTTTTTCTTTTGCAATGTTTTTTTACATTTATTTTTTTAATTACAGATATATGTATGTGCCATACAAATGGTGTAAGACTTCTTGGTCTGCAAAGGAAGTGTCTGGGATGTGGCAGTCTAGCATTCCATAGTCAACTACCTGTATACTGGCATGCTTTTAGAGCCCCACTTAAAATCATATATGAAAAAGCCCCTTGCAGGTCAGACTTGATGGCACATACACACTTCAAATGAGAGTGGGGACATGAAACAGGCATGTGCACTTAATGAAACAACAAATCAGAGAGTTGTAGAGACATATCACACATTTTCAAATGTAGTTTGCCATAGAGCATGTATTGCTGGACATTCTCTTTGCTAAAAGTAGGATATCATATCTGAAGTAATTTGTGAAGGACTACCTCACTCAACCAGAGGAAGACCACTGGACTACAATGACTGCATTATAAGGGGTACTGCACATAATATAGCAGTCATGCAAAAACTGATGTTGGATGAAGGCATGATGGTATTTTACTCTCAATTTAGGATGGGTCTGTCAAGTAGTAAAGGAATTTACATACAGTTGTTCCAAACAGCCTTTGCATGGCAGTAGGTGCTTGTTTTTGAATAGGATTAATAAAAGTTTAGGAATTTCACATTTTTCCACCTAGGTATGATACAATTACAAACACATCCATCACGATACCTCTTGGACAGTGATGAATACATGTGTATTCCAACAAAATAGAGCAAAACAACAACGACAACAACAAAACAGAGCAAAATAAAGCTGGGAAGCAAACCATCTACTTGGCATGAGCAAAGTCATTGTTTACCATGTTTATTAATATGGCAAGGTCTACAGACCAATTGCTAAAAATAAGTGGGGGGGGGGGGGAACTTGCAAATATCATTGTTACATGTACCTGCATTATTAAGAGCTACACAAGGAATCACTTACTGCCTGTATTTCTTTCAGAGTGTTGGTGACGTCTTGCTTGGACCCTCTGGACGTCCTCCCTGTCACTTTCTAATCCTGTTGCCTCTCCAGCAAGGTCCAGCTTCTTGCTGCTGATCTTGACGATACGGCACAAGTCCCGAAGGGCCCTGTTGTAATGTTTTCTCTCCTCGCTACTCATCCCTTGGAGAGAGGGAAGGTTCTGGCTGCCCTTCCTGTCGGGAGTCTTCTGGGAGCCCAGTTCTGCAATGATCATTACACTCATTAGAAAGATGTGCTAGTGGTACACTGCAAAGGACAATCAATGGGAAATGCATTTTGGGGGGCCTGGGGAGGGGGTGCGAGCCTCACAAAGACAGATCCTCTGTGAACATAAGTCTTTGGTGTTTAAATGCCCAATGTTAAATTAAGAAAACATGCATGAATCTTGCAATGCAGTGGTTCATGCAGTGCACATTGAGTAAACAGAACCTACCCCTTCATATCTACCCCAAGTGAGTGGTAATGGTCATCAAATGGTATCACCAAGACATAAATACAATTCAAGCACTATAATAGTCCACTTTCACAAGGCTTTCTTCTTATACTATAACATTATTTCTGCTTAAATAGCTGCTTGATCAGGAATTAAGGTAGGATTGATATACTGTAAAAGTGGAAATTTTCGCAGTGTTGAAATTTTCACACATTTCACGCAACTGGAAACTAGCGCGAAAATAAAAGCACACGAATTTTTTTGCTTGCCATTTGTTCCTGCACTTGATATCTTGATTCTGCGGAAATAAAAACACGCGAAACTCTTCTTACCAGGCTAAGCACAAAAAATTAGTCGCGCGAAAATATCCACTTTTACAGTAGATGCATAGTTTGGACCCTGATGCATGAAATGTATCAGTAGTCAAGCACAAAACTCTATATTCTGTAACAGAAACTTGGTTTGTTATATTCAGTATTTTATAATGGATTGTTGAGGACCATCACTTTTAATTGTTTTTTTCGGGTAACTTTGTTATGCAGTGGGGCCTCAGCAAGGCCATTACTGGGGTTTACTTGTAAGACAAGTTTGTCAGGCTTATGGTTGGGCTAATGTCAGCATCATTTATGAGAACTAAAATACACATAAAATAAGAATTAATGAGCATGTATGTACAACAATATGAGAAAAGATACTGGTAGCTATAACACAATAAGTTGCCCTCTTTCTTTTCCTCACCAAAAATGAGGAAATCATACAATATCAATACTGTCTACTAAAACAGAAGAAGAAGAAGAAAAGAAAAGAAGGAAGATGAAGAAGATTGGAAAGATGAGGAAGGAGAAGGAAAAAGAAGTAGGAGAGTATTACTACCATTCCTTAGCAAGAAGAGGAAGGAAAATAGACTTCATTGAGAAAAAAGAAGAAAAGAACTCTACAAATCTGACATGGCATCCTGAGATCCAGCAAGACAGACAAGTACTCACCATAGCCATGGTAAGATCCCTCATCAGGAATGGAGGAGAAATCGTCCGAGAACAGTCTTCCCTATAATGAGTACCAAAGAAGATTGTGCATTCATACCACATGTCAGCCATGCAGTCATCTGAGGCTGTGTTACATGTATAAGACTTTGCATACTGAGAAACACAGTTTTGAAACATTGGTTGACAGAGCGCATTTCTGACTCTCTCTAGAGTGCACAGACTGTGCTGTTGCGCATGTCATCATGTGCAGATTGTCCCTTGGCAATTATGTCAAAAAGGCTGCACACAACTGTGACATCATTTAAACCAAGTTGTAGATTGTGGTTGCTTTCACTAGACTTTCAAAACCTTGTTTCTGGGTTGGATATGATTTTGAATGACACCTCCAAGTGCGTTTCAAAACCATATTTCAAAACTGTGTTTGTAATGACAGTAACTGTTTGATATATAGCAAAATATAAACCACAAAAAAACGGTTTAAAAATCATGTTTCTAGCCAGGAAAGTTTGCTTCGAGTATATGTGAAGTTTAAGTGAAGCATGAGAAAAGAACTGTAACAAGTCCAATGAAAAACAGCAACCCCACCCTCCTCCAAAAAAAAAAAACCAAAACAAAACAAAACCAAGAAAGAAACTGATATGTCCAAATGAAAGGGGTGGTACAGTGTTCGTTGAGATGGGGTTTGAGGTTTTCCAACTTTTTTGATGATGATTTCATTTTTAGATAATGTCAAACCTCTTATGAAATATAAAAGAACATATAATTCTAAGAGGAATTCACAGTTTATTTCATGAAAATTTGTTTTGAAATGGCTGAGATATTCAAAACAAAGCGATCCTAAGAAAGGTGGGACCAAACTTTTATTAGGACTGCCTTTTCTTACTTTTTTTTTGATATCTCAGCCATTTCAAAATCGATTTTCATCGAATGAACTTTTAATTTCTCTTACAATTGTACAATGCCTTTTAACATTTCATAAAGTGGTTTCGAAGTATGTTGCAAAAAGCTAAAAGCTCAATTGTCACCTCAACCAATACTACACCATCCCTTTAAAGGTATATTATTGGTTGGGACGAGGATTGACCTATTAACGTTTTGCAAAATACGGAGAAACCACTTTTAAAATGTTACACAGCATATCATTCTTATAGAAATTTAAGTTAATTTGATGAAAATCGGTTTTGAAAGGGCTGAGATATCCAGAAACAAAGTAAAACAAAGAGATTCTAATAAAAGGTGGGCCCCACCTTTTATCGATATCACTTGTTTTCAATATCTCAGCCATTTCAAAACCAATTTTCATCAAATAAACCTTGAATTCTGTTCCAAATGACATGCTCTTTTGTATTTCATATCTTGTTTCTCATTATCTCACAAAACCTGAAACCTGAAGCCAGGTCTCAACCAAAACTATACATCCATTTAACTTCTGACAAGTCAGGCTGCAACCAAATTTGCATATGTTGAATATATACAAACTTAACTTGGTTGTCTGGGATAATGGGTAAGCACGTGACATGAACACTTACACATAACATGTTGATAAAGAGTCGGTTTTCAGACTTGTGTTCTATGCAGTTGCAATCTTAAATTCATATAATATTCTTTCAATGTATTTATCATTGATAAGATTTTCTTTTCCTATTTTGAGGGGGTCAAAATTTCTAAGAGGTAAAATATGTATGATTGCCACAGGAACATTCTAGGCTCATAAAGCTTCCCATCTTTGGCGTAGATCGGTTGAATTCTCTCAAGTCACAAAAGTCTGTTTCTGGACATTCAGTTTGTCACTATTCCCCCATCAAACAAGCCCTCCTCTCAGCTGCTGTCCTTTTTTCATTCTGTCTAGCTAGCACACAACAGTATGATTGAAATGATTCATCCTTCACCATATTTACTCACTCTGCACGTATGATGCTGCTGATACAAATGTACATACAAATTTGTATTGTAGAATGTGCAGGTTTTTATATTTAGACAAAGGAGGATATTGCTTCAAAGAGAGAGCTTCTTAGGACAGAACCACAGAACTGAAAGTGATGAATAAGTGAAACTTTGAAAGAAATCAGATAAGGACTTCAAAGTTCAATCTACCTCTTCGAACAATGACACAAGTAAAGTGTAAACCACCTACCTTTAACTTAAATATTAAAAGTAAAACACAGGGCCAGCATCACGTTTTTAAAAGTGTGGGGGAAGGGCCCAGTTTAAAATTACATGTATATTTCTCTCGTGCCACTTCCTGGATTCACCAGCTGACAAGCAAAAAAGGAAGAAGAAAAAAAAAGCCTTCAGTGCACTTTTCTCCTGCCACTTCTGGCCAGGCTCCATCAGTTGACAAGCAAAAAAAAAAAAAAAAAAAAGAAAAGAAAAAGGGCCTGGTATGGTAAGGGACCCTTACCATACCAGGCCCTTTTTCTTTTCTTTTTTTTTTTTGCTTGTCAAGGGTACCACGTATCGCCAGGATACCTTACCATCGGCACCCTGTGTATCATAGCTGTTTGCATATAAAATGAAAAAATATGCATGGGATGAAGCGCCACAAACTATGATAATAATATTATAATAACAAAGACACGAAAAACAAACCCATAAACAAACGAACTAAACTAAACACGGTTCAGTTAAACATCCGCTTAATAAATTGCGAACACGACGCATGACTATGAAATTCATGTGTATTACCTATGGGTGCCGATGTTGAGGTACCCTTGTTGCCCAAAATGCATCGCACATACTAAAATGGCGTAAATTTCACTACAGAGATTCAGAATCAACAGGGTGGTCATGATACTAGTCTTTGAAACTGCAGTATTTAGGCACATTTGAGGCAAAACTTCGGTGAATTTTGGAATAGAGAAGCTGCAGTCCGGACCCTTCTTACATGTAGGGTGGCGACAGGTGGTACCCTAAATCCTATAACTTCCGGGTTAAAAATACACTGCAGTAGCTTTATAGCTTTTCTGGTGCCACTTCTGGAGTATGAAAAAAAAAAAAAAGACGGGGGGTTAAGTGGTTACACTCTGTATTCCTAGAGCTATGTATTGAATTTGTGCAAAAAAAAAGCTGCGATGTGATGGATTATTGAACCCTGGCCCCTGGGGCGCTCCTTTCGACCTTTGTAAAAATTATAAAATAACTAAGTTCGGGCTAGTTGCAGTTTAGCCTGACCAGACAGACACCGTGCATCAGTGACGCGAGTCACACGACAGGGCCGGGCTGTGACCTGTGTATACTATACTAGTTAATCAATGTTAATGGTCGCAGTTAGATCTAGGCCCTAGTCTAGTCGATTGTAAAAGATCTACAATTCTACTCAGACTCGGACTTTGACCGAAAGATCGGTCTGTATTTGGTTGTCGGGGATATGTTCCTCGGAGGTTTCACGGATCCCCTGCAGGCCCTGGAGAGCGATAACGTGAAAGAAGAAAAGACTCAGCTCGCTCGTCGAGTCATTAATTAGGCCTACTTAGTTTTACTAGTCAATAATTATATTCTATTTCTAGACCTATGTCTACTTCTACACTACTTCTTTCGTCCGGTCCTTTCGTCTCCTGCTGACGGAAGGCAGCAACACTAACACTAACAGCTAGATTAGAGGCAGTTTTTACTTGCACCCTGTAAATTATTGGCACATGCACCTTAGTCCTTACCCCTATTGACACACACTATCACCAAGTTCTGCAAGAATCTTCAAGGTTGAATTGAATGAAGGAAGCAGACTACTGACAAGAAGAAGAAGAAGACTATGTCTAGACATCTAACGGTTAGCCTTATCAATTATTGTAATATGAGTGAATATATATCTCGGCCATCTTTTGTCATGTTTGTATTGCAGCGCAGCGCAGACATCCCCGCCCGAAAGCCCCGAGCGACGCAACGCGGAGCTACCGTCGCGCGTCGGGCAGGGCAGGGCAGCGGCAGTGGGCGGGGGCGGAGCGGCAGCAGGAGGGCCAGTGCAGGGCGAGTCAGGACTTAAAAGCTCGGATCGCAAACGCCTGATCAGAAAACGTTCAGCTGGTAGGTTATTACGCATTAAAACAGATACTTGATATTTGTTTATTGTTTTACCTCACTTAAACGGCCTTGCTTGCGTGACATTATCGGCTCGATATGACAAAGACAGCTTCAGCTATTGACAGTATTGTCTGCTTGAAATTTCCGCTGTTTTCATACATTCAATCCTGTTTCTCTTTCATCCTCGCTCAGTAAGTACAAAAAAATTACATCAAACAGAGGATAAAAATAACATATAATTAATATGCGAAAATAATAATTTCATTATAAAGCAAAAATCATAATTCATATCATGCATTTAAGGCAAATTATAATTGTTTATCGCTCATTAAATAGATGTTGCCAATCAACAAAACTCACACAAATTTCAACCACTCAGCGTGCTCCACGCGTGTCTATCGTGTATTTCCACTGCGATTTTATGTGGTTACGCGTGTGTAACGTGACCGTAGAACATTCGACGAGAGTTCATGTGACCGCCTTCAAGGGGAGGTAATTGTATTCGCATTTACTATATTTTTTACGCATTACTTATTTGAATTGATATGAACAATTATTCTCATTCATAGATTATGATTTGGTGCATTTGCTGCAAGAGAAAATACTGTAGTTATGGGAAACATGAAAATGCACGCTCATGGTCAGGTCATACACTGTGTAGTCCCACGTACTGAAATTGAAAGCTTGTTTTGTTTAGTTCCTCCAGTCCTGGGCCCCATAAAAGTTGATAATGATAGCAACTTTTGCTGGAATTACAATCGTCATGGTTGCTATGGGAAGTTGCCATTCTAGCAAGATTAGTTATCACAGACCTATCAACTTTTATGAAATGGGGCCCTGCTTGCCCCGGCGCGGCGCCCGCCCTTGCCTTGCCTTGGCAGTCTCAGTTCGGGAAACCCACTCACAAGGGGGGCCCCTCCTTATAAGTAACCTGTCCCCCTTATAAGTAACCCCGTCCCCCTTATAAGTAACCCCCGGGGCACCCCTTATAAGGAGTCTCCACGCTTTTTTGCAATGCAACGCGAAAATGAAAGGACTGCGGCAATTCGCTTGATTATGTCCATAAAGCTTCACAAGTTTCCTAGTTACTCACGAAATTTGAGCAAAATCGGTTTGAGGCATCATATCTAAAATCATGGATTTAAATGCGATGTCAAACGACCCATGCGAATGCTGAAGTGCGAGCGATTACTGGCGTGAGTGTCGCCAGGCGCGGCGGCGCGGTAATGTTTGAGTGCAGACGTGGCGACTGAGTACGGAGACTTTCGTACTCAGTCGCCACGTCTGCACTCAAGCATTGCCGCGCTGCCGCGCCTGGCGACACTCACGCCAGTAATCGCTCGCATTTCAGCATTCGCATGGGTCGTTTGACATCGCATTTAAATCCATGATTTTAGATATGATGCCTCAAACCGATTTTGCTCAAATTTTGTGAGTAACTAGGAAACTTGTGAAGCTTTATGGACATAATCAAGCGAATTGCCGCAGTCCTTTCATTTTCGCGTTGCATTGCAAAATAGCGTGGAGACTCCTTATAAGGGGTGCCCCGGGGGTTACTTGTAAGGGGGACGGGAGTACTTATAAGGGGGACGGGTTACTTATAAGGAGGGGCCCCCTTGTGAGTGGGTTTCCCGAACTGGTCTGGAGTCGAGAACAATCTACGTTAAAATTTAAGTAAGTTTACACGTACGTCATACGTGGTCTACGGGTAAAGTTTAGGCGGTTGACTCGCTTAAAAGAAAAAAAGAGCGACTATGGTTGTACACTGAATGTTGTACACAGAGGTGGTCAGGAGTAGAACTAGGGTGTCTGATCGCGCACTGCCAACCTTCGGACAAAACGCGCCCCTATCTTACAACACGCAAGCCCCATAGAACACAATGGAGTCGCGCGCCTACGCTGTTTTGACCCCGCGTTTTATGCTAAAAAATCGCATTTATTGCAAAATCCCCGGTCCATGCCGCTATCGAATCCTAACAAATTTGGTATCATATGAAAGAGGAAGTTTTGCTCCACAATCTATCAAAGCGCTGGTACATGACTCCGACGATAAATTGGTGTAAATGTCGTTAGAATCACACCTATCTCGATATCTCGGCGTCTGCTTCGCTACTTGTACCAGCGTGTGGCATGCGAGTAGTTTAGGATGTGCTGAATCCGATGGTGAAGTCGGTTTTTCGCTAGCTCCACGTCTTGGACCGGGGATATTGCCTAGAAGATACCCCTTGCAATAACTTTTTGATCTCAGCGAACGTGGTAGGCGTGGCTTCGTATGCAACAACCATAGTATTAAACGTCCAAGCAAATACGCTCATACATATGTAAATCTGCACGCATTCGCCGCCACATGGCGCGCATGCAGCTAGCTCGCGCGCTGTGTGTGTGTGTGTGTGTATCTCACGGACCTACACGTGTAGGTCAGCAGTGTGTCTACCGTCGCAAGGTAGCTACGTAGCTACATACAATGTACGTGTACGTGTACGTGTACGAGTACGTGCGCGCGCGCACACCCGTGCCACTGAAAACAGACTGAGCTAGCTAGCTAGCTGTCACGTCGCTTCTTCGCTTGCGATAGTTCTACAGCACTGAGTTCTATGGGGTTACGATTGCCCAGCATTCACAAGGTGCATGTATGTAACACGCTCGTAAACCACCTGGCGCATCAGTTTCAACGTAGTCAAAGTACATGTACTACTCGTATTACTGGATTGATAATGATCATAACAGGCCTACAGTGTATGAGTTAGCAATCTAAACGAATGACCATGTAGAGTCATATTTATTTTTTTTTAATACTTCAATAGAAAAGTGCACTAATGATGCACGAGTTACAGTCTTTCTCGCGATCGTATGCAGCACAACAGTGTAAGCCTAGGCTACACAACGCACCATATCAGGCAAGTCAATTGTGAGGCGGTACCGCGGTGGAAGGTAGGTACAAATACCGATTTTTACGACTGAACTTCCAATCGACAAAAAAGGGCAAACAACGATTTTGGAAGCTATACTCTTCAGCCACGAATGGTGGTAAAGTGGCATTCATGGCTAAATAGCCATATAACATTTTCACATGAACTGCCATAGATCTCGACAGCATCGACGTGTTATGTAGTCGTCGCATTCAGTATTAGCCAGCTGTGTACGTGTGTACACACGTACGTAGTGTAGCGCATATAGCGTGTGTGTGCAGTGTGTAGGTAGTACAAAACACACAAATGCATGCTCGCTAGCTCGTCCGCCGATGCGTTGGCTGGGCCGGAATGCATGCGCTACGTATTCATTCATAACGTTGCTGAGCGCTGTATACATACGCACAACATGTATTATGACGACACGAGGGGGAGTGGCTTCTGCGCTGGTTACGCGTTTTAGCAATCCGCTGTACGCTCATTAACTGGTTGCTGGCGATCTGCACGCGAATGCTACTTACCGGCCTTGTTTGCAAACGTGATTTGGACACATTTTCGTGCATGCTCGTCAAAAAAAAGTTGTAATATTGCAGTGATTTGAAAGTTGAATTTCTCGAGATAGAATAATTATTTTGCCATGAAATTTGAAATATAGGCTAATGACATATTTTTCTTTCATATGAAATAGTTTATAATCCACCTTTTATAGAATTTCAAAAGTTGCAAAAATGCTACAGACACCCTAGTAGAACAAGAAACAGCAAAAGAACAGAGAAGATGAGAAAGACAAGGGTCTGGTTTGACTAACGTCCTACAATGTATATCTATGCAGAAAGTATGAATCGAAGATATTCAATTTGGGTAAGCCTACCACCAGTAAATCTCTATTCGGTCGCGTGGATTTCGGTCACTTTATTATCACTAATCACAACTTCAAGCCAGTAAATTCTATTGTCACAACAGCAACACATGCAAATTACATCATTTCACATACCGGTACTGTAGAGGGAGGTCTACTGGCACTGTCGTTCACAACAGGAAAGTCCCTTAATCCCCTCCAAACATCCATTCAAAATCCTAAATTTCGCTGTCAGAAATGCAGAATCGGCGCTACTTTTCCAAAGCGCGTGTGAATTAAGCCCAGTTTTAAGAGTCGGGGTTGCCAAAAATGTGCTAAAAATCAAGAAATACGCCGTTATGTTCTGAGATTTTTCACTTATTGTGATGGTATCTGCAAAAATGCAAAAGAAAAACAAAATCTCTGTATGTGCAGATGCAGTGACTAAATAGTAAATGTACAGGGGTTGAGTGCAGTTGCAACAATGCAAGTGCTGACTTGCCAAAATTCGGTCACCAACAGGCGCTGCATCATCCTTGATGCAATTTGCGCCGACAACGTACGGGGTGGTGCAATTTTCAGTGGCCTTGAACGCACGTTGACAATGAATGCGCATAGATTTCTATTGCCTGACCGAATTCTGAATTCTGAATTCTGACCGTATTCTGGGGGATTATCAAGGAGATATATTTTGGGATTGTGCAAAATAAAAATGTTGCATGTATTATTTGATTTTAAAAAATATTGCAGAAAAGCTTAAATGACTGAATACTGGGGGTTTTACCGTATGTGCATCAACATGTCTGCAAGAAAGCCAAGGGAGATGTGAAGATCCACAGATTCTTCCTTGAGGGTGTTCGGGTAATCTGTTCCTAAGACTTGGGTATGAGATTGACAATGAGTTTGGCTTTCTTGTCTAAAGGTCTCGGGGAGAGCAGTCAAGTGGCTCTGCTGCGTACTTTCTGGGACTTGGGAGGTGTGAAATGTACTCTCAGGCCTAAGTGTTAAGAGTCTAGAGCATACATTCCCCAAGGAGATGTTCATGTACAGATATACACATGTATGATTGATGGTCTCATCCTTGGATTGACTCTGGCTGCGTTTACCATCTTTGTCATGTTTGAAACACGTTTTAATACCCATTATCAAAAACGCATTTACATTAAATGGCTTTCGGATTGCATTTCTCGTGTTGTTGCATGCATCTCTATCGTGAGTTGAGAGGAAGACCTTGTCACTACACAGCTCCATTGTGCTGTTTGACCTGAGGAGCAGAGATCATATAGACCCCTGGTTGGTGTGGGTACGTCTAAGCTATAAAAGTGTTTCAAAATGACTTTGTGTTTATCATCTCCACAGAAACTTGTTTCAGGCTCAAGTGCATTTGAGATCCCACTTTTTTGGTGTTTCAGAAAGGCATTGCTAGCCCCATAATCACAACAGCTTTGTCTTTATCATCTGCCCAAATCTCCCTGAAAGTTGTTGGAAACCGTAATTCTACGCCAAAAGTGAGTTGACAAACACACCCATGGACAACTGGTGCATGCTCTGTTGCCTCCCAATTCTGGCTGTAGAGACAGGTGTTTGTGGGTTAGCCACCACAGAGCAGTTTTATAGCACTAATAATTGGTATTGCCTGGCACAGGGAGTGTGAGGCGAGTCAAGCAGGCAGTAGAGTAGCTTTTGGACTGTGCAAGGTCCAGGGAATTGCGTAATGTACAAAATGAAGATTAAGAGTGGACTTGGTTGCTATGGCTTCTTTGGACTGGCCATCTCTATGACCCAGGACTACTGCAGTGGCAGTCCTTTTCCATTGCTGGTACATGTAAGTAATGGGTAAGTTATGGGCAAATTAATGACCTCTAAGAGGGGAGGATGTCATTGGTGGAGAAGGCTCTCTGGCTGACTTGGAGTCTGGGTGTAGACACAGCAAGTGCTGGAAGAGATGGTACTCAATCCTGCTAGGTGTGAGTATCATCAGTTTCCCTAGAAGTCTGAGGTGGAGCATTGCTATCTTGTCCAAAATATCGGGGAGCACGATCAGAGTGTGGACGGACTTGTGGCTTTGAATAGAGTGACCTGAGCCTTGTGTAGGCAATTCAAAGTACATTTGTAAGCAGCCAGAAACAGAGAAAGATAAAACAATGAATAGGTAAGTAGTGGAATCAAGTGAAGGGAGAACTCTTAACACCATCCTGGACCATGGAATGGAATTGGTAATCACATGGTAGAACCTACTTGAGTCATACTTGATACTTGGATTGATAACCCCTTTTGAAGCAGCTCACAACAGGACTTACACCCAGGTGACAGGTTTAATAATTTACCTCAGATTGTACATGGTGAGATGCCCATTCAACTGTTCAATATAACTTTCTTGTATGACCATGGGGGAAAGGAACACTGGCTTCTTCTTTTTTTTTTTTTTTTTCATGTTTTATTGAATCAACAAAATCATGATACAAAATATTACAAATGATTAGACAAATTTATGAGCGAAATCAAGCATGAATGAAAAAAAAGAGTAAATAAATAAATAAATAAATAAGATTTATTGATAACAATAAATGCAGCTTATACGCCCCCCCCCCCCGACAGAAAAAAAAACCCAAATCCATAAGATTACCAGTTGCACTAATACATATATTTTCAAAACGATTTAAAAGATCGCATTCTGTCAGAGGGGAAGGGAGAGAGAGGTGGAGGAAAAAGAGTTGAGGCTTGGCAAAAAACAAACAAACAAACAAACAAACAAACTTTAGAATCGAAAGAGAATCCATCTGACAAACTTCCAGCTCCCACAGGGTCCGCAAACAATTAAACCAACAAAGTAACCATTGATCAGTCTCACAACTTCCCCGTCGGGGCCCGACTCCATCTTCATCTTAATATGACTTGCTTTTAACTTTGTTGTAGTTTGTATATTGTTTGAAACAAATAAACACACCCACACCCACCCATTCACACACACACGCACATACATTAAATAGACACACATACTCACACTAACTCACATACACACTAACCTACATACACACAGACAAACACACACAGAGACACACACTGAAATATTAACACCAACTCTTTGTATTACATGGAGCCGCCCCCGCTCTCGGGTAGGAGCGAGACAGACAAAACATCCCCTGGAGAGAAGTAAAACATGAAACTGGCGAAAATCGCGGAAACTCTCCCTGAAGTTTTACAAAACATCATTTGAACAAGCCTCAACCCTGCTATGTATACAAAACAAAACACGTGTACAGCGTACATTTCAGCATAAAACTAATCAAACAGTATGATACATGCACACAACGACGATTTAGATAACATGATACAACCTATACAGCGATGACCAATTATTAGTCACCTTATAATAATGGCAGTCCTCTTGAACTTTACAAACTCAGTTCTTAGAATACGTAAATATATACATGTAAAAAACAATATGTCATTTAAGATTACTACACTTTTACAAGCAGTGAGGAAGAAAAGCAAAAACAACAACAACAAATATTCTTAATGAAGAAGTCATAAAGAGAACTTCCATTTCCTAAAATGAAGCGCTAACTTGTTTTTCTTATTGGCAATACTATATTCTATCTCTTTATTACTTGCAATATATACTTTATAGCCCTCAAAAGATGGTGATTTATTTTGGAACTTACATATATAAATATAATATTTAAGTAAAAGAAACAAAAATGTAAGAAATTTATCATTGTCAAAACCGAACATTTTTTCAAAAACAGTAGGGTTTAAAGTTTGTTTTGACTTCTCTTTAATAACCTTAATAGTTTTTTCCCAAACAGGCTTGACCACGGAACACTCAACGAACAAATGTATGTAAGTTTCTGGGGCAATATTGCAAAAAGCACAGTTTGGTGAATCCTTCCTTTTAATATTGTATAAAAACTCATTTAGAGCTATCGCTCTATGAAATAATTTAAAATAAAAAGAACGAATACGGGTGATAATGGTTGATCCAAAATTATTTGTATGAATTTTTTCCCATTTCTCCTGATCGGGATCAGGACAATTTTCCCAAAATATCATCTGCCTTTGGGGGATACAAGTTTCTAATAATATACCATAAGCATATCGAGGAATTTTCTTAATACTATTGAAAGAAGTTTTACTTTCATTTTATCCAATATAATACTTGGAGTTAAATCCGATAAAACCAACCAATCTTCCGGAATACTTTTGATCAAAAAATTATACTTCCTCCTATCCCGTGAACTTATATCAAAATCTAAAACCAATTCTTCAAATAACTTACTGCCAGGATGGGGAGGGTTCAATAAATCAGAAATAAAAATAATTCCTTTATCCATCCAATCTTGATAAAGGAAGTACTGTTTTGATTTTGAATTAATATTTTTATTATACCAAATACATTGACAACCACCAATGGATGGAACACTGGCTTCTGTTGCAGCATGTAATATCTTTGATGCAGTGCTAACAGGTTTTGCAATAGAATATGCCGAATATTTCACACTGTTTACCCTTTTCTTCTTGTTCATGCTTTGCTTGGATTCTTCACCTCTGCATAGCAAACAGGTGCAGCTCTGACTAGGAAATAAGATAAACCACCATTGGTGCAGTTTCTCTTCCTGTGGTGTTTGTCTTGTCACAAGACATCAGTGGCACATGTAGATCATGCTCAGGGGTCATGAAGACAGTGACAGAAGTGTGGAGGAAAGATGAACATTTGACAGTTGTAGCATAGTTTTCTGCAGTGATGTTGTCGTTCGGTCAGGGACAGAGTAGACTCGCATTACATGATGGCACTCTTCAGTAGCTGCCTCCTTTAATCCTTGAGACTGAAGATTCTGTTGTTGTTTTTTTTTTTTATTCTTTAAATGTGTGTGTATGCAGGTGAGAAGTACAATGTGGTCTGTATAGGTGTGGCTATTCTATGCACTTCCAGACCTCCATTTGACGAGAGTTCATCAGGGAAACCAAATGATTTTAATGACTGTGGATTAGTCAAGTACTGTAGTGTATTTTGAGTCCATTACAGCTGTTTTCTGTGCTGTTTAACTCGGATTGTTCTTTGTATCCCATTCTTGAACAGGTTCAGCACAACATCCCAAGTCTTGTATTAGGCACTGACCAGCCATCATGAAACTGAAGGTGCTGTTCCTGTCGTTGCTGCTCGTGGGCAGCCTGCTCACTGTTCGTTGCCAAGACGATGAAGATGACGAGGACATCTACGATGAGGATGAGGCTGATGACATGGATGTGGACTTGGAAGATGAGGCTGAGGACCAAGAGCAAGTAGAGCAAGTGGAGTACTCCCCTCCTGAGCCAGTAGGACCTGTTCACCTTGCAGAGCCATTCGATAGTGCCTCAGTACTGGGATCCAAGTATGTTATACTGTCTTGACTGTAGTCAACATCATCATCTTCATCATCATCATCTTTTGCTTCTTCTTCTTCTTCTTCTCCTTCTTCTTCTTCTTCTTCTTCTTCTTCTTCTTCTTCTTCTTCTTCTTCTTCTTCTTCTTCTTCTTCTTCCTCTTCTTCTTCTTCCTCTTCTACATGGTCCTTGTTGTTGCTGTGGTCTCCTCCTCCTCCTCCTTCTTCCTGTTATCCTTTTCATGCAAATGTGACAAAATTTGACCATAAAGATCGACTAAGGGTTAATTTTCTTTTAAGTGTGAACAGGACACTAAATTGTTTGACTTTGCATTTCAGGGTGTGTGTGTGCGTATTTTATTCTTTCTCTCTTACCCCTCTAAAAAGAAGCCAGGAGCTTTGTGTGCTGTAAACATTAGGTACAGATTGCCTTTGACAAAAAATGAGATAAACGTATAACGTTTCTAAAGCATACCATTAATCTCTGGAAAAATGAACAATTTGTTTTATGTACCTGTTGATAGGGACAGTATCATTGACCCATAGAAATAGGAGCTCTTGCGGTGCAGTAGAATATATCTGCATAGTTTCTCTACTGTAGAAATCGATATATTGATGTTATTCTCATCAATATAATTGATTAGCAGGAATTGAACAAACAGGAATTGATCCATTCCAGTTTTACGGTAGTCCCGTATCCATCAAGTATCAATTACAGAGGATCAGGGGGATCACATGTATGTGAGAAAACAGGTGCCATGCAACTGTGCATGATGACTGACCAAGTTGATACATCCCAGAATTTACAGGTCAAAATGTGATGTGTTTCTGAATTTTGAGACCAGTTGCCAGCTACGATGACTCCAGGATATACTGAAAATTCTGCAATAAGTGTTCCGCTTAATTTTGCATGAAATCCAGGTGGATGCCCTCTCAGGCCAAGAAGGATGGGGTGGACGAGGACATTGCAAAGTACAATGGAAAGTGGGCAGTGGAGGAGCCAGAAACCACACCTCTTGCTGGTGACATGGGTCTTGTACTGAAGGTGAGCAGCATCGTATACTAACCCAAAGTAGTGATATGAGTGAAGATGTGTGGTAAAAAGTTCAAGAATCTTGTTGAGAAGATATGTAAAGAAAGTTGTCAGAATGTTGTTTCTCTCCTGTGAGATGCAATGTTGGAATATGATAAAAATATAGCTGAATGTTTATGGCATGATTTCCCCGAATTAGTTTGCCAAAATTACAGCTCAGCCATCAAAAGGGCTTGACTTGTGCGAATTACGCAAGTGATGACGATCATTGAACTGTTCAAGATCAAGTATACGACCGGTATGACTGCAAAGCAGAAAACCGCTCTGGCTGATTATCAACTCAGCTGCGGCTCTGTATGGGACTGTGGCCGCTCTACACTGGTTACAATCTTCCACATGATGCAGAGGTGGGGGACGCTGGCCTTGTTATACGGGTAGTCGCTGTGCAAAGGGTCTGTAACATGGCTTTTCTCTTATGGGGGATTTTTCTGTGGCTGTACATGGCAAGTGGTCGCTATAAATAGGTGGCCACTCAGGCAGGTTTGACTGCATTTGAAGTACAGTTTGTATTTCCAGTGAGTTTCTGAGTTTTTGTCATCTGTATAATTTAGATGAATGCATGTTCCTTTTGGTATTATGAAATTGACTGCATGTACCTGATGGTGTTGACTGTAATTTCCAATTTTCTTGTCTCTGTTTCATTACAGTCTAAGGCCAAGCATCATGCCATTGCTGCCAAACTGGACAAGCCATTTGAATTTGTGGCTGACCCATTGGTTGTTCAGTGAGTACACATTATAATGTGGTTAATGTGCATTGTTAAAGGGATAGTACAGTATTGGTTGAGATGAGAATTGGGCTTTTAACTTTTTGCGAGATACCAAGAAAACACTCCTGATATAGTAAAGAGCATACCATTTTAAGAGGAATTCAAAGTTTATTTGATGAAAATCGGGTTTGGAATGACTGAAACATCCAAAAACAAAGTAAAACAAAGCGATCGTGATAAAGTGTGGGTCCCACACTTTATCAGAATCGCTCTTTTTGGATATCTCAGCCATTTAAAAACCAATTTTCATCAAATAAACGTTGAATTCCTCATAGAATTACATGCTCTTTCATATTTCATTAGAGGTTTCTCATTATCTCACCAAAAAATGTTAGAAACCTGAAATTAGGTCTCAACCAAAACTGTACGATCCCTTTAATGCTGAAATTGGGCCCAACATCTCATAGTGTATATATTTCCCTTGCTATTGAAGAGTGAGCTCTAGTCACTAGAAAGTAATGCTTGTGTGTGTTTCTAATCCATTTGAACATGCTACTAGTCTCACATACCTTACCACATATTATAAGAATACCTTACCACATATTCTAAGAGTAAGTAGTGTAATTATTGCACATAAATAAGACTCTGTTTTTTATGAATGGCTTTATCCCATTTTATCTTTTTTGGTTAGGTTGATATCATTTTGATTTACTTAACAGGAAAGTAATGATACATATATACTTTGATAGTGAGAGATTTTTTCTTTTTCTTTTTTAAAGAGAGAACCTTATAACTCTCGGTCAAAAAAAAATTTTCTTGTCTTTACGTTTTTGTTTGTTTGTTTGTTTGTTTTGGGCAGGGGGCTTTCTTTCCAGTCATTCCTATGTATATTTAATGAGTGACTTTACCTTAACATTATTCTTCCAGGTATGAGGTCAAGTTCCAGAATTCTCATGACTGTGGTGGTGCCTATGTGAAGCTTTTGACAAATAACCCTGACCTGAAACTGGTAAGAGATGCCCTGAGAGTCAGCACGCACTATACATCTCTAATTTGGACTATGTTTACAATGTTGTGTTTATATCTAAATATTCATATGAATAGCTATACAAGTATATTTTCCATTCCTTCTCCCTTCCATTCCAGATGAAAACTACTCCTGTATTGAAAAAAAAATAAGTCTATGCACTATCCAGATATACCGGGTGTCCCCAAAAAAGTGGAACGGTGGATTTTCAGTACCTTGCGTTCTAAAAGTAATATATTTTTTGACATCATTAGAAAGAGCATCTTCCGCAGAACACAATGATACCAAAGAATTTGGATGCGACACGTGTTCCATATGGTGTATTGTGTAAGCCCGTTACTCCATGTCAACAAAAGATACAGCTTTCCCATTGGGCGCGCACACACACACACACTGTTTTTTCCTTGCCCGCGCCCAATGTGAGAGCTGTGTCTTTTGTTGACATGGATCAACGGGCTTACACAAGACACCGTATGGAACTCATGTCGCACCCAAATTCTTTGCTCATACGTTGCAAAAATCCAGGGAAATTTGAAAATAACTGCATTTACAGAATTGGGCATAGAATAAAAAGCTTTGAACCAAATTTAATAATTTTGGTATCTTTGTCTTCTGCAGAAGATGCTCTTTCTAATAATGTTAAAAAATATATCACTTTTAGAATTCAAGGTACTGAGAATCCACCGTTCCGCTTTTTTTGGGACACCGGGTATATTCTCAGTCATTGATACATTTAGCTGGAAGTTAGCAGTAGTATTGCTTTGTTTTTATAAAGTGATCTCAGAGAAAATGATTTTGACTGAAATTTGTGAAATAAGAGCAGCATATCAATGGACACTTTGAGTCAAACTTGGCAGCTGGTAGGAAAATTTTAGTAGTTTGAAACTCAGTCACACAACTTTTTATGCTATGAGCTCCTTGAAATTTACTTTTCAGTAGGCCAACTGACTAACATTTCACTGCTGTAAGAAAAAAAAAAAAATCCTACATTACTTGATGCACACAGGAACAAAAATAGGACCTTTTCTTGAAAATGTGTTGTGATGTAAAGAACTTTGAGATATCCTGAGCAGATTTATGACAGGAAAAAAGAAAGACTTCTTTTTATGCCTCCGCAACGAAGTGGCCGGAGGCATTATGTTTTCGGGTCGTCCGTCCGTCCGTCCGTCCGTCCGTACGTCCGTACGTCCGTCCGTACGTCCGTCCGTACGTCCGTCCGTACGTCCGTCCGTCCCGTTTTGTTTTTGTCGATATCTCAAGAACCGTGTGGTGGTTTTACATCAAACTTGGTATGAGGGTATATCCTTGGGGGATAATACTTTGTGTGGATTTTAGGGTCACAGGGTCAAAGGTCAAAGGTCACAGGTTTATTTTGTGGAAAAAAAATTGAAATTTCATGTTTTTCTCCATATCTCGCAAATGGTTCAAGGTATCTTCATGGAACTTAGTATATATGCTTGTACCGATGGGCAGTGATTATCTAGGGAAGTTGGGGTCATGGGTCAAAGGTCAGGGGGTCAAAGGTCAAGGTCAACTCCTCAAAATATCACTACTTTCCTTAAAAGGCAATAGGCTGAAGGTTTTTTTTTTTTTAAACTTGATGTATGGCATGTATTGCCCAATATATATTTTTGGGGAAGTCTCTTGCCAAAAGGTCAAAGGTCAAAAGGTAAAAGGTCAAGTGAAAGTGCTAAATTGCACTTTTTCCTCCATATCTCGAAAGTAACTCAAGGTATCATCATGAAACTTACATATTTATGCATGTTCAACCTAACAGTGATTCTCTTTGGAACTGTGAGGTCAAAGGTCAAAGGCCAGGTTTAGATAATGCTATTTTCCCATTTGATACTGAAATTATATACTTTTTCTCAATACCTTGAAAATTACTCAATGCATAAACTTATAAAAGGGTCAAAAGTCAAGTAAAAATCGATATATCTAGTTTTTTAAAGAAAAGAAAGCAAAAATAGTAAACTTCCATACACACAAGTAAATGATCAATATAATGCAGACCATTTCACAGTCGAGTTGTAGAGAGGTTCCGAGAGGTGAGTGTTGTACTAGATTTGCTTGTTTGATAGTCAAGTGATTGTTTCCCATTATTTGCCCAAGTTACGGTAGCTACATGTTTACTGATGCATTGCTCAGTATTCAGAAATTCACTTGCAAGCACATCAACGTATTGCTCTTGTTTTATTTTAAATTTCTTCTTGTGGCATATTGCCCCTTTACAATCACACAAGCAAGCATGCACATTGTAGGATATTCAAACTCTTCTCTTTTCTGCTGTGAAAATTATTTGACTGTGTTCACAAAGTAAATGGAATTTATGATGTCAATGCAGGCACAACCTCGCTCTACATAAATGTCTATGTTATACATTTTTGTTCGATCTGCAAGCACTCAAATTGATGAGACTTTTGACTTTTGTTATCTGACAGTGGGTATATGAGATGTGAAGATTATGAATTTTTGACCGATTCTGTTTGATTTTTGTATCCCACCAGAGAGATTTAATCAATGTCATTGACTTTATATGAATCACATTGTCTTTTCTATAGGATGGTGTCCATGACAAGACTCCATACACTATCATGTTTGGCCCAGACAAGTGTGGTGCAGATTCAAAGGTAACAGTGCTCAAGAAGTTGTCTTTACTTTAAACAGCACACTAACAAGCAATAGAAACATGGTAGTTTATTTCCTGTGTTTTATATAGAAGCTATGTCTGTATGGGTAATATGCCTTGTTTTGAAGATTGGTGTTGTGTATGATACGACGGACAACATAATATCTCTGTATATTTACTAACAAGGAATTTTGTTGCAACAGACAGAAAATTGATTGGCATTGTGTATCATTGGTGGAACAGAGTTGCTGCTCAGTGGGTCAATGGCATATTATCTTATGTACAAACTGATGTGTATATGACAGCATTTTGAAAGCTCTTTGCAAGTCTGTACATCATGAAGCTACATTGTACCTGTAAAATGATTGAAAGATTCTCACTTTACCTTTGCACATATGCCCATGCTTACATTGAAATGTACATCACAACATCCTTTATACAATGGGCAAGTAGGTCGCTTCAAATCAGCCTCTGTCAATTTAATTTGCACTGCCTTAGAAAATTTTCTGTCAGGTTAAACACACATAATAAGTTACAGACCTGTGTAAACAAATGGTGAAGAAAATTTGTCATTGTAGGTTGAATGTTCTAGATGAGATCAAAAGTTTAAACGTATATCACTCACTGTAACCAAGTGTACCACATTTTAACCCTTTGCAGTATCATCAAATCTGGGGGAATTTTTCATGCCATCGTGACTTTCATGACTTTCATGACTTTCATGTGGCGTGTAGAAATAGCTGCATGTATATCATGGAAATTGCCAAGTTGAGAAAGGTTACCTGGTGTGATGTGGCATATTTTGACAACTTATGAGTCTTACCAAGTCTAGCTCTGCTTCAATTTGCCCTCATTGGTTGCATTGTTTTTGGGGGCATTCTTGAAATGATGCTTTTCTACAAATTTAGAGACTTGCCCTTGTTATGACAGCAATCATATAAAAACTATTTTCTATATTCATGGAACTGCAGTTGAGGGATTGATACGGCACCAGTGTAATACACCAAATGTGATCCTGCATCACAAAACTAACAAAAAGTCGCCAGACATGGTTTTTTAGTTAAGGGCAGATTCTGAAATAGCAGACTCTGAGCTTTAAAATGATGTATAACTCAATTCAGATGGACTCTCTTAACCTATCTAGATATTGGAAAGAAAATACAAACTCTGAAATATGTGAACTGAGAAAAGAGGCTCTGAAGTATATGGTCTATTCAAGCGCTTAATATTCACCAAGCCGCTGATGGCTGAGATCTCGGGGGGCGGAATCCACCCCCCTCTGGTTTTAGCATTGTCAAAAAAGCCTGGCCTGATTTGGGTTAAGCTGAAATTGAGCATGCTCTATTAACACATTCTGTCCGTAATTAATGCCAACTTTCAAATAACTAGCATTATCTTTTCAAAAGTTATTAGTTGAAAGTGTAAGAGTGTGCAAAGGATTTTCAAGAAATGAAAAGGGGCCGACCTGATCACACTACTCTACAAAAGAGGGGTTGAAGAAAAACTGCTGAAAATAATTTTCTCATTCATTTTATGATCCCAAACTGAAGCATAATATTGAAAAAGAATAGCTCTTTTGGAAAATATGGGAAACTCAAAATTGACTTGGTTGACCAGTTTCACCTTTTTTGAGTCGTTGCGTGAAATCAAGGGGTGCAACTTTTTGTTGGTTTTGGGATGCACGGTCACAAATAGAATGGAGCAGTTATATTTACCTCCCCCCCCCCCCCCCCCCCCTTGGCAAAATAACTTCCTTGTAACAAGATTAAACCTGTTGTCTTTGTGCCTACATTGTAAGGGCAAAGCCACTTCCCCACCCCCATTTCTTTCATTCATTGTAGGATTTATAGGTTTACCTTTAACTCAAACACCTTGACATACAATTAGTGTGTAGCAGAGTGTGAATGACTATGTACAAATGTAGTCTCTGTGTGTGTGTGTGCTTGTATGTAGCTGCCGCAAGGAAAGTACTGCTTTGTGTAAGAGAACTGTGTTGTAGAGGTTAGCACTGTTTAAGAGTTTGTGTAGTACTTGAATATGAGCAAAGCTAAGCCAATTGATGGTTGAAATGTTTACGAAATTCATATGTTAGAACTTCTGTAACCCCTTGAGCAGAACTTGAGATTTGGAAGAAAAAGAAACAATAAAAGTAATAGCTTTAACCCTAAAAAGGCCGAGGGAGGGGTTGAATCAACCCCCCCCTCGACATTTTTCGCGACTACTCCGCCGCGCGAAATTTTTTGACTGCGCTGTTCGCTGACTTTTTACTTTCAAGTCTCATTCATCTTTTGACACCATTTTTGCGAAAATCGTGCATACCGTTACGACGCTGCATAACGTTTTATACATGCCTGTCAGACCGAAAATGGCTCAAAAACGTGATTTTGTGTATAAAGTCTATGCAAATGGAGTTTTCCCTTCTTATTCATAAAGATATGATTATTTTCACTTTCATAGGCTGAAACTAATTAATTTTAGCATAATTATGCTTGAAATAGGTTCTGTCATGAATTTTACAGAAAAAAAAATGATAAAACAAAAGGTCGAAAAAACACAGAAATACATAAGAAATTCATAAAACAATAAAATAAGAAATTGATTTTGATACCAATTTTTTTTTTTTCAAGTACATTGTTAGGAATGCTACAAAGAATGTTTTCACCAAAAATCAGGACTCTAGGAGCTTTAATTTCTGATTTAGAGCAAAATGTATGATTATATGCATATATTAGCATAATTAATAATTATGACGAATATTTCCATTTCTTTTTGTATAGCTTTGTAGATTACGCCACAGGTAATGCACATGCCAAATTTCATAGCGATTGCGCAATCGATGGCCGAGATCTCGGGGGGGGGGGGGGGGGGGGGTTAAATCAACCCCTCCCTGGCCACAGAACACCCAAAAAAGCCCGGCCTGGTTAGGGCTAAGCACCTGAAATAAAAAAGAAAAAAAAATGACAAGTATATCAGAGCACTCTTGAATCACAATGGTGACTCAATGTCCACTGATAAAATTCATTTATGATGTATTCAGAAAAAAAAAAGATCAGTGGAGGTATTCGCTGTCAAACAAAGGTAGCATTTCTTGACATTCAAAGAAATAACTGGTGATCGACATCCTTTATTTAATGTTTCTGTCATCTCTGATTCTTGACACATTTGATGATTTGATTTGCATTCACTGTTTGTTATTTCTGTCTTCTCTATATTTCAGCTCCACTTTATTTTCAGACACAAGAATCCCAAATCGGGCGAATTTGAGGTGAGTTCATGTGTTGATGGATGATCCTTCCTTTCAGATTGGATATTGCCGTACACTATAGCACGCTTTCCATCCAAATAGTAACTGAGAGTGTGCCCATATTGTAGGTTTTTATATATTTCAGTTGAAGACAGAACCCAGGCAGATTTTACATTGCCAACTTACATACGTGACAGTGATAAAGTACTTATCAGTCCTGTGAATGGATGTATAATTTATGCCAACACACACACATACATACACACACACGCACACACACACACACACACAAACAAACGCACGCACGCACACACACACAGACACACACACACACACACGCATGCACGCGCGCACACACACATACACAAGCATTGTATATCTGCTCAGAATTAAAGCTGAAATCTGTGTCATGCCAGACTGGCCATTCCAGTCTGATTCTAGAAATGGGGGTGCGTATAATGCGTACATGAACGTCCTGTCGTAAATCACGGGAGTAGCGTGTGGATCACTTGTTGGCGCCAGGCGCTCATCCCCGTGAGTCATGGTCGTTGAGCTTTCCCTACCAGGAAGTTGAAAGCTGGAGTAGGCATCTCCACTAGACAGCACTCATAAATCAACTCTAGGAGCTGTTCGCTGTCTTTCAGTCCCACCCATCTATCTTCCTGCAGCTATTTGGACCCCCCACCTACCCTTCCCCATTTTCATACTCCATGGTCAGATTTAAAGACGGTGAGTGGAAAGTAACCAGACCATTGTACCACAACTAGAAGGTTGCCCCTCCCTTTTCTTTTGCCTGGATGATTTTTTTTTTTTTTTTTTTTTTTTTTTTTGATAGAGAAGACTTATAAGTTGTCATAGTAAAAAAACAACATCAACAAAAGACAAGCATACAAAAACGTAAGAAACAAAAAACAAACAAATATAGTGTAAGAATATTTCAAGCACAAATAATTGAATATATGAAGTGAACAATATGGTATGCACAGTACAGTATGAATGGGCAAAAGTGCATGCTAGATTTTATCTTGCGCTTGCACATTTTTTTTTTTTTTTCCAGCATGAAGATCCAAAACTTGTGAGCCCAGTTTTTGGTAGGACATGATTACTTGACGATGTAAGTAGTCAGGGGCATTTTGTTGGACAGTTTACCCCTTCATACTGTTACCCAGTGATATCAGTGTAGAGATGCAGCTATTGCATACATTTTTTGGTTTTTTTTTTTTCCGTTTCCAGGAAAAGCATGCCAAGAAGCCCACCGGGTCCTTTAGCCATGTCTTCACGGACCAGAAAGTTCATCTCTTTACTCTGGGTAAGGATCTTCCCTGTCATGTCTGTCAGTGAGTGCAGTTGTTGCTGGGGTGTATGCACCTACATTCAGGGTATAGATACAGCATGATTGGCAGAAACATGCAGCTTGTCCATCTTTACTCTTGTAAGCCTAAAAAGAATCAATCAGTTGTTATATTCAGCCATGTCTTACCTATTTGTCATCGTACCTGTTTATATTACAAAAATGTGAAAGAAGGGCTTCGTTTGTATGGGGCAAAATCTTCTACAAACTTTACTTCATTTATTATATCGTGTAGACATATGTATTCTCAGTTTTATGTTAAGTTTCATCATATTTGGCTTCAATTTTTTTTTGCCTTTTTTTTTTACCTACCTTAGGTCATGTATCAAGTTCTGTTTATGGTAACATGACATGTTTTGTCAGTCAGTCACAACCTCCGTAACTCATGCATCATAAGGAAGTACTTGACCGTCAAACCATGGCAAACTGTAACAGATAGTCAGTTTGTAGAGCATTCCTGTATTAGTTGGCATCAGGGCACTGTTTTTGTTTGTCCCCTTCAGACATCCAACATATCAAATAGACTTGTCATAATCTAGAGGTTTTAGAAGTCAGATTTTGGCAGCCCTTCTTGAAACAAAATCTCCTGAAAGTTCTCCCACACTGTTTTGATTTTGAATAGACTTTGTTAACGTAAGTGCAGATGCCTCTACAGTTGTATAGGAAACAGTTAGTTTTCACAAGGTGGATAGACTTACTGCCACTCATTGTCAGTGTGTGGCACCTGAATGTTCAGTATCTTTTATCTGCCGGTATTTAGCTTCCATTCATTGACTGTTTGCTTAACACAAATGTACAAACGCTCAAGAGAGAGCAAGGAGAACAAAATTGCAGCATTCTGTTCTTTGGAAAGGTGTCTGTTCATATCTTTAACAAAAAGGACAATTGACAGACAGAGAACGAAAAAGCAACAACAAAATTGCAAAACCGAACATGTAGAGACTTTGGGATGAGAGATCTCTCTTCTGCGCTATGCTTCTAGAAGATGAGCTCTCATCAGCCACTTGAAACCATGAATACTTTCACTTCTAGTGGTGAAAGCTCTCATGACGTGATGATGTATGTGAGAGCAGTTTCAATGTTGCAGCTTTGCCATTGTTTCTACCTACCCGGTATACCTCTCTCTATGCTGTAGACAATGTGTCTGTGTGTGTATGTGTGTGTCATGTGTGTGTACAATGTCGATGACATTTCAACTGTTAAAGTAACGTCTGCATGTGTGGAAGCACCATTCCAAAATCTGGTGCTGTAGAAGCAGCTGCACAGTAACCTGTTGTCATACAAGTTCATAAAGTATTGTGTACAAGTGCAGTCAGAAACACACATTTTGCCCTCATGCAATGATGATTCCTAGAGAGGGCACTCCCCCCACCCCCCCCCCCCCCCAGAAAAAAATAAGAATCAACACCAACAACAACAATCTATCTACGTATTGTCAATCAGTTGCAATAAAAAATCTTGACCAAAGAATTTCATGAATTTGAACAACAATCCAGCCCGTGTACAGATTTTTCAGTGAGCCCAATAGCAACTGCAGCAAGGTTCTTTGTTGTACATTGTTGTAAGAAAATTGTTGAAATGGTTTATGATACATCATGGCTTTCCCCCACCATTATCTTGTCCCCAGTGGTGAACCCTGACAACACCTTCCAAGTGTATGTTGACCAGAAGGTTGTCAGTGAGGGCAGTCTCCTAGAAGATATGAGGTCAGTATCTTTTTTCATGATGTCTGTTGCTATTGAGTCAGAGTCAGAAGTTTTCACTGTGGTTGAATCAATCTTAATTCTTGTTTTTGTTTTGTTTTTTAATTCTTTCTTTGCTATTTGAGTGATGAAGTTAACAAGTGTTGAGGCCTCAGTGCTAAACAGCATGGGAAAATTTATCACTGCACCTGAAGAATGACATTTCATGATGATGACTGCTGGTAAAATTGCTTCATGTAAAACAAAATATCATCATGATACCATTGGCGTGATAAAAGAGGTTTCTAACGTATATGGACAGTAAATTGCATCAATTGCAGCAACTACAGCAATGACTCAACTGAAACATTCAGAGCTGATTGCCTGATTATTGCCATGGTAACTTAATCCAGTACAGCCTCCAAGAATTAGATACCTCTTTAATGAACTGATGACTGAAAGATGTTGTCACTCAACTGAGAAAATGATTGTTGAAAAGTAGACCTATGGGGGAAATGATCGATGCGAGATGCAAAATGTCACACATTTCCATCTGTGCCCATAGTTTTTACACTCATTCCTTTCATGGAAAGTGAAACTAGATGTGGAGGGTTTTAGTTTGATTGTGTGTGTTTGCTTTTTTTGTCCAATCCCGAAGCCCTGCGGTGAACCCACCTGCAGAAATTGAGGACCCCGACGACAAGAAGCCCAAAGACTGGGATGACAGGAAGAAGTGAGCCCAATAATTCTTCTTCTTCTTCTTCTGTTTGTCCTTTTTTTAAGTGTGGATGTCATACATCCAGCGCAGTATCTTAATGCATTCCAATCTACAGTATACACACTGCTCATCTTTAATATATGATCACATTAACATTTTATTACTGCTTTATATTTTAGAAACACATGCAGTTCACTGAACAGGATAGCAATATCAGTTTAAACAGTCACCTCTTTTTCATAAAAATATTATAGAACCTGCACAGTTGTCATTGGAATTGTTTCTTTTATGCATGTGTGCAGGAAACTTAAATATGTTGAGTGTATTTTCAGAGTAGATGATTAATTGGGCAATCAGAAAATACATTTTGCATTTAAACCATCCAAAAGTGATAGAAAATAGACTGGCTCTCTGATATAGCATTAGTAAACTAGCGTATTGGATCATCATATTCTCCCCTCTCACATGACCCACGTCGGCCAATAGAATGATTGTAATGAAGAGACCATGATCACTGAGATACCATTTATCATTTTGAATAGATGCAGCAACAGTAGTCAATTTTCTTTGCCGTGTGAGGTTGATTTCGGTTGTTTCCTTGACCTTGACATTTTGTCTACGAATCGTTTTTGGTATTGTGTATGCCAGCCAAGGATTAGTACAGGTTGTACTGGACTTGTAGTGAGCTTTGATGACAAGAGAATGGTCACGTGACATCACAATTTCTCCTGTGAGGAACTTTGCACTGCACATCTTGGATCCTTTTCCTCCCCAGGATCCCCGAGCCCGGTGCCGAAAAGCCTGACGACTGGGACGAGGATGCGCCCGCGCAGATTGAGGACGAAAACGCTGTGAAGCCAGACGGCTGGCTCGACGACGAGCCAGAGCTCATCGACGATCCAGATGCAGAGAGACCCGACGATTGGTGAGCATCGTGCCAAGTGATTGCTTTTGATGGCAGATGTGATTGACCTATTAAAGCGCGAGCCGTTACTGGTCATCCCTTTTGATGGAAATGATCCGCCTCGTAAGGGCTCTTCAAATGGCACTCAAAGTCAAATGAAACTGTTAACTTGTCTATCAAATATTTCAGTGTTCAATCATTGCTTGAAATCATTCCAAGCAAAGCAGCATTGCTAGGACAGAATAGATGCATCTTCTGTGCGAAATGTTAGTGACAGTCAAAAAAGCACTCGATTTACACTTTCTTATGTTTTGAAAAAAAAAAAAGTAAATTAGCAAATTAAGAAATAAACAAAAATAGCAAAAAAGAACAATTTGAGTTGCATTTTACTTTGTTCTGAATCCTGATCGTATATTTGACTGAAATTGATAATTTTGATTCATAGTTTGTCCATTAAAAGAATCCTTTTCATCTTTTTTTTTTTTCCAGGGATGATGATATGGATGGCGAGTGGGAACCACCAAAGATCAGTGAGTCTGAATTCAAACTGGCATCAATGTAATTGATGCTAAATCTGCTTACATTATACTGGTCTTTGCTAGAACTTGTACACGTACTATTCTTTAATCAGAAAGTTTATCAAAATTGCTGAACAAATTTATTCACATTTGTGGAAATACATCACTGATTGCTTTAAATCCAGATATACAAGTAGACGTACAGTAGTAGTAGAAGTGGGGGTAATAGTGGTAGTACAAGTAGTAGTACGTAGTAGTAGTAGTGGTAGTGGTCATGGTAGTGGTAAAAGTAGTAATACTGGTAGCAGCAGCATTCAAAGTCGAATGTCAGCTGTCAAAGTCAAATGTTAATGGAAGAACATTTAAATGTTATTCATCTGGCAGTGGAGGTTTTTGCTGGCCTTCAAATCATATAGAACAAGATGGAATAAATGCTCCAAGAAGTGATATTGGGTGGCATCCGTGACTGACAGAAGCAGATTCATTATGGACATTCATCTTTGCGCATACAATAAATGATCCTGCAGAAGTCAAAGTAAATTAGGTTTTGAAAAGGTTGTAGGAACATCAGGGTTTAGATGTGGCAAGTTTTATTTGATAACCTACTTAGCGTCTGATTGCTCTTCATGTGGTTTAAGTTTGGTAATCTATTATACTGCAATCCCAAATCAGGAATTAATTCTAGACTGTGACTGTTTTATAGTCATACTGGAGAGTACCCATTTATCCAAGTAGTTGTTATATGCAAGGTGGTTCATGTTTACTAAGTCAATAAATCAATATCTGTATGTTACATTAGATTTACAACAAATCACAAACTTCATTCCATGGCCTTGTTTTTTTTTTGTCTGTGTGTTAAAAAGCTCTAAAAGTGCTCAGTTAAAGTGGAGAGTGCAAGGTTGATAAAAGAAAAGAGTTTTGAAGTCATTCTAGGAGCAGTGCAAGTGAGTTTGAATTGACCTTATACCTTTAGAATGTTGATAAGAGAGGTTATGTATTGATACAACAACAACAACTCTGTATTCTTGGCTCATCTGCAGACAACCCACTGTGTGACGATGTTGGGTGTGGTGAGTGGAAACCCCCCATGGTGCCCAATCCCGGCTACAAGGGTAAATGGAAGCCCCCCTACATTGACAACCCCAACTACCAGGGAGAGTGGAAGCCCAGGATGATTGCAAACCCAGACTTCTTTGAAGACCTTGAGCCGTTCAAGATGTCATCTATTGTGAGTGTTTGAAAGTATATCTTTTTTGCCCTATTCTTGAGTTTCTTTTAGTTTCTTCTCCTTCCCCCTTTCCATCATTTGCCCGTAACGTAGAGTGAAACCAGTCCGGCAAAGAGGATGTCGTGATCGTGACAGTGGGTAGGCCTTGGTGATGACATTGTCGTAAATCACAAGAATGGTGCTGGTGGAGATGATATATTTGAGTTGATGTGTGCGTGTCAGTCCAGCCTAGAGTAACCTGCTGACAGTTCCGTGAACTACGAAACAGAAAGGACTGTCATCAAACAGCTAGTCACACCGCAAAGCGGAAGACATTACCTTCAAAAATTTGAACCTGCTATGGACGTTAAACAGTGGAATAGAGTCCCCCAAGAAGCTATTGAGGCCAACACCTTAAAACTTTTCTTGTTTTTATGCCTCCGCCACGAAGTGGTGCCGGAGGCATTATGTTTTCGGGTTGTCCGTCCGTCTGTCCGCCCGTCCGTCCGTCCGCTTTCGTTTATGCGATAACTTGAGTAATATTTACTGGAATTTTACCAAACTTGGTTCAAGTATGAAGTATGATGGGGCAATTATTTGAATAGATTTTGGGTGAAATCGGCTAAAGGTCAAAGGTCAAGGTCAAATCATGAAATTGTATCCGTTTACGTGATAACTCAAGACTGGATAGAGCAAATTTCACCAAACTTTGTTGGAGGATGATGTATAATGGGACAATTACTTGACTAGTTTTTCAGTGAAATCGGACAGAGGTCAAAGATCAAGGTCAAATCCTAATATTTATCTGTTTACGTGATAACTCAAAACTGGATGAAGCAGCTTTCACCAAACTTGGTCCAAGGATGATGTATGATAGGACAATTAGTTGAGTAGATTTTAGTGACATTGGCAAGAGGTCAAAGATCAAACGGTCAAGGTCAAATGGTACAAATGTTGCAATTTCCCCCATATCTGTGCAATGCCCAAAGGTATTTTCTTGAAACTTGGTGTGGACATGTACTACTGCGTAGAGATTCTCCAGAGAGAGTTTCATGTCATAAGGTCAAAGTTCAAAAGTTCAAAGGTTAGGTGAAAATGTTGCAATATCACTTTTCTCGCAAATGGTTAATGTATCATCGTGGTACTTGGTACATACACATGTACTGACTGGCAGGGATTATCTAGGAAACTTATATGCTTCCCCCCCCCCCCCCCCCTGCCATTTATTTATATATTCTTCATATTCTTCAAAATCTTGTGATAATTTCTGGTTAGAATTGCTATGTCTTCACCTCAAAACTTCCAGAATATTGCAATGTAGACCTCTCCACCACAGTGACAGAGTAATCGGCAAGTTGATCATGGTCTTTTTGACAAAGAATGTTGACAGTGTTGCCTATACCCACACCCTACACTCATTGAGTGCCATTATCAAGTGTCATCCGTTGTTTTTGTCACTCTCTCAATGTCACTCTATTTATCTGTATCTCTGTGATGATACTTTATGTCTGGCATCTCTGTTGGTATGTGTCTGTCATGGCTGACAGTTTGTGACTTCCCTGATTGATCTCCACTCTTTACAGTCAGCAGCAAGTTGATAAACAGTTGATGGGGCTTTACCAACAAGGGATTTGATTCTATCAATCCACCTAGCTTTTGGTCACCCTGGCCTTCTTGAGCCTTCAGTTTTTCCCTTGAAGCATTACTTTTCAAGAAATTGTTTTCTCTTATAGCTATGTGGAATACCAAAATAGCTAAGTAGTGTGACCAAAGTAGCTGGCATAGTTACCATTATTTATTTCCGTCTTGATAGTGATCACTATGTCTCTTTTGTCCCTGACATTGTCACTGACACTTTTTTTGACAGCACCCATCTTCACCATTTGCAGTTGTATGACTTGTCATTGCAAACAAAAGAAAACACAAAGAATTCTTTTCTGTTTTGCTTTGGTCCAAACTTGTAATACCACTTATATAGGGCTGTATAGAAACATACTGTAGAATTTAAGAAATTTACTATGGTGTGCCCAGTCGTTTTGAGGCATAGACTCAAGTTAATCAGATAAGACAGGATGTCATGTGGGCAATTCTCCTAATGTAAATTTCTCCTTTCTGTCTTCCAGGGAGCCATTGCCTTGGAGCTGTGGTCAATGAGCGACAACATCCTCTTCGACAACTTCATCATCACCACTGACAAGGATGTGGCGGACCAGTACGCTGCTGACAGCTACCACCTCAAACGCAAGGAGGGTGTCGTTGCCTCAGCTGTGAGTCTCTTGGTCAAAAGTTTGATGGATGCCTCTACAAGAAGTTTCAATCCATATAAACTACCAAAGTCAAATCAGAGGCCCCATCCCCTTTTATGTGTTCAGTCTGATCACAATTTGTATGCTGATCTGTATTCAAGTTGACCCAAAGTAGCCAATGTGCTGCATAGTCTTTGAGGAAAAGGTCATTGGACATAGAATTCATCTGGTGGATATGTTTCCTGAAATGTAAGGTCAATTTAAACCCATCTGTATGCTCATGTTTACCTTCCAACTATAGTCCCGTTCAAAAGGGTCTTTCATTTTTCCTCTTTACAAAAAAAGAAATTGATCTTGTTTAAGTATGTTTGTGAACACCTGGTAGTAGTGAAGGAAAGGATATTTACAAGAATTCCTAGGTTTGCAATTTTTTGTCCCATTTGTTACAGTGTAGCCAGGGGGCCATTTCATGAGGCATTTTGTGTGACAAATTTGTCAGACAAATTTACTCTCAGCCTATCATATGCAGGGATTTCAGTAGCTCATAACAGTTTGTCAAAAAAAAAAATAATAATAATAATCTGACAAAGTCCTTCATGAAATGCCCCCCAGGTATGCATATCCTTCTTTGCTCTGTGAAGCATAACATGAACTTAGACCATGCATGCTTCAGTCATTGGTCGCCCGCCAATTTTGACGTTAGAGTGCACATAGAAGTGCAATGACCTCATGCCCCCTCCTTCTCTGCTTGACCACTCGTCTCAGGAGACCTTTGTGTCCAGTATGGTGGATGCTGCCCAGGAGAGGCCCTGGCTATGGGCTGTCTTCGCCCTCATCGTCATCATCCCGCTCTTCTTCTGCATCAGGTTCTGCTTCAAGTCGGTGAGAAGTCTAACATGCTTTACGTTTAACGGTTATATTCTAGCTGTATGTGGATACTGTAAACATGGAAATGTTCGCGGTAAAATTATTTTCACATATTTTGTGCTACATTTGGCTTGTTTGATATTCTTTAACCTGTGAAAATATCTTCGCAATTTTCTGTGTACAATTTGAACAGCTTGAATCGGGTGTTCATCGGTGGTGCCTTCCTTTTATGAGTGTGTGTGTGCGCGCTTGTGCCCTAAATAGTATTCATTTGAATGTATGTGTGTATGCAGTAGTTTCTGTACAGGCCTTACATTTGAATGATCGGGCAACACTTCTATTTTCATGCAGGGAAATGTCAAATTGAATTCTCTCTTTTATGTGAAATGAATAAAGTCATACAAGTCTTGAAGCAATTGTGCACAGCAAATTCAAGAACCAGGGATATATCTTGAACCACTTACTACAAAAACTTAATCGCACGAAAAGTATTAATGTTTACATTTGATTCTGGATGGTATATTAGTTACATATTACGTATTGAGTGATCCACATTTTCCAAGCTCTGCTTTTCAGTGGACCACTCTCCTCCATCATTATGCTTACCTTTCTGTCAACTTTGCGAAAGATGCATTCCTGTTCTTATTATTCTACTTATTTGTACATGTATTCCCTAATAAATTTCATAATCCACACTGTAATTCGTATTTCTTACAAATTGATGATTGTGTAACATATGCTTAGTATTATGGTTTACCCTTTTGTTGGATGCAAACGATAATTTTGTCTTCACTTCTCTCATTTATTAAAGAAGGATACTTAAAGGTATGAGGTGAACTTGATAGTGGCATTTTGACATCTTGTCATAGGCTTTATGTTTTTATATTGTCTCCATCTCTCATGTGCAGAGCCCCGAAGAGCTAGACAGCAAGAAGAGTGATGCGCCCAGCCCGGATGACGTCAGGGAAGGGGAAGAGGGGGAGGAGGAAGAAGAGGAGGCTGCAGCAGCTGAGGGCGGAGAGAAAGAAGGCGAAGAGGCAGTGTCAGCCGAGGGTGATGCGAGCGTCAGGCAACGAAAGAAAGCCACCAAGGCAGACTTGGAGGGGCCTGCAGAGGAGGTAAGATGTCACAGACAAACAAACAAACAAATATTGTTCATACAGTGCACTCCCATTTCAATGAGCGTGGTCTTCACGAAGTTCTCCTTTTAGCAAAGTGAAAATTCAAATCCCCGAATTATCATCTATTTATCTTTGTATACTTTATCGTTTGGCTATAACAAAATTTCAGTATAACGAAAGAAAGCTGCCTATCCCGAGGAATTTGTTATGATGGGAGTCGCGTACCTATTGCCGTGGTTCAAGTGACTTTGTTTAAATAGCTTGATGTGACAGGATTTAGGGTCTCTTTATTAAACTAAAAAACTGCCTCTTCACTGCTTTTGGCTCACTGCTTCACAGAACTGTGCCATCTGATCAGGAAAACAATGAGAAACTGATTCAACTTGGAATTGTTTCTTCCAAATAAAAGCATCAAAGTGCTGTTCTTTTGTTGAGGTTGATGTTTGGTCTGATCAGGACCGTCACAAAAAGAATTGGAGCCTCTTCTTTTTGTCTCGCCCACCAGAGGTGAAGGCGAGACTAAGGGATCCAAATGGCGTCCGTCCGTCGTCCGTTTGTTGTCCGTCGTCCGTCACAAATGTTAAAGTTTACCTGCAAGACTCTCTTATGATGCATAACTTGGTAACTGTTACAGCAATGGCAGCCACACTTGGATGATAGAAGCACTAGGGGTATCTTCATGTTATGGTGTTGTTGGAGGTCATGTGATGATGTCAAAGGTCATTTGAGGTCATATGTTAAAGAGTATGTGCAAGACTCTTTTCTATGTTAAAGTTTACCTGCAAGACTCTTTTGACAAATAATTTCACATAAGTTGCTTGGATTACAACCTAACTTGGGTCATAGATGCACTGGGGGTACCTTCATGTTATGGTGCCGTTGGAGGTCACAGGATAAGGTCAAAGGTCCTTTGAGGTCATACGTTAAAGTTTACTTGCAAGACTCTCTTATCACATAACTTGACACATGTTGCTACAATGGCAATCAAAACTTGGGTGATGAATGCACTTGGGGTACCTTCATGTTATGGTGCCGTAAGAGGTCACATGATATGGTCAAAGGTCATTTGAGGTCATACGTTAAAGTTTACTTGCAAGACTGTCACAGACGGGTCTTGAAACGAACTTTTAAGGGCCCAATGTTAAGTTTTTATGGCGTGTTTTGATTATGGCTCATAACTTTTGATCCCTTTGTCTGTTTGTGACCAAACTTGGATGACAGATATCCCTTGGGGAGGTGATGGTCATCACAAGGTCAAAGGTCACATACAGGGGTCAACGAACTTTTAGGGCCCACTGTTAAGTTTTTATGGCGCGTTTTGATTATAGCTCATAACTTTTGATCCCTTTGTCCCTTTGTGTCCAAACTTGGATGGTAGATGTCCCTTGGTGAGGTGAAGGTCATCACAAGGTCAAAGGTCACTGACAGGGGTCAACAAATTTTTAGGGCCCAATGTTAAGTTTTAAGGGTGCGTTTCGATTGTGGTTCAGAACTTTTGCTACCTATGTCCATTTGTGACCAAACTTGAACGGTAGACATCCCTTGGGGAATTAAAGGTCATCACAAGGTCAAAGGTCACAGAAAGGGGTCAACAAATTTTTAGGGCCTATTAAGTTTTTCTGGCGCGTTTCATTTATGGCTCATAACTTTTGATCCCTTTGTCTGTTTGTGACCAAACTTGGATGGTAAATGTCACTTTGGGAGTTGAAGGTCACCACAAGGTCAAAGGTCGTAGGCGGGTCAATGAACTTCTGGGAGTTAGAAAAATATTAATTTCTTGTACGCGAATGGGGGAGACACAATTTGGCACTTGCCTTGTTTTTTTAGCAGGAGACACACATTTGATTTTGTTTTCCTCTGTCTTTGCATGAATATGCATGTTTTGAATTCGAAATGACCAAAACCATGAAATCATCCAATCAAAATGGAACAGAGCAAAGGGAAAGGACAGGTAGTCGGTCTTTGAAATATATCAAATTGTATCAAAATAATTGACCTCATGTGACAAAATCCATAACAAGTTGCTAAGATTTATGTTATACAGTAAGCTTGATAACATGCACTTTGGGGTTAACTCTGCTGATTATAAGCTTCCGATGCTATGCACCAATTAGCTATTTTCTTATTAAACTATTTGGAAGTTTGGAAACAATAGAATGAAGTGAAAGAAGTGGTACACAACAGTTTTGTGATTTAAATTCACATAATTTGAGCATGTGAGGGCCACTAGCAACTCTTTGAGTAGAAAAACAAAACCCAGTATTTCCAATATCTATCACCTGGATGTACCTTTTGTTTCTGCATCATTTAGGAGGAGGAAGAGGAGGAGGCAGCTGCAGAGGAGCCACAGGAGAAAGCTAGGTGAGAACCAAACACTTGTCCTCCACATGGCCATATTGCAAGGCAACCGCTGCTTATTAACCCATTGACAGGCTTACTTCGCTGTAACACGCATTTCCCATAGACGCCTGCCAGAGTATACTTGGGACTAGTCTTCCGTGGGTTAAAGGGGATGGCTAGTAACTGATCAGTGGAATCAGTGGAAATGCTGGGAGATGATTGTTCCACTTCTTGTGGGATTCATTTAAGAGTTCATTGTATATCTATTGTTGTGTGAAAATGATTTGCTTCAGAACGGTCTCGTATTCAAGTAATGTGCAGTTTAATGCTTCCAGGTTAGCGTCCCTGGTCAGTGACGGAGCATTAATCTGCACATTACTTGAATATGAGACCGTTCTGAAGCAAATCATTTTCACACAACAATAGATGTACAATGAACTCTTGAATGAATTCCATAAGGATTGGAACAATCATCTCCCAGCATTTCCACTGATTCCCACTGATCAGTTACTAGCCTTCCCCTTTAAAGCTGAATTCCGTGCTGATGGAAGTACTCTTTGAGATGAACTGTTCTTCCTTCAGAGTAATGTGTCACAAAGAATTGACAAGTGAAATACAGTAAGGAGATGATAAGATGTTCATTACAAATAGTGAATGGTCAAGATCTCGTGCATTGTTCTGTTTGCAGGAGTACAGACCATGCCCTATTTGTTTTATACAACAATGCAGATGTCAATGGAGGTGGTCCACAATTATTCTTGATTTTAGAACAAAAGTGGCAACCATTCTTTTTTTTTGTGAAAGGCAAATGGGTAGTACATGCAGTCAGTCGTACATGAGAACAATCTGTTGAAGTTGTTGACAGTAAAATGAGTGACTGAATGTACACTTGTGACTGATTGGGTGTGTGCGGCAAAGGTATTTTTGTTTTGATGCTAGAGGCCTGCAGTGTTGCAAAAACTACGAGTTGATCATGAGTTAAACATGGAAGTCAGTGTAAATTGGTGTCTTCGGCAGTGCACTATCCATTTTTGCCCAAACAAAACTGCATGGCTCAGCAACAGTACTTTTAACTGCATGTCACGTGATGAACTATCGACCAATTGTATAGCTGGAATCTTTGTAGGTGTTGTATAATTTTTTAAAATCTTATGAATATTCAAGACAGGGGCTTTGTGTGGTTCTATAAAGTGCACAAAGTCTATTTAGCTCTCACCCCACCAGCTTGATGTATGAGGTGTATAACATTCTGACTTTTATTTTTTGCACTCTTTTGTTTCATAATTCTTCATGCAGCACACCTAAAAAGCCCAAGACACGCTCAAGAAAAGAATGATGACTTTCCAGCCCTTGGTGGGAAGTATGTGATGCTGTATCATCTGCCTGCCTGGTAGTCTTCATTCAAGCCTCTCCCAGTTCCTTTTCTGGCCTTTCCTAGGGTTTTCCTTTCTTTCTTTCTTTTTTTTAAAGTCCCAACTGCAGTTGGCTTGTGGAATGTTCATACTTAACCTTTTCTTTAAGTTTTGAAACCTTTTTACAGTTTTTTGCATTTACAGGCACTGCCAGTGACTTTAATCAAGTGTCAATGGCTGTGTCTACAAATGAATTAAGTGTTATGAAATTCAGCTGTGGTTAATTATTGACATCTGGGTAGTTCATGATATGATTGCATGTTGTTTTAATATCCCTGATAAAGTCTACCAATATGAGCAGAGGAAAGAAGGAAATTATGTTACCATTCCTAGTTGCATGAGTTCTCGATGGCACAACATGTGCAGTCCTTGTCTTTCTGATTTTGTCCTTTTTATTTGTGGGTTGACCTAGCGCCTAACTCCATGTGTAATGAGTGAACGCATTTGATGCATTCTGTCTGTGTACAGTAGCACATCAAGCAGAGTTTTGTCGCATTAGTGTTGTTTGATTTTCATGTATTGTTTTTAGTTTTGTAAGAACGAATCCATCATATGAGTTTGAAAAGGATGCTGGTAACAGAGATGTGATTCTTTATTAATGACTTTTCCAAGAATTGACCTTACAGAGTTAATGTCATACTGCTGTTCTGGAGCTAAATGTTTTTTATGCTGTTTTCTGAAACACTTTGACACAGAGTGCTTCATATGCTTGTGCGCGGTATTGTTCAAAACAACCAGTATGTTTCTCTTCTAATATGAATAAAGTAGAAAGTGTTTAAAGTTGCCAGCACATTTTGTTTTGTAATAATGAAGCTAAAAATCAGGTAAAAATGAAAAGTGTAAACAAATTCGGAATTAATTCCTCAATGTAGAAAAAAGGAAACCCTCCACATGGATGTCAGTGACGTTTATTACAAACCCCCTCAAAACAAGCGAAAGAAAAAATCATTTTGGTGCTCATTGGACAATATGTTATTAATGTGAAGGTTCCTTTGAATTCATTGTTTTGTTTGCTCTATTGTCTTGGGTGAGTTAGTTATCATAGATATTATCTCTGTCTCTCACATGCTGTCCTTTGAGAGTCAGAAATGTGTAAAGATTTGCCTGCTGTTGAGAATCAGTGAGATGCATTGACACTCTTGTGTTGGTAGAGGGTCATGATGGGGGCTGTCACTTGCCCCCCGTGTTGAAAGGGCACCCTTTTCCGCATCCCCCTGACTGATACAAAGAGGTGACCGCAAAACTGTGTGATGGAATATGGATTATAATGAATGTGTGTTATGAGCAAGAAAGCCTTGGGGTTTTTGTTTTTTTCATGGCAGCAATGAGGGAAATGGTGAGAGGTGCCATCTTGAAAATAGTATGCTCAAAGTATGTTCTGAGCATTGGTTGAAGGTGTCCCATGTACGTATATTCCCGCGTTTGCATGAGAATGAGGTGAAGTTTGATATTTAGCCTTTGTACATGTGTTACATAATGGTGAGCTCAAGTTGGGTACTAGTAGCGTGCGCCAAACAACCTCAATGTTTTGTACCGTTTTGACAGTTTTAGAGTTAGGAAACAAAAAGTGTTTCTTGTTCAACCATTTTTAGGGGCATGTGGACACTGAGAAATGCAATATATTGACCAATTTTTAGTTGATGTATGATTGAGATCCATATAGTTGTATGATGCCCGTTCCTGTGATATCATAAAATATCTTGTACCTCTCCTCTGAAATCGGAGCAGATTGTCATATACCATGAGGGCGCATTGTTAGGTAGATAACTTGTTATGAGTGAGAATATCTGAAGGTGAAATTTTTCAAAATTTGAAGAATTTTTCATTACATTGTGACCATTTGTGGAAGAAGAAAAGTCAATTGTGCAACAAATTCGTGTAACCATTATAAATAACACTTGGCAAGACATAAGAAGAAATGAGAAATGTTGTCGTTACAAATTTTATTCTGTGGGATGTTAGAATATCTGTTAATGTGTTTTTCAGTGACAGCAAAAATCCTATCTGGTTTCCTATCTGCTGTGAATTTTGTAGAAATGCAATGCCAAGTAAGAAAGATTTGGTTGTACATTTATATATCGGTATATATATATGTTTTTGGAAGCCTCAATGTTACTTGCTTTGTCTATGTGAAGTTTTGTTGCATTATTTACAGCGATTTATGAGGGATCACAAGATATATGGAGATACAGCGTTAACCCGTTGAGGACAGACTGATTTTGCTATAACACGCATTTCCCGTTGGCACCTACCCAAGTATTCTGGGGACTCGTCTTCAACAGGTTAAGACTAAAGCATCATTTCTTTTGTACTTTTAAGAAAGGCTACTCTAGAGTCGAAGGGAGGATAAGAATTTCCATGGTTAGTGGTTTGAGTTTAGTTTTCTTTGTTCTTTCTTTTTTCTGGCATATTGTGATTGATGTAGCTTTTCAATCATAATTGAAACTTCTTGCAGTTTTTATGTGAGCCAAATCGCATCTGTTTCTCCAAGAACAGTTCAGAAACGTCGCTAGTGATAAATCTATCATAATATGCTCGGGGAGTTTGGTAATGGTGATGACGGGTGGAAATTGTGTGACTTTTGGGGGAGAGCAGTTTTCCTTTCGTTTTCTTCCCCAATACTTCCTCAGACCTGATTATACAATGACAAGTGTTTACTCCTTGCCTTCTCAATACTGCTGGTAGTTCTCACATGATTCCTGCTCAATAGCGCTTCAGCCGAGACTGCAATTGCAGAGTGAAGGAAGAGGAAAAGCACCGTATCGTCTCTACAAGAATATCAGAAAAGAAGGAGGAACATTAGTTTAATGGCCTTTGCTATATGAAAGGAATTATCTCTCTCTCTCTCTCTCTCTCCTCTGTGTATTTTCTCTCCGTTTCTCTTTCCTGCTCTCCGCCTCTCAGGCGCTGTTTTGTTCCTGCGTACAATTAGTGTAACATTTCCGTTCTTCGCAGCATATTTCATTTTGTGCAGAGAATGCAAGGACACTATTTTTTATTTTTTTTGCAATGTTAGGACACAATTTTTTGTTTATGTAATGTTAAGACAGTATTTTTGTTTTTGTAATGTTAGGACACAGTTAACAATTCATGTGAAATGTGTGTGCTCTCTTTATACATGCACCATTGATATGCAACAACAGCAAAAATGAATGTACGTTTTGAATCTTGGTAAAGAAATAACATTGTTAATGGAACATACACAATGGGTAGTGTCATTTTTTTTTTTTTGCATTTATTATTTTGTTGTTGCAAGGGCCACATTTAAAGATAATAGTACCGGGAGAGTGTTGTCTGTGCAAATCTTATTTTGCTGATTTTTGTTTCCTTGTTTTGGTTGTCTCTTTGTGTATCTGATAGTGGTGCCAATGTGTAACCTGCGATCAGTACGGGGTTTTAGAGAAATATGGACCTGATTGCTTTTTTGTATCTAATAATAAGCAATGGTGCAGATGGTCTATCCCCAGTAGAGCACGTTCAAACATGGAGATGTGCTTGCCCAACCAAGGTAACACTCAAAAAGGAAAATTAAACAGAAAAAAAAGTACAATGAAATATGACATTTTTAGTGCGTTGTTGGGAAGTGGTCATTCCTAGTTAAGTCATGACTTCTGTGTTCGTGCGTGTGTGTGTGTCCGGTTTTGTCATGCAATGAAGTAACGTTCAAGCAATATGATGCATGTTCACAGATGCGATAATTGTATTCAAATTATCAGATTCATTATACTACCTTAGATGCGCAACGATGATATTGGCTTGTGACCAGGTGGTCAAAGATTACCCTTGTGAATACAGGAAAACAAAATTTAGTGAATTGAAATAAAAAATTAAAAAACATTAAAATAGCTCGATTTAGTTTTGACATGTATTTGAACAATTCCATAATGGTGAATTCCCAAGTAGAGTAGAATTAAGATATATACGCACAGTTATGGAGGAGGTATTGAATATCAGTATAGTTCATGCCCAGTGTGTTGATATTTATATATATGTTGGTTGTTCCCTTTGGTATCTCAATGCTGATGATAGAGAGAGAGACACATACACAAAAAGCCAACTCTTTCTGGGCACAACGATGTGAAGTCTGCATACATCAGAGTTGGAGTTTGGTTGCGTCTGTTAAGAGTTGACAGAGTTTTTCTGAATAAACATTCAATTTGTGTTGAAATCTACCCACAGTAAAATACAAGAGACTCTGATTGTGTTTGTAAGTTGTCATGTCTGTTGGTCCATGAAAAATGTGATGGGTGTGCTTTTTGTGTCTGTTGGCCTTCCATTTCTCTTTCCTATAATTGTTTCTTTTCTCTGTGTTCATTATCCCGGTAACATTATCTACCGAATTAATGCCAAAATTTCATGGCATCAGAAAACGTCTTCGTAAGTAGGTCTACTGTACCTAAATTTGCAGAATTTTTTGAGAAATATATTTGACTATATGCAATGACATAAGTTACGAGTACATATTACACAGGTAGATAAATCAGTACATACTCGATACATGTATTTTTTTAGTGTACCTTGGTATGTATGTAAGTATTCATTCATTCATTCATTCATGTTTTTATTTTCATTTCTAATCAATATACATAGGTAATACAAACGTCAAATGATAACACATCTTGTAACATATAATACATCTTGTTTCATAAAGGACTTGGTGGAAATGAAAATTGAGGGGCTGCTAAAAAGCGAACTTGTATATTGCAGTCCCCTCTCTTACGTTACATTACTACAATACATTAATACATAATTATGTGTATACAAATACGTACACACATACTCCATAATAATTAATATTCCATAAATACATACATACGTTTTAGAATACAACCATCCATGTGTGTATAGATGCATGTATGAATGTGCTTTATGTGTTATGGCCGGCGCCACGTTTTCAAAAGGGGGGGGGGGCACTTTAAACATCAGCTAACAAGCAAAAAGAAAAAACAAAATTCTTCAGCAAAACAAACGCCTAACCGCGCTCTCACACTTGGTTTCATTTTTATGCCTCCGCCACGAAGTGGTGCCGGAGGCATTATGTTTTCGGGTTGTCCGTCCGTCCGTCCTTCCGTCTGTCCGTCCGTCCGTCCGTCCTCCGTCCGTCCGTCCGTCCGTCCGTCCGTCCGTCCGTCTTTCCGTCCGTCCGTAATGAATTTTGTGGACAAGGTAACTATCAAAAGCTGTTGAGGTATCCTAATGAAACTTGGCATGTATGTGTATTAGGGGGTGAAGTTGTGCCTATCAACTTTTGGGTGCACGTGTTCAAGGTCAAAGGTCAAAAGGTCAAGGTCAAATACATAAAATTTCACTATTTCCACCATATCTATGCAATGCCTGAAGATGTTTTCTTGAAACTTAGTGCATACATGTATTACCCAATTTAGATTCTCTGGTGAAAGTTTGGGTCATGAGGTCAAAGGTCAAAAGGTCGAGTAAAAGTATTAAAACTTTTTTTTTCTCTGTAAATTGGAAAATTGTTCAAGGTATCTTCATGGAACATAGTATATACATGTACTGACTGGCAGTGATTATCTAGAGAATGTAGGGTTCATGGGTCAAAGGTCAGGGGTCAAAGGTCAAGTGCAACTATTTCCCTCATGTTCACGCAATGCCAGCAGGATTATTATTTTTTTTTTTACACTTGGTGTATGCATGTGTAACCTAATAGAAATTCTCTGGAGAGTTTTTTTTTTCTTTTTTTTTTTTGCCTCAAAGGTCAAAAGGTCAAAGATCAAGTGAAAGTGCTGAACTAACTTTTTCCTCCATATCTCGGAAGTGGCTCAATTTATCGTGAAACTTACTGCATATTTATGCATGTTCTACCTGAAAGTGATTATCTTATGAATTTTAGGGTCAAAGGCCAGATGAACATGGTAACAATTTACTATTCAGTACAGAAATTGCACTTTTTCTCCATACCGGTACCATGAAAATTACTCCATGCATAAATGTATGAATGGGTCAAAGTCAAGTTAAAGTCCTTAAATCCCCAAATACATGCTCTCCTATTCATCCAATTAAACCAAGGTCAAGGAAGGTGAACATTCAACACATTTGTGACAAACTTGTAATTTTAATATTTTGCCAATTTTATGAAAATGTAATCACACATTGTCCACATGTACTATAGACCTATTAGGAGAATCATGCATTATGGCGGAGGCATACCAGTCGCCATAGCGACATTTCTAGTTTTTTTCCTGGTGACACTTCCGGGCCGTCATAGATGCATGTTGCAAAAAGAAGTAGGGGGCGCTCCCCCCCCCCCCCCCCCCTTCCATTTCTGCCGACCCTGTATGTGTTTATACCTGAATAATCATTTTGAAAACATGACTGGCTTTCAAAAGCAATATTTACGTTGAAATATTGTGTTTTTATATACTTTCATGAGCTGGAAGCGGATGGGATGTTCCGTTATCAACTCTATAGAGCCCTGAAACAGAAAACGGATCTAATTGCAGTGTCAACAGCACGGTATCTTTTCAGATCACCTGGTTGGCCTTCTGACTGCTTTGATGATTCCCGCCCAACAAACGAACGGGTTATTGCTGAGCAGCTACAACGCATGCGCCTTTTCCACGTCTGGCGCCTCTCGCAGACAATGCAGGTCATAATCATCCCCCCCCCCCCCCACCCCACCCCCATCTCTAATCTTAGCGATTGTATGGTGCTTCGACCAGCAAGTAGTACGTGAATGGAGTTCAAGTTTGGCGTTAATCTGATCATCAACTTACAAATGAACTTCACACCTCAACCAGCGACCTCTTATTATAAAGGAGAAAACAAAAACCTAAAGAGCTATTGAAGATCGGACTTCTCTTAAGGTTTAAGAAAAAACAAACCAAACAAAGGTGGCTTATGCGAACAAGCAAGTGGTGACTTGTACACAAAAGGAGGCGTTGTCCGCACAACACACTACGTAGCTTAAAATCTACACAGACATGCGCACTGAGCAAGTGCTAAAATACCGATAATTACTAGTTCATGTATATGAATTGTTGATTTAGAGAAAATCTCCGCCATTTCTGTCTTTCGAAGGAAAACACACTGGGTCGCGAAATATTTTCCTGGTTTGTGTTAAATGTTTGACAAATCCAGCTTTTCCATCGATTTCCAAGTAGGGTCCTACATTTGTAAAACCCTCTCACGAAATCCACGAAAATTCCACTGATTTATGCAAACAGGTTTCAAAGGGTAGACAGTAGCATGACGGGCTTCATGTTCTCTCTCCGAGTCTATTTATGGCCTGGCGTGCGGTTGCACAAGACAAAAAGATTATTCAGTATCCCGAACTACATGTGATAGGACCTTATGCGCCACACGATGCATGCGGTCCAACCCGTTCGGCACGCATTCCCGACTGTCCCGATTTACTGTTGCAAAGATTTTGATAAACCGACGACGAAACGTGTTAAAATCGTTCGCTATGATATCAAAGGCATAACTTACCATTTGAAGATGAAACAAAACTCATCTTTAGTGCTTCAAAATAGTTCCAAAATGTGAGTTAGGAATAGAAACAACCGGTGTAAAAATATGAATCAGTATAATTACTATTAATTATTGGTAAATATACAAAATGTGAATAATAGTTAGCCACAAAGAACTGTTTCCAGACTAAACCGTCTACAGTTATGGTTTGTTGAGAAAAATAGTGATATTTCGTTATGTTTTGGGTTTTATTGCAAAATTTGTATTGTTATTATGGTAGGATGTTTTGTGATACAACTGACCTACACATCACTGCTCCCAATGGTAAAGGGGGAAGGGGTGTTTGAACGCCACATCGCACGAGCTAGACAGCCCCTCACACGACCTATGCACAGCCACTAATACTGAACGGAATACGAGTAGCAAATATTCATTTAAAAAAGTGTGTGCGCGCGCGGGCGTGTGTGTGTGTGTATGTATTTTTTCTTGCTTGCATAATTTCTTCAGCACAATGCTTTCATTTTTTTATCGTGGAATTGACAAATGGAAGGACAAAAATTGTTCCTCAACAACAACATCAACAGAGCGTGTGTGTACGTTTCATAAATCATTTAATTACCATGGGAGACGATGCACAAAATGGAATCTGACCATTGCAGCGTTAGGCGTTAATGTCAAAATCAAAGCCAAATCTGCCATCAGTTTTCTACATGCTCAAGGAAGAAAAATACCAAAAGTCAAGACGACAAGGGAAACACACTTAGGTTCCCATTCAACAGTTGCAACAAAGTGAAGAGCTTTCCATTCCAATTAACGTGAAAGTCGACAGTTAATTTCGAATTTGTAGGAACCCTTGCCTTCTAAGAAAGGTCAGTGCCGTTGATGACCCTAAGTTGGCCGATCACTGTTTATTTCTATCTGGTTATGATTTTGCTTTTGCATTTTTTTTTTCATCACCAATTATTAAACTCAGTGTGAAATATCACAGCAGTTTTCACAAGACGAGAGTTTTTAAAGGGGTCTTAATTAATGTTGATATCATGCCTGCGGAGCTCAAAATGTCCAATTATGGGGTGGGTGGCCCGGATGGGTTGGGAGGGGGAGGAGATGCAACCGTTGAGTTCTTGCATTCATGCACAAGTATCCACGTGAGCCATGAACCTTGCTGCATGATGTAGCCGTTCGTGTGTGACCTCGTACGGTGAATTGCACTCCGCATTTCAGATATGCACCTGCGCATAATGAGCAAAGCTCTGCGCCGTTCTGGCACCGCGTAAGTTCCGATGAAGTGGCGTCATTCTGCGTACAGTTACATTCAGTGAAGTTTACTGTAGGTGGTAGCTCTGATTGGCCGAGGAAAATGGTATATCACTACTTGACGTTGTCTTGACTTTTAGGTGGTTCTTTTTCCATTCTTTAGCACTGATGCTGGAAATCAGCATATCGAAGTCATGCTTTACACAATCATTAAGGCAGCCGAACCGGTGGCCAGACTTACTCGTTTGGTTTATTGGTGATTTTTTCTTTTGTAATTCTTTCCTGAACTCATACACAAGAGCTCAACTGCTAAATCGTTTCAGTTATGAGAGGGAAAATACATATTTATAAATGACCGTCTGCATGTTGTACACTCGTCAGCAGGATGTTTGCAAGAATGACACCCAAATTAAATGGTTCCCAAATGAGGGTGATTAAGGCGCGTGACACTACATCATTCAGGGGACCTCTCCTCTAATTTGTATTAAAGACGTTTGTTAAGATCCATTAGCAATCATTAGTGGCTAATGATGACGTGGAGCTGCGGGGCGAAAATCTTATTTGCACAATGGTGGAGTTTTATATGATCTGAGAGTATATCTTATGTGAGAGAAACCGTGGGTTTTGTTGGCGGTCTGTAATCTCATAGTGTAGTATGTCAGTTTTCCATCAGTAGTAATTCATTCATTTCTAGAAAAGGCTTCGTCTCTGGAAGTTACATGAACTTGGACTTATGCTGGGAATTGTTTGGGCTGGTATACCAGAATTCGGACCACTGTGGTAAGCCAGTATGGCATTGCTATTTCTGTACAGAGCAGCGTTTACATTATTTGTATGGGGAACTCTCCCAAGAGTATTTTTAAACTTGGGTAACGCAAGAAAACAAAATGACATTAAAAAAACCAAACAAAAAGTGGTTGCACTATGTCCCAGAACTTGTGTATAGTGGGACATGTTTTAGCGCTTTTGTCATTTATGTTTACACGTTCTTGGCCATAAGATATGTTATATGATAATGGTTGTTTATCATAATACGCGTATGTATGTATACGTATGTATTATGTGTGTATGTATGCATGTATGTATGTATGTATGTATGTATGTATTGACCGAAATACAAACAATGAAAGACAAGGAATGTAAAAATTCGGACTAAGGGTGTAGGTGACTGGCCACAGAAAAGGAGAAGTTATAACAAAAACAAAGAAGATTAAGACTAACATTAAACGGCTCGTTAAAAATCCTCCTGCAGTCTTATGAGGAGCGATACACATTACATATGAATTACCCTTCTTAACGGATTACAAAACGTTTGTGAAAACAATGATTGGAAAACAAAAAGAAAGATGAAAGAGAAAAATGCGCGAAAAGAGGGAGCAAGGAAAATTTGTAGTTTATGATGCTATAGAGAGAGAGAGTGTGGGGGTGGGGAAGGAGCACAAAAGAAAGAAACAAATGTTATATTAGACATTTTAAATGTGTGACATTTCTTTAATCAACTGCGAAAGTGAAAATGTTTCGTTGAGAGTAAACTACTGAGGGCTCGGCATTTTCAAGAATACTAATTGAAGTTGGGAAAGAGAAATAATGGAAGATGGAAAAAAGAAAGTTTCGATAGAAAAAAAAATAAATGAAAAAGTAAACGCATAACAACTAATCTGAAGTAAGCGGTATTAATGATAACGACGATGAAAACGAAGACAATTCTTGCTATAATGACGAACTCTATGATGACGATGGTCTTGGAAACTAGGAGGCAGAGTTATATGCTTTCGTGGTTTGATATCAAACAAAACAAGTGTGTAGTAATATTTTCTACCATCTGGTGTTGTTTTTTTTTTTTTCACGTCAAGAGTTTGCAAGCAACAAGCCGAGAACTGTATCGATCTCTGCCTTGTATATTTGGTCATGTGACACGAATCTCCTTGTTGTTAACGTCAAAAACATTTGACCACCATACTCTGTGTATATAGGGTTTCTTCTAGAGATGCAAGAAACTGCCGTTGTAAAAAGGCTTGGCGAAACATGAAAGAAATTCATAAACAAAATGTTTGGCCTCACTACATAGACGAGATGACGTCAAGAAAACTGACTAGAAGCATTTTACTTGGAGGAAAAAAAAAGCAAAATTGGTGCACGAGATACTAGAACAAGGCCACAAAGGTGAATAGTCAGTTTGATTATGATGGGCCTCGTTGTTTACCATTCTCGCAGTTCGCTGCACGCACATCCTCTTTACCTTCCTTCAGCTAGCTACGCAGGCCTGCCATCAACAGTAATCATTACGCGACGCATTTGAATTAGTCGTATTCGTTTTTCACTATTTCAATGACACTACATCAAGAAAATTAAAGCCGATTTATGACAAACAACCCCTTCAGATTAAGATCATTTGCACTGAGTTGCATTCAATTTAATATCAACCTCTCCATGTTGGTCTCGACTACAATCTTCGTGTCCGTTGTGACCAAAATCATATTCTCCTCAGTCATAATTTTGTATTTGTTTCAATGTGGGACGCGAGATTATTTTTGTACAACTTCCCTCGCCAGACTATAGGGAAGTACTGCATACCGAAACTAGAAGGGCTAAAAACTTTGCGTGTTGTGAAAATTTATTGAAGGAACGGGAAATAAAAACGACTAAACAATGGTGAACGGTTGGCGTTACCAAGCAATTTTGTCCAAGAAAATGACAACCAAATCAGTCCAGCTGCTAGGTCATCCCTTTCTCGTGAACAGGTCCTACACACACCATGTCACTTAACGTTTTTCGAGAACTGCGACGATCAGCCGGACTTTGTGTAATTGCTTGCCCGACCATACGGGCACGCCAGCATTCGGGCACCTGTAAAAGTTAAGCTAACATAAGGAATCTTAATGACGGTGATGCTGACGAGACCGAATCGTACTGCTGTTAGTACCATGCTATATGGCTGTATGTTCGTCTTTTTGTATCAAGATGATGTTGAAAAGAAAAGACAATTTTGAAGTCCAGTTTCACCGGAACAGTGAGCGATAAGGAATTACCTCTTGAAATTGAAAACGTGTTCATCTTTGCAGACGACATCACGTAGATTTCATTCAAAATGTTTGTGAAATTCCTTTATTTTCTAAGCTGTTGCATGTCTTCAATAATTAGTGTATCCAGATTTGAGGCTGTTGGTGTCAGATCAGGAGAGATATAGAATTTACGGAAGGAACTAAATCGGAAGTACAGTTTCACGAAGTAGTAATCATAGCTGATATGCAAGCATTCAACACACTCCACTCAGCTATTAAAACAGATATCATTTTCATAGTCAGATCAAGTTTAGGGTAGAGCGATATGATAATGCACGAAATCTTGGCACAGTGCGAGAGCACTGCTAAGTGAAGAGAAGCATTATTGCATCATATCGATCTAGACAATATCTGCGATGGTCCGGCAGTATACGACATTTTGAGGAAGACATCTCTTTTAGAGCTGATTAGTGGGAATCATATGCACATAAGATGAAAGGAAAATTATGATTGATCAATTTTAAAAGAAAAAAGTTGAAATACATGAAGATTCGAGATGAATTGAATTAGAAGAAAATATAAATCAGCTTAAATCAGGCCCCATTCTCAGCGCTTCATATAGGAATTAGGCGGGTAACTTTTAATACAATGTTAGTGGTTGGGCTGTAATTAGTGGAGTGAAATGTAGGATGTGGTATAAAGTATATATATATATATATATATATATATATATATACATATAACAAATATGTATATATATATATGCGTGAGAAAAAATCAGGATCGAATGAGTTACTGACGATATCGACATAAAAATACATCTAATTAAAAAAAAAATGGTTATCCATGTGATGTCATATAAGATAAGGTTGGGAGTGATGATGCTTCAAAATCAAAGATTGCTAGAAATAAGTAATCCCAAACATTTTTGTTCCCCAATTATACATTAATATATGTGAATGCTTATTTAGTGGAAATTGAAGAAAATTTTGGCTAATAAGAAAACGTGGATGAAAATACAATCTGTATAACACAAGGTAATAATTATGAGGTTTTTCTTCAATTTGTCTTCCTGTGTACAAAGCTTAATGAAATTTGTAGCTCGCACGACTTTGCCACCGACATCACATAGATAACAGGTTCGATTCCTTTGGTTCCTTTTTTCTGACATGTTTATAAAAATGTAGGTCAGCAGCTGTAATCAAGTAAATTTCATTTGTGCAGAAGGAGACAAATTGAAGGAGACGGAAAATAATCTTGCCCAACACTATCTTCACTCCTTTGCTTGACATTTTTCCCCAAAAGATGCCAGAGATGTGCAAACAGCACATTATTATGAAAAAAAAAACAAGCAAACAAGATGGATAGAAAAATCTATCTTTTAATCGGGCGATGTTGTGCATATATCAAATTTGACTGACATGACAATTCTCTGAACAGGCAAAATATACTGATGTGAAAATTTCAAAAACAAAACAAAAACCAACATGAACAAAACATTGTGTTACATTACTGGAATTTGCAACATGTAATAAATCAGTGACATTTCTTAATCAACGATCTATTTTAGCACTTAAAGCAGTGTAGATATCATAATGCAGCTCCAATAATGGCGAATCGACCTTCCTACACCGTTGGTGTTTTCGGGTAGCTGAATTTGTTCCTACCTTTGTTGCTTCCTCGATTCGAATAAGATTTTCTGCATTTTCAAAACTAGTTCGACATTACACCTTAAAAAAAACCAACGGAACATTAGCAATAACGTCCGTCATACAGCATGATCGATGTGTGTAGTGGAAAGAATTAAGACTCAAAAGCGATAACATCACAGGTAGTAACAAGTGAGTGAAAGAAGAGAAGGCAAACTTTAATCTAATGATACTCACTTTAAAAATGGGGTGCGGGTTGTAGTACTAAAATATACAGGCACTTGCCATTGCAAACTTTTTCTCTCATTTTTCTTAAAACGGGTAAGAAATCGGTGGGATTGTATGGGAGAAACACAATAAAAAATCAGTCCGTCTGTCTTAGTGAAGTTTCGATAATGAAGATGCAGAGATGACTTCAATCTGTCCGGCATGTGCCGCGTGGTCCAACGGGTCGCCTGGGCTTTCTACGCCGAAATGCTCCGTGGGGCAAGACGCTGACGTGTACCATGCAGGAGCACAAGGGTGAGATCATCGCCATGCCTTTCAACGTGAGATGGTTGCTGCGTCTTCGTGCTTGGAGAAGGATTTTAGAAATTTGTAGCCGATGAAAGCATGAAATGGTTCCCTTGAGTTCTGATGTTTGTGATATTAGGTCTGTAGCTTGTATGGACAAAACCCGAAATTGTGATGAGACATCAAACGTATGACTGACAACACATGATTTAACTAAGAGTGGCTTTCGAATAACTTGCATAAGTACACCACAATATTTGACGCGTCAGTGTCTTTCTTTCTCTGAAGTTTTATTCATTTGGTCTCAACGGCGTGCCAATATTCATATCACACAGAAAACTTTTATAAGAAGCATTTTGTCAGTTTGTGACTTCTTTGGTTCAGAGAGTAGAAAATAACTTTCTGTCATACTCATTTATTACTGTTGTTAGTTTAGAAAGCCTTTCACAACCAAGCACCAAGAGATACCTAAAAATTTACCTCGATCTGTATACCATTCCTCCTCCTGATGGCAGAATCTAGGTTCTAGTACCCCTTTCGTCTTTCCGGTCCCCAAACTCGTAGTAAGATTGGGGATTTTACTTTTACTGTAGCAGCAATAAATGAATAAAACAAACTTCCCACTGTCATTAAATTTGCAAGTTCAGCAAACACGTTAAAGGAAATGTTGAAAAGTTATCTTTTCCTCGGTTGTAATGATTTGATATATCTTTTTTGTACATTTATCATTTGTAAGCGCTGTGATAGAGTTGACTTATATTTAGCATATCCAAATATCTGGTAATGATAATAGTAATGATAATTCAATCAAGTATACGACGTCTTTCAGAGCTCTTACACTGTCTTCATGCACTGTATTTCTGTATATGAAATATGTTTTCTCTAAGGTGTATAACATAACATTAAGAACGATCGTAAAAAAAAATGATGATTGAAAGAAAAACATATACATAACAGTCAAAAACAACAATATTTTCATTTTAACGCTTTTCTGTTGCGGCGTTCAGCGAGCCGCCATATATGTTGCTCGATTTATCATCTGACACCTCATAGTGATAATGGGGAGGTGAATTGTCCGTGTTTACAAGCCCAAAACTGTGCAGAAGGGATGGCTATTTGTTGAATTCGGACATTTTATCTCCCATGTGCACACACAAATAGTTGTATTTGCTTCCCGTGCATTCCGTCTAGTTACAACAGGACATCTGCATGTCCTCTGATGAATTTTGTAGAGTTATTACTCCATATTGTTCAACTAATCGTAAACAATATATTTCTCAGATAATCATAACTCTGACGTGAAAGAATTCAACTGTGGTGTGCCATAAGGTGGACTATTGGGCCCGTACGTTGTTGTTAATTATTATTTATATCAATGATTTATGTACCTCCTCTAATGTGTTATCATTCATACTCTTTCGCAGGCGACTCACATGACATTGCATTTCTTTTTCTCTCGCGAAGGCCCTTGTGCGCAGAGTTAATTATGAGTTACATATTAAAGAATTTAAATGGATATGAGCTATTAAGTTGTCTCTAAATATCCACAAAACGAAAAATGTATGCTTTTTGATGATACATTATTATGATTTGAATGTGGATATTTACATGTTTTGGTGATACTGTCCTAAAAAGTATCTAGCATAGGAAATTTCTTGGAATTACAGTCCATAGGAAATTTCAAATGGATGACGTTTGTAAAATTATATCTCATAATCACTGGTAATATATAGGTATTATCAATAGACTACAATTGTCTTTCCTCTATAACACTCATTATCTATAGTGTATTCATCCCTGATATTACCTTACCTTGATTATAAATTCCTCGCATGGGGAAACACACGTCAAACAATGGATAGGGTTTTACTATTTCAAAAGAAGACACTGCGGATCACTTGTAATTCTGCTCCATGCTCACATACAGGCTCTTTGTTTTTTGATAAAAATATTCTGAAAATTAAAGACTATTTGTTTCTATTTCAGTTAAGGCAATCTATTTACTTTTATCATGATAACTGCCTCCGTCAGTTTTATATTCCATGTTTCCTCGTAACCAGACATGTCATAAATATCCAACCAAACGTTCAAACGAATTTCATTTACCCTTGGTGAAAACTATGCCAGCTTAGCAGACAAATATGACATCCCTATTATACTGACCCAAGATTCTAAAACTCCCTTAGTATGGACATGAAAAGTGCACCTTCAATGAATTCGTTTAAGTATACATCTAAATCATGCCTTTTGAAGTTTTATGATGCCGCGGAAAGAAATTGATTTTATTCTTTTCATAATGTGTTTTGTGTTAACGCGGCATTAATGCCTATTCCCAGGCTGTGTCCGCTTAAGACATACCAGATCACATCCCATTTTCATATTTCTGCCATCACTATGAGTATACATGCTTTTCAAGGAGCGGATAGCCAATTCCGTTGCCAGCGGTTCCCTGTGCCACTTTTGTTGTTGCTTTAAAGATATTGTTTACCATTGGGAGCAGTGATTAAAAAAAAATGTTCGAGTTATCATATTAGATGCATATACGTAGGTCAGTTGTATCACAAAACATCCTATGCCACATGACATAAAGCCTACTGAAATATAAGGAGCTATCACTATTTTTCTCAATAAACCATAACTGTGGACGGTTTATTCTAGAAACAATTCTATTAAAACTGTTGTTCACATTTTGTATATTTAACAATGCAAAGTACTTAACATTGATTACACTGCACTGACTAATTTTCGTTTACATCGGTTATTTCTAGCACTAACTCACATTTTAGAACTATTTTGAAGCACTAAAGCTGGGTTTTAGTTTCATCTGCATATGGTAAATAATGTAATGTCCTGCTAGGGGTAAACGTATTGGTGGGCTTATTTGGACATTGATTTATATAGGCTTAATGACCTAGGCATTTTTATGTAATGCTCACCCTTTTCTCCCTTTTATTTCCTTCCTTTTATCTTTTCATAGTTTTTGCTGCACTTTCGTTTTTCATTCTATTTTTGTTCCCTCATTCCTCACCTTTTCCCCCGCACTTTTTGTAGTTGTGAGATTTTCACCCCGTTTTCCCCTTCTTTCGGGGGTACACATAATTCACAAGCATAATCTTTTGAGTGGTACCTCAATTTTTATTCCGCGGAATAGATGAATGTGTCTTTATACAAAGTATGTTTCTTTTTTATTGATCATCGACATGAACATACTGTTATATTTATTTACTTCCTGTGTATTATTCAAATGCATGTCCAAATTCAATAATTACCTTCAATTTTCAAAAAAAAAATCTCTATTCGTTTTTTATTTCAAGTTAAGGAGGCCAACATCTCATTAAAAATACATGACGGAATTGATATACTAGTAATTATTACTCTAGATTCTTGGATGTCATTTCCAAGTTCCCCGAAAAAAAAATGAATGAAACAAATTTGAATATGATTATACTTTTATATATTTGTGTGTGCGAGTATGTACTTATGATGTGACAAGATATAATGCACTGAAAGCTGTTTCTGTAGTCGCTTTACAGTAATACTACCACTACTATACTACTATATACTTTATACATGTATATATATATATATATATATATATATATATATATAATTGTATAATGTTTGTCAGTACAATGTCAGTGAAACAAATGTTTACACGGCAGTTATATAGCATATAATAATGCAAGGCTATTGCAATGTTAGACCTCAGTATAAAATGTTATGACTTTACAATAACTAGAATTAAACAGGTATTTCGCGTTCATTTAGTTTTCATCAAACAGGTATAAGTGCACTTTCGTAGAGTTTTCTTTTCTTTGTTTTGAAATTGAATACAAAAAAGAGCGAAACCAAGAATGAAGTCAACTATAAATCAATTTATCAAGTTTGATATCTCTTGTCAAAACAAGACGAAAGTTTCATATACTGGTAAACACACTAATTCGGAATCAGCACGAATCAAGCAGAACCAGCCGGAATTAAGGCTTTTAAAAATTCGCGCCACATTCGGGAGAAAAATTCAAATTCTAACAGCTTGGTAGGGAATCCTGTTCGAATACTTGGAATGCACTTCGAACCCTTCTCGAATCATTTTGCACATTCCGAATGAATTAGCTCTCGAATGCTGCTCGAATGTACTTGGAACGCTGTAGGAATATTCAGAATGCTGTTAGAATGCGGTCAGCATTTTTAGAAAGCACTTCGAATGCCGCACGAGCGCGGTTCGATTGATGCCCGAAGTCTGATGGTCGGAAAGCGCCTCGAATGCAGTACAAACTCATATCGAATGCGGTCAGAACGTTCCCGGAATGGCTATATACCAAGTATACTTTGAATGTTCACGAATTCAAATAGAATGAAGCGCGAAAAATTAGAATACACTTAGAATGTACTTAGAATGCAATATGAAGGTCCCGTGTGTGTCAAGAATGCTGCCGGAATGGTCTCCGATAGCGTATAAAATGGTGATTTTCACCAGTCTCAACCTGATCATCCTTGGACCATATTGCTTTGCTACAGATTGCTGTCTTCCAGCAAGACCTCCTTGAAAGAGAGTGTCTAGGCCAATCATGCCAATTACCTCCTGGGCAATTACCCCATACCCTTCCCGTGACCCTAACTCTACTCCTAATCCTGAACCTAATCCTAACCCAAACTCTAACTCTAATCCTTACTCTAACCTTTTCACGAACCATTATTCAACTGGGGGTAATTGTATGAGCATTTGAGCATTTTAGATATTTTGGCAGAATTTGATGTGCAACACCGTTCCGATTCTCCCTAAAATGAGGTCAGATTGTTTCAAATGCTATTAGAATGCAGTAGGAATATTTAGAATGCCGTAGGAATATTAAGAATGCAATCAGAGTCCAATTAGAATACCCTTCGAATGTAGAACGATATTTTCCCACTTCGAATGCTCCTCGAATGTTTCAAGCATGGGTAAAACATTCGGGCTGGCCACAAGAATGGGCCCAAATGTTTGGACCGCACTCAGAATGTCGTCAGAATTTTTAGAATGCACTTCGAATATGCAGGAATGCAGGAAGAATTTTCATTCCAACGGCATTCCGGCTCATTCCGCCTCAAGTGTGACGGGGGTATTCTGTCGTGATGACACGCTCACGGAATATGAGCAGATATCACCAATAATCACATATCATCAACAGAAGCGCGCCACCAACGGGTCATTTAAACACTATACAGTAGGCTTGCCGCCATTGTACTATATCTCCAGCGTTATATTCGTGACAAATGTCGTTTTGATGCCGCAAAGTATCACATTATTCTCTGATACGAGATCAGTGGTTGAATATATTTTAAATGAGGTACTTCTACTAACAAGGGTATATTGCAGATGTTTCTCAATATTCAACGTCTGAACTGATAATCTGACAAATGTTCATAGTACTTTATATTATGTATTACCTTCTGTTTGATGGATATAAAGTATAATTGTATTGATAACTGAATTTCAATCCAATCATATTTGACTTAAGTCTTCACTGTATGAATGATTTGGGAAAAAGAATGATGATGTATTTTCGTATCTGACGTTGTGACAAGTTACATGTGTCAATAGCACAAATATGAACAACATATATCCTAAACTTGTCTCTTGCCCAAAAGAAGTCCATTCAGAGTTCTCGGAACAATTCACCTAAAAAACATAGTTTCTCTTAGAGCGGTTTAGCTTCCCAAAAACAGAATTGATTTTTCTATTTGACGTTCGTTCAATTTGTAGGTTCTTTTTCTATTGTGCAAAATGGTATTATCACGTTGAAATTGGACTTCAGAATATTTTTAAGTTTAAAAATTACGTCAAAGTGATCTTATGTTTTCAAAATTACATAAATAATAAAAAAAAAGTAATTCGTGCCGTAAAAGAGTTTTTAAAGGCAGTGCTGTATACCACTTCATTCCCTTCCCGGTACAATCCCTAGGAGAAGTTGAAGTACTGAAACTCTCTTAAAAAAAGACGAATCCACAATATATATTTGGCAATACGCAGTATAACCATACGTTATTATGAATGATGTTGGAAATTATCATTTGATCGCCCCCCTAATGATACTAATGATTTCTTCCAAATATGAAGTTAATAATCATTTCTAAATTTCCATGGTGAGGCATAAATGTCTGTATATATTATTCGTAGAATCACTTGCCTATAGCAGAAGATGTAGTGAGTTGGTCTAGAAATCGAGCAATTCATTTTGGTTGGTGTATTACCTGAAATGAATTAGAAGTAAACCTAGAGATGGTCATGATGAATTTATGATATTATTTTGGTTGTAATATGATATCAACCCTAATTTAAGTGACGATGAGTAAAAAATCATTACTTCAAAAGTGACCTGAACAAAAGTTTCCAGGGTAGAATAGACAAACAATTTTAACAACAGCAACAACAACAACAACAACCCAAAAACTTATATTAAATGGATTATGCAGTATGGAATTAATGTTATGATGTAATGTTTCGATCTTTTGCACAGTAGAAGTTGCCTGTAGTCAATAAGAACCATTCTCTCTGGCCTTATGAATAGTGATATTACTAAAACCCGGTTCTTATGCAGCATATACGAGAATATATGACAATAAAGCATGCGATTTTATATATACAAGAAAACATTGATTATTCTATTTTAATTAATTTTCGTTCACTAACAAAACACACGCACAAAAATAGGAAAACAAAAATCAGGGACATCGCGTTGAAGCCTAACGAGCGCAGCATTAACCTAAAACTTACATGCACGCAAATTACACAAATTTAATTCAGGCGCGTACTAATTCATAGGGCATTATATGGAGCTACCACAGTAGTCGGCCGCACACTCATTAATATTGATAGCCTTCACCGACGAAGAGAAGGTTTCATTAGCTTAAAAGTTTGTAAAATTCACGCTGAAATATCGCGATAAATGTAAAAAAAAAATAATAATTTGTGTTGTACCACATTGTAACGGGGTAAAATTGCATTTTAACTGTTAATTTACAATACGTACAAACCCCCGAAAACCATAAATGCAAACCAACTGTGAAGAGTATCATTAATTCAGGTGAAGATACACATTTTATCTTTCATCGGCATACAACTATAGCTGGGACTAATGCAGCTAGACAAGCAATTTTTTAGCAAGTACCCCGCTAGCGGAGCTTACCGTAACTTGATGCTTCCAGTTACCGTACATGAATGTTTAATTTTGGATTTGAGACGATTTTGCATCGCAGTGGAAATGGAAATGAGCTACATGTTAACGTATGAAAAAAGGTACCGACACAGAATGATGTGTGACATTATGCGAGCAGAACGGTAGATAGCCTTCTAAATAGTTCACAACGTATAGAGAGACTACTAAATAGTTCACAACGTATAGAGAGAGACGATAGAGTAGTAACACTCTTTACGATATATAGTTGTCAAAACTTTTAACGTACGTATCACATCATTGATCACAGTTTACGCCAAATTATAGATGGTTATCTAAAAGTGGAAGGAAGTCTCTCACCGTTTTATATGTTTCAAAATTCTAGGCCTTAGACCTTATTAAGTCGGCATGAAAACAGGAAACAGCAACATGCTAGAAAAATACTGAATTTCGATGTACAAGATGTCACTCATCGTTCATATCTGACGATAACATGATTGCGGAAATTTTCTCTCTCAATGGAGAAGTGAAATTACTCGGCTCAGTTGTTTTTTAATGTAATGGGAGGATGTGAAGAAAAATTCCATCCATATATTTTGGAATGGCTATGTTACATGGAGTAAATAAACGATATTTAATGTCATAAAAATGCCACAAATCATCGAAAAAGCACAATTAGATAACTAGAGTTACGCTCATATTTCAACCAATTTTAGCATGATCAACATTTTGTTTGAAACGCGGAAAATGACAACTTATGCTTAGATTAAAAACTTTCTTAGGATACTTTGAAACAAAATGAACACATGACTGCACCACCTTTACGTTACATTCAACCTTGAAAGAAATTAATACTACCCTCTTGAGTGTCTTTTCAGGCGGCAATGATTAAGAAAGGATTATAATTGTGGTTCTCATCAGAGAACAACACTTTAATGAATGTTAACATTACAACTTAAATTAGATTTAATGGTTGAGTAATAGATGACAGGTGATACGATTTGTTATTATTTTTTTAATATGAAAATATTATACAAGAAAAAAGACGGCAAAGGGATGGGCATAGTTTCATTCCCACATAAAATTGATTTAGCAAAGTCTCTAGTTAACACGTCATGATGCCCATCAGTGATGTCGGCATCTGGAATTCTATTTATTTATTTCTGCTTCTATAAATTATTATTCGACTAGCACGAGACAATGTTGGCTTATGAAGATCTGGCAAGCACCGAGATGAGCAGAACGTTCTCTTCCAAACAACCAATCAAACAAACACAACCATCATTGCACACCAATGAAACACGAAAAGTATTATGGCTCAACTAAAAATCAAAACATTTCAAAGTGACGACGTGTTGTAATTTTTCAAATCTTACAACTCAACGTGCTTGGTGTGTGATTGGAAACGTTTTGATAATAATGATGTCATTCTTCATTTATAAAGCACAGAAGTGCAAAGGAGGCATCAGGATTTGTTTCCTAATGGCATGTTGTTTTTTTCATTGCTTGGTGACGTACATCTCGTTTTCAGTGGTTTATGACCACGGCTTCCAGCCTTTTGAAATCCCACTTCTTCCGGGGTAAAGCGGCAGGGAAATCTCCTCCCTCCTTCACAGCCTTCCGAGCGGAGCCGTACATTTCTGGTTTGTCGGTGCCCTCTCCTCCTTGTCCCCAGTACTTAGCCAGTAACCAACTGTATTTCTATCTAGGCCTCTTCTCATTCCTCTACCAGATATTGGTGTTTCTACACTGTGGTAGATACATAGGCCTATCTTTCAAGCGACAACATTAATGACATTACATCCTTGAATCATGTTTCGTATTATTTTCGGCCCAACACGTAAAACGCCGTTAATATTTTGTCGGTTTTAATTTCCTCTAAATTGCCTCGACGAGCAGTATCGTTGGAACGACTGCTGCCAAAACTGTGTTGTCAAGGTTTGCATTTAGCACTTTGTCACTTATGCCGGCATCACAAGAAAGCTGACAGACAAACGAATTGATTAAAATGAGCAAGCGCGAGTCGTTTAAGATAATCAGTTTTAAAAGGGGGATGAATTCAACTTTAGCGACGAAGTTTGAAAGGAATTTAAATTTCGCTTTATAATTTTACTAATACTTTCTATACTCTAGCAGCTTTTCATCAAACAGTGTAAAGAAATGATTCCGACACGTAAAAAACTGGATAATATCTGTTACAAGTATTTTGAATAAAAGCGATTCAGCAAAATATCTAATAATAAAAACATGATGTACGCCTTCTTTGTAACCTGTTACCTTCCTGATACCTTCTTGATGTTTTAACCTTCATAATTTAACATGTTTGACAGGTTTGTTTAGATTCAGTTTCATTGTATATTATTCGCATCACCAAAAAAAAAAAAAAAGAAGAAAAAGCAATGCATTTGTATGTCTGTGTGTTTATTACTTTATGAAAGAGTCTTTCAAGTGTTGGCCATCTTGCTTTCAAAACAGAATCCGCGGTTACTTCGAAACTGCTTTGCCCTTGTGTGAATTTGTTTTCTCTGAAAGTCAGACAACAGCCATATAAAAGTGATGAATATAAAGGATATTATGCACATTAAAAAAAAAACATTTCTGTGTTGTAGATTTGCTGCCATTCAATTTTCTGGTCAGACACCGCACTCAGTACAATATTGGGAAACATTTGAAGCATTGAACCGAATTCAAGTTCAGTCAGAATCGGTAGCCGCAGCTTTCAAGCAGTCTTCATTACATAACTTATAATTGCAACGCTCTTTACACTTTCTTTCTAAGAGCTTGACGGCGGTTTGGTCATATGCGGTTTCTAGTGTTGATGAAACGAAAAATCTTTCTGGACTTCACAGTATGTGATACTGGCAAAATGTTTGCTAGTTATCCAGCATCTGATACGGAAAAAATCTCAAATGCCACATGAAGGGTTCAATATATATTCTTAAACTGATTAACATTTCATATGATGTAAGACCCCTATACCATATCGCAAGATGAAATCCTGTAATCTTAGAGCAGGGCCTACACCAGAGTTTCTATTTTTTTTTTGTCCTCAATCAAAGGGACTTTATTTAAAATCAAATACTTAGAATCATGCAAAAGTCAATACAAGCATAAAACAATTGCAATCATAGTTCAATTTACTTCAAATTAAAATTTTGTATGTAACGGATTTTATCATCTATTCCTGGAATACCTCTTTTCTGGCAATATCAATAGAGTTGTGATAAATATAGATAGCGATTCACTATTTTAGTATGGTATACAAATAGCCGTCTTGATAGCTATATAATAAAATGAAATATCAGTTACCTGGTATCAGTACAACGCTGTATCTTCTTTCGAAACTTTCTGGACTTTTCACTCAAATACTATCTACGGCAGGAATAAGCCACACACATTATTCTTCTCACTCCCAACCTTGAAATTGTGGAGTTATTTACTGGCTTGTGAAGAGGTTGGTGGCAACAACGGATAAACAAGGCCAACAATCACTATGATGATGTAGTGACGGAAATTGTTTTGGTGGATAAATTACCCATCCCATATGAATATTCAACCATCAGAGCGAGTCAGATGCTTTTCGGCAGGCTGATGGCAGTTTACTTTATCTTACCTAGGTAATGTAATTCCTGACATACACACCATACACCTGGGCACAAACAATGGAAAACCGCCAAGTAATCCCTGATGATACTGTATCTATTGCTCAAAATTAAGATTGTCATTTCCCCGCAAATCGTTAGTTAACAACGCGGTCTTAATTGTGGTGATTGCAAGAGATTGCTGGACGTCTAATCAAACTGCAAAGCTGTAAATCATATGATTTCCGGCGCGATCTGCCCGCCAAAATAAGACAAGTTGAGATAAAAGGCCGTTATTTGAATGAAGTCATCGGCTGCATCGAGGGTTGCATGTTTGCTCTCCTCTGCCGAAGCTCCAACCAAACATGGCGACCGCCGGCCCGAGAGTTACTGCGGAGCCTTATCGTACCGTCGGTCCGTGTGATGCCCGCGGTGCTTCAAACGAGGCACGGTTTGTAACAACGGGCGTTATCTCGACGGAGGCGAGAAGAAACAAGGGCATCCCGACGGTATTGTTTGCAGGCGGGCCAGTAGCGAAGGATGGCCCGCCATTTTTGTGTTAAACATCTTGTCGCCGTGATAAGGGAGGTGTGGTGGCTTTTGGGTATTAGGCCTACAGCAGATGCTCCAGATCTAGGAAGAGACGAAGATTTACATTTTCTCTTTAAGACACATTTTGTTCTTGTCAGGAGGAAACAATGTCTTCCTTACATAGAAAAACTAGACTAATTATTTCCCCTAATGTAGAAAACGAGAAGAAAAAAAGAGGGTTCTCTTTACATATCTTTAACAATCTTTGCAAGCATATTAACTCAAACTAAACGCTCTATAGGGAAGGTAATATCTGCGTAAAAGGGATGGTTATAGCCATATTCTCATGCCGTACCAGAGCTAGCTAAAAGGGACGACTTTATACATGAATTTTGAAATCAGATATTCAGTCCTTGATTTTTTTCTCTTTCTCTCATTTTGACAAAAGAGGGACCTGTGCAATATAATGTCCTCTTGATTCGGCTTTGATTTGCCAATGCAGGTAAACCCAGAAAATCCAATCGTTCTTACAGTATTGAATACAATTACTAGAACTACATGGAAAATAAATGCTTGCTGTCCCACCAACACGCAAAAGCACAAACAAACAATCATTGGCAAAACAATGAATAAGAAAAAACAGAAACTGCTTAAAGGAGACCTCCGGATGATTTTCAGACTTTTACATTGGAACAACTACAAATTGGTTATACCGAGTACAGAGTTTCAGATTTATAGTGATTGGTTGAGGAATAAGAATGTTTTCAAAATTTACAACAATTGCAGTGACCAAGGATTATGACATGGCAGCCTCACCATAAGAATGCAGGAGTTGGGGCTCATGAAAGCAGAACAAAAGAAGATGGCATGCATACATTCTACACAGGTGAACTTGTTAAGCCAAGTGGTACTGTAATGGAATTACTCTGCTACATTTCTAAAATATGTGAGGCTCCTATGTCACTGTTCAGTGTAATTTGTTTAAGATTTTTCAGAGTATTGTTTCTCTGCACAAAGACCACAATAAATTCCACAAATCTACACATGGAGCTGTCGATTCATGTACTACATGATGTGAAATTATAAAAATCGTCTGGAATGCCCCTTTAATTACTGTTGAGAATGTATTTCTTGAAGTCGCGATTGATTTATCAACTGTGTCACCCTGATTAGATTTTTTCCTATATTCTCCTCTATTTTTCGTTTTTATTTCAAGGAAAATATCTTTCAAAGTATCTATACGGAGAAGTGCCCGTGGAAAAAAAAACAAATTAATTAGAGTAAGGCAAAACTTTTTAGAGAATCATAACCAAGTGTGACCGCGGATGTTGAGATAATTGAAACTCTTCTATAAGCCTAACCACTGCTTTGAAATGTCAATGTCAGTTTGAAATCCTAGCCGGGTATTATGTGTTTTCTTTTTTACTTTGTCATATTTGATGTATTTTTTCATTAAGAAATATGAAAATAAATTCAAATTTAACTCAAAATACTTCTCCCACGACATTTATACATAATTATACTTTTTTATGGAAGGGGCATCCTCATCCCACCCCTTCACCAAGAATTCGTCCTAAGGCTTAAACATCTTTAACATGTGAGAAGTTTACTGCTACAAAGCACTGTCCCACTTCACATTCATCACTACTGAATAAACGAGTAAACAACGAAACAAAATGATCTGTTTATTATGTATCTGTCGATAAAGACACTTTAGAATATATGATGGGCGTTAGTGACATGATTTAAACGGAGCAGTTCAAATAATCAACAATTGCTGCCCACTTTCGACAACACGCCTTCTGATTAACTCATATCTAGAACAAAAAAGAAGTACAAATACAAACTCAAAGGCTCATTTAAATATGCACCTGCACGGCATCACACATGCATAAAGCTTTTCGACGTCTTTCTTCCTGTTTCTATCAAAAAGATTGATAGTGATATATGCTCCGGTGCATTTTCTTCCTTCTCCCTATCCTTACTTGGGCTACCACACTTGACCGGCTCAATTTATGAATAGATGACCATCGTTTGTCCAATGTATAAAACAGCGTATGATTTGAATTACGCTGTATTTTATCATCTATATGAGAATCCCTTTGTAATGAATTTTACCACCAGAAATACGATCAAGCGATCACAAAATAATGACAAAGAAATCGATGAATTTGTAAAATATTCGCTAAATTATGTATATATATATATGTGTGTGTGTCATGTAACATTAATTCAAAGACTTCACTTCCTCCAACTTATGATATGACTTACTTTACATATGCTTCTCGATCAACTTTGGCGCTGGATCCACTATAATTATGAAAGTTTTTGAAACTTCTCTCTTGAATAGCTTTACATCGTCCAGATCGCACACATGCATCAATCAAGTCATTTTCTCCTTTTTCCCTTCTAACCAATGTATTTCAATACTCTTCTATAGGAACGGTTTTGCAATTACTTTTTTCCCCGTGTGCTGATTTTTGTTATTAACTGTTAATTTCTATACTTCTTCACCCTCCTCTCTATCTAGCTGACCTCATTTGAAGATCATGTGCGTTTAGTTATCAGACAAACATTAAATCCAAGGAATACAGAACATGAAAACACCACATTATGCATTCGTCGCATTTCATTTTTATCCAAGTCTTATATACTAGTAGTCATCAATTTTGGTAGTAGAAATCATAACATTGTACGGTTGTATTTGCAGGATGTCAAATGAGGCCCTGAATCTTTCTTAAGAGTTACACTTCTGCTATAGATATGGTAAATATAAACTACTGAAGGGTTGATATCTTTTCATTCTTTGGCTTTCTTTTTAACTTTCTCCAAACTTTTTACAGTCATCCTTTACATCCATCTTGTCCCCTCTTACATCTTCTAGTTATAGATGATACTAAGTAATATCTTCATTCCCCATCCCCATTTTCTTTAAAAAACACCTCGACGGTAAGCAATCTCTCCCTCACCCCCCCCCCCCATTGGTTCAATTTTATTGATTGATATCATTACGCATTGATATTTTTTCTCACACAAATTTCGAGTTTCGAGATGCGCATTTGCATTCTAAGTAGCAGATTTCAAGATGTCGATGGTTCAGGAAGTGTTGATACACTTGCTGTGGGAGAGAGACGCTTGTCTTTAATGTGGCATGCTTGAAGCCCTACTTCTTCTAGGTGCAGGACTGACGGGCGACGTTGCACGAAACGTCATGAGTATTCAGGCGGTATGGCATCCAAGAAACCCTAGGCGTCTTCCCTGTTGACGACGAGCAGTGGACGGTGTCCTTTGTTTTGTCATAATTCTTCCTTGTTGTTCAAATCGTTCCGAAGGTACTGACGTAAGGAGGTCATTGATATCTCAATCATAAAGTAAATGAAATGTGTTTTTCTCCAAACGCAAGATGAACAGATGAAATGACGTCAGTCGTGATGATGACATTATGTTTACGATAAATCCTATCTAAATGAAATCCTTCATTTTCAACTGAAGCAAAATGAAGAACAAAATAAAACACAATAAGTTTAATACAAAAACAAAACGTTCACAAATGGTAAAAAAAAATCAAAACAAAGCTTCCGAAAAACCCATCAAATCAAAAAGACAATGCGAAACAAAGTAACGAGGTTGGAACTATTGGATTACAGTAAAAACAATTAAGAAAAATAATTGTCATATGTTATGCATGAGTGCTGTATAATGGCAAGAGCAGGTTATATCAACTTCAGACAAATTTTGTCACAAAATTCTAATCTATCATATGGAGAGAGGCACACGTGTATATCTATCTCAAAGTAGGCCTACAAATACTTTGGTATGAAGTGAGATCGAGACTCTTGAATTTTATATATAAATCATATTTTCCCTCGCAGATATCGCTTAAAATTTCAAGGATTGATCACTGAATGAAGCGCTAAACGTCCAATGAGAATTGAGTCCCAAAAACCTGAAGCGTTCACTGTGTATTCTATTGCTAACTTGAAATCATGATTCAATATGAGCAAAGATGGGCAACGAAAGTCTCAAATATTAGCATAATGTATACTATTTGTGGTGCTTGTTGCATTTTTTACATCATATATCATTTCATAATGAGCTGTAAGGACTGTCGTTAGCTTTCGCAGTTTTGGAATTCGACAAATACAATCGTTTTTCTGCATTTACAAGTACAGTACAGAAGTCAAGTACAGAAGTAACTGAATAAGGGTTATTTCATAATAGTTTTTTTTTCTATTACCTTTATAATTTATCGTGCTCTGTGTTTTGGAATAAAACAACTTGTTCCCGTTCTCTTTCTAGTAGTAGCAGCGATTGGCGCACTCACTCACAAGTCAACATGAACGGATTTGCATAAGAGAGTGATATTTCTTTCCATGTATCTCAGCGTAATATAGCTTATTTAAAGAAGGGAGAACTCTGTTTAAATTTCATGATGCAAAGCATACACATTCATGATTTCACTTTCTTCTTTTGTAAATCCAATTTATTGAGTGGCCTACAGCTCTACAAGTTCGTGTTTTACGTGGGCCTCTATTTTAAAATAACACCCTGATCTTGAACAAATAGTTTTGCACTTGCTCAATTTCTCCTCCGCTTTCAGTGTATGTTTGCATATTTCGTATTTATACAATGCTTTGTTGTAATAACATCTGAAAGAATTTGCGATATTGAAATAAAGAGATTTGAATTGAGTTCATACATGAAATTCAGTTACAAATTCCAACTAACATACAAATCCATGAAATGTGGAAATTGTTCAGGTCACAATTGCAATTATATCTGAAAGAATTTGTGATATTGGAAATACGATTTGATGATTTGAATTGAATTGATTGAATTGAGTTGAATTGAATTGAAATGAAATGAATTCATACATAACAATCAATTAAATATTCAACTAATATACAATCCATAATGATGTGATATGTGTTCCGATCACATCGGGAAAACGCAAGTATTCCTGAGGGGATCAAGTGGTGATGTTTGTTGTTGTTGTTGTTGTTGTTGTTGTTGTTGTTGTTGTTGTGTTTTTTTTTGGGGGGGTCTTTTTTAGTGCTTCCATACTGTTCAATGAGAGTGAGCAAGTAACTGTAACTGCAGTTTCTTTTATGTAAAAGTAATGACTGAATATGAAGTAACTTATATGTTTATATACACAGTATAGGATTGTACATTTTTCTGTCTTATGAAACATTGTTTTACACGAATGCTTTTATACTATTAGCATACGTTTCTATTCAGTTTTTATATATATTGTTGTTATCTGATACTGTGTGCGTCTTTTAAAATTGATTTTCGAATAGATTTTACTCTTGTTCAATTATCCTACTTAATGAATTTGGTTTGTGAATAAACACAATTACTTGAACCTCATTATCTTGATATGTCGGCTACTTAAATATTCACATGAATGTAGTGGCAAATTCGATACTGCCTTTAATAGGCGAAATTTCTCTCTGTTACTTTTATTTCTTGTTAGAATTGGTGATATCAATTTCTATCATAATATAATATAGTGAAAAGGAAATATAAGAAGAGGAAGGAAATTTCAATACATGTAAACCGTTACACTTTTTTTTTTAGAAATTAGGATTTCATTGTAGTAATCATCACTTATTTATTTGGAGTTACTCATTGTCTTTTTAGAGAAAAAAAAAATTTTGTCTCGTTCGTAAAGGAATTTTGATTAGAAACAAGCTTATATTTTCTCATGCATCCGTAGAATCATTAATTCATTTTAGAGTAAAAACTTTGTAAAAACACCGCTCTTACATCAGCAGCACTAGTGAACGGTCATATACAAAATTTAGGAGCTGGAGATTCGCCGTGTTTATCGACCAAAGACATGAGCAATTGACATGCTATAAGAACGGTCAGTTTTGAACTCCGCATAACATAACAAAAGGATTTAACTGAGATTGCTGATAGAAGTGAGACCGTTAAAGTTCGAAGGTATTTTGTCTGTATAATGTTGTCTACCTTACATTTGGCGCCACGTATATGCCGTCAGTACATTGTTTAACGCCTGCGTTGTTACCACTAGTAAGAATGTTGCTGTGTCATTACAAGTCACCTGTGATGTTTCTTTAAATGCATGTCAATGATCAAACAACATTCTGTTCAATTTCCCTGACATGATAATTAGTCCATGATGCGCTTTTTTTGCTGTTGAATTTATTGATATTTAACGGATTACTACAGTAATGAAATAGGAAATACTCCCATGTTAAGTTTTCCCTAAAGTCTTCGTTTCGGTTTTTTTTTAATCGATATTACCGAGGTGCATGTAACAGGCAAACGCTCGCGTGATCATCAAATGTGACACTCTGACAAACATTGACTTTCCACATATTTCAAGAATAGACCTCTTGTGTAAATTATTAATCAATGATGATTGATGATACCCATGTTCACCAAGACGAAAGGAGGACGGAAAGTGATCTTAGAAGTTCAAAACTCTTGATAAATCATCAATCAAATTCAAGACCAAATTTGCTGAGGAGACTCGGCCACGAATAGAAAGTGGAATATGCGGTGCAGCACGAAATGTGTTTGATTAGTTTGATTAGTTTCACTGGTTTACATCGAATGCAATGTCGGCAACAACCCCCGTGTTCAAAACAAGGAAGTTTGATCTGAAGTTTGTATGTCAGTGTTAGAAATTCTCAGAGTGGGTAAGAGCGCGACTCTTCAAAGGAGCAAACGAGTCTTCAAAACAATGAAGAAGAGTCCGTGACAAGAACAATCCGTGGCACTGCATGGCATGAATGTCAGTTTGAACAAAAACTGATACCCTTAACTTCTCGGAAGCATCTGTGTCAATTTGAGATCAAAATCATCTTCCTATAGGGCATCTCCATAATCAATATTTAGATCAATAAAACTTAAGTTCCTTCTTGAAGAAATAAGCCCACGCAAGGGATGCTTGTAACAGAAGCAAACAACAACAGAAGGTAAAAAACAAGCAAATTGTGAATCACATTCATGTACATTGTCAATTCAACTAAGAAAATACAAGACTTTTCAACTTAAGTTTTTGCTGCTCATTAATTATCTTTGCCAAGCCAAGGCACTGACTTATATCACTACAACCAAAATGCCTGAAATTAGAAGGCCAATGACGCAACAGTTTTCAGTTCAGATGGCTACAAGTCATGTACATGTCTTCTCATATTAGTCGGCTGACGTTAATACAGATGCCTTCTTCGTTTGCCAATACCTACAGATTTGTTAACAAATCCATTTGTAGTGACGTGGTCTGCAACTGAGTCTGTATTATTCAATGATGAACTTACGAATCAATCATGTTGATGAAGGCTATAGGGAAAACAACTTATGCTATTGTATTTGAGAGTAAACTTTGTGCTTTTTGCTTGTCATTGCCTGACTCAGCGGGGTTACTTTTTAACATTTGATAAAATATAACACTCCTGCGTAATCATAACAGTATTTTCCGACTGATTCTTTCCCCTGTTAAATAACTTTTATTCATAACTTTTCTTCTTCTTCGAAGCATTTACACTAGTTGTTTCAAACATCATTTGCGGTACATTCTGTCCATGTTTGCGTATCTATGTCTAATTTAGTTTGCCGAATGCGTTTTAATTTCAGTCGTTCGTTAGAATCACATGCTTGGTACCTTCCTAGTCATTTTACTGTGTATGGCGTAATCTTTATCGTTATTGTAGAAGACCTGTCAAAGTATTGAAACTTTCTACATGAATGGTCACAAGCGCCACAAACCCAAGTTACAATTACTTTTTATCACTGTAGAGTGATGAAATGTCTCACTAAAACATTGACTGTCGGTAATTTATATCACCACAAATTTTATGCATTTCTCAAGATTTCAGCTCACAACAAAACAGGGTTCCTTTTCATGTATTTTTGCTCTATTGGTGTGATATTATATTCCCTTCATCATATGAAGACATTTTGCATAGATTTGCTATCATACGCAGCTGTATCATTTTATAGTAATGGTGTAAGTGTATCATGTAACATACATCCATCAACAATTCCGCAAAAGTTTAATCTAGTGGTAAATAAAGTACTTATCCCATTTTGCTATTCAAATCTGACAAGTTTTATGAAATTAATTACTTAACATTTACATGTCATAAACGAAGTAAGTGAAAGGTGTTAAGCGTTCTTCGTTCTTATAAAAGATTATGGTAGATGACATTAGTCTGTGGTTTCATTTTTCATGCTCGTGCCACTTGACTCTTGAAGTCAGTGCACTTACATTGTCTATCACTGTAAAATTTGTGGCCACCTACACATAGTCCTTTTGTTATTCCATGTGCTTGTCAAGCTTTATAATTCTCCCCATTTCACTCTCTTTCCTCCAGTTCTTTCTTTCTTTGTCTTTTCTTGTGTGTATTCAATGTCATTACAGCCTATAATACTTAGCTATTCATTGATACCTGTGTGTATGTGTTAAGAGGGTTTTATATGATATTGCTTACAGTGGGAGTTCTTTCCCCGTTAGAAGTGTAGATTTCTTCTTTCTTGTAAGGGGACCTTCACACACAAGCTCTGCTTTTCCAACCACTCCATGTCTTCATTCTTGCTTTTAATTTAGTATGTCAAAAATGTCAAAATTATTGCACTACTTAAATGAGGCCAAGATAGAATAAGATAAAAATTGAATTCAGGGTTGTTTGTTGTATGTGCACAAGTTATTATCAATCCATCTGTCCATTTACTTACATCATACCATTTCAAAACCTATAATGGGAATTTGATTTAATAATTCTCTATCTCTCTCTCTCTCTCTCTCTCTCTCTCTGCTTACTTACAATGAAGATGTGCATGTCATGTGACAGATTTCATCAAGGTGTTTAAGTAATCTTTAAGTTGGGGCCTATGATTCGGAAAACAAAAAGAAGCACCGATATATACCCCAAGCAGAAGCGCTATGTCGCGTGAGTAGTCGAGTAGATTTAAAATTCAGTAGATTTGTAGTTTGTGGGGACCGATGCTGTTAAAGAATTAGAAATTGGCATTTTTTATATAATCTGTAGTAAATGTCCTATGGTATAGGGGATAACTGAGAAATGACTTCATCGACATATTTGAAGCAATATCATTATTACCTTTAGTTTGAAGGGATAAATATTCGTCTTCATAACAGGATATTTCCCAGGAATGGCAGATACTAATATTGTCGACCCTGAACTCGTTCGCACGATAGATATTGTTGAATGAATTGTTGTTGAGATGAAGCAAAGCATGATTTTAGCTAACACTTGTATTTGTGTGTGTGTTTGTCCAGCTTTGTTTCTCCTACAAACTTCACTCTTCATCTCGCTGCTATGGCCCGTTGCTTCAAACCTTTTTCAAAAAGCACTGAGGAAGTACGGGGCGATACATTGAGGAGAACACATAATCTACAACGAACAATCATCTACTAGTATACGAAATTCATTTTGTGTCTTGTCATGTTGTTACTTAATCTGTGTAATATGAAGACAAAGGCAAGCAAAATGAGTTTGAATTTTCATCTTTCCTGGAAGAAATAAATTCTATTGAATGACTGTGGCACAATATTCAAAACATTTCACAAATTTAACAAATTAAATGGCAGTCGTAAAAGAAGCGTGTGCTCAAAGAATGCACTCAATTCGGCAATCCTCTTATATCTACTAAAACGAATTTAACTTAGAAAGGTACATATAGACGATATGATGTTCCAAGTATTAAAAATTCATCGTAGCATAGTTAAACGTGTCTATACTGAATGATGAATAATATTTAAAAATCGGTTCTTTCCTTATGAATGAGGGACCTACTTGAAATTGATAACTTTTATAATGTACTCTCTAAAAAAAATCGAGTGAAAATATTCACTCTTAAAGGAGTGAATACAAAAAAAAAGAGTGAATTTAGAGTAAAATTGGAGTGAATTTTGAGTGAAAATGTTCATTTTCACTCATTTTGGAGTGACCTCAGGGATCACTCGAAGATTTTAGAGTGATCCCTGAGGTCACTCCAAAATGAGTGAAAATGAACAATTTCACTCTGAATTCACTCGAAATTCACTCGAAATTCACTCTTTTTGTATTCACTCCTATAAGAGTGAATATTTTCACTCGATTTGTTTTAAGAGAGTAGGTTCCTGGAGAATAAGTGAAAGAGAAAAGAACGTACAGAAGAATTCAGGTTGCACATACAGGAAATAGTCGATATTTTGATAGACTGAAGTGAGGGTGAAATATTGCATCCGATTCCCACGTTTGTCGCAATCTAATATGATACCTGCAAAATGGTTTCATGGAAGATACTTCAGCTATTCTAAAGGTCTTACCTATGGAGAAAGCTGAGGAAAACGACGGATTATTAAAGTGATTTTCGAAAAAGTGCCACGATTATGTTAACGCAGATAGATAAAAGGTATCATATTTATGTATTTATGAAATCAAGACAAAATCAAACGTACCATGCATTGTATTCATTGATTCATAACGTTTTCTATGCCGAAGAATTCAATTCATATTCACCGAACTTCACTTTAAACTTAGTTTACCTATAGACTTCAAAAGTATTGTTTTTCGTGATACATTTGATAATGTAACCAGATTTCCTTTTTAATTTTTACTTTGTTTAAAGAAAATACTTCACGACTTACTTGTACTTACTTACTTACGTTTCCGTAGGCCTTCCTGATTTACACATCTATGTTCACATTTTCATTTTAAACATTGTATCACTGTTAATTATGTAAATTATATACGTGTATATCCTCCAATATCACAAGCGTTTTTTTTTTAATATATTTATTTTTGTTTCTGTGTATAACAGCAGTCTCTTGTAGAACACCACACTTTAGCCTTCTTGTTGTTCAAATTTGTTGAATAAAGTGGATATATATCTAGGAAACTTTACGTAATATACAGATTAGACAATGTTTGAGTTCGTGTTCAGATGGTATCGGATAAATCGCCAAAAAAAAAGAAGAACAAAATGGTCATCAGCAAAAAAACTCTTGATATGATATATTTTTTTGAAAACTTATCCTTCTATGTGCTGTGACCAGAGGCATGATCTAGTATGCAGCTTGTGTTCTGTTGAATGGGTTTAAACATTCCTGTCATTTGTGTACAAGCAATTTCCCTGACAAGTGGCTCACTTGGAAGATCCTTAAATCGTTTTCATTGTCGTGCAATCTGCTCAGTTAAAAATCCATTGTCGTTCTTGCCAAATGACAGATTATCATTTTGTTTTAAGTGGTTAAATTTTCTTTATTCCGAATGTTCGTTAGTAAGAAAATGACAAAAAAAAAACCTCGTTATTTTGAAGGTTCGATTATCCGGAAATGAAACAAGGTTCGTTATTCCGAAGGTTCGTTTATACGAAAATGTAAAACAAGATTCCATCGGTATAACAAACCTTCGAAATACGCCACAGATATTTGGATCAACGAACCCAATTTTTATTTCAGATATGAATATGTAGGTAGGCCTATACCAAGTTTGTGTGTGTGTCGGAATATCTAACTTTCAGAATAATGAGCATCACTCATTGTAGGGTTGTTTTTTATTTCTGTCATATGAAAGAAAAACACAAAATCGTCCATTTTGACATGAAACTAAAAGAGCATGAAGAATATTTTACATACTGAAATGTATACAAATACGAAGAACACACGAGCTTGGTAATGTTATGAATAAAGTAATTACAGACTAACAAAAACAAGGAAATATATGAACAGACAAGTTTGATGGATATTGAAGTGCTACTGGTGTCCCATGGGAACCAGTTGAGTAGGAGGAGAAGAGGGGGAGGCGGAATATATATGAAAGGAGTAACTATTATCTTTTCGAATGTCTGAGGATATGGACAATTAAATATGAATGGGTTTCTACAGTGAGGTGGATTATATGCAAAATCTGTCATAGAATTTATATTGGTTACAACTGACAAGTGATCATTGAAATGAAAGTAGGATTTCAATTATTTGAACTTTTTCTGTCAATTGTTTTTTTTTTATAAACCTCTAAAGGATTTTGAATAAGCACGATAATCAGTCAACAGTTATTCGAAAGCGATCTTTCCCTCTTTTATATACAGGGGCAATTTTAGCATTTTCTGTTTATTTTTTTAGAATTATACTAAGGGTTATGAGTTTGTTAGCCAAAGGGGATGTAGGTTGAGAATTTAATTCTTAGAAATTTTCGACTATTGAATCGTTTAGCAGAGAACTCTCTTAGTTTTTAGGGGCATATGTTTATTTACAACATTAAAAGAACAGCTTATCGACATTTCTTTGGGCGTCAATGTCATTTTCCTCTTCAATCTTAATCCATTTCAGCCGAGGTAAAGATCATACTTCAAATTCATATCAACAACATTCAATTTTCTATAAGGAACAAAAAAATCACGCTTGATTGAGTGTTATGGGTATTCTAGATAAGGTAGCTCATCAATACATTATCATAAATAAAAACACATTTTCAATATTACTTGTTGAAGTCTATAAAGATTATATTTGTTTTGTGCTTATGAAATATTGACGATCACCTTACTTTTGCCTCTATGTAAAGCAACACGGACCGAAACTTGAAAGTCCATTCCTTAAATAGAATTTGCTGTTATAAACCAACTAAAAAAACAACTAAAATCACACACATGCAAAGTAAAGCACAAATACTTAAATTTACACCCAATACTCAGACATAAAAAACATATATATATACACAAAACTCTTATTGTTCAGTATATTTCTTCAACCCAAACATCAACTTCACGTTGTTGCCAGAACGTGTTTAATATTTACCCAAACGGTCAAACACATTTCCCGCAACAATGGAACATAACAATAAGAAGGACGCTGACCATTGACCATCCCCAGAAAGAAGAAGAAGAAGAAAAAAAAAACCAGAGTTGACGACCAAAAAATGGACCAACAAAAGTGTCAGGTAGAAGATTTATGGCTTGGTTTTAATAGCACGACGACCGAATTTTAGTAATAACCCGCGCCTTGTTTTCGATGCAAGCAGCCTTTCCCGCCCTCCGGGTTATAAAGCTCTTTTAAGGAAATCATAAAACTTAATACCGAGTCGTTACGAACACGAGAAGCTACCCGACCGAGTATTGAGTGCTTGGCGTTTGAAGCTGCAACTATGCGGTTGCGAGATTTCCTGGTTTCACGAGTAAGAAAGCGTTGCGGTTCTAACTACTAAAGCATGGAATTTAAGTTAACCGACTAATATGCATTCATTTTCTTTAAGTCAACCAACTACTGTTACCAATTTGCTTGTCTTAGTAAAGGAAGAATTTTCAAATGCACTATCCATTTTGCTATGGTATTTACAGGGAGATTCTCATAAGGAACGAAAGAGATGATATCTGCTTTTAGACGAAAAGTGGCACCTCTGTATAAGTTTATAATCTTTATGATTCGTGACTTATTTCAGTTATGAAACATATTCATAACAGTATCACATTGCATGTTTCTGTCGGGATTCGATGTTCAAGACTAATTAGAATACAATGTGAATAGGATACCTTATGTGGAAAACAGAAGGTATGTATATTTGATAAAGTGTTTCATGAGCTCAAAGGTAAAAGTAATGGTATTCCCTCGTGCATGTGTAGGTATATTTCAGTTGGATATGACGTAGTACAACGAATGACTTGAAGTAATTGATTATCACAATTGATTGCCCCATGTGAAGATCATAAAACTTCGTTTGTCTCTTTTTCCCTAGCTGTGATTGTTACAATTTACAATGCCTCTTTGGATTTCTGGGTCAAAGGGCCGAGCTCGCAAAATTCACGTGTGTATGGGATATTTCTCTACGACATCGTTCCCCTGTATTTGTTCTCTATATTTGAATTATGGCACGGTTTGTTGACTGAAAAATAGGTTTTATATCCATTTAAACATACAATTATATATTTGATGTGTAAAGGTGTATTACGGTTCCTTGCTCCAGTAACCTTAAAATCATAATCATCGCAACACTTTTTCTATGTATTTCCTTTAACTAAATAGTATCATTACAATTAGAACACCTACAAAATTTTGTCATCATGTTGCGCTTGATAGATAATATGAATCCAGTAAGTAAAGGATGACAAGGGGTTTTCAAAAGTTAAGATTTTTTTCTGAATGTGCATGTTTGCTTTCGTATTTTGTTGCTCACAGTACATTAAGTTCAACTTTTAACACTTCCATTGATACAAGTTGACTAAAAATAATCAAAACAGGGCGTAAGATTTTGATGTTGGTTCCCAAACGTGAAATGAAAATTAGAGGTGTGTGTGTTTATTTTTTTGATTTTTCACTCTGTAAGACGTTTGTCAAAAAATGACTCCTTTGCTAACATTTGTTTCCTTTGTACTTTGTACAAGAAAATAGTTAATCTTTTCACTAATCACAGACAAACAGATTAGAAAAAACTGGGTTATAAAATGTTTATGGAACATATTTCAGAAGTATGAAATACATGTATGTAAATCGTGGGAGCCCTATTAAAATCGAGGAAAACACATTTTACCTCAAACTTGACTCTTTCTTATGGCGCTAGAGCTCTTGTGCTAGAGCTGTTTCCTGACATTTAAGTAAAATACGCTTATACGCAGATGTGCAAAATCTGAAGTTGAATTAGTGTCATTAGAACACAATAATTGATAAGCTATATATTTTACCTTTATGTCGTGGTAGAGACCCTGCAACTAGCAGAAATCGTCCCTGCAGCTTATTGACCCGAAACGAAAAATGGCCGTTATGACTCCAATAACATATATGTGATATGAAAAGGACGAGTCCTTTATGTTCGTTTATGTTCGGCAATACTCTGCTTTCTATTTTTGTTGTAAATGTGGATTTGCAATATGTCTAAATCAATGAATATTGCACCTTGATATATCCTAACAGATGTGATAAGATCGTCATCCGAAGTATGTCGAAACCATGGAACTAAGTCTAAAAACGCTTTGCTTCAACAGATTGCTTATTACGTCATCGATAGCCAAGATTTCCGCTGAGATAGTAATATGTCTAAAAGAGAACGCATAATTGTGTTGCTGTTTCTTAAACAAATATGGAAGTTACACCCGTCAATCAATGCGAAAAGCAACGTATGAAAAGTAAACTTCTAATTATCAATAAAGACGAAGCCAAATAAATACACATTAAACACTGAGCTCAGTTGCATAGGAATCTTCAAAAGCAAGACACGAATAGATTAAATAGTTTGCCATTTGGGAACTTAGATAGCTCTTCGCTCCGTGGTTCACACCCATATGGCACAAAGACCAACAATTAGTTAATTAAGTATTCACGCGAAGAAGTCAAGTTTCTTTTCATTTGAAGACTGAAGAATGACTACATCTATTATCACCTCAGGGCTTGGGTCATTAGGTCATAAACTGTGGCGTCATGTAGCCGATGATAATAGGGTCATAAAGAGAGCAGCGATCGAAGTTGAGATTTGTTTTAGGGCAATAAAAGTCGTTATCGGCCAGGCAGTTGGACGCCCAATTTTGCAGTGCACCGAAAATCCGCCACGATGAACGTGTACAATACTCACGTATACCTCACCTTTTGTTTTTTGCTTGCCGTCGCTACAAACCTGGAACGTACAAAAATGGACAATCTTTCTCTCTCCCTCTTTCTATCCCTCCCTCTTTACACACGCGCACACACACACACACACGTTATGTATCATTATATATATACATATATATATATATTAGTGGAAAAATGAACAAACAAAATGTTATCAAATATATATATTATGTATACATATACATGTATGAATATAATCATTGTTACGACACACCGCTCACAACCTCCTGTAGTGGGACATTGCTACATGCACGCCAGCTTTTCTGATGGTGAACGCTTATTTTTGCATTTTCATACTATGACAACGATATTCTCCAGGAAATATATCATTTAAAGGCCATCTGTTTATCGTTCTGGATAAATCTTATAGAGTCGGTCTGCTGGTTATAATGGCAAGTTACTGCCCTATACGCTAGATTGGGAAACGTTTTTTTTTTCTATAATCACTGTTCTTGAACATAAATGGGTATAATTTCATTGTTATCGTAAGTAAATTTATGTATCGCTAAAACGACATAGAGTACCCCAGTTAGCATTGGTTACTCGCTGAAGATCATAAGATATACTGCGAGGAGCGTTTGTTACAAGGATTTGTTTTTCTCAAATCTCTTTAAGCAATTAAGCAATTATGTGTGTGTGGGTGCGGTGGGGAGGGGTGTTATATATGTTATGGAGTAACAAAAGCAGACCGCTGAGGAGAACAATGCCTGTACTGCTTGATTTATGCTACCTTTATGGTGGTTAGAGTTCGTTATTCCGGAAGCTCCTTCGATGAAAAAAAAAAGTTCTTTATTCCGAAGATTCGCTAATCCAAAAAAAAAAAAAAAAAAAAAAAAAAAAAAAAACATTCCCCCCCCCCAAAAAGGAAAGGAAATCAGGTTCGTAATTCCAAGCTTCATTGGTACTTAGCTTTTCTTTTTCTTCATTTTCGGATAAACGAAACTTCGGAATGACGCCCGCGGGAAATATACCCCAAAGTAATGTTCGGATCAACGAAGTCTCCTTCATTGTTGGATTGACGAACATTCAAGTATAGGGAATTTGTGCGTTTCGTAAAAACGAATCTTTGGAATGACGAACTTTGTTTAACTTTCGGATTAACGAACCCTCGGAGTAACGAAAATCACCTCCTTTGGGGAAACATGACCCTGTGATCACGAAACATTACCATGTATCACTATTTGATATAAACGTCATTTTCGTAATTGACATTGAAAAAATTAATAACTCCGGTTTTCACACCTTAGTGCAATAGGTGTTAGAAATGTGTGTCTGAGATCACAGTATGAAGCATTGCAACTTCATTGATGTCATAAAAGTCGCAGTTTACTCTTTAAAGACGAAATGATGACTCAGCTGGTGATCACCGCTGACTTTTTCTGGAGCTGAAAGTCACCAAGCTTGAAAAGATCTTCTCCATCTAAACTCCTGTCATCATCATCAATCTTTTCCTTCCATTCAACCCGGCAGCATAATAATTGGAGTTGACAACGGAATTCCCCTGCCGCAGTTTGTCATCTGAACTTTTTAGCAACACCAAAAACTCTGAAATAGTATCACTCGAGTAGCTGGTGGTTAATACCCCAGTGAGTTTGTTTGGTTTGTCGAAGTCAGCGCCACTGAGGCAGTCAATGAGTGTCTGCTGGCGCTTCTTCCCATTTGTCTGCAAACCTAGAGTTTCACCAACATAATATTACCTAATATCTCTAGAAAAACTGCATAAGTTAACGGTTGACCTTCTAAATAGATTGTCTTTTTCTGTTTGTTTCATTTGGATCTTGTTTGATGTTGTCTCTGTAATTTTCTTATGCATCCAACTTAGAGTTGCTACGGGTAATGGTAATCACCGACAATTACGAAAACAAATGGACAATTTCAAGTATATATACGCTAAAATGACTAATCCCTTTTTAAAGACAATTTGGGTAGTAGGAACTGTCAGATGTAACAGACAAAAGAAAAAGTGTGTGATTGATTTTTTTTTCTTCAGACTTCAGTCCGATATGAGCTCCACGCGAACAACGAAGGGGATATGTATAGGTTTTTTCTTACTTTACAAAATACGTGAACAGGAAAGCACTGTTGGCTGTATACGACTATTAATAATTCTGAGAATATCTGTTTCAGAAGTTTGGATGAGGTCAAACTTGTCAAAGATTATTCGCTTCTGGACGACATAACAGAACATGAGGATATGGTACTTAACTAGGTATTTTAAATCCAGAAATTGTGGAATGTCCATCTATTGGCACCTACATTCCTTTATTCTGCAGTGAAATTAAGGGTAACGTTTTCTTCTCAGAATTTCCTCAAGCAAATTACCGTCATTTTCATTTTGCCCAAGTTTAGACTCTACGATTTTTCCAGGATGGCGTCCTGACTGGTCAATAAAATTACGAGGGGCTCATAATATTCTATATAAATAACATGATATGCACGCACACACACACACACACACACACACACACACAAACATATCAACATGCATTCGAATCGTGTCAAATGACATGCATTCACTTTCTGTTAAAAAAACACCAAAACACACCAACGCATTAATCATGGAAGGTTTCTTTTATTCATTCATTTATCTATTTGTTTGTATGCGTGTGTGTGTGTGTAGAACTAGTCTTGCAAGTAGTTTGCCCATCGTCATGATATTATATTTTCAATCCAATGAACAATTTCAGCTTGAGGTTATTTGACCATAAAAACACATAAATATTACGGAAAGCATCAATACATGGTCAGGACCCCATAAGAAGCAAATCTGTTTTTATGATTGGAGCTCTTGTTAAAATTAAGAAAAATGTTACAATATAACAATCATGAGTAAACTTAAGAAATCATACAGACATGCAAGCAAAGCACGCGCATATGCACACCAATATACAGGAAGAATGAAAGTGGAAAAGACATTATACGGAACTAAAGCTCCGCTTAAAATGAGGCAGGAGTAGGTAAAAAAACAACTAATGTAACTAATTCCTGAAACAAATCATCTTTTAACATCCTTTTATATTTAACTAGAGTAGTATAACCTTTGATACTATGATCCAGTAAATTTCATAGACAGACTCTAACAAATTTAGCTGAATAATTGATTGCAGTGAGCCATAAAAACGGTGTGTGCACTTCATTACATTGACGAATCGAGCAATTAGGAATAAATGAGTTTATCCCACTTTGAAACTTAAATATAAAACCCAAAGTGTTTACCCTGATTAAGTCAGATAAAGGAATAATTTTTAGTTTAATAAGAAGTAGCATGCTACTATACGTACAACGTGAACATGAAATGGAACGCAGTAACTGGGTATATAATTTTTAGAGTCATGATTTACAGGTATTAGCCATATCATACTGAAATTATTAAAGCGTGGCAAAACAACAGAATGATTAATGCTTAACAATGTTCTCCGAGGTAGAAAAACACCAACTGTTCGATCAACATAAAATTCCGGCACTCTTGGCTATTTTCCCCAAATTGAATCAATATGGTATTTCCAATCTAGCTTTTCGTGAACATGGACACCTTAGAAACTCACACACTCTTTCCATAATTCAATTACTATTGTATCGGTGTGAACATCTTCAACGTGATGTAGATCAAAACGTCTACCTTTGGGAAAAAAGTACACAGATAATTTTGGCAAGATTCTAAAATAACTTATTACACTTTAACCATTCATTCAATTGTTCTATTTCTCAGTTCATTATGGAATTGTATACAACATGTTTAAATGAGAAAATAAAACAGCAGTGTCAGCAGCAAATAATGAAGACTGAAAAAATAGAAAAGAACGAACATCAATGAAATATATGATAAACAAAGGGGTCCGAGGACAGAAAAGAAATGTCAATGCTATTATGCTATATTTGACACCCTCGTCTTCCACATATCTTTCTTGACTGTTAAATAACTATGAAACCATTAGTAGTGGCAAGCAGCATACACCATAGTACTAATTGTTATTTTTGTTGTAGAACGTGGCAAATATCTTCGATAAATCTATGAATACTCCACATCAGAAATGTCTTGTTTCAACTTCACTTGAAATACATTCAGTAAAATCCAGTACACTTAATGAGGCGCTATGATATTTTCGAATTCTAAGTTGCACACAAATAAGGCCATGACATTTAATTAGGAAGCTATACAATCTCTTGGGCATCGGTTTTTCCAATATTTCAAAATTGAAAATAAAGCAACGGGCTATAATTTGTAATATTTTGTCTTCATTATTATTTCTATGAATGAGTATAACTTATCTGGTACAATAAAATCACTAAGATATTCATTAACGATATCACATAATTGATCAACAATATAATGTATGCATTTTTGCAACTTTCGACGAAATTACTAGCTTCACTAGTTTACTACGTTTCAAATATGAAGTTATTTAAAGTATTTCAAAAACATTTGTTGTTTTTATTGAAAAAATCAAATATTTTCCAAAGAGACAATCTTTAAAAGTATATTTGGAGACCATAAGACTGAACGATATTTCCAATACTAATATGATATGTATTACTATTGTTGTACAATATCAAATTTTGAATTTAATCTGACATTATTATTATAAAAACATTGTTTTCGGAATCTTTTTTTACCTTTTGTTTATTTCCTACAAGTTTGCTAATTTTGCCATATTTTCATCAAATTGCAGTAGGAATTTTCAAATAAATCACTATTTTTTAAAAACTGTAATAACATTGATCAAATTATTCTTGAATGTTACATACTTCAATTTGTGCTGGTCAGCAGGTCTTTAAAATGTCTTTCTTAAAGTCTGTGTTTGCGTGTAACTGAATTTAAAATCCCAATTATCTAAGATTCACTGGTGTTACACAATTTTCTTGAATAATTGTCTGTAATGAAAAACACTCATCATAAATTGTTTGAAATTTATCAATAAACATTGTAAAGTGTAAGACTAATTTACACTCCCACGTGCTTGTATGTTTTGGGGTGTTTCAGGATAAGATGATAACAAATTGCTGATCGTTGCTGCCAGATTGTGAAGTTCTTCAGCATTACTGTTAAGGTACTTAATAAGGAAACACACACACGCACATACACACACACACACACACACACACACATATATATATATATATATATATATATATATATATATTTGTTTGTTTATCACGTACCTAATAGGTGGAAGTATGTGTGTACGTGTGTGTGGCGCCACCAAAGAAAAATGTTGGTATCAAGCCTCGATTATATATATATATATATATATATATATATATATATATATATATATACATAGAGAGAGAAAGAGAGAGAGAGATAAGGAAAAAAGGGGATGGAGGATACTGAGATTTATCGTACGTTCAGCCAATCAGTTTTTACCTGAACTCATTCGGGAATCAAAAATTAGAATATATTATTTACTGCATGGCACCAAAAATATGTACACAGATCTTGGCAAACCTCGCAAGACATGGTATTTATCCTTCTAAAGAATAACATCGCCACCGATATAGCATGCAAAAAAGGCCTAAATACTAACTCGTAAGAATTACCAACACTTTCCCCAGGGTCCTTGTCACTGTGTAGTCCACCATTTCATGCAATTACTTCAAATACGAATTTCCTGAAAGTATGATTAATCGTGCCTCAGTCTCGCCAGGAGAGTAATGAAAACATGAATGCGAAGACATGCTCATCACCTTTTGAACTTTTTTGTTGGGTTGGCAGTGCTCTCCACGGCTGCTACGCATTTACCTTAAAGGGATGATGATAATATTGGTGGAGATGAGGATTGGGCTTTTTGCGAGATACCAAGAAAACACTTATGAAATAGTATACCATTCTATTTAACAGGAATTAAAAGACATAATAAACCAAAGCGATCGTGATAAAAGGTGGGTCCCACCTTTTATTTGGATCGCTCTGTTTTTGGATATCTCAGCCATTTCAAAACCAATTTCATCAAATAAATGTTGAATTCCTCTCGAAATTACATGCTCTTTCATATTTCATAAGAGGTTTCTCATTATCTCATCAAAAATGTTAAAAACCTGATGTTAGGTCCCACCTAAAACTTTATCATCCCTTTAAACGACGAGACGCAAGGATGCAGCCCGTAAACCATTTTCACGTAGCGAATTATCTACCTTCGGTTGACTCCGCGTTCGCTCTCTCGCATGGGATATAATACAGAGGGGATTGGGTTGCTATGAAGATAATGTTACGCAATAATGTCATGGGGTGACGAAAAGTTCACCGTGCGTGTTTGCTGTTACAACCTTTAACAATGTTAATTTTTTTTTCTCGTCATCTATTAATGATATCAAACGCTAGATATAGGTCTCTGTGTTAGAAAATCGGTAAACTTTTTGAGTTGCTCATCTTTTCTCTTCTTCTATTTCTGAAGTTGTCTTCAAATCACGAACATAACATTTTCCTAGACAGTTATGTGTAAATTTAACGACAGTGTAATGTATCTATCACAAGTTGAAATTCTAAAAACAAACATGATTCTTAAGAAGCATGCATGCTAATACTAGGGACTCTTCAGATTCTTCCTGACCAGTACTACCTGTATTGATAGAACGGGTGCTGTTCGTTATTCCGAATGTTCGTTAATCCGAAACACACAAATTCCTTGTACCTAGAGGTTCGTTAATCCGAAAATGAAAAAGGGTTCGTAAATCCGAACATTTGCGGCGTTATTCCGAAGGTTCGTTGATCCGGAAATGAAATTCGGAATAACGAACCTTCGGAATGACGAACTGTAACCGATAAAACAACCCTTACTTTTAAATACTGGGTGAGGGTACATGGGAGTGATTCTTGTTGTCATGCTATGCTTGGAAAATAATTACTCCCTATATGCTGGCCCTTCAACTACGTCAAATATCCTACCATAATTTTTGAACTACGTTTTGTTTTAGCATGTATCATAGTTTTACAGAAAATTCCTCTTAGTGGCGGGGACACGAGGTTTAATACACAAGTCTGATTTTTCTCTTTAAAACACTAGAGATAGGTGCCCTTGGTGACGTGCTTAAAAAAAATCCCCCAATATTTTGTTAAGAGAAAGATGAAAGAAACGCTATGAAGATTATATGATAATCATATTATACTATGCTGTCATGGGAGAATGAAAGCAGCTTTGTGTGAGAATGAGAATTACTCCAATATTTTTGTTTTCAACAACAACAACAACAACAACAACAACAACAACAACAACAACAACAACAACAACAACAAAACACGCCTTCCTTTAATGTAGAACCCCACAATCCGCGCTTTGATTGTAATAGCAACACCCTTTGTGCTGCGTGGCTTCATACTAAACATTCTGAATTGCCGTTAATACCTGTGACACCAAATCAATTAAAAGTGTAATGACTATGAATGAGAGCTATCATAGCTTGTCGTGACAAGCAATGAGCCCTTTGTGATTATTGTGCGTTGGTTCGGGTCGAACATAAACGCGTTTAATGAAGGTTGCAATCGGACGCATTGAGACCCCTCGACCCACCCAAATTAGTCTTAACTAATCAACATCAGGACACACAATGAACAAAAATGGGCACATCAATGATATAACAATGTCGTATTAGGATCGGAAAATGCTGAAAATTTTCGTTTGATTGGTCGATTAACTCGTTTGGGTCTGACAAAGCAAAAGATTAGTTTAGTGTGAAGTTTTTCATGAAGGCGGGTTATTTCATAAACAATGACATGATATTGAAATGACAAGAATATGGACTTGTCAGAAATTTCATACATGTCTAATGCACACGTGAATTGATAACTTTGTTTATAAATAATTTCAAATAATTCCTACACGGAAATGAAAGAATTCATTACGGCTTGTGTCTACTTTAGTTAGAATAAAATGAGAAACAGATTTATCAGAGAAGGAGTTAAGGAAGGTTGACATAATCTTAAGACTATTTTCGCATACACTTTTACGTAATGTCATGTTACATACATGCTGTCTACGATAAACATGCTACATTTCTTATCATCGTCATATGAAACACCGTGAAGTACGTTTCCTTCCTCATGAAAAAAAAAAAATGATAATGTGTGTGTGCTCATACATTGAATAACAAAATTGCATTTCAGATGTCACAGTTTATAATGTAACCAGAGAGGCATATTCCCATGTTTGTTGTAATCATTGTTATCATTTCGTCTTCGATTGGTGTGCCGTTTATGTTAAATGTATCGAAATAGGAACAAAAGACTTTTTGGGTGCACAGCGGTTGTCACTCAGACGACAGTTGTGTCTTAATGTACGTTCGCACTGTTTGATGTTTTCAAGACTTGGCGCGTGCCAGTCTGGAATCTGAAGTGTTACAAGCTAGAGCATGAATTCACGATGTTGTAGCAAACATCAATTGCACACTTCATGTACGCGCTTTAATTATTTTTTTCCCTCTCCCGCTCTTTCTTTCTCTGCTCGGTCGCTACATTAAACTTGAATCATGGCATTGAGGATGTAGACTGATACTGCGCCCCGCAAAGAGCTTTTCTTTGTGGCGTCTCGGACAATGTTCGATGCATATTGTGAAAAGTGTCTCGATAACAGGGCTCAAGCTGTTAAATCGTAATTAACAGAAACACATCACGGGGATGAATTGTGTTAACGTACATCAGTCAAAAGTACCCAGCTGTCTAACAAAGACCTTATGTTGATATCATGCATCATTAAACTTCAATTTGAGTTGTCAATGTCGAATATTGAAGAAAGAAATTTTGCATGTGTACACCTATTGTAAGTTGCATATAACATTCAAAATACACAGTGACATGAACATATATTTTTATGAGATCCTACTTAAATACAATAATTTGCATACAGTATATAAAAAAGTATAGGACCTACATGAACCCAATTATACATACATATATATATATATACATATATATATATAAATGTGTGTGTGTGTGTGTCTGTGTCTGTCTGTCTGTCGCTATGTGTTAAGTATATCTTTGTGCAATTGAAATTATTTTTTTTTTGTATGCATGCCCGCTCGTATACTGCATTTACAGGGCGAACACGCATCCATATATCCATGGATATCACAATCTATATTACTGTGTAATTCACTACAGCAAATCAATGGGAGACTGCCCCTTGGCGGTTGAATCACCTACGCATTACCTATTAGCAGTAGGCTACTTCGTCATCTCAGTCATAGCAGATATTGCAAACGCTGGTTTCGATTTCATCGTTGTCGATTTGCTGCTACCATACATTTCACCCCGTTCTGATAATTTACTACACAAATGCTTCATCAACTGTACAAGTGAAAGGGTCAAAGGAGATCATTGTTTGGTCAGTGCCCTGTATTTAAAGAACGATGTCATGCGAGAGACTAGATAATCGTTACATTGCATGTTTTGATAACTCGAGAAAAATATGTAAAAGAGAGCTATAGACTGGGACAATTTAAATGATTTTTGTTTTCTTTCAATACTGCTTGCTTTGTATATAAACGGGTAGCTGTGAACATGGAAATTCCGATCGCAGATATAGTATTTGATAACACGATGGTCTGTGTTATTTGTCACCTTCCA